>NC_091282.1:97185584-97806820 GCF_032444005.1 Ranitomeya imitator
ATTATACAGTATGGAGCATCAAGTGGGGTCATTATACAGTATGGAGCATCATGTGTGGCCATTATACAGTACGCAGCATCATGTGTGGCCATTATACAATATGGAGCATCATCTGTGGCCATTATACAGTATGGAGCACTGTGTGGCCATTATACAGTATAAAGCATCATGTGTGGCTATTATACAGTATGGAGCATCATGTGTGGCCATTATACAGTATGAAGCATCATGTGTGGCCATTATACAGTATGAAGCATCATGTGTGGCTTTTATACAGTATTGAGCATCATGCGTGGCCATTATACAGTATAGAGCATCATGTGTGGCCATTATACATTATGGAGCATCATGTGTGGCCATTAAACAGTATTGAGCATCATGTGTGGCCATTATACAGTATGGAGCATCATGTGTGGCCATTATACAGTATGAAGCATCATGTGTGGCTATTATACAGTTATGAAGCATCATGTGTGGCTATTATACAGTACTGAGCATCATGTGTGGCCATTATACAGTATAGAGCATCATGTGTGGCCATTATACAGTATGAAGCATCATGTGTGGTCATTATACAGTATGAAGCATCATGTGTGGCCATTATACAGTATGGAGCACTGTGTGGCCATATTTATTTTTGTTTATAATTATTGTTTATGAAACAGTGTGATCAGCAGTGCTAAATTGGTGTGGTTGGGACGTGGATATGGGTGTGGCTAGTTGTGAAATGGGTGTGGCCAGAAGTGTGGCCTAAAATTTGCCATGGCGCACGTAGACCTCTTTCCCTTCTTCAAAAGTTGGGAGGTATGGTACCACATTTGCCAGATCACAGCAACTGCCGCAAATCCCATAGGGAATGAATGAGGCTGAACGCAGTGTTGCCACAAGTGATCTGTTACGCGGCAGATGCAGAAAAACTGCCGGATCTGCTGCAAAAGGCGACTTTCACATCAGCGATTTTTGACAAAGTCACTGCCGATGGTGTCATACTCACCAATGGGGGAGGCAGCACTAAAAGTGCCTAGGGCAGCAGAAACTCTAAATACGGCCCTGGGTGAGGATACACTAGGAGAAGGTAAAAAAGGGGGCCCAAGAGTAGGGAGTGTTATAAAATAAAGTAATAATTAATTACTAATTGACTCTTGCCTTTCAGGCCCCTCTTAGACCCCAACCAGCAGTCTGTTGTCCAAGAACTGCTGCGCTTAGGTGACTGGTTGTTTGAGCTTTATCACTGCAGGATCTGCAAGGCCTACCAGAATGGCAGCGTGTACAGGGATAAGTAATTGTTACTTTGTTTATAATATTCTCTACAATAGTGTAAATTTTGTAGAAAACCCAGGTCGGAAGAATGATGGAGAACTTTCATTGGGTTTCCTATAGAAGAGCTCCATCTAGTGGACAGTCTATGTTCTACAGCTAGAATAGGGTTACAGCACAGCTCAACCAAGAAGAGAGGGGGATATTGAGCTCACCATGCCTTAAAGTCCAAGGCTGGAGGTTGAAATCCATGTGGAGGGTGCCGGCCACGCTGGTGAAGTTTAACTCAAGCAATTGTAATTTCAACATATACATGTTCACATTATACTTCACACACATATGCGTAAGCAAGTCACATTACATTTCATATAGAAATCTAGGTTGTTTACAGGAAAAATGTATTATATATATATATATATATATATATATATATATATATATATATATATATATATGTGGCCAGCTGACACGGACACGCCGGGTGAACGTAGCTGTAAAAACTAATTCTTGAAGAACACATAGGAGAGACTGGAGGCTTAGCGGTTAATGACTAGGCATACAGATAAGAACAGATGACTGGTGGCTGCGGAAACACAAAGGTAGAGAAAGATGGAGACTGCATCTAGATGAAGACCAGATGAGAAGATGAAACATGTATGTTGTAAAGCAGCATCCGAGGAAAGTAAGACCCGTCTCCTCAATTTATAATAAAAGAGAAGTACAAATATTAGTTACGGAAAACAAATTAAATACCTGTGGTTGCAGCTGAACGGGATCGTATATGTTCAATAATCATGCAGACATGGAGGAACGTGCAATGAAATACAGAAAGCATCCGTCTAAGGAATAAAAATAAGTAGGCAGACCTAGGACAAAAATATTATGTATATTCAGGTAAAGAAAATATGAAATTACTCATTTTTTAATAGAAACACATAATTGTTAAATTAATTTGAGATGTGAGAATTTGAACCCGAATAGAAGAAAAATAAACTAATTCACATAAAACAGATCATTTCTGTAATTCATGCCGTTCGGAAACTTTCCAGTTTCAAAATCCAGAAAGCGTCATGTAAGGCAACCTGTCCTTGCCAATTACCACCTTCCAGGTGGGCATACGACCCTTTCAATGCCAAAAATAAAAAACTTGACAAGTCGCTTCTGTGTATGGTTGCGAAATGTTTGGCCGCCCCTGAATCCGCACTGTTTTTGTTTCCAATATTAGCTGTGCGCTCTGCAATGCGTCTTTTTGATTCACGTGTCGTCATGCATCCGACATGTCACACACTGCACGAGCGGCATGCGATACAGCAGACCACATGGTGTGAATCACGGTTGATGAAGGTCTTAATGATGCCATTCACTCCATGTGCTAATGTAAATGATTTCTGTCCTTGGCAAAAATACAAACGTTACACCTTGCTCCAGGACAACCATGGTGGAGCGAGCTGAGGAAAACGTGGCATGCTGGGCGAGAGGATATTCCCCAAAGAGATAAAGTCTACAGCTCATCGATGTCGCTGCAGCATACGAAAAGGGAAAGCAGAGAGTGTAGGTTCAGCCACAGTCCATGTGCCAGCTAAACGCTGGCTTAGGCCTCTTTCACACGTCCGTTTATTTCTGGTACCGGAGATATCCATGTCCGTGTAATACTTGCATGTGGCAACCGTGTGCCGAATCAGTACCACATGGACGACTGCCCGGGAAGAAGCGCTACAGTAAGTGCTGTTCCCTGGCGGCGGGTTCTCTAAAGATGCTCTCATCATTTTCCCCTTCTCTACCGGCAATCGGCGCGAGCAGAGCAGAATGATGAGAGTTATATTAAAGTCTGAATGATGACAGCAGGTGGGGGCTTTTGGGATAATTACTCCCATTATCCGACACTTGATGCCGCTAATAACAGCGACAGCAGTGGCGGATGATCGGGGTATTCGCCTGCGATCTAACGAAATAAAATGAATGAAAAACCCGGCGTGGGTTCCTCTGTATTTTCTTGAACCAATCAGGCAAAACTCACAGCTGGGGGCTGCAACCCCCAGCTGTCAGCTTCAGCAAGGTTAGCTATCAATAATAGAGGGGTCCCACACTTTTTTTAATTAAATAATTTAAAAAAGTGGTGTGGGGTCCCTCCATTTTTGAAAACCAGCCTTGCTAAAGCTCACAGCTCGGGGCTGGTATTCTCAGGCTGGTAAGGGGCCATTGATATAGGCCCCCCCCCAGCCTAAAAACAGCAGCCCGCAGCTGCCCAGAAAAGTCGCATCTATTAGATGAGCCAATTCTGGCGCTTTGCCTGGATCTCTTCCCACTTGCCCTGTAGTGGTGGCAAGTGGGGTTAATATTTGTGGGGTTCATGTCAGCTTTGTATTGTCAGGTGACATTAAGCCCACGGCTTAGTAATGGAGAGGCGTCTATAAGACAACTATCCATTAGTAATCCTATAGTTATATGTTAAATAAAGACACAGCCAGAATAAAAATCCTTTAACTCAAAAAATTACACAGACTCCTTTATTAATCTCAATTAAACCATACTTACTGCAACGCCTAATTCCAGTGAAGCCCTCGATCTCCTGTAATAAAAAGTAAAATAAAAAACAACAATATACCATATACTGGCCTATATCAATGGCCCCTTACCAGCCTGAGAATACCAGCCCCAAGCTGTGAGCTTTAGCACGGCTGGTAGTCAAAAATGGAGGGACCTCACGCAGTTTTTTTAACTATATATTTAAATAATTTAAAAAACAGCGTGGGGACTCCTCTTTTCATGATAACCAACCGTGCAGAAGCTGACAGCTGGGGGTTGCAGCCCCCAGCTGGGAGTTTTGCCTGGTAGGTTCAAGAAAATAGGGGGGAACCCACGTTGGGTTTTTCATTCATTTATTTTAGATAGATCGCAGGCGGTGGCTGAGGGATACCCTGATCATCTGCTCCTACTGTCACTGTTATTAGTGGCAGCAGGTGTCGGATGATGGGAGTAATAGTCCCCAAAAAACCCACCTGCTGTCATCGTTCGGACTTTAATATAACTCTCATCATTCTCCTCTGCTTGCGCCAATCGCCGGCAGAGCAGGGGAGAATGATTAGAGACGTCTTCACCACCTGCCACCGGGGAACAACGCTTACTGTAGCGCTTCTTCCCCGATGCCGATGCGTGTCACATGGAGGACATCAATATGTGTTCTCCGTGTGCACGTGTGTGGGACATTTTGCCGTCTGTGCTGACAGTAAAAAACGGACATATCTACGTGTGAGGGACAAGGGCACACAGTCCGTGGAAACACACGGACATGTGCACAGACCCATTCATTTGAATGGGTCTACGTGTGTCAGTGTCTCCAGTACGTGTGAAAACTGTCACCATATGTACCGGAGACACAGACTTGTGAAAGAGGCCTTACACAGAAGAATCAGCATGACAAGCACAGGGGTCTTCGGCAGACCCCTGACCTATTCCAAATAAAACCCTAGTTCCAATGATAAGACTGGTTGAGGCACTTGTCATGTTTCCATGATGTCACCAAACGTATCTTAACTGCAGGTGTCTAGAGCTGAAGAGGAGACAGGCTGGTATGTGCAGTGTGTGCGCAAACGTGTCTATGTGCAGTGTGTGTGTAAACACGTCTATGTGCAGTGTGTGTATACGCGTGTATGTGCAGTGTGTGCGTAAACGCGTCTATGTGCAGTGTGTGTATACACGTGTATGTGCAGTGTGTGCGTGAACGCGTCTATGTGCAGTGTGTGTATACACGTGTATGTGCAGTGTGTGCGTAAACGCGTCTATGTGCAGTGTGTATATACACGTGTATGTGCAGTGTGTGCGTAAACGCGTCTATGTGCAGTGTGTGTATACACGTGTATGTGCAGTGTGTATACACATGTGTATGTGCAGTGTGTATATGTGTGTATGTGCAGTGTGTGTACGTGTTTATGTGCAATGTGTATACACGTGTATATGCAGTGTCTGTATACATGTGTATGTGCAGTGTATATGTATAGTGTGTGTATACACGTGTATATGCAGTGTCTGTATACACGTGTATATGCAGTGTCTGTATACACGTGTATATAAAGTGTCTGGATACATGTGTATGTGCAGTTTGTATATATGTGCATGTGCAGTGTATATGTATAGTGTGTGTATACGTGTGTATATGCAGTGTCTGTATACACGTGTGTATGTGCAGTTTGTGTATACACGTGTATGTGCAGTGTCTGTATACACGTGTATATGCAGTGTCTGTAAACACGTGTATATGCAGTGTCTGTATACACGTGTATATGCAGTGTCTGTATACACGTGTATATGCAGTGTCTGTATACACATGTATATGCAGTGTCTGTATACACGTGTATATGCAGTGTGTATACATGTGTATGTGCAGTGTGTATATATGTGTATGTGCAGTGTGTGTATACACGTGCATATGCAGTGTCTGTATACACGTGTATATGCAGTGTCTGTATACACGTGTATATGCAGTGTGTATACACGTGTATATGCAGTGTCTGTATACACGTGTATATGCAGTGTCTGTATACACGTGTATATGCAGTGTCTGTATACACGTGTATATGCAGTGTCTGTATACACGTGTATATGCAGTGTCTGTATACACGTGTATATGCAGTGTCTGTATACATGTGTATGTGCAGTGTGTATACATGTGTATGTGCAGTGTGTATATACACGTGTATATGCAGTGTCTGTATACACGTGTATATGCAGTGTCTGTATACACATGTATATGCAGTGTCTGTATACACGTGTATATGCAGTGTCTGTATACATGTGTATGTGCAGTGTATATGTATAGTGTGTGTATACACGTGTATATGCAGTGTCTGTATACACGTGTATATGCAGTGTCTGTATACACGTGTATATAAAGTGTCTGGATACATGTGTATGTGCAGTTTGTATATATGTGCATGTGCAGTGTATATGTATAGTGTGTGTATACGTGTGTATATGCAGTGTCTGTATACACGTGTGTATGTGGAGTTTGTGTATACACGTGTATGTGCAGTGTCTGTATACACGTGTATATGCAGTGTCTGTATACACGTGTATATGCAGTGTCTGTATACACGTGTATATGCAGTGTCTGTATACACGTGTATATGCAGTGTCTGTATACACGTGTATATGCAGTGTCTGTATACATGTGTATGTGCAGTGTGTGTACATACATGTGTAAGTACATTTCTGTGTAAGCTTCCTAATTTATTAAAGAGAATCTGTCGGTAGGAAGTACCCTCCTAGGCCGTCTATATGGGCATGTAGGTTATAGGAAGCTGAATAAAATGATACCCTGATATCTGTGATCTGATGTCTTATTCCAGAGATATCCACATTTTTCTAACACAGTCATGGCCGAAAGTGTTGGCACCCTTGAAATTGTTCTAAAAATTGAAGTATTTCTCCCAGAAAATTATTGTAATTACACATACTTTGTTATACACATGCTTACCTCCTTTGTGTGTTTTGGAACCACACGAAAAAAAAGGCAAATTGGACATAATTTCATACAAAACCCCCAAAATGGGATGGACGAAATTGTTGGCAAATTGGCAAAAACTTGGGTAAACAACTTTGTTTTAAGCATGTGATGCTTGTTCAAACTCACCTGTGGCAAGTAACCGATGTGGGCAATATGGAAATAACACCTGAAACCAGATAAAAAGGGGAGACATTTACTCAATCTTTGCATTGTGTCTGTGTACCACACTAAGCATGGAGAACAGAGAGGAGAAGAGAACTGTCTGAGAACCAAAATTGTTGAACAATATCAACAATCTCAAGGTTACAAGTCCATCTCCAGAGATCTTGATGTTGCTTTGTCCACAGTGCGCGACATAAACAGTTTGCAATGCATGGCACTGTAGTTAATCTCCTTGGATGTGGACGGCAGAGAAAAATTGATGAAAGGTTGCAGTCTGTACAGAGCTTACGTCTGGATGGTGTATAAGCAGCCCCAATCAAGTAAAAAAAAAATTCAAGCTGTCTTGCAGGCTCAAGGTGCATCAGTGTCAGTGTGAAGCATACAGTGGGGCAAAAAAGTATTTAGTCAGTCAGCAATAGTGCAAGTTCCACCACTTAAAAAGATGAGAGGCGTCTGTAATTTACATCATAGGTAGACCTCAACTATGGCAGACAAACTGAGAAAAAAAAATCCAGAAAATCACATTGTCTGTTTTTTTAACATTTTATTTGCATATTATGGTGGAAAATAAGTATTTGGTCAGAAACAAAATTTCATCTCAATACTTTGTAATATATTCTTTGTTGGCAATGACAGAGGTCAAACGTTTTCTGTAAGTCTTCACAAGGTTGCCACACACTGTTGTTGGTATGTTGGCCCATTCCTCCATGCAGATCTCCTCTAGAGCAGTGATGTTTTTGGCTTTTCGCTTGGCAACACGGACTTTCAACTCCCTCCAAAGGTTTTCTATAGGGTTGAGATCTGGAGACTGGCTAGGCCACTCCAGGACCTTGAAATGCTTCTTACGAAGCCACTCCTTCGTTGCCCTGGCGGTGTGCTTTGGATCATTGTCATGTTGAAAGACCCAGCCATGTTTCATCTTCAATGCCCTTGCTGATGGAAGGAGGTTTGCACTCAAAATCTCACGATACATGGCCCCATTCATTCTTTCATGTACCCGGATCAGTCGTTCTGGCCCCTTTGCAGAGAAACAGCCCCGAAGCATGATGTTTCCACCACCATGCTTTACAGTAGGTATGGTGTTTGATGGATGCAACTCAGTATTCTTTTTCCTCCAAAAACGACAAGTTGTGTTTCTACCAAACAGTTCCAGTTTGATTTCATCAGACCATAGGACATTCTCCCAAAACTCCTCTGGATCATCCAAATGCTCTCTAGCAAACTTCAGACGGGCCCGGACATGTACTGGCTTAAGCAGTGGGACACGTCTGGCGCTGCAGGATCTGAGTCCATGGTGGCGTAGTGTGTTACTTATGGTAGGCCTTGTTACATTGGTCCCAGCTCTCTGCAGTTCATTGACTAGGTCCCCCCGCGTGGTTCTGGGATTTTTGCTCACCGTTCTTGTGATCATTCTGACCCCACGGGGTGGGATTTTGCGTGGAGCCCCAGATTGAGGGAGATTATCAGTGGTCTTGTATGTCTTCCATTTTCTAATTATTGCTCCCACTGTTGATTTCTTCACTCCAAGCTGGTTGGCTATTGCAGATTCAGTCTTCCCAGCCTGGTGCAGGGCTACAATTTTGTTTCTGGTGTCCTTTGACAGCTCTTTGGTCTTCACCATAGTGGAGTTTGGAGTCAGACTGTTTGAGGGTGTGCACAGGTGTCTTTTTATACTGATAACAAGTTTAAACAGGTGCCATTACTACAGGTAATGAGTGGAGGAAAGAGGAGACTCTTAAAGAAGAAGTTACAGGTCTGTGAGAGCCAGAAATCTTGATTGTTTCTGACCAAATACTTATTTTCCACCATAATATGCAAATAAAATGTTAAAAAAACAGACAATGTGATTTTCTGGATTTTTTTTTCTCAGTTTGTCTCTACCTTGTTGAGCTCTACCTATGATGTAAATTACAGACGCCTCTCATCTTTTTAAGTGGTGGAACTTGCACTATTGCTGACTGACTAAATACATTTTTGCCCCACTGTACGTCAACATTTAAATGAAATGCTATGGCAGGAGACCCGGAAGGACCCCACTGCTGACATAGAGACATAAAAAGCTAGACTTCAGTTTGCCAAAATGTACGTAAGCCAAAATCATTCTATGAAAGTATCTTGTGGACAAATGAGACACAGATTGAGGCCTACGAAGAAAAGAATACAGTACCTACAGTCAAATATGGTGGAGGTTCAAAGATGTTTTTGGTGCAGTTTTGCTGCATCTGACACTGGGTGCCTTGACTATGTGCAAGGCATCATGAAATCTGAAAATTAAAAAAAGTATTTTGAATCGCAAATGTAATGCCCAGTGTCGGAATGCTGGGTTTGCGTCCTAGGTCATGGGTCTTCCAGCAGGACAATGAGTCCGGACCGAAATCCCATTGAACACCTGTGAAGAGATCTTAAAACTGCTGTTGGGAAAAGGCGCCCTTCAAATATGAGAGGCCTGGAACTGTTTGCAAAAGAAGAATGGTCCCAAATTCCAGTTGAGAGGTGTAAGAAGCTTGTTGATGGTTATAGGAAGTGACTGATTGCAGTTATTTATTCCAAAGGTGTGCAACCAAATATTAAAAGGAACTCAAGAAATTCATGATGGAGTTCAGGGTTTGGAGCGTTATGTTGATATTCCAGATAGTGAGGACACGATCATATTTGAATAAATGTTTTTTGTTCAAGAATAACTGTGGACTGTTGTTCACAGAAAATAAAAGATATGCCCTGAAAATAGGCCATAACCTCTCTTTCAGAGGAAAAAATAACATAAGACCCCATCTTATTTTCGGAGAAACACGGTAGCCCCAAATGCATCAGTTTAACCTCTATCAATCATGATAGCGGCATAGTGATATCGTGGTGCCAATCGGCTGCTGCCGCAGCTGGGGTCCTATGTACGCCCCACTAATCTTTCCTCATGGCTTGGCTTTAATAGGAGATCATCAATTTTGCTAAAGATAGCACTACTAAATTATTGCAGTGTACTGAACAGGCAATCGAGCAACTACAGATTCAAGAACTAATGATTAAAAAACAAATAAAAAAATATTTTTAAAAATATAATCCCCTACCCTTTGCCAATTTGTTATTGCCGCTTGTGTATTTACCCCGAGCTAATAAAATATAAATATATAAACCTGAGGCAAACAAATAAGTCCGGCTTCACACTCAGCGTATGAAAATACGGTCCGTATATTACGGCCGCAATACGCTGAAAAGTCCCGAAAATAGTGGTCCGTAGCTCCTCCGTAGGCAGGGTGTTTCAGCGTTTTTTGCGCATGGCATCCTCCGTATGTAATCCGTATGGCATCCGTACTGCGTGTTTTTATCGCAGGCTTGCAAAACCGACATACGGCTATACAAGGGATCCATGTGTTAAAAAAAAACAAAAACATGTATACTGTCTATATATATATATATGTCAGTAGACACATATATGTATATATATTAATATTTCATCCAGCGCGATATAGCAGAAAGCCGGTAATTCAATTACCGGCTTTTGCTTTCTCCTTCCTAAAACCCGACATGATATGAGACCTGGTTTACATACAGTAAACCATCTCATATCACTATTTTTTTTGCATATTCCACACTACTAATGTTAGTAGTGTGTATATGCAAAATTTGGCCGTTCTACCTAGTAAATTAAGGGGTTAAATGGCGGAAAAAATTGGCGTGGGCTCCCGCACAATTTTCTCCGCCAGAGTAGTAAAGCCAGTGACTGAGGGCAGATATTAATAGCCTGGAGAGGGTCCACGGTTATTGCCCCCCCCCGGCTAAAAACACCTGCACCCAGCCACCCCAGAAAAGGCACATCTGGAAGATGCGCCTATTCTGGCACTTGGCCACTCTCTTCCCATTCCCGTGTAGCGGTGGGATATGGGGTAATGAAGGGTTAATGCCACCTTGCTATTGTAAGGTGACATTAAGCCATATTCTGACTCATGGATATGTAGAACGTAGTGGTGTCTGGATAGACCTTTCTTTTTAGGCGCTTCCGTATTCACCTGTACTCACGTTCATACCGATTAATCAGACAGCTTAACTCAGCCACGATCTCATGTAAGAAGACTCCAGGAAAAGAGGGTTGCTTTAACTGAAATTCTTGTATTATGATGAAAGTAGCAGGTAAAAAGGAATATTCAACAGAGGACATGTAGTAGGATGCATACAGATGGAGGAATGATGACAAAATGGAGAATAAGGGCGAGAACAAACATACATCACAGGACTACAGTGAGAGAGTTGGGCCAAAATACAGGGAAAGGCAAACTTCTGCCTAGAAAGAAGGATCGAACACAAGCAATGCAAACATTGAATGATTTCCTAAGTCGTGAGACATGACACTCCCCGTCTGAAATCCTTGGATTTCACGATGTCCGTAATTCTTCGAAGTCGTTCGAACCTGAAAAAACAAGAGGAAAGAAAACATGCATGCAATAATAAACATCAAAGATTTTAAAGTCCAAACTCGTTGTTGTCGACCCGTAGATAAAACCGAAAGATAAGTCCAAATATATTAAACCCATCTTCAGATTGGGGAAGCCGCAAACATGCCAACTCTTCCACCAACCCAGAATCCAATGGGAATGTTAACAGTTCAATCCAATGGAAAATGTCAATATTCAATAAAACTGGGGGACGAGGAGGAATGCTTCCCGCCGTGAGCAACGTCAGGAGCATGTTCAGTTCATGTGATGTCCTCCTTTCGTAGAAGCAGCACGAGTTCAGTGACCGGGCGGAAGAAGGTTCGGGTAGAGCCCCCTTTTGTCACCTTAACTTCTACCTTACGAGTCTTTCCGTCCTCACTGGGTAGGACCTTGGCGATAAGTCCCATTGGCCAGTCATTGCGATGAGCCTCTTTGTCCTTTAAGAGAACGAGGTCTCCTTCTTGGAGATTGGGACTGGGCGTCTGCCATTTGTGATGGTTTTGAAGCAAGTGCAAATATTCAGTCTTCCAGCGATGCCAAAACACGTTAGCCAGATGTTGTACTTGCCTCCACTGACGTTTGTAAATGTCCTTGTTATCGAAATTCCCAGGCGGAACTGTAGCAGCTCCAGTCTTCTGTGTAAGAAGTGTAGCTGGAGTAAGGATCGCTGGAGCATCGGGGTCGGATGATACTGGAACCAAAGGTCTAGCATTTATTATGGCTGACACTTCTGCGAGGAAAGTGACCAGAACTTCATGAGTAAAGGGAAGTTTATGGTCCAGCAACATGGAGTCGAGGATCCTTCGTGCAACACCAATCATGCGTTCCCAAGATCCACCCATGTGTGAAGAGTGTGGAGGGTTGAATACCCAAGTGCATCCATTGTCGGACAAGAAGTTGTCAAACTGCAGTTCCTTGCAGGCTCCTACAAAGTTTGCGCCGCAGTCGGACCGGAGTTGCTTGGCTGGTCCCCGGATGGAAAAGAATCTTCTTAGGGCATTGATGAAGCTGGAGGTATCCATGGATTCAATTATCTCGATGTGAACTGCACGGATACTGAGACAGGTAAATAGGACAGCCCACCGCTTACTGTTCGCGGCTCCTCCACGGGTTTTCCTGGTAACAACCGACCATGGCCCGAAGACGTCTACACCAACATATGAGAACGGTTGGTCCGTGCTCAGTCGATCTGCTGGGAGGTTCGCCATTTGTTGTTGTTGGTGTTTTCCTCGTAACCTTCGACACTTGACACATCTATGGAGAACTGAGGAGACGCACCTTTTCATTCCCATGATCCACAAGCCAGCAGACCTGATGGCACCTTCAGTAAGATGTCTGCCTTGGTGCTGTACTCGTTCGTGATAGTGCCGAATCAACAGAGTAGTGACGTGATGTCGACCTGGAATGATGATAGGGTTCTGCTCCTTATCGTATAGGTCTGATTTACTTAAACGTCCACCCACTCTTAGAAACTTGAGATGATCGACTACTGGGTTCAAGTCGAGTAGGGTGCTGTTTTTGGACACACTGACTCCCTTGGTAATACTGCCAATCTCATGTGAATATTCTTCTTGTTGCACACACCTGATGATGACTTGTTCAGCATGATCTATGTCGTCGGCAGTAAGACGACTCTTACACACGTGCCAACCATGGCACCCTGAGAGCTTGTCATTTGTAAAACAGCGAGCAATGTGGATAAGATGAGCTACAGTTCGTACAACGAAGGACCAGCTTGAGAAGCGTTCAAAGCGGTGAGACTTCAAACCTTGCCTAGATGTCATTGAAGTATAGTGAGCAGAGATAGTTTGTCTTATCTCCTTGTCAGATTCTGGTTCCACCAGCTCATAAGCATTTTTGGTGTTGTTAGCACAGAAATCTTCGTACAGGAGACTAGGAGGCGCCAACCACATGTTATCACCAAGCTTAGAAGCAGCTGTGAGTCTTGTACCTCGGTCGGCTGGGTTTAAATCGGTGGAGATGTGATGCCACTGCTCAGGGGTAGAAAAACTTCTGATGCGCTCTACTCTGTTGTTCACATATGTATAGAACTGCTTCGTTTGATTGTGTATGTACCCGAGTACCACCCTGCTGTCTGTGTAGAAGGTAAAGGAATCAATTGTAATGTCCATTTCGTCTCGTTCAACTTCAGCAATTTCTACTGCCAATACCGCAGCGCAAAGCTCGAGTCTGGGTACAGAGTGTGCAGGCTTTGGAGTTAATTTGGTCTTACCCAGGATGAAACCACAATGTACCTTATTGGCTCCTAAGGTCATCAGATAAGCTACTGCGGCAATGGCTTCAGTAGATGCATCAGAGAAAATATGGACTTCTCTTCTGATTGCAGTCAAAGGTGATCTTGGAGAATAACAACGTGGAACTTGGAGTTGCTGTAAGAACTCCAGACACTTCTTCCATGCTTCCCACCTTTGCTGTTTCTGAGTTGGAAGCGGGGTGTCCCAATCTGTGTTCTCGGCCGTAAGCTGTCTTAACAGTATCTTGCCTTGAATAGTGACGGGTGCTACAAACCCGAGAGGATCATAGATGCTATTTATGACAGATAGGACTCCTCGTTTGGTAAAGGGTTTGTCATAGGGTGACACTTGGAAGGTGAAGGTGTCCCGTTTGATATCCCACAGTAGACCAAGGCTGCGCTGTGTTGGAGGAACACAGAACCCAAGTCGAGGTCTTTTAGGTTTGTGGCATGGTCCTCAGATGGAAACGCGCTCATTACCTCTTGACTGTTAGAGATAATCTTGTGGAGTCTGAGGTTTGATGTGGATAGCATTTCCTGTGTCCTGGAGAGTAGGTCAATTGCATCTTCACTTGTGGGTAAGGACTAGAGCCCATCGTCCACGTAGAAGTTCTTCTCTACAAATTGCCGAGCATCGGATCCGTACTCTCTCTCACCTTCCTGGGCTGTCCGTCTCAGACCATAGATCGCCACAGCAGGTGAGGGACTATTGCCGAAGACATGGACCTTCATCCGGTAGTCTATGACCGGATTGTTGACATTGTTGTCTTTGTGCCATAGGAACCTAAGATAGTTTCTGTTGTCTTCTTTCACGATGAAGCAATGAAACATCTGCTGAATGTCGGCCATTATGGCGACAGGTTCTTGTCTGAAGCGGATCAATACTCCAAGGAGGCTGTTGTTCAGGTTGGGCCCAGTTAGGAGCAGGTTATTGAGAGAGAGGCCTTCAAACTGAGCACTGGAGTCAAACACGACTCTGATCTGATTAGGCTTGCGAGGGTGATAGACACCAAAGGATGGAAGATACCAACATTCTTCTCCCTCCCTCAGTGGTGGCGCAGGTTCAGCATGATCTCTGTCAAAGATGTTGTGCATAAAGTCAATGAAATGCTTCTCCATCTCTGGTTTCCTCTTTAGGGTACGCTTTAAGGATGAGAACCTTGCAGTTGCTTGCTGCAGGTTGTTCGGCAACCTCACTCTTGGGAAACGAAAGGGTAAAGGAGCTACCCAACTATTGGAGTCATCTTGAGCAAATTCTTTATCCATAACCTTTATGAATTCTTTATCTTCCCTTGTGGGTGCCAACTTGTTGTCACTACTTGTAGAGTCGAACACTGATGACCCGAGGTTTTCATCCCAGGGCTGGTGCGTGTTCATGTTGTTGAAGGATTCCTGTTGCCACTTGGTGTTGCTCACTTTCTCTTTCACCCAGTAGTGATGTGGACATGGTTGGAAATGGGTGCTGCGACCATTTGACAAGATGTGTGTTTTGTAAGAGGAGATGTTGTTAGGTCTCTTCATCTTGTGTATGCAAACATTGCCTACGATTACCCAGCCTAGATCTAAGCGTTGGGCAAATGGTGCATCGTGTGGTCCGTTAATTTGCTGACGTACCTTGTGCAGCCGGAGAATGTCTCTGCCCAGCAGAATCAGGATATCTGCATTGTTGTTGAGGGCTGGTATCTTGTTTGCTATCCTCTTGAGATGTTGATGATGAAGAGCAGCCTCTGGCGTTGGAATCTCTTCTCGATTGGATGGAATCTGGTTGCACTCGACCAGTGTAGGTAACGGTATCTCGACGGTGTTCTCGAGAGATGTCGCTGTAAGACCACTGGCCCTTCTCCCAGAAACCTCTGTAACACCACTGCAGGTACATAAGGTGTAAGGGTAAGCATTTCCCTTTAAGTTAAACATATCAAAGAGTTCTGACCTTGCAAGTGATCGGTTGCTCTGATCATCCAGAAGGACATACACCTTCATGGCTTTCTCTGGGTGACTGTTGGGATACATGTTCACCAGGCAAATCTTCGCACAGGACTTGTCCCAGAGGTCTTCTCCGCAGACTTCTGTGCATGAAGATATTGTGGTATGGCTTGCAGTTTGAGCTGCGTCCTCCCCGCCATGGCTCGTGGTGGGGGAAGGAGTAAGTGTAAAGTCAGGACGGAATGGGTGGAGTGCTTGTACGTGGTCCTCACTGTCACACTCCATGCACTTAATTGTAGTTTTACAGTCTTTAGCAAGGTGTTCAGTAGAAGCACAACATCTGTAGCATACCCCGAACTTCTTTAGAAGCTCCTTACGTTCTTGGAGCGGTTTCTTCCTGAAGCCGATGCACTTTTTTAAGGGATGTGGCTTCTTGTGGATGGGACATTCACGATTTGGGTTCTCTATCTTTTCACCCTTGTTACTCTTGCCTGGGGCTGATGTTGGTAAGGGAAGAATATCCGTCTTCTTCACTGACACTGGACCCCTGCGGTTTCTGTTATTCGAGCATGCGCTGACGTATTTAGAAGGAGGTGAAGCTGGGCCACTGGATTCTTCGTAGGAAAAGCTTGGGTCGTTCTTACGCTCTGCCACGTCTTTTATAAACTCACAGAAGTAGGAGAATGGAGGAAATGACACTTGATGGTCTTTCTTGTATTTTGACCCTAGTGTAGTCCACTTTTCTTGTACGTTGTACGGTAGCTTGGAGATAATGGGATTTACTCCACGGGCAGTGTCCAGGTAGCTGAGGCCAGGTAGGTGGATGTCTGCCTTGGCCAGCTGGAGCTCTAACAGCAAGTCACTGAGCTCTAGGAACTTTGAACTGTCTTTGCTTGATATCTTTGGAAAACTCTGCAATCGCTTGAACAGTGCATCCTCTATGGCTTCTGGACTGCCAAAGTTTTTCTCTAGTCTTTCCCATGCAGCCATGAGACCAGCCGTTGGATTACTGATATGTACAGACCTGAGTCTCTTAACACGCTCTGTTGATTGTGGTCCTAGCCATCTGATTAGCAGGTCCAGCTCTTCGGTAGCAGTGATGCCAAGGTCACTAGTTACGGTTCTAAAGGCATTTTTCCAACCTCTGTAATTTTCAGGTTGGTTGTCAAACCTTGTGAGACCGGTTTTAGTAAGTTCGCGGCGAATCATGTACCTTGCGAAGTCGGACATGTCTGTTCTTTCTGACTTAGGATGCACGAATGTAGGCTGAGCAGTGTTGTACATAGGGGTGGAGACGTCCTGGCCTTGAAACGTGGGTAAGTATGGAGTGGCATATGCATTTAGTCCAGCAACCTGTTTGGTGGGTATAGTCTCTGCTACATGCGGAGCTGGCACTGCGCGGTTGTCGAGAGCATAATGACCTGACGGCATATTGGGTTGCGTGTAGATATTAGCCTGTGGAGTTTGGTGAGATGCGGGGTCTTGGCGCATACTGGAATACGAAGGAAGTTCAAGTTTGGGAGCATTGTACTGACCTTGAATGCAGGGTTCTGTAAGTGGATCGGCATCCTGGTGCCCTGGAGAAGCATGAACGCCATCAGGAGTGTTAGTAATGATCTGCGGTTCGCCATTTTGGCTTAGCACGTAGTCTCTTGTGCGTTCAATAGGGTCTTCTGCCTCCACTTCACACAAACTGATGCTGTCTCTTTGACTCCCACTGATAGCTCACTCCAGGATCCTTAACTCTGCCATGGCTGTCGCGTGCTCACATTCCTTCTCCAGAGCTTCCTTGCGTGCTGCATCCGCATCCATTTCTGCTCTCTTGTGCTGTGGATGCATCCATTTATGCTCTCTTTTGTGCTGCGGCTGCATCCATTTCTGCTCTCCTTTGTGCTGTGGCTGCATCCATTTCTGCTCTCTTTTGTGCTGTGGCTGCATCCATTTCTGTTCTCCTTTGCGCAAAGGCAGCTTGTATCTTAGACGTTTCTGCCTTAGCACATGCTCTTATAAGCTGCTCGCTGAGAGTGGAATATTTTGATGAACTTGACCTAGATGAGCGTTTTGAGTGCTTGGACAATTTATATGAGCGAGTTGATGCATCTGGTGTTCGTGCAATTTTAGCCTCTAACTTGGTTTTAATGTCACGTACGGTGCAGTCTCTTTCAGAATTAAGCTGCTGGAAACTTTGCAATTCGTTTAAAGTCTCTGGCAGATTCAGTTTTTTCAGGAGAATAATGTATTGGTCAGTCTTCTCCACATACATTTGGTATGCTGTGCATAATTGTTCTAGGGCTCCCTCAAGTGGTAACTCATGAGAAGCAGGCCTTGATACAGTGTCTATGTGATTCAGCACTTTCTCCAACAGTGAAGACACATCACTATATACGACACATTTTGCAGTCTCCAAATTCTCCATGACTTTCCATGTAGGTTTGACTGTACGTTTTCCCCTTTCACTAGCTGGTGGATGGGGATCTGGGTCTCTTTCCTGTGTTTGTAAGTCTGGTAGGGACATTGTATTCCTTGCTTCAGACATGATTTGATTGCAGGCAGGAAGAGTGGAGGATGAGGGTTATACTTCTTCCTGTTTATCTGCAGTGTGTGCTTCTATGCACGCTGGGGTCTGGCTGGGAACTGGGTTACTATCTATCTGGGAAATGTCCTTTTCCACTGAGGTTCAGCACAGACCTTGAGTTACTGTCTCTGAAGGCAGGCTATTCCTTTTTACTATTCTGACTCATGGATATGTAGAACGTAGTGGTGTCTGGATAGACCTTTCTTTTTAGGCGCTTCCGTATTCACCTGTACTCACGTTCATACCGATTAATCAGACAGCTTAACTCAGCCACGATCTCATGTAAGAAGACTCCAGGAAAAGAGGGTTGCTTTAACTGAAATTCTTGTATTATGATGAAAGTAGCAGGTAAAAAGGAATATTCAACAGAGGACATGTAGTAGGATGCATACAGATGGAGAAATGATGACAAAATGGAGAATAAGGGCGAGAACAAACATACATCACAGGACTACAGTGAGAGAGTTGGGCCAAAATACAGGGAAAGGCAAACTTCTGCCTAGAAAGAAGGATCGAACACAAGCAATGCAAACATTGAATGATTTCCTAAGTCGTGAGACATGACAAGCCAAATTAATAATGGAGCGGCGTCAATTATGACACCTATCCATTATTAATCCAATACTAGTAAAGGGTTAAAAAAATACACAAACACATTATTAAAAATTATTTTAATGAAATAAAAACAAAGGTTGTTTTAATATTTTATTGAACGCCCAATCCAATCACTGATGACCCTCGTTCTGTAACAAAAAAAAAAATAAACCAACAATATCCTTACCTTCCGCAGATCTGTAAAGTCCAACGATGTAAATCCATCTGAAGGGGTTAAAATATTTTGCAGGCACGAGCTTTGCTAATGCAACCTAGCTCATGTCTGCAAAACCCCGGAGAATGAAGGTAAAGTAGGTCATTGACCTATATTTACCTGCATTTGCGGTGAGGCGCCCTCTGCTGGCTGTTCCTAGATCGTGGGAACTTTCCTAGAAAGCTCCCTGGCTCGAGTTCATAAGAGGCGCCCTCTGCTGGTTGTCCAAATTTTGCATAGACACACTACTAACATTAGTAATGTGGAATATGCAAAAAAAATGGAGATATGAGATGGTTTACTGTATGTAAACCAGGTCTCATATCATGTCGGGTTTTAGGAAGGAGAAAGCAAAAGCCGGTAATTGAATTACCGGCTTTAAAGCTGTCTAGCGCTGGAAAAAATATTAATATATACACATATATGTGTCTCACTGATATATATATATATATATACCTATTCTATGTGTACACATCTATTCTACCTATTCTACTGTAACCTGTCAGTGTGATTTTACTGTACACCGCAATGAATTACTGGCTTTTCTCTCTAACAGCGCTGCGTATTTCTCGCAAGTCACACTGCTGGTCCGTGTGTGATCCGTATTTTTGGGGCTTCCATAGACTTTCATTGACGTTTTATTTGCGCAATACGGTGACAAACGCAGCATGCTGCGATTTTCTACGGCCGTAGAAAGCCGTATAATACTGATCAGTTTAATACGGCAGATAGGAGCAGGGGCATAGAGAATAATTGTGCCGTATGTTTTGCGAGTTTTACGGACGTAGTTTCTGCGCTCTTATGTCCGTAAAACTCGCAAGTGTGAAGCCGGCCTAAGATGTTAATGCGACTTATTCTGAATTTATTCACATGACCAGTCATACAGTACAAACGTTTTGACCGTGCAACCTTTATCAATGTGCATTGTACAGGAAAATAAATGGCAACATTAACAATTACAACTTGTCCCTCAGAAAAAGTGCCAATATCCAGGGAAGAATAAAAGAAGGGGAGGAAAGGCTTAAGGGGTTAATAGCCTTGGTCTCATATGGTCCAAATGCAGCTCCAGAGACAAAAATCCTGCAGCTCCTTAACCTCCATAGCTTCCACCCTGTGCCTCCATAGCATCCACCAGGCACCTCTATAGCATCCACACTGTACCACTATAACGCTTCCATAGCGTCCATGCTGCGTCTCTATAGCATCCACCCTGCGCCACTATAGCGCCTCCATAGCATCCACCCTGCGCCACTATAGCGCCTCCATAGCATGCACCCTGCGCCACTATAGCGCCTCCATAGCATCCACCCTGCACCACTATAGCGCCTCCATAGCATCCACCCAGCACCACTATAGCGCCTCCATAGCATCCACCCTGCACCACTATAGCGCCTCCATAGCATCCACCCAGCACCACTATAGCGCCTCCATAGCGTCCACCCTGCGCCACTATAGCTAAATTAAGAGAAAAGGGGCCACTTTATGCAAATGCACACCACACATAAATAAAGAAACAATAATCAAAAAATAGAACAACAGGAATATTTATTACCAGACAATAACTCCAAAAGAAACATAAAACATAATTAAAAACAATAATACATGAGAAGCCTGGTCCGTGTACATACAAAATATACAATATATACATACATATCGTTTAAACCTGCACACTCCTATTAATAGTAATAGACCAACCCTCTGGCTCATGGGACTGAAGATACCCCTGGTAAATAAAGACCCCTATCCGACACACCAATCGTATATTGGCCGAAAAAAAGAATGAAAGACGCTGCCGCGGTCAGAAAAGACAGGCACCTGTAGCCATGAGAGAGACCACTGACCACACTAATGAAAAGCAGCGTGATGTCAAAAGAGGCAATACCACCAAGATACAAAGCCTAGAAAAAACAAATACCAGACATAAGGCCCATAATACGGCCGGGATACCTAGGAATAACTCACATGAGGGAAGAGAGGAAAAAATACCGTCCCCGTGTGCAGAACTACGGACCAAACGACACGGACCCTGCGCCACTATAGCGCCTCCATAGCATCCACCCTGTGCCACTATAGTGCCTCCATAGCATCCACCCTGCACCACTATAGCGCCTCCATAGCATCCACCCAGCACCACTATAGCGCCTCCATAGCATCCACCCTGCGCTACTATAGTGCCTCCATAGCATCCACCCTGCGCCACTATAGCGCCTCCATGGCGTCCACCCTGCGCCACTATAGCGCCACCATAGCATCCACCCTGCACCACAATAGCATCCACCCTGCGCCACTATAGCGCCTCCATAGCATCCACCCTGAGCCACTATAGTGCCTCCATAGCATCCCCCTGCGCCACTATAGCGCCTCCATATCATCCACTCTGCGCCTCCATAGCACCCACCCAGTGCCACTATAGTGCCTCCATAGCATCCACCCTGTGCCACTATAGCGCCTCCATAGCGTCCACCCTGCGCCACTATAGCGCCTCTATAGCATCCCCCCTGCGCCACTATAGCGCCTCCATAGCGTCCACCCTGCGCCACCATAGCATCCACCCTGCACCACTATAGCGCCTCCATAGCATCCCCCCTGCGCCACTCTTCTGCCTCCATAGCGTCCACCCTGTGCCACTATAGCACCTCCATAGCGTCCACCCTGCGCCACTATAGCGCCTCCATAGCATCCACCCTGCGCCTCCATAGCACCCACCCTGCGCCACTATAGTGTCTCCATAGCGTCCACCCTGCGCCACTATAATGCCTCCACCCTGCACCACTATAGAGCCTCCATAGCATCCACCCTGCGCCACTATTGCGCCTTCATAGCGTCCACCCTGCGTCACTATAGCGCCTCCATAACATCCACCCTGCGCCACTATAGCGCCTCCATAGCATCCACCCTGCGCCACTATAGCGCCTCCATAGCATCCACCCTGCACCACTATAGCACCTCCATAGCATCCACCCTGCGCCACTATAGTGCCTCCATGGCATCCACCCTGCGCCACTATAGCGCCTCCATAGCATCCACCCTGCGCCACTATAGCGTCTCCATAGCATCCACCCTGCACCACTATAGCGCCTCCATGGCGTCCACCCTGCTCCACTATAGCATCCACCCTGTGCCACTATAGCGCCTCCATAGCATCCACCCTGCGCCACTATAGCGCCTCCATAGCATCCACCCTGCGCCACTATAGCGCCTCCATAGCATCCACCCTGCGCCACTATAGCGCCTCCATGGCGTCCACCCTGCGCCACTATAGCATCCACCCTGCGCCACTATAGCGCCTCCATAGCATCCACCCTGTGCCACTATAGCGCCTCCATAGCATCCATCCTGTGCCACTATAGCGCCTCCATAGCATCCACCCTGCGCCACTATAGCGCCTCCATAGCATCCACCCTGCGCCACTATAGCACTTCCATAGCATCCACCCTGCGCCACTATAGCGCCTCCATAGCATCCACCCTGCGCCACTATAGCGCCTCCATGGCGTCCACCCTGCGCCACTATAGCGCCACCATAGCATCCACCCTGCGCCACTATAGCGCCTCCATAGCATCCATCCTGCGCCACTATAGCGCCTCCATAGCATCCACCCTGTGCCACTATAGCGCCTCCATAGCATCCACCCTGCGCCACTATAGCGCCTCCATAACATCCCCCCTGCGCCACTATAGCGCCTCCATAGCTTCCACCCTGCGCCACTATAGCGCCTTCATAGGATCCACTCTGTGCCACTATAGCGCCTCCATAGCATCCACCCTGTGCCACTATAGCGCCTCCATAGCATCCACCCTGCGCCACTATAGCGCCTCCATAGCATCCACCCTGTGCCACTATAGCGCCTCCACAGCATCCATCCTGCGCCACTATAGCGCCTCCATAGCATTCCCCCTGCGCCATTATAGCGCCTCCATAGCATCCACCCTGCGCCACTATAGCGCCTCCATAACAACCACCCTGCACCACTATAGCGCCTCCATAGCTTCCACCCTGCGCCACTATAGCGCCTTCATAGGATCCACTCTGTGCCACTATAGCGCCTCCATAGCATCCACCCTGCGCCACTATAGCACCTCCATAACATCCACCCTGCGCCACTATTACGCCTCCATAGCTTCCACCCTGCGCCACTATAGCGCCTCCATAGCATCCACCCTGCGCCACTATAGCACCTCCATAGCATCCACCCTACACCACTATAGTGCCTCAATAGCATACACCCTGCACCACTATAGCGACTCCATAGCATCCAACCTGCACCACTATAGCGTCTCCATGGCGTCCACCCTGCGCCACTATAGATCCTCCATAGCATTCACCCTGCGCCACAATAGCGCCTCCATAGCATTCACCCTGCGCCACTATAGCGCCTCCATAGCGTCCACTCTGCGCCACTATAGTGCCTCCATAGCATCCACCCTGCGCCACTTTAGTGCACCATAGCATCCACCCTGCGCCACTATAGCGCCTCCATAACATCCACCCTGCGCCACTATTACGCCTTCATAGGATCCACTCTGCGCCACTATAGCGCCTCCATAGCATCCACCCTGCGCCACTATAGCATTCATTGTGCGCCACTATAGCGCCTCCATAGCATTCACCCTGCGCCACTATAGCGCCTCCATAGCATCCACCCTGCGCCACTATAGCGCCTCCATGGCGTCCACCCTGCGCCACTATAGAGCCTCCATAGCATTCACCCTGCGCCACTATAGCGCCTCCATAGCATCCACCCTGCGCCACTATAGCGCCTCCATGGCGTCCACCCTGCGCCACTATAGCGCCTCCATAGCATCCACCCTGCGCCACTATAGCGCCTCCATGGCGTCCACCCTGCGCCACTATAGAGCCTCCATAGCATTCACCCTGCGCCACTATAGCGCCTCCATAGCATCCACCCTGCGCCACTATAGCGCCTCCATGGCGTCCACCCTGCGCCACTATAGCACCTCCATAGCATCCACCCTGCACCACTATAGCGCCTCCATAGCGCCCACCCTGCGCGACTATAGCGCCTCCATAGCTTCCACCCTGCGCCACTATAGCGCCTCCATAGCATCCACCCTACACCACTATAGTGCCTCAATAGCATACACCCTGCACCACTATAGCGACTCCATAGCATCCAACCTGCACCACTATAGCGTCTCCATGGCGTCCACCCTGCGCCACTATAGATCCTCCATAGCATTCACCCTGCGCCACAATAGCGCCTCCATAGCATTCACCCTGCGCCACTATAGCGCCTCCATAGCGTCCACTCTGCGCCACTATAGTGCCTCCATAGCATCCACCCTGCGCCACTTTAGTGCACCATAGCATCCACCCTGCGCCACTATAGCGCCTCCATAACATCCACCCTGCGCCACTATTACGCCTTCATAGGATCCACTCTGCGCCACTATAGCGCCTCCATAGCATCCACCCTGCGCCACTATAGCATTCATTGTGCGCCACTATAGCGCCTCCATAGCATTCACCCTGCGCCACTATAGCGCCTCCATAGCATCCACCCTGCGCCACTATAGCGCCTCCATGGCGTCCACCCTGCGCCACTATAGCGCCTCCATAGCATTCACCCTGCGCCACTATTACGCCTTCATAGGATCCACTCTGCGCCACTATAGCGCCTCCATAGCATCCACCCTGCGCCACTATAGCATTCATTGTGCGCCACTATAGCGCCTCCATAGCATTCACCCTGCGCCACTATAGCGCCTCCATAGCATCCACCCTGCGCCACTATAGCGCCTCCATGGCGTCCACCCTGCGCCACTATAGAGCCTCCATAGCATTCACCCTGCGCCACTATAGCGCCTCCATAGCATCCACCCTGCGCCACTATAGCGCCTCCATGGCGTCCACCCTGCGCCACTATAGCGCCTCCATAGCATCCACCCTGCGCCACTATAGCGCCTCCATGGCGTCCACCCTGCGCCACTATAGCGCCTCCATAGCATCCACCCTGCGCCACTATAGAGCCTCCATAGCATTCACCCTGCGCCACTATAGCGCCTCCATAGCATCCACCCTGCACCACTATAGCGCCTCCATAGCGCCCACCCTGCGCCACTATAGCGCCTCCATAGCATCCACCCTGCACCACTATAGCGCCTCCATAGCGCCCACCCTGCGCCACTATAGCGCCTCCATAGCATCCACCCTGCACCACTATAGCGCCTCCATAGCGCCCACCCTGCGCCACTATAGCGCCTCCATAGCATTCAGCCTGCGCCTGCATAGCTTCCACCCTGCGCCACTATAGCGTGCCCCCTATATTTGACATGGTAAATGAGTCAGTCTCTGCTGCATATGCTTTCTTCACGCATGACCTGGGCATTGAGCTTCTACAAAATGGCGGCTGCTGCTCCGTAGGAAAAGTTTTGGCCGTCATACACCATTCCCTCTAGTGTTCATAAGAAGCAACGGTTGGACGCGGAGCCGTGGCTGGGAACGGACGCTATCGGTTTTTATCATGAGAGGGGGCGGAGTTGTGGTCAACCATGAGAGGAGACAGAGCGAAGCCGTTATTGGCTATGATAGGAGGCGGCTGAGTCCTGATTGGCTATATTTGGGAATGCGGGACTGTTTGTCAATGTTTAGAATATACGGGCGTGTGATTGGTTATGGCTGGCGGAGGCGGGGTTATCTTCATTTCGAGGGCCAATCGCGTGGTGCAGGCTTGTGCCGGTAGAGCACGTTCTTCAGTGTCTTCCTTGTTTACTCTCACACAGCATGGACAAGCTGCGCTCCCTCCTGCAGAGGACACTGGGGACAGTGAGGCACCACATGGGCACCGACCTGTACGGGAACAAGTATTATTACGTGCCTGAGCAGAGGACATGGACAGGTAATGACCGCTCTACACCGAGGGCCAGCATGTACACACATACTATGTGCGCTGCCTGTAGCAACCGTCCTGGGATTATGATCGGCGCTAATATGCAAATTACCTCCAGATAGGACGGAGACTAGAACTCCAGCGCCACCTATAGGCAGCAGCTCCCACACGTCACTATGGACCGTGTAACCAGGATTGTCACATGACTTGGGGTGAAAGCCACAGCAGAATCTTGCAGAGGGGGAGGTTCTGGCTGTTACCCTAAATCATAGTGACTTGTAGGATTGCTGCTTCCTATAGGTGGCGCTAGAGTTCTAGCCCTCTTCCCCTCTGAAGAGACAATTTGCATATTTAAATTCCCAAAGGAGCATGCATGGCCTATAAGTCTCCTCACTCTGACATGCGAGGCCTGGCTTGTCACTCTGCACAATGGGAATCCGTACCCCTTCATCCCCAATCTGCAGTAATGACACCTGATGTCTGGTTGCTATGGGTAAGGCCAGGGCTGGCTCCAGGTTTTCGAGGGCCCCGGGCGAAAGAGTCTCAGTGGGCCCCCCCTTTAACACATACCCCGATTTATGATGCACAGATACGGCAGAGAAATGTATAGTACAATGCCAGATTTCACTTCTTACATGAGTGACAGCTATTGTAAATTCTGCAGTGTATATATACAGGAGGAAAGGTGCAGTGTATATATACAGGAGAGGTGCCGTGCAGTGTATATATACAGGAGGAAAGGTGCTGTGCAGTGTATATATACAGGAGAGGTGCTTTTATGTTTTGAGTTTTTCTATGAAACAAAGACTTTTCTACATAAACAACGTTGTTTGGTTTTGCAGCCCCAACAGATCTGTGCTACAAAGTAACAGGCGGCTCGGGCATTAATGAGGGACCTGATGCTGAATCCTTTCCACAAACCCTGATAACCCAATTAGTGCCCCATCATTAGAAGCTCATTAAACGCCTCCCTGTCCCGAGCAATCATGTACAGTATGGGGGGATCCTGCAGCCCACCCGTGACTGCTCCATACCATACACTGCCCTCTGTCGCGCTCACTATTACCCTGTGCATTTCTCCGTCATCGTTACCCCATGTTACACTTGTCACCCCCCACTACAGAGTAGCAGGGCAGCCAATGTCACCCCCTCCCGGACCCTAATGGCAGCAGGAAATGTCTGCTCCTCTATTGGGTTGGAACCTGATTTAATCAAGGAATAATGTGGATTTGTTGCCGGAGGCTGCAGGGGAAGGGTTAAGTGATGCCATGTCCTTGGTGGGAGCAGTGGCAGCTGCTGGGACCTGGACAGACACAACCAATGTTGCTGTGACTGCACAGTGTGATGTGGAGGAGAGAAGCTGAGACTCCGGAGCAGAAATCACCCACATGCCAGCACTGGGCAGAGTCCCTCCAGTCACCAGCCTGGGGCCACGGGGCCCCAATGTACAGCCCACAGCTCAGTATTACCCATGGCAGCAGCTCCCCTTCCTCCTGGCATCTGGTTAACCCCATTTATGCGGGTCGGATTGTTATCTTTAAGGTTCAGCAATAACCTTCATACAGATGGGAAGGGGTTAAGCTTCTTCCTATCCCACTGGTGCAGGTTTGGTGCAGCATGCATGTATTCTGGGAGAGCTGGGTGGCTACAGGCTGTACCCCACCAGCTGCTCCTCCAGACATCACCCACATTTTTAGGCAGCGGAGACAGACAGCAGCAGACTGAACCACAACTTCAACCACTGCTGGATACCATAACACTCACTGGGGCACGGGTAGGACGGAGCTCCTCGGAATCTGCCTGATAAGTTCAGCTCAGCACTGCAGCCACCCAGGGGGGAGAGCAGAGAACGTGCTCTCTCCGCCCACAAACAGTCACACTGGCTGCCTTCTCTTAACCCCTATGTGTGCCTGCCTGGCTGCACTGACTGAGTGAGAAGATGCTTGTGTCAGAGCTGGCACATAGGGGTTAAGAGAACGCAGCCAGCAGTGACATTGTGGGCGGAGAGAGCATGTTATCTCCTGCTCTGCTCTCCCAGCTGTAAGTGGGCCCCCCTCTCTCCCCAGGGCCCCGGCATTTGCCCGGAGTGCCGGGTGCTGACGCCGGCCCTGGGTAAGGCTACGTTCACATTAGCGGTTTGCATCGGGCGACGCAGCGGCGAAGCATGCGTCATGCACCCCTATATTTAACATGGGGGACGCATGGACATGCGTTGTGCTGCGTTGTGCGACGCATGTGTTTTTTTTTGCCGCAAGCGTCGGGCGCAGAAAACGCAACAAGTTGCATTTTTCTTGCGTCCAAATTTCGACAAAAAACGACGCATGCGTCGCAAAACGCAGCGTTTTTGTGTGCGTTTTGGTGCGTTTTTATTTGCGTTGTGCGTTGTGTCGCCGACGCAGCAGCGCACAACGCAAATAACGTAGCCTAACAAGACCGCAATCCCACAGGGAATTTTATCCTTTACTAAATGGGTATTTTTCAGGACTTTCTACTGCGCCTCTTCTGTGTGTTGTGTCCTGATCCTGCTGTCTGTGCAGTCAGGAGGGGACTGTGGCTGTGATTGACTCTAACCGTACCCCCCAGTCCGGCTGTACCAGCCCTGCTCCCCGCAGATTGTCATGTGATGTAACTTCTTATATACTGCACACTGGCATATACCAGCCCCATGGCTTCCAGAGCTGTGAGAGGAGCGCCATGCACAGACTGGGCTGAGGATGGGGCAGTGAGGGCCGAGACGTTTATAGGGGCTGTCCCAGGAACAAAGGAGCTGTGGTATGATCAGACCATGTTCCTGTACGGCCAGACACGGCCATTATCAGCAGGGGCACATTTATAAGATTATCTCAGCACAGGGACATTTTATATAAACACATCCAATTGTGGAAGGTATTATTATTCCAAGATCAATTGATTAAAAATGTATTTTGTTCCTGGGAAAACACTTGTTTTAGGCTAGGTTCACACTGCGTTAGTGCAGTCCGTTTAATACATCCGTTAAACGGACTGCGCTAACGCAAGTGCCGACGTTGGCACAGCGCTAGCTAGTGCAGTCCGTTTAATACATCCGTTAAACGGACTGCGCTAACGCAAGTGCCGACGTTGGCACAGCGCTAGCTAGTGCAGTCCGTTTAATACATCCGTTAAACGGACTGCGCTAACGCAAGTGCCGACCTTGGCACAGCGCTAGCGCAGATGGAGCATCTGTTAGCTCCATCTGTGCTAGCAGTGACGGACCCGGAAACGCTGCAGCCCGCGTCTCGGGGTCTGTTACTCAATGACGGCACATCCGTAGCGCATGCCCATTGTGGTCGTGCGCTAGCGATGCGTCCGCCATAGAAAGTAATGGTGGCGTTAACGGACTACGTTACACCGCGTTATGCTGCGGTGTAACGTAGTCCGTTTAACTGGTCACACTAACGCAATGTGAACCCAGCCTAAGGAAGCTTCTTTCTCCTTGGTGCTGGCAGAGAAGCGGTATCTACACACAGACCTGGGGATGGTCTGGCCTGAGGAGCCGCACAGCCGGAGGGCTGTAAATCAAGTGCGACTATGCTGGATTCTTTTACTGGCAACATTGAAGGTTGCTGGCATGCAGTATGACCCTGACCTGCGTAGATGTTGCCCGTAGACACAGGTCAGGTGTATACATGCTTGGATTGGCTCACGGAGGTACTGTTGCATCCCCTGATGGGCCCCTGTGCTCCTCTCTGCAGTACTTGGCACATTACACTTGGTTCCTCGTGTACAGACAATGGCGACACCTCATCATTCATGTAAGGCTACGTTCAGGTTAGCGTTGCGCGCCGCTGCGTCGGCGACACGATGCACGAAAAAACGCGTGCAAATGCACGCAAAAACGCTGCGTTTTGCGACGCGTGCGTCGTTTTTTGACGAAAATCGGACGCAAGAAAAATGCAACTTGTTGCATTTTCTTGCGTCCGACGCTAGCGTCAAAAACGACGCACGTGTCGGAAAACGCAACAAGAAAAACGCATGCGTCCCCCATGTTAAACATAGGGGCGCATGACGCGTGCGTCGCCCGACGCAGCGTCGGGAAACGCTAATCTGAACGTAGCCTAAGAAACTGTCCAGTGCATTGTTATATAGGGGCAGAGGTAACCTTGTGACTGAGGGTGATGTAATATTTACATGTAGCTGAATAGCGGCCCCCAGAATCCGTGTTGTAGGAGGGTCCTTGGCACCCCAGCCCGACACTGATGACATTGGAGAGCGAAGAGGAAAGCTGAGGGAACACAAGTGAGAAAAGAACGGGAGCAAGACAAAGAGAAGGAGAAAGAAAGAGCGCAAGATTGTTACAGAAACAAAGCTAGAGACCAGGAATGAGATGGAGACAGAGACTACGGGAAAGCTCAGTAATGGTCGCAGCCCAGTAAGAGGCATCCATGGTTATTAGAAGGATGATGGTTAATCAAAATGGTTCTTAACCCCTTTACCCCCAAGGGTGGTTTGCACGTCAATGACCGGGCCAATTTTTACAATTCTGACCACTGTCCCTTTATGAGGTTATAACTCCGAAACGCTTCAACGGATCTTAGCGATTCTGAGATTGTTTTCTTGTAACATATTGTACTTCATGATAGTGCTAAAATTTCTTCGATATAACTTGCGTTTATTTGTGAAAAAAACGGAAATTTGGCGAAAATTTTGAAAATTTCACAATTTTCCAACTTTGAATTTTTATTCTGTTAAACCAGAGAGTTATGTGACACAATATAGTTAATAAATAACATTTCCCACATGTCTACTTTACATCAGCACAATTTTTGAAACAAACTTTTTTTTTTTCAAGGAAGTTATAAGGGTTAAAATTTGACCAGCAATTTCTCATTTTTACAACCAAATTTACAAAACCATTTTTTTTAGGGACCACCTCACATTTGAAGTCATTTTGAGGGGTCTATATGGCAGAAAATACCCAAAAGCGACACCATTCTAAAAACTGCACCCCTCAAGGTGCTCAAAACCACATTCAAGAAGTTTATTAACCCTTCAGGTGATTCACAGCAGCAGCCATTTGACTTTTTCAAGCTAAATTTGGCTGGAATTGAGATCGGACGCCATGTCGCGTTTGGCAAGCCCCTGATGTGCCTAAACAGTGGAAACCCCCCACAAGTGACCCCATTTTGGAAACTAGACCCCCTAAGGAACTTATCTAGATGTGTCATGAGCACTTTTATCCCCCAAGTGCTTCACGAAAGTTTATAACGCCCGGGCGTGAAAAAAAAAAATTCCTATTTTTTTCCACAAACATGATCGTTTAGTCCCCAATTTTTTATTTTCTCAAGGGTAAAAGGAGAAATTGGACCCCAAAAGTTGTCCAATTTGTCCTGAGTATGCTGATACCCCATATGTGGGGGGGGGGGGGACCACTGTTTGGGCGCATGGCAGGGCTCAGAAGGAAAGGAGCGCCGTTTGACTTTTTCAAGCTAAATTTGGCTGTAATTGAGATTGGACGCCATGTCGCGTTTGGCGAGCCCCTGATGTGCCTAAACAGTGGAAGCCCCCCACAAGTGACCCCATTTTGGAAACTAGACCCTCTAAGGAACTTATCTAGGTGTGTGGTGAGAATTTTGAACCCCCACGTGCTTCACTAAAGTTTATAATGCCCAGGCGTGAAAATAAAAAATCCTATTTTTTCCCACAAAAATGATATTTTAGTCCCCAATTTTTAATTTTCCCAAGGGTACCAGGAGAAATTGGACCCCAAAAGTTGTTGTCCAATTTGTCCTGAGTACGCTGATACCCCATATGTGGGGAGGAACTACTGTTTGGGCACACATTGGGGCTCGAAAGGGAAGTAGTGACGTTTTGGAATGCAGACTTTGATGGAATGTTCTGCTGGCATCATGTTCCATTTGCAGAGCCCCTGATGTGACTAAACAGTAGAAACCCCCCACAAGTGACCCCATTTTGGAAACTGTACCCCCTAAGGAACTTATCTAGGTGTGTGGTGAGAATTTTGAACCCCCATGTGCTTCACTAAAGTTTATAATGCCCAGGCGTGAAAATAAAAAATCCTATTTTTTTCCACAAAAATAATATTTTAGTCCCCAATTTTTAATTTTCCCAAAGGTAACAGGAGAAATTGGACATCAAAAGTTGTTGTCCAAATTGTCCTGATTACGCTGGTACGCCATATGTGGGAAAAAACTGTTTAGGCACATGTTGGGGCTCGAAAGGGAAGTAGTGACGTTTTGGAATGCAGACTTTGATGAAATGGTCTGCGGTCGTCATGTTCCGTTTGCAGAGCCCCTGATGTACCTAAACAGTAAAAAAAAAACCACAAGTGACATCATTTTGGAACCTAGACCCCCCCCCCCCAAGGAACTTATCTAGATGTGCCCCCTTTTTGGAACTAATGTACGCTTTCTTGTAAAGTAAATTAGTAGTGCATGGAGGTGTGGTACAATTTGAAGCAATCCTTCATACACAGGCCAGGTTTTTTGGGGCAGGTGCCGCATTGATAAATGGTGTCCTTGCGTATTCCCCTTTTGTAACACACTCGGCACCTTTTTTGCGGCTTACCTTTTTTGCCGGTTGGCGGGACCACCCCCGGAAAATGCTGGCCTGGTACGATACGAGCACCTTCAGTTCCGGAAGTACTGGGGCCCTCTCCTTCCGGAGTACCAAATATCAGGGCCTTAACCACTACCTCCTGGAACTGAAGGTACGACGTATCGGTGTGGCGTGCACATCGTAACAGCAGGAAAGCGTTAAGCATTGCCATTTGCACGATGTACACAGACAGCTTTTTGTACCACACCTTGGCCTTTCTCAAAGCACTGTATGGTTGGAGGAGTTGATCGGAGAGATCAACCCCCCCCCATGCTTTTGTTGTAGCCCAGTACACAGTCCGGTTTGCAGACCTGTGTAGAGGTACCCCGTACAGTGCTGAGGGCTCTGCCATCACCATGTATGGTGGTCAAGAGAAGGACATCCCTCTTGTCCTTGTACTTGACCACCAGCAGGTGGTCGCTACATTGGGCCTTGCTCTCACCTTTTCTGAGCATCTGCCCAAGTAGCATCTTTGGGAGGCCTCTCTGATTTTTGCGCACAGTACCGCAGGCTGCGGTACCTTGCGCAGAGAGGGATCTGTAGAGTGGGATGCTGGTATAAAAGTTATCAGTATAGAGGTGATAACCTTTATCCAGCAGTGGGTGCACCAAATCCCACACGATCTTCCCACTCACTCCCAGGACAGGAGGACACTCAGGGGGTTCAATGCTGGTGTCCTTCACTTCATACACTCTAAACCTGTGGATGTACCCTGAGGCACTCACACAGCTTGTAGAGTTTGATTCCGTACCTGGCCCTTTTGTTGGGCAGGTATTGACGGAAGCCGAGCCGCCCCTTAAAATGGACCAAGGACTCATCCACGCAGATGTCCCTTTTGGGCACGTACACTTCAGAAAACTTTTTGTTGAAGTGTTCGATGACCGGCCGAACTTTGAACAGACGGTCAAAGTTGGGGTCATCTCGTGCAGGACACTGTGCATTATCGGAATAATGCAGGAACTTATGGATGGCCTCAAAACTTTCCGAACCATGGCCATTCGGAACACTGGAGTGTTATATAAAACATCTACACTCCAATATTGCCGCATTTCTGGCTTCTTCACGATCCCCATGTGGAGAACCAGGCCCCAAAACTGCATCATTTCAACTGCGTCTACAGGAGACCAGTTGGAAAATGATGTACCGGGGTTTTGCTCCAAAAATTGACGAGCATACAAATTAGTTTGCTCCACCATGAGGTTAATAAAATCCTCAGAGAAAAAGACTTTGAAAAAGTCTGTTTTTGTGAGGCCCGTGGTGTCAAACTTGATTCCTGATTCTGCCACAAAATCAGGAATCAGTGGCTCGTAATTTTCGGGGGGCGAGGTCCATGTGGGGAGCGCTGGTTCAGGAGTGGTGGGGGCTGCCTCATCTTCTGTCCTGGGACGTCTGCGTGGCGGTTCCGCAGGACCCGAGGAGGAAGATGAGGAGGAAGAGGAAGAAGAGGATGAAGAATCAGAAAAGTAAAGAAAAGTGGAATCCTCTCCCTCGCTATCAGTGTCTGAGGCAAGGAAAGCATATGCCTCCTCCAATGAATAGCGCTGTTGGGACGAGCGGGACATTTTTGTGTGAATATGGTGATTGGGTGCACTTTATTGATAACTGTATGTGTATGTGTAGGGGGATAGTGATTTGTGCAAACTTATCTGAAAAGAAAATGCTAAAAGGAGAAGAAAAACCTGTAAAAAGAAAAGTCTAAAACAGCAGGCCCTAGCTCTGATAAGTGAACTTGTGTTACTTATCAAAATTTGGCGGCTGCTGGATGTGCGCATGGAGATGACAAAAAAAAAGTAAAAGTGTCTAAAACAGCAGGCCCAGCTCTGATCAGTGAACTGTTTCACTTATCAAAATTTGGCCGCTGCTTGATGTGCGCACGAGGGTCGGGCAAGGGGGGGGAAAAAAAAAAAACAGCAGGCACAAACTCTGATAAGAGAACTGCGTCACTTATCAAAGTTTGGCGGCTGCGGGATGTGTGTACGGAGGTTGCGCAAAAAGGCTGAGGGGAAAAAGCGAGCGCGAGAGTTGATCGGTGAACTGCGTCACCAATCAACGCTCGGCGGCTGTTAAATGGGTGCACGGAAGGAGGTGCAAAGGGGGGTAAAAAGAGGGGGAAGGGAGATGGGGGTGGAAGTGGGGATTGGGCAGGGATCAGTGATCAAAACGTACGGTTGTAGTCAGGTGGCGCAAAAGGGGGGTGAAAAAAAAAAAAAGGAAAAAAGCGAGCGCGAGCATTGATCGGTGAACTGCGTCACCAATCAATGCTCGCCGGCTACTAAATGTGCGCACGGAGGCGGCACAAATGGGGGTGGAGGGGGTAAAAAAAGGGGGAAGGGGGGATTGGGGTGGATGAACGGGGATTGGGGTGGATGAACGGGGATTGGGCACGGATGAACGGGGATTGGGCACGGATAAAACTTACGTTTAGTTGTCTTCTTCTTTAGCAGGGATTGTGGTGCTACAGGCTGCTGTGGCACCACAATACCCAGCACGGCAGGGAGATCCAGGCACAAAATCCAGCAGGGAGATCCAGCAGTATGACCGCTCTGTAGGAATCCTCAGCTAGCATGAGGACCCCTGTAGAGCGGTCATACACAGGTCAGGCAGGTGACACAGACAGGTCACAGAGCGGTCATGTGCTGCTGTGACCTGTCATTGGTGGGATCGACCATAACATCGATCCCACCAATCAGAGCTTTCCTGGTGACCTGGCTGTGACCTGCCTAGGATCGGAGCTGTTCGCGCCGATCCTAGGCAGGTCACAGCCAGGTCACCTGCAGGGCACAGAGCGGTCACAGCGTGATCGCCGCTGCGCCCTGTGATTGGCGCGATCGACAATGACATCGATCGCGCCAATCGGCTCCTGCAGGCCTTGCTGGGCCTGCACTGTGTCCTATCCTAGGATCGGTGCTATTAGAGCACCGATGCACGCAGGTTCCGGCAGGGCACAGCGCGGTAATACCGCGCGGTGCCCTGCGATTGGCGCGATCGATGCGATCGCGCCAATCCGGGGTGTTCTTGCCGGTGCCTGGCGTTGCCAGGCACCGGACCTAGGATCGAGTACATCGGTACTCGATCCTAGCCTGTCACCTCATTGTTTCAGCCGCTCCGATTGGCTGAAACAATGAGAATGGCTGTGATTGGCTGGCTGTGATTGGCTGTTCAGAATTGAACAGCCAATCACAGCGATCGAGAGGGCGGGTGGGCGGCGACAATGCCCTGGATGCCGAGGCCATCTTCCCCCAGGTAAGATGGCGTCGGAATTTTAATGCGATCACCGCGGTATCGCATTAAAGGGCATGACGTGCTATCCCGTCAAGGGTCAGATAGGCCCAGGGCACCTCGACGGGATAGTACGTCTAAGGTCACAGAGGGGTTAAAGGGAACCTATCACCCCCAAAATCGAAGGTGAGCTAAGCCCACCGGCATCAGGGGCTTATCTACAGCATGGATTGGAGTTGGTTCACCAGACTGTTTAGAAAGTCTGATGGGAACAGAATGATCACAAATACGATTGTTCTGTTGTGGTCCTACATGGTGACTATGAAAGATCATTGTAATGATCTTTGTGGCTTATGACAAATATTTGGGCCCATGTTGTGGTTGACTGCAACGTGAACCTCTAAACCCCTTAGTGACAGAGCCAGACCTTAATGACCGGGCCAAATTTTACCATTGTGACCACTGTCACTTTATGAGGTAATAACATCAACGGATCCTGATGATTCTGAGATTGTGTTTTTTTTTTTTTTTTGTGTGTGACATATTGTACTTCATGATAGGGGTAACATTGCTTTGATATGAAATGGAAATTTGGCGAAAATTTTGAAAATTCAAACTTTACATTTTTGTCTTGTCACTCAAAATAGTTAATAACATTTCCCTCATGTCTACTTTACATCAGCACAATTTTGGAAACATAATTTTTTTTTGTTAGCAGTGTTACCGTATTTTTTGGACTATAGACGCACCGGACCATAAGACGCACCCCAAATTTTGAGGTGGAAAATATCAGAAAAAAAGATTTTTGTAAGATGGGGATCTGTCTTATTGTCCGAATTTAAGGTATCTTACCTGAGCGTCGGTGGTGGTACAGCGGGGTTTCAGAAGGCAGGGTCCCTTCCTCAGAATGCGGGTGGCGGCAGATGTGGGGCAATGCTGCAGTCCCCGGGTGCCATGCTGCGGGTCCAGTGTCAGAGGTGAGGCAGAGCTGGAGCAGGGACCCATCCTCAGGATGCCGGCGGTGGCAGAGGTGTGGCGATGCTGCGGCGGTGGGCGGTGCAGAGTGCACCTGAGCAGGGTCCCTTCTTCAGAATGCCGGTGACAGAAATGCCGCAGCCCGGTGTCCACGGTGAGCAGAGTGCATCACCGGTTTCCCTGCGGCCATCTTCCTGGTCGTGGGCCGGCGGAGGCTTCAGGAAAATGACCGCCAGAGACCGCGCGTGCGCAGATTGAGATCTCTATGGCCATTTTCCTGAAGCGGAGTGCCGCCGAGATTTCAATCTCACGCACGGCCTTCGGCAGCCATTTTCCTGAAGCCCACGGCTTCAGGATGATGGCTGCAGGGAAACCGGTGATGCACTCTTCTCGCCGTGGACACCGGGCCGCGGTGCAGCCACATTTCTACCTTTGGATCCTGAAGAAGGGACCCCTTTTATTTACATCTGTCTTTTCATGTTTTTGATTGCGTTTCATTGCACTTTTTGTTCAGTGGTATGATGATGTCTCTTTTTTTTTTTTTTTTTTTTTTACAGTGTTCACTGAAGGGGTTAACTAGTGGGACCGTCTTATAGAGCGGGTCGTTATGGACTCAGCGATGCCAAATATGTGTTCTTTTTTTTTTTTTTATATTTATTTTATTGTTAACATATTTATTTTTATTTGGGGATTTTTTTTTTTTTTATATTTTTACACATTATAATATATATATTTTTTAACTTTATTACATTGCCCCAGTATGGGACATTACTACGCTGCTAAAAAAAATAAAGGGAACACTTAGACAACAGAATATAACTCCAAGTAAATCAAACTTCTGTGAAATCAAACTGTCGACTTAGGAAGCAACACTGACAATCAATTTCACATGCTGTTGTGCAAATGGAATAGACAAGATATGGAAATTATTAACAATTATCAAGACACTCTTAATAAAGGAGTGGTTCTACAGGTGGGGACCACAGACCACATCTCTGTACCAATGCTTTCTGGCTGATGTTTTGGTCACTTTTGAATGTTGGTTGTGCTTTCACACTCGTGGTAGCATGAGACGGATTCTACAACCCACACAAGTGGCTCAGGTAGTGCAGCTCATCCAGGATGGCACATCAATGCGAGCTGTGGCAAGAAGGTTTGCTGTGTCTGTCAGCGTAGTGTCCAGAGGCTGCAGGAGCTACCAGGAGACAGGCCAGTACACCAGGAGACGTGGAGGGGGCTGTAAGAGGGCAACAACCCAAGCGGCAGGACCGCTACCTAAGCCTTTGTGCAAGGAGGAACAGGAGAAGCACTGCCAGAGCCCTGCAAAATGACCTCCAGCAGGCCACAAATGTGCATGTGTCTGCACAAAAAGTTAGAAACCGACTCCATGAGGATGGTCTGAGTGCCCGACGTCCACAGATGGAGGTTGTGCTCACAGCCCAACACCGTGCAGGACGATTGGCATTTGCCACAGAACACCAGGATTGGCAAATTCACCACTGGCGCCCTGTGCTCGTCACAGATGAAAGCAGGTTCACACTGAGCACATGTGACAGACATGACAGAGTCTGGAGATGCCGTGGAGAGTGATCTGCTGCCTGCAACATCCTTCAGCATGACCGGTTTGGCAGTGGGTCAGTAATGGTGTGGGGTGGCATTTCTTTGGAGGGCCGCACAGCCCTCCATGTGCTCGCCAGAGGTAGCCTGACTGCCATTAGGTACCGAGATGAGATCCTCAGACCCCTTGTGAGACCATATGCTGGTGCGGTTGGCCCTGGGTTCCTCCTAATGCAGGACAATGCCAGACCTCATGTGGCTGGAGTGTGTCAGCAGTTCCTGCAAGATGAAGGCATTGAAGCTATGGACTGACCCATCCGTTCCCCAGACCTGAATCCGATTGAACACATCTGGGACATCATGTCTCGCACCATCCACCAACGTCACGTAGCACCACAGACTGTCCAGGAGTTGGCGGATGCTTTAGTCCAGGTCTTGGAGGAGATCCCTCAGGAGACCATCCACCGCCTCATCAGAAGCATGCCCAGGTGTTGTAGGGAGGTCATAAAGGCACGTGTAGGTCACACATGCACTCTACTGGGCATCATTTCCTTGTTTTGAGGCATTTCCACTGAAGTTCAATCAGCCTGTCATTTGATTTTCCACTTTGATTTTGAGCATCATTCCAAATCCAGACCTCCATTGGTTAATAAATCTGATTTCCTTTCATGATTTTTTTGTTATCTTGTTGTGAGCACATTCAACTTTGTACAGAACAAAGTATTTAATGAGAATATTTTATTCGTTCAGATCTAGGATGTGTTATTTGAGTGTTCCCTTTATTTTTTTGAGCAGTGTATATAATGTCAGATCGCTGATCTGACACTTGAGACTGCTGAGTATCAGATCAGAGATCTGACAGGCAGTGAAGGAGGCATGCCGGCGTCTGCAGGTGCTGATAAGTCACCTCACTGAAGGACCCCTCGGCCATCTTGGTGCCTGGGGTCTCCTTGGAGGACATCAGAACAACACGATTGCATTGCATTGTTCTGATGGAAGCACTTAGGGAGCCCCCTCCCTGCGCGATGCTTCTCTATGCTGCTGTCACTACTGACTGGCATCAGATGGGTTAAATGCCCACAATCTGGGTTAGCATCTGTAAGATGCACCTATTTTGGCACTTAGCCTCTCTCTCCCGACTCCCCTGTAGCCGTGGGATATGAGGTAATGGGGGGTTAATGTCACCTTGCTATTGTAAAGTGACATTAAGCCTGGTTAATAATGGAGAGGCGTCAATAAGACACCTATCCATTATTAATCCAATAGAATGAATGGGTTAAAAAAATACACACACCTTAAGAACAGTCTTTTAATGAAATAATTAAACACAGGTTTTCCATCTTTATTACACTCTCAGTCCAAGCAAAACCCTCGTTCTTCTGTAAAAAATCTAAAATGTATATGAGTCAATGATAAATATATATTGTGTATGTATTCTATGTGTATATATCTATTCTAACCTGTCAGTGTGATTTTTATTGTACGCCGGACATGAATTACCGGCTTTTCAAAGGACAACGGTGCGTAAAAATCAGACGGCACTCGCATGGTGCGAGAGCTGTGTGTTTTTTCTCGCATCCATTAACTTACATTGGCGAGTCTCGTCTGAGATACCCAGCATGCTGTGATTTTTTTTTTTTTTTAATTTTTTTTTCTCAGTCCAATTTTGGCTGTGAAAAAACTTACAAATGAGATGTCACCCATTGAATAACATTGGTCCGAGTGCAATCCGATTTTTTTTATTTTTTTTATTTTTTTATCGGATTGCACTTGTCCGTTTTTCTCGCAAATGGGTATGAGGCCTTAGAAATATATTTACTTAGAAAATTGGTTGCGTTCAATACTTATTTCACCCTCTGTATGCTCTCAATTAAGCAATACTACTGTAGTACAATAGTCAGAAAACCGCATCCAAAGTGTACATGGAGGTTTCCAGTAGATGTCAATGCTTAAAATTCAGAGGGTTACTAACTGCCCCCTGATCCATTGCTTGCTTTTTACTTTTACAATGATGACTTCATGACGTTGGAGATAGGACAAGCCACTGGTGACTGTGATCGGCTGTTAACAATCATGCAAATCAAATTTATATAATTTATACAATGTGATTTTATTTTTGATATTCTATCTCTCAATGTTAAAATGAGCCTACCCTTAAGAATATAAACTGTTCATGTCTCTGTCAGTGGGAAAACTTACAAAATCAGCAAGAGAGCAAATACTTATTTCCTTCACTGTGTGTGTGTGTGTGTGTGTGTGTATATATGTGTATTACATACATACATACATACAAACCCCTTCTCATGTACAGCACCATGGAATTAATGGTGCTATATAAATCAAATACATATATATATATATATATATATATATATATATATATATATATATATATATATATATATATATATATATATATATATATATAATATTACACAGTTAGGTCCATATATATTTGGACAGAGACAACATTTTTCTAATTTTGGTTAGAGACATTACCACAATAAATTTTAAACAAAACAATTCAGATGCAGTTGAAGTTCAGACTTTCAGCTTTCATTTGAGGGTATCCACATTAAAATTGGATGAAGGGTTTAGGAGTTTCAGCTCCTTAACATGTGCCACCCTGTTTTTAAAGGGACCAAAAGTAATTGGACAATTGACTCTAAGGCTATTTCATGGAAAGGTGTGGGCAATCCCTTCGTTATGTCATTCTCAATTAAGAAGATAAAAGGCCTGGAGTTGATTTGAGGTGTGGTGTTTGCATTTAGAAGGTTTTGCTCTGAAGTAAACATGCGGTCAAAGGAGCTCTCCATGCAGGTGAAACAAGCCATACTTAAGCTGTGAAAACAGAAAAAACCCATCCGAGAAATTGCTACAATATTAGGAGTGGCAAAATCTACAGTTTGGTACATCCTGAGAAAGAAAGAAAGCACTGGTGAACTCATCAATGCAAAAAACCTGGGCGCCCACGGAAGACAACAGTGGTGGATGATCGCAGAATAATCTCCATGGTGAAGAGAAACCCCTTCACAACAGCCAAACAAGTGACCAACACTCTCCAGGAGGTAGGCGTATCAATATCCAAATCTACCATAAAGAGAAGACTGCATGAAAGTAAATACAGAGGGTTCACTGAACGGTGCAAGCCACTCATAAGCATCAAGAATAAAAAGGCTAGACTGGACTTTGCTAAAAAACATCTAAAAAAGCCAGCACAGTTCTGGAAGAACATTCTTTGGACAGATGAAGCCAAGATCAACCTCTACCAGAATGATGGAAAGAAAAAAGTATGGCGAAGGCGTGGTACAGCTCATGATCCAAAGCATGCCACATCATCTGTAAAACACGGCGGAAGCAGTGTGATGGCTTGGGCATGCATGGCTGCCGGTGGCACTGGGTCACTAGTGTTTATTGATGATGTGACACAGGACAGAAGCAGCCAAATGAATTCTGAGGTATTCAGAGACATACTGTGTGCTCAGATCCAGCCAAATGCAGCCAAACTGATTGGTCGTCGCTTCATATTACAGATGGACAATGACCCAAAACATAAAGCCAAAGCAACCCAGGAGTTTATTAAAGCAAAGAAGTGGGATATTCTTGAATGGCCAAGTCAGTCACCTGATCTCAACCCAATTGAGCATGCATTTCACTTGTTAAAGACTAAACTTCAGACAGAAAGGCCCACAAACAAACAGCAACTGAAAATCACCGCAGTGAAGGCCTGGCAGAGCATCAAAAGGAGGAAACACAGCGTCTGTTGATGTCCATGAGTTCAAGACTTCAGGCAGTCATTGCCAACAAAGGGTTTTCAACCAAGTACTAAAAATGAACATTTTATTTAAAATTATTGAATCTGTCCAATTACTTTTGGTCCCTTTAAAAACAGGGTGGCACATGTTAAGGAGCTGAAACTCCTAAACCCTTCATCCAATTTTAATGTGGATACCCTCAAATGAAAGCTGAAAGTCTGAACTTCAACTGCATCTGAATTGTTTTGTTTAAAATTCATTGTGGTAATGTCTATAACCAAAATTAGAAAAATGTTGTCTCTGTCCAAATATATATATGGACCTAAATAAATAAATAAATAAATATATATATATATATATATATATATATATATATATATATATATATATATATATATACACACACACACACACACACACACACACACACACACACACACACACACACACACACACACACACACACACACACACACACACACGGAGCGTCACTCTGTCCGAAGCCTTTATAGACTGCGCAAGCGCCGGCGCAGTCTGGCCCCCACAGAGTGACGCTCCCGGGAGATCGCGGTATGCGTAAACACTGAACGCACACCGAGATCTCCAACAGATGCAGGGACCGCCAGGAGGATAAGTATCGGCTATATTCACCTGTCCCGTTCCACCGCTGCGCGCCGCCATCTTCCCGGTCCTCGGCCTGTGACCTTCAGTTCAGAGGGCGCGATGACGCACTTAATGCGCGCCGGCGCCGCCCTCTGACTGACCAGTCACAGGCCGAGGACCGGGAAGATGGCGGCGCCCAGCGGTGGAACGGGGCCAGGTGAATATAGTAAGTGCTGGGGGGCCTGAGCTGGTGGCGATACCGGCGCCTGACCCCCACAGCGCGCCGGTGTCCCCGCTTGCTCAGGCCCCCCAGCACTCGGCGCCCAGCGACCATAGGTGAGTATGGTATTTTTTTATTTTTTTTTTATATAGCAGCAGCATACAGGGCATATACAATGGAGCATCTTATGGGGCCATAAACCATAATGGAGCAGTGTATGGGGCATATACTATGGAGCATCTTATGGGGGCCATAAACCATAATGGAGCAGTGTACGGGGCATATACTATGGAGCATCTTATGGGGGCCATAAACCATAATGGAGCAGTGTACGGGGCATATACTATGGAGCATCTTATGGGGGCCATCAACCATAATGGAGCAGTGTACGGGGGCATATACTATGGAGCATTTTATGGGGGCCATAAACCTTTATGGAGCAGCGTATGGGGCATATGGATGGGAGCAGCAAATTAAAGAACGGTGGCACAGGATGGGAGCAGCACATGACAGGATGGGGGCGCAGGATGGGAGCAGCACATGTCAGAATGGGGGCGCAGGATGGGAGCAGCACATGTCAGAATGGGGGCGCAGGATGGGAGCAGCACATGTCAGAATGGGGGCGCAGGATGGGAGCAGCACATGTCAGAATGGGGGCGCAGGATGGGAGCAGCACATGTCAGGATGGGAGCAGCACATGTCAGAATGGGGGCGCAGGATGGGAGCAGCACATGTCAGAATGGGGGCGCAGGATGGGAGCAGCACATGTCAGAATGGGGGCGCAGGATGGGTGCAGCACATGACAGGATGGGGACGCAGGATTGAGCAGCACATACCAGGATGGAGACCATATACCAATATAAATGCTCGCCACCCGGGCGTAGAACGGGTTCAATAGCTAGTATATATATACACAAAATTACTGTCGTATTTTGTACAGCGGCACATCCATTGTTGTGGGTAGCAGAACAGTGCTTGGATCTCGCCACACGAGGGCGCCATTATCTTACATCTGTCAGTAATCCGTTATCCCTGGGCTTTCCTGCTCTCCTGCTGTTGTGAATGGTGATGCTGGGGTTGTGCCCATTATCTATATCTGCAGCGATAATCTCCTATTTTTCCACGTATTACTAAAAACTGTTTATTGTGATCATGTAATTATTATTAGCGCATATTGCCGCCCCTGTCGGATGGTGAATGCTGAGCAGGATGTCAGTCTGCTGAACAATGGGCGTGATGGGAGTACAGCCGTGACTTCCCAGTGTGGTTCCCTGCTGTGATGACTGGAACGGAGCCGGGTGCAGGGCCCCTATGACGGGGTCTACCTTTACTTAGATAGGGAATCCTTAGTCTTAAGGTACCTTCACACATAACGATATCGTTAACGATATCGTTGCTTTTTGTGACGTAGCAACGATATCGTTAAGGAAATCGTTCTGTGTGACAGCGACCAACGATCAGGCCGCTGCTGGGAGATCGTTGGTCGCTGAGGAAAGTCCAGAACTTTATTTCGTCGCTGAACTCCCTGGAGACATCGCTGGATCGGCGTGTGTGACACCGATCCAGCGATGTCTTCACTGGTAACCAGGGTAAACATTGGGTTACTAAGCGCAGGGCACTACATACTTACCTACCGCTGTCTGTCCCCGGCGCTGTGCTTCTCTGCTCTGGCTGTGAGCGTCGGTCAGCCGGAAAGCAGAGCGGTGACGTCACCGCTCTGCTTTCCGGCCGCTGTGCTCTCAGCCAGTGCAGGAGGAGTGCAGAGAAGCACAGCGCCGGGGACAGACAGCGGTAGGTAAGTATGTAGTGTTTGTTTTTTTTACTTTTACGCTGGTAACCAGGATAAACATCGGGTTACTAAGCGCGGCCCTGCGCTTCGTAACCCGATGTTTACCCTGGTTACCGGCATCGTTGGTTGCTGGAGAGCGGTCTGTGTGACAGCTCTCCAGCGACCAAACAGCGACGCTGCAGCGATCGACATCGCTGTCGGTATCGCTGCAGCGTCGCTGAGTGTGAAGGGGCCTTTAGTCCAAAATACATTCATTTTAGTCAGATAAAAAAAAAATGTTGCCACAGTTGGGATGTTGGAGGGAGGGGAGCAGGAGCTACTGATTTGGGACTATTCCTGGTTCACTAGCGTACAGGGATTTGCTTTATAAAAGTGGATTTTAATCAAAATTGTGATGTTTCACATATCCTAAAAATACTGTGTTAAGAACAGACAGCACATAGATGGCAAATGTGCTCTCTGTGATTTCGAAGGACCCGTAGACTTGTATGGGTGATTTCTGGGTCATGATTCAGATCAAAACCAGACATTGCTTTTTTTTTTTTTTCCAGTCACGTGGACCACAAAAAAAAAACATGGACTTGTAAACAGCCCCCTAGATTATAATGGGACATGTTCTGTCAGAGAAAAATATGAAGAGAACATTACATGAAAAATAGACGTCTGAATGAGTCCTTAGGTATTACAGGAGGGAGTGGTTGTACAGAGATCTCCACAGCATGGACAGATAGTTTCCATCTCAAAGAGGACAAATACGGTAATTTTTACGGAAAAGGAGTAAAACACAGAAGAAATTACAGGATTGAATAGAAGTGGGATAGAAGCTGTGATACATTAGCTGTAGAAAACCTCAGCACCATGGATCCACACAGCTGGCATCCAGCCTGTATTACTGGGAGAGACACTCCCCAAGAGAAAATTGTATCTTTTTACCATGTTATCCAGTAGATGGAAAATAATCAAACTTGAGTCCTCAGTGGTTCATACATTTAATGGCTAACTGTAAAGATGGTAATATATACCAGCTTTCCAGCCTGCTCAGGTCTCTTCATCAGGCCTAGAATAACACAATATCTGAAGGCACATTGTAAGATGCAACAGGACATATAATAGTGCAGCAATAAGACAAGTGACGTGAAGCAGAAACAGCTGGGGCCATAAGTATTGGAGTGTGAGACTTCCTGTCCTCGGAGGCCTGGTCCATGGTTGTGAGGCCACCACGAGGTCTGAGGAGCATGTTCCTTCACAGATGTGGGATACATAAAGCCATGGGACACCTTCATTCACAGGTGGTCGTAGGCTTGTGCTCCTACACTCTTCTGTCTCTCTGGGATGTGACGTTTCCGTTCAATACCAGCAATTTCATGTCCATGATGCTGTGATCAAGCTACAAAAATATTTGTCCCAGGGTAGATCTCTTCTTTTTTCATTGGTTGTGTGGCGATGTAGTAGGCCACCTTAGATGGGTGCAGGTGAAGGAGCCGGGGATCTTATAGTCCTGATGTAAGTTGGGATTCTTTATCTTGTCCTTAGTCATTATATATGGTCGTTAATCCATTTATTTATTTTCTGCTTGCAGGGAAACGTTCCTTTTGTTATTGGGTGACATGGTGCTTTTGACAATGATGCTTCTCAGATTCGGGGGCTCCTGAAACACAGAAGGGGGCATCTGGAAATATGATTTTTTTTTTTTTGTGGGGGGGGGGGAGCATTTTTTTTTCTACTAACGGCTGTAGTTTCCATGCAGCTCCCCTCAACACCTTCAGATTTGGATTATAAGTGACTACTAAAGTTACTCTGTGGCTTTCTTCTTTGGTTTTGTAATGTAGGAGATGGTTCCTTGATATTCCGGTGGCTCTTGTAATCTGGTTTATAGTTATTCTTGTAGCCCTGATTCAGAAATGTCTTTCTTATGCCACCGAGGTGTTTGTCTATATTTGTAGGGTTGGAACATATCCGATTGAATCTGATCGCCTGACTGTAAATAATAGTTATGTGTTTGGGATTAAAACTATCCAATGTAAAGCGCCATGGAATTATCGGTGCTATAATAATAAAGGAATGGGGACAGGCAATTGGCTTCTGGTATAGAAACGTCTCTTATTATTCTGTAGCTTGATCATGGTGTCCAAAAAGTTTTTCAGTACAGGAGTAGTTGTGTTAAAGGGAACCTGTCTCCCCCCCAAAATGGAAGGTGAGCTAAGCCCACCAGCATCAGATGCTTATCTACTGCATTCTGTAATGCTGTAGATAAGCCCCCGATGTAACCTGAAAGATGAGAAAAAGAGGTTAGATTATACTCACCCAGGGGCGGTCCTGCTGCAGTCTGGGTCCGATGGGTGTCGCGGTCCGGTCCGCGGCCTCATATCGTCTTACGATGACGTCCTCTTCTTGTCTTCATGCTTCGGCGCAGGCGCACTTTGACCTGGTCAGGGCAGAGCAAAGTACTGCAGTGCGCAGGCGCCAGGAAAGGTCAGAGAGGCCCGGAGCCTACGCACTGCAGTACTTTGCTCTGCCCTCAACAAGACAGACAAAGTACGCCTGCACCGGAGCTGCGGCGTGAAGACAAGAAGAGGACGTCATCGAAAGAAGATAGGAGGCCCCGGACCACGACTCCCATCATGCCGGACCGCCCCTGGGTGAGTATAATCTAACCTCTTTTTCTCATCTTTCAGGATACATCGGGGGCTTATCTACAGCATTACAGAATGCTGTAGATAAGCCCCTGATGCCGGTGGGCTTAGCTCACCTTCCATTTTGAGGGTGACCGGTTCCCTTTAAGTTAATGATTGGGTGAAACTGGTTAAAGTGTTCAAGAAACACTGTAATTAATTACTATTTTAAAGGGGTTGTTCACTACTAGGATAATTCCTTAAACTAAATGTTCAGCCCCGATAAAATAATAAAGCCTATACTCACCTCCCGTGCCGGCGCTGTTCCAGCGGTGTTAGCACTCGCTCTCCCCAGGGCTGTGATGCCGTTGCTGTGACCAATCAGCGCTGCCGTCACTGTCCCCGCCTTCGTACTGAACGTAAAGAGGAAGCCAGGGCTGCAGTTCATTCCGGACTTCCTCTTCATGTTCAGTTTGTCCGAAGGTGAGGAAAGGGACGCCAGCGCTGATTGGGCAGCACGTGTTTGTAATGGCGAACTAAAAAGATAACAAATAGAAATCTCTCCAGACTACTCGGGTCTCTCCATCAGGTCTAGTATAACCCAAAATCTCAAGTCACCTATTTATGCATAACGGGAAACCGGAATAACGCAGTAAGACGGAAAGTGACGTGAAGCAGTAATCGCCTGTCAGAACAGATCCAGCAGCGATCCTTGGACATAAAAGTTGTGCAGACTGATAGAGTAAGCAAAAAGCAGATTGTTTTCATATGAAAGAAAAACGAATGGCTAATTAACGGATCTGTTCTCCATAGACTTCAATTTAAAAAAAAAAAAAAAAAACGAACCAGATAAAAACTTTTTTTTTTTTACACTGACAAAAAATGTTATCTGCTCGTTTTTGTGAACTGATTGCTTTGTGTATCCATTGTACCGGATGATTTCCGGACATGTGAGCATTGCCTTAGAGCAGGGGTCCTCAACCTGTAGCTCGGGAGCCACATGTGGCTCGCGGTCCCATGAATTGTGGCTCGCGGCTGTCTGTCAGCTTGGTGCATTAGCTGCAGGTCTAGCAAACCGATATGAGGAGAAAATCTAAAAATTGTGAATTTTGTGTGTAGCCCTGAACAGAAGAGCTGATCTGATGCACATATACTGGTTTTTGGGGTTTTAGAGATAATTTAAGTATGGGACGCTGGAGACAGGATGATAGCACCTGTCGGAGAAGGTGCCTGAAGCTAAATGTGATAGTATGTTGAGAGTGCTGGATGGAAGAATACTATATGGGAGTATTGTGGGGACTGCTGGATCTTGTTATAATCCTTCGGGGTGATTTCTGTGGAAAAGCTTTGGATATCATTATATCCATAATGGGGGCTCTGGTTGCCACTACTGTGAGGGTGAGGGAGCAATATGTGGCTCGCAACGCCCTCTCAGAGCGGAATGTGGCTTGCGACGCTCTCAAAGAGCGGAATGTGGCTCTCTAGGTCACAAAGGTTGGGGACCACTGCCTTAGAGTCACATATCCATTCACACATCGGCGAAAATCCCATATTCGAGAATGAGATCCATGAAACTCCTATCTTCTTCTGATCCAAATAGGATCTACTCACTGGGTCCACCTCTATAAAGCGGGATTGTCCATGTATCGGGATTGTTGTGCTGGAAGTCTTCTTGCCGGAGGCGTTTGAGGACGGGGCTGATGATTTTGCCTTACTAGTCACTCTATATTTTTTAAGAAAAAGGTGTGATGTTGCCGGAGGTCACTATGTGGGATCTGCAAAGTGTAGAAATGTATTTTTTTTTCTGTACATCACTGAAGTGAGAATTATTTTGTTTTCTAAAGTTTTTCTCCATGGCCTCTACTAACTGCAGCTTTTATGCAATCTGTGAATGCTGGAACGGCCTCTGTGCCTTCAAACAGAAATTTCCGATCTGAAAATCCTCGCAGGTGTCAGGCACAGTTTGCTGCGGTCTTTAACTAGCAGCCTGGAGCACAGAGTCGTCCTGTTAGTGCCAAGCTGACAGTGACATTGGACAGCTGTCAGTACTGCCATCCGCCAGTGATTGACTGCAGTCATTAGCCCATTACAAGTCCTCGTTGTGCTAACTGTCGAAGCTCCGTACATGGGGTATAATGCCTCCCTAGAAACGCTCTATATAGAAGTATGTATAATAATTTACCATCAATACCCATGTCTGCCAAAAGGGGTTAACGCCAGTGTCACCCAGGTCCTGGAGGCTGAGAATCGGTGCCATGCTCTTAAAGGCTGCTGTACTGGGCTCTATACAACCCAGCGATGTAAGAGAAAATGTCGCTGGTGGCAGAACCCAACGTTTGTAAGAGATTAAAATAAACCACTTTGTTGCATCCATTACGGTCCTGCAAGCAGAACTTAGTGCCACAATAAGGGGCTGTTCACATTTCTTTTTTAAAATGTTTTTAAATGTTACATTCGGTGTATTTAAAGGGAATCTGTCCCCCTATGGGACGTATATGACCTATTAATATGGGCATACAGGTCCTAGAAATGTTACACTAGACCTCCCTGTATGCCTCATATTAATGGTCTTGTTGTTGAGAAATGTTATATTCTTTATGCTAATGATTTCTTCCAGGCTCCGAGGCGGGCAGGTCCTAGAAGAAATCCCTGCCTCCTGTCTTCATTATAATACTACCCACTCCCATGTATGACATTTCTGGGGTCAGATACCCGTGCCTGTGCCCTGCGCTCCTTCCACAGTCCGTACCTTTTCCTCCTTTCTATAGGCACTGCATTCAGGGATCTTGTGCACAGGTGCCAGTGACATCCACTCCAGTGACCTCAGGTGTGCATGACAAGAAGGTGCTCTCCCCACTTCCTGCCTGCATAGTCATTGCCATTTACACATGGTTCCTAGCGATGACTATGCCGGGAGGAAGTGGGGACCTTACCGTCGCGCACGCCGGAGGTCCTGGAGCGGAGATCCCTGAATGCAGTGCCTATAGAAAGGAGGAAAGGGTACGGACTGTGGAAAGAGCGCAGGGCGCAGGCGTAGGATTCCGACGCCAGAACTGACGTACATGGGAAGGGGGTAGTATAATGAAGATAGGAGTCAGGGATTTCTTCTAGGACCTGCACACCCTGGAGCCTGTAAGAAATCATTAGCATAAGGAAAGAATATAACATTTCTCAACAGCAAGACCATTAATATGAGGCATACAGGTAGGACTAGTGTAACATTTCTATCACCTGTATGCCCATATTAATAGGTTATATACGTCTCTGGGGGGGGAGGGGGGACAGATTCCCTTTCACTAAAAAGGTCATATCACGTATGTCAAATGTTTCTAGTACTGTGCAAATGTTTTAGGCAGGTGTGGAAAGCATGCTGCTCAGTAAGAATGCTTTCAAAAATAGAAGTGTGATAAGTCCATTTATGTGTAAGCGAATTAATAAAAGAGAAATATAAATCAAATCAATATTTGGTGTGACCGCCGTTGCACCCTTTATCTTGAGAACAGCATCACTTCTATGTTCTTGCACATAGTTTTTGAATGTTCCAAACATCTTGGAGAACTAATCACTGATCTTCTGTGGATGTCTCTTGTGCAAATCCTTCTGTCTCTTCATACAACCCCAGACAGACTGGATGATGCTGAGATCCAGTTCTGTGGGACCAAATCATCACTTCCAGGACTCCATGTTCTTCTTGACACTGCATATAGTTCTTAGGGCTTGTTAGAGGAGCATATAATACAAATCCAGTCTCGTCAAGTCAGTTGGACCGCACACTGACCAATGTAACTTAATAGGGTTGTTCAGATGACCGCTTTTTGACCTTAAGGCTACTTTCACACATCAGGTATTCAGTGTCAGGCTAAATCCGGCGAATGTTGGAAAAACTGGATCCGGCGCAGATTGTGAAAAACTGATGTGACGGATCCGTTTTTTTGACGGATCCGGCTAGCCTATCTAGATTATTGGATAAAAAAAATTTTTTGGAGCAAGCTCACTTTAAAAAAACCGAATCAGGCCGCCGGATCCGCCTTTTTCTGGATCCGGCACCTTTCCGGCTCCCATAGGCTTCCATTCTAGCAAACAGCTGTAAGCGCCGGGTCTGGCGCTTCAGGCTTTTTTGCCAGAGGCAAAAAAGTTGCTATGGACGTTTTTTCAAGAAACCGGAAGCGGCAGATTTGCTGGATCCGGTTAAAATCAAACAAAACGCAATGTCATCCAGTGCAATCCGGCACTAATACAAGTCTGTGGGGGAAAAAACCTGATCCGGCGGCAACATTTGCCTGATCCGGTTTTTTGAAAATCAGCCGGATTTAGCCTGACACTGAAAACCTGATGTGTGAAAGTAGCCTAACCTCTCCATGTGGAAAAAATCACAGCGGGCATTATTATTCTTTTCCAAGTCTCAGATGTTTCATGTCTGTGGATGCGCAAAAGAATATTGTATCCCACACAGACAGAACATTTGTTCGTCATCGGACTTTTTACAAATACACTTCTGTTATTGGTCTAGGAAACTATATTTGATCATATGAATTTTTTAAAGATAATGTGTGAAAATGGACGGATGTCACACCGATGACAACATGGATGAGACTTGTCCGAGTGTTCTGATTTTTTCATACGATTGTTTGAACTTGGCCCTAATGACATTGGCCAGCGGTGGCACACCTATGGCACGCAGAGCCCTCCTTGTGGGCACACGCACTGTCGCAGTTCCACACTGTGCTGGCGGGTGAGGAGGACGACGCCGGCCCCTACTTCAGCTGGATCTGCGTCCTCAGGTGCACATCCTGCTGAAGTTTATTGCAGTGCACGGACTTGTCGGGTCCATGTGGCGCAATACACACTGCTGGCCAACCAGAGCCCAGCAGCTGATATACACGCGACTGAGCGCATGGCAGTGACGTCATGCGCCCCCCATCGCTTGGATGCTTAAATCAGCTGCCGGCTTTAGAATACGTGGTGCCTCGGGGGAGAGGAAGGAAGGTGAGTTTATTTTTTTTCTTTCTATGCATTGAATAGCAGTGACTGCAGGATGGGGGTGCATATACAATGATGGGGGACATATACCAGGATGGGGTCACATACAGCTCTGGCAAAAATTAAGAGACCACCACATCAAAGCCCTGTCATGGGCAGCCCAATCTCCAGACCTGAACCCCATTGGAAACCTCTGGAATGTAAGAGGATGATGGATAGTCACAAGCAAAGAAGAACTGCTTACATTTTTGGGAAAGACTGGTGGAAAGCATGCCAAGACGCATGAAAGCTGTGATTAAAAATCATGGTTATTCCACAAAATATTGATTTCTGAACTCTTCCGGAGTTAAAACATTAGTATTGTTGTTTCTAAATGATTATGGACTTGTTTTCTTTGCATTATTTGAGGTCTGAAAGCACTGGGTGTTTTTTTTTTGTTTTTTTTGTTTTTTTTTGACCATTTCTCCTTTTCAGAAAAAAAATACAAAATTTGTTGCTTGGAAATTCGGAGATATGTTGTCAGAAGTTTATAGAATAAAAGATCAATTTACATTTTACTCAAAAATATACCTATAAAGAGAAAAATCAGACAAACTGAACATTTTGCAGTGGTCTCTTAATTTTTACCAGAGCTGAATATAATGATGGGTATACATATACAATGATGGGGGACATATACCAGGATGGGAGAGCATATACAATGATAGGGAACATATACCATGATGGGGGTTCATATGGAATGATGGGGGTGCATATACAAGTATGGGGGCGCATATACAATGATGGGGGTGCATACCAGTATATAATGATGGACTTATACAAGTATGGGTATTCATATACAATGATGAGGGACATATACCAGGATGAGGGTGCATATACAATGATGGAGGACATATACCAGGATGAGGGTGCATATACAATGATGGGGGCACATACCGGTATATAATGATGGGTATTCATATACAATGATGAGGGACATATACCAGGATGAGGGTGACATGTACCAGGGTGAAGGGCATATACCAGGATCGGGGAGCATATACATGGATTAGAGGAGCATATACATAGATGGGAGGTGCATATACCAGCATGAGGGAGAGCATATACCAGGATAGGTGGTGGTGCATATTCCAGGATGCAGAGAGCATACTGTATACTAAGATAAGAAGCATATTCCTTTATATCTGCAGTCTGGTACCCCTGTTCCTGTTTGTCGCTGCTCTCTGTTGCCCCGCCTGCTGTCTGTTGGCCCCCACCTTCTCTATGTTGCCCCCACCTCCTCTGTTGCCCCGCCTGCTCTGCTGCCCCTTTCTGCCCTCTGCTGCCCCTTTCTGCCCTCTGTTGCCCCTTTCTGCCCTCTGCTGCCCCTGCCTGCTCTCTGTTGCCCACGCCTGCTCTGTTGCCCACGCCTGCTCTCTGCTGCCCCTTTCTGCTCTGTTGCCCACGCCTGCTCTCTGCTGCCCCTTTTTGCTCTCTGCTGCCCCTTTCTGCCCTCTGTTGCCCACGCCTGCTCTGTTGCCCACGCCTGCTCTGTTGCCCACGCCTGCTCTGTTGCCCACGCCTGCTCTGTTGCCCACATCTGCTCTGTTGCCCACGCCTGCTCTGTTGCCCACGCCTGCTCTGTTGCCCACGCCTGCTCTCTGCTGCCCCTTTCTGCTGTTGCCCATGCCTGCTCTCTGCTGCCCCTTTCTGCCCTCTGTTACCCTGCCTGCTCTCTGTTGCCCACGCCTGCTCTCTGTTGCCCACGCCTGCTCTCTCCCGCCCCTTTCTGCTCTGTTGCCCACGCCTGCTCTCTGCTGCCCCTTTCTGCCCTCTGTTACCCTGCCTGCTCTGTTGACCACGCCTACTCTCTGTTGCCCACGCCTGCACTTTGCTGCCCCTTTCTGCTCTGTTGCCCCTGCCTGCTCTGTTGCCCCTGCCTGCTCTGTTGCCCCTGCCTGCTCTCTGTTGCCCACGCCTGCTCTCTGTTGCCCACGCCTGCTCTGTTGCCCACGCCTGCTCTCTGTTGCCCACGCCTGCTCTCTGTTGCCCACGCCTGCTCTCTGTTGCCCACGCCTGCTCTCTGTTGCCCACGCCTGCTCTCTGTTGCCCACGCCTGCTCTCTGTTGCCCACGCCTGCTCTCTGTTGCCCACGCCTGCTCTCTGTTGCCCACGCCTGCTCTCTGTTGCCCACGCCTGCTCTGCTGCCCACGCCTGCTCTCTGCTGCCCCTTTCTGTTCTCTGCTGCCCCTTTCTGTTCTCTGCTGCCCCTTTCTGCTCTCTGTTGCCCACGCCTGCTCTCTGTTGCCCACGCCTGCTCTCTTTCGCCCACGCCTGCTCTCTTTCCCACGCCTGCTCTCTGTTGCCCACGCCTGCTCTCTGCAGGAGTTGTTTTTTTATTTAAACTAAAACCTCAGTATTCAGGTTATATTGCCGTGTTGGCAATTTGCGATAAATAAGTGGGTTTTGGGTTGCAGTTTGGGGACTCTTGCCTCTAAATGGTTCACCATCACTGACATTGGCTGTGTGTTTTGAACATTGTCCTGATGCAGAAACAAATTTTGCCAAACGCCTGTGTGTCTAGAATATAAGCCCAGGCAGATTCCTCCTCGGGTATTTGAGTGTCGGACACTGCAGGTCCACATCGATTATGTGCATTAGATTTGTATATCAGCACAATATCACAGCAATGAAAATGAGCTGTATATCCAGTGTAGCCCTTATTTAACTCAACTACACAGCGCACTTATATTTGCCACCTCTCCATTCTTGTGTGTGGTGTATGTGTATGTGTATGTGTATATGTATATATATATATATATATATATATATATATATATATATATATATATATATATATATATATATATATATATATATATATATATATATATATATATATATATATATATAATTTTTTTTTTTTTTTTTTTTTTTTCTTGAAATACCTCCATTTATCTGCTAATTAGTAGTAATATTATTTCTAGCATTTTCATCGAGCTGAAGGTTGGCAGCAATAGAAGTGCAGCTGTCTGGCCGCTAGATATCTTGTTTATTACTTCTGTGAACATGCAATTATAAGGCTGTGACAATTCACAATATAGGAATATTATATTTTTCTTTTGCATTGAATTAATATCTAGGCTAAGGATGCATCTACACTGACAGATAATGGTGAACAAGTAATAACATTTGCGAGGTGCGAAAGATCATCATTCCCAGCGATGCATCGTCCTGTGTAAGCAGGGCTTGCACCCAACAACCATGGCCGCCTGCGTGCATGGACTGATTTGGTACAGATTAGTGATGAGCGAATACACTTGTTGCTTGGGTTTTCCCGAGCACGCTTGGGTGGACTCCGAGTATTTGTTAGTGCTCGGAGATTTAGTTTTCATCGCCTCAGCTGAATGATTTACAGCTACTAGCCAGGCTGAGTACATGTGAACATTTTCTAGCAACCAGGCAACCCCCACATGTACTCAGGCTGGCTAGTAGCTGTAAATCATTCAGCTGAGGCGATGAAAACTAAATCTCCGAGCACTAACAAATACTCGGAGGACACCCGAGCAACGAGTACACTCGCTCATCACTAGTACGGTTCAATCACTGCACATCGTTTACTCGGGTTGGCCTGTGTAATCAGACTATTAAATGACCGCCAATCTGTAAAGGTTTACCTGTCTGTGTAAACGGATCCTAAGCGATGGTGTTATTGTACTAATTAAGCACATGATCATTCTACTCTGCTCCAGTGGTGGATAGTGCCTGGCTACGGTGCCCATGTACAATTTAGTGACACGTATGTTTTATATCCATCAATTGAGATCTGCAAAGTAGCAGTAAATCAGAAATACATGTTGTCTTTGTTTTTAAATAACTAATTGGTAGGTGGTGAGAAACCGTTATTTTAATAGCATATTTTGTATATACCGTGGTGACTACTGATCTTTAAAGGGCATCTGTCATCAGGATTCACCCTCCTCCGCCTTCTATATGTAGGGCATAGAGAATCTGCCTCCGGAGCTTATTTTACATAAAGGGGGCATTACCAGTGTGAAATATGTAATGACTGACAGCCTGCTCTCAATCACACACAGCTCTGCAGTGAGATCAAAGCTATCTGTCACGCACTTGTGTGGGGCATGTGATTTGCGGACCTACTGTGCCACGAGGCCAGGCTGACTTAGGTGAGGTGTGGCTAAGCGGCTACCCAGTGTTCACTGGATCTCCTGATGGTGAGTCAAGCTTGAGCTGCAATTAGCCTCCAACTACCACTCCTTACAGTCCACGGTACTGCACCTGCTGACCCCAGGGGTCAGATATTGACTGGACGAACTGGCATGACAGGGTTCAGACTCAACAGGTTCTGGATCCTCAGGCAGAATGGCTATTCGGATATTAACACGGAGTTACAGAAGGTGTGGATTCTGATACTAGAACAGGCTCCGAGGGTACGGACTCAAGAACACAAACCTGGACAGACACTGGTGCAAGTTCAGTTCCGCCGAAACGTTTACAGATTTGGGTACTACCTGTGCGGCTTCAGGGTTCAGGCACCACCATGGGCGGTTTCAGAGTTCAGGTATCACCAGGTGCGGTTTCGGGTTCAGGCCCTGGACACACAAGGATCAGGGGTTCAGGTTCACATACTACCTACATAGGATACTAGGACAGGGGAGCTGGCAACATACAGTTGCACATACACTCTATGTAAGGAACTACAGGGGTTGCTCAGGCACCTCCCTACTAGGGAAGGGTGCCTTTTATCCTAGATGCCTCCCAACTATGGGCTGGGGGCACTAGATGCGTCACTGGGAGTCTTGTGCGACATGCACAGGGAGCAGGAGACACGTCAGGAAACTGGGAGGTCACCACACAACACTTGTCCTCTCTTAGTGCTGTTAAGGTACCGTCACATTAAGCGACGCTGCAGCGATCCAGACAACGATCCCGATCGCTGCAGCGTCGCTGTGTGGTCGCTGGAGAGCTATCACACAGACAACTCTCCAGCGACCAACGATGCCGGTCCCCTGGTAACCAGGGTAAACATCGGGTTACTAAGCGCAGGGCCGCGCTTAGTAACCCGATGTTTACCCTGCTTACCAGCGTAAACGTAAAAAAAAAACAAACGCTACATACTTACATTCTGGTGTCTGTCCCCCAGCGCTGTGCTTCTCTGCACTGACAGTGAGCGCCAGCCGGAAAGCACAGCGGTGCTCTGCTTTCCGGCTGGCCGGCGCTCACAGTGCAGAGAAGCACAGCGCCAGGGGACAGACAGCGGAAGGTAAGTATGTAGTGTTGTTTTTTTTTTTTTATGGTACGTTTACGCTGGTAACCAGGGTAAACATCAGGTTACTAAGCGTGGCCCTGCGTTTAGTAACCCGATGTTTACCCTGGTTACCAGTGAAGACATTGCTGAATCGGCATCACACACGCCGATTCAGCGATGTCTGCAGGAGGTCCAGCGACGAAATAAAGTTCTGGACTTTCTGCTCTGACCAACGATGGCACAGCAGGATCCAGATCGCTGCTGCCTGTCAAACTCAACGATATCGCTAGCCAGGACGCTGCAACGTCACGGATCGCTAGCGATATTGTTCCGTGTGACGGTACCTTTAGGTATGCCAGATTATATCTGTCACAGTACAGCAGAGTTGAAACTTGTCTTGTTGTTATAAACACAACAAACACATTTGCAGTTATCTTCATACAAAGCTTCAGCATAAAGTTCACTTCTGCTGTACTTTTGCCTCTGCTGTACTGTGTTATCTCTGATCTCACTGCAGAACTGTGTGAGATTGAGAGCAGACTGTCAGTCTCACTCTGGTAACACCTTTCATTTAAAATAATCTCTGAAGGCAGATTCTCCGGGAGATCTATGTCCGGCCCATAGATCTTAACAGCTCATTTACATATTAAGAAAAATGTAGTTGTCTCTGGAATAAGACATCAGATTGCAGATATCAAGATAGAATTTTATTCAACATTCTATAATCTACATGCCCATATAGACGACTTAAGATCCTACTGATGGATTCCCTTTAACAGCTAATTAATGAAAGTGAAGTTTTATTTATAAGGTGGTGAAAGATTTGTAATGTTTGTCCAATATGATGAATTCTATATTATACAAGTTATAAACAACATTTCTGATTGACATACACCTAAGGCGGTGTTAACACGACCATTGTTCACACTACCATGGCTTTACCAGATAAGTCTTATGATAGATTAGATATCGCTTGTGCCCTATGGACCCTATTAATTTATAGTGGATTCTGTCGATGTGTTCATCATTTGGAAAGGAAGAATAGCACTTTATTTTTTTTTTTTTATTTTGTCAGATGTATCAGAGCTTTGTGGACAGTGTAGACAGGGCATAATGCATCTATAGCAGCTTAACCCCTTTACCCCCCGAGCCTGTTTCCACCTTCATGACTAGGCCAAATTTTACAATCCTGAGCAGTGTCACTTTATGAGGTAATAACTCTGGAACGCTTCAATGGTTTCCACTGATTCTGACAATTATTTTTGTGACATATTGTACTTCATGATAGTGGTAAAATTTCTTCGATATGACTTGAGGTTATTTTTGAAAAAATTAGAAATTTTATTTTTATGCCCTTGAATATGTCAACACAAAATAGTTACCTTAATAAATAACATTTCCCACATGTCTACTTTACATCACCACAATGTTTGATACATAATTTTTTTTCTTGTTAGGAAGTTATAAGGGTTCAAAAATTTACAACCATTTTTTTTCAGGGACCACATTACATATGAAGTGACTTTGACAGGCTTGTATGACAGAAAATACCCAAAAGTGACACCATTCTAAAAAACTGCACCCCTAAAGGTGCTCGAAACCACATTCAGGAAGTTTAACTCTTCAGCTACTTCACAGGAACTGAAACAATGTGGAAGGAATAAATCAACATTTAACTTTTTTTTCACAAAAAATTAAGTTTAAGCCCACAAGGGTAACATGAGAAAATAAACCCCAAAACCCCAAAAATTGTTGTGCAATTTCTATTGAGTATGCCGATACCTCATATGCGGGAGAAAACCAATGTTTGGGTTCCGTTTGAATTTTTTAATCCAAAATTGGCTGGCATTGAGAGCGGACGCCATGGGGAGTTTGAAGAGCCCCTAATGTGCCTAAACAGTGGAAACACCTTTTTGGAAACTTGATCCCTCAAGGAACTTACCTATTTGTGTGGTGAGCCCCTAGGTGCTTCACAGTTTATAACGTAGAGCAGTAAAAATAAAATAAAAAAACACATTTTTTCCATAAAAATGGTCTTTTAACCTCCAATTTTTTTATTTTCACAAGGATAATAGGAGAAAATGGACCAGAAAAAAGTTGTTCAGCCTCTTCTGAGAACGCTGATACCCCATAAGTGGAGGAAAACTACTGTGAGCTGTGTTGTGTACGTCAGGTTGGCATACATGAGTTGTGTAAGTCAGAAATGAATTTAGTAGTTCATGGGTGTGTGCTACAGTCTGAAACATTCTTTTATACTTAGGCCAGGTTTGTCGGGGCAGTTGTCGCTTTGATAAGTGGTGTTCTCGCATAGCCCCTTCTGTAACACACTCTGCACCTCCTTTTCAACCTTCCTTTGTGGTTTGAGCAACCTCCCCTTGGAAATGTTGGCTTGCACGATTACGAGCACCTTCAGTTCCAGAAGTACTCGGGCCCGCTTCTTCCTGGCTTCCAAAGATTAGGTCCTTGATCACTACCTGCTTGAACTGAAGGTATGACGTACCAGTCTGGCCTGCACATCATGACAACAGGAAAGCGTTGTACATTACCATCTGTACGATGTGCACCGTCAGATTTTTGTATATCTTGACTTTTCTCATGGCACTGTACAGCTGGAGGACTTGATCAGAGACCTCAACTGCCCCCATGTTCTTGTTGTATGCCAGTACACAGACTGGTTTGGTGATCTGTGTAGAGGTACCTCGTACAGCGGTGGGGGTGCTGCCATCACCATGTGTGGTGGTCAAGAAAAGGACATCCCTCTTGTCCTTGTAATCGACCACCAGCATGTTGTCGCTACATTGGGCTCTGCTCTTGCCCTTTTTGAGCAGCTGCCCAATTAGTGTCTTGGGGAGGCCTCTCTGATTTTTGCGGACAGTACCGCAGGCAGCGGTACCTCGTACAGAGAGCGACTTGAACAGTGGGATGCTGATATAAAATTTATCTACATAGAGGAGATAACCTTGATCCAGCAGTGGGTGCACCAAATTCTACACAATTTTCCAATCCCAGGACGGGGGCATTTAGGGGGTTCAATCCGGGTGTCCTTCTCTTCATAAACTCTAACCTTGTGGGTGTACCCTGAGGTACTCTTGAACAGCTCATAGAGTTTGATTCCATACCTGGCACTTTGAATGGGCAGGTATTTCAGGAACTTCAGCCTCCCATTGAAATGGATTAGGGACTCATTCACACAACACTGGTTCATTTTCTGTCTTGGGGCGTCTGCGTGGCTGTTCAGTATCACTTGAGGAAAAGGAGGAAAAATAAAGGAAGGTGGGATCCTCTCCCTCACTGTCCGTGTCGGAGGCAAGGAAGGCGTATGCCTCGACCACTGAATACAGTGATTGAGGCAAGCGGGACATTTCTTCATGTATGCAGTGTTTGTATGTGTGTGCCAAATTTTATTCGGGTGTATGTGTGAGTGCTTGTAAACTTTTTTTTTTTCTGATTTAGAAGAGGAAAAAAAGGAAAAGAATCTAAAAAGAAAAAGGTAAGAATATAAAAATTTGGTAAAATAAAAAGCAAACTTACTAAATGCACGTCAGTAAAAAAAAAAAAAAGCATCTGCAACTGACTATTTAGTAAAAAATACTGTAGTAGACACCGATTACTACAGTATATTCTTACTGTCCCTAATCTAATCCCACCAACTAATCTAAATTATTTCTTTTGATTATTTTTTTTCACACACACACAAAAAAAACAACAACCAGAGGCCGATCACTGTTATGCGTCAATGATCAGCGCTCGATGGTTCTAGGATGCATGCACAGATGTGGTGCAAAATGGGGATAAAAAAAATAGGAAAAAAAAAATTCTTGCCAAAAGTAAGCTTGGATGCTACTCGGTTATATGCATCTGATCATCGGCTGTAGGACGCACACAGGGAGTGGTGTAAAGGGGGGCAGAAAAAAAAGTCCTGGAAAACGGCAAGCACGAGTGTCGATCAGCATTTGGCGGTTGCAGCAGGATGCACGCACGGGAGTGGTGCAAAAGGGAGTGGGGTGGCGAGAAAAATTAGACGAAAAAGTTGTGGAAATATGCAAGCATGAAAGCAAGTGATTTGCATCACTGATCAGCGGTCGGCAACAGAAGGGTTTTGGGAAGGGGGGGAAATGGGGGAGAGGGGAACTGCGGATAATTAGGAAAAATCAAGGACGGATAAGGAATGTCTTCAGCAGCAGCAGTAGGAACACGGGCAATGTTGGCGCAGGCTTGAAAAAGTCTGTGGCACCACAAGACCCAGCACAGCGCGACAGAACTCTGTGACTGCTCTCCTCGTGTCTGGAAGCTGGAATGGGGAAGTGCAGAGCGGTCACTGAGAGTTTAGATTGCGTCTTTGCATTCTGATTGCTATCAACATCCTCATCTAATTGCAGCAATCAGAGCTGGCCATGGTGATGCCGTGGTTGCTAGGCTCCAGACTATGATCGGTGCTCTCACTGCAAAGATCATAATTAGCCAGGGTTAAAGGCCGAAATCCAAGACAAAAGTCAACCCTCAAGATAGCACAAGTCCCAGAATCACACAGGACCACCCCATTGTAACTCCGCATTGTCTGTGACAGTGGCGTGATGCTTTGTGGCAACAGAAGCAGAAACTGCGGTGCCTATCACCAACACTGATGTCACACCCATCCTGTGGTTAGGGGATAATCTGCCATTTTGAGAGAACCTAATATTTGTAACTGTGTTTAAAAAGCACTCCTGGTTTTATAATTTTCACACATGAAAACCTTTATTATTAACCTAACTTACTGTATATACTCATGTATAAGCCGACTTTTTCCAGCACATTTTTTGTGCTGAAAACGCCACCCTCGACTTATACACGAGTCACGGTACAGAAAGCCGGCGGAGCAGTGGGCGTCAGGAGCCGGCACACATTATGCTCACCTACCTGCTCGCCCTCGGTGCTGCAACTGCATCTCGTTCCGGCCGCCGGCACCTGCAGCTCTTCCTGTGCTCAGCAGTCATGTGGTACCGCTCATTAAGGTGATGAATATGGACGCATCTCCACTCCCATAGGCATGGAGGGAATATTCATTACCTTAATGAGCGGTACTACGTGACCACTGAGCACAGGAAGAGCTGCAGGTGCCAGCGGCCGGATCAAAATGCAGTGCCAGCACCCAGGTAGGTGAGTATGATGTATTTTTTTTTTCAATAGGAAACATTCACACAGGGATAGGGAATAAGGAAGCATGCATACAGGGACGGAACGGGGGAGGCATGCATACAGGGACGGAACAGGGAAAGGCATGCATACAGGGACAGAACGGGGGAGGCATGCATACCAGGACAGGAAAGGGGGAGGCATGCATAACAGGACAGGAAAGGGGGAGGCATGCATACAGGGGCGGAATGGGGGAGGCATGCATACATGGACGGAACGGGGGAGGCATGCATACAGGAACGGAACAGGGAAAGGCATGCATACAGGGACAGAACGGGGGAGGCATGCATATCAGGACAGGAAAGGGGGAGGCATGCATACAGGGATGGAATGGGGGAGGCATGCATACAGGGATGGAACGGGGGAGGCATGCATACAGGGATGGAACGGGGGAGGCATGCATACAGGGACGGAATGGGGAGGCATGCATACAGGAACGGAACAGGGGAGGCATGCATACCAGGACAGGGAAGGGGGAGGCATGCATACCAGGACAGGGAAGGGGGAGGCATGCATAAAGGGACGGAACTGGGGAGCCATGCATACAGGGACTGAACGAGGGAGCCATGCATAGCAGGACAGAGATGAGGGGATAATGCATACTGGCTTATACTCAAGTCAATAAGCGTACCCAGTTTTCTGTGGCAAAAGTAGGTGTCTCAGCTTATACTCGAGTTGCCTTATATTCAAGTTCATATGGTATTTTATTTTTTACTAGATGGTGGCCCGATTCTAACGCATCGGGTATTCTAGAATATGCATGTCCACGTAGTATATTGCTCAGCCCACGTAGTATATTGCTCAGCCCACGTAGTATATTGCCCAGCCACGTAGTATATTGCCCAGCCACGTAGTATATTGCCCAGCCACGTAGTATATTGCCCAGCCACGTAGTATATTGCCCAGCCACGTAGTATATTGCCCAGCCACGTAGTATATTGCCCAGCCACGTAGTATATTGCCCAGCCACGTAGTATATTGCCCAGCCACGTAGTATATTGCCCAGCCACGTAGTATATTGCCCAGCCACGTAGTATATTGCCCAGCCACGTAGTATATTGCCCAGCCACGTAGTATATTGCCCAGCCACGTAGTATATTGCCCAGCCACGTAGTATATTGCCCAGCCACGTAGTATATTGCCCAGCCACGTAGTATATTGCCCAGCCACGTAGTATATTGCCCAGCCACGTAGTATATTGCCCAGCCACGTAGTATATTGCCCAGCCACGTAGTATATTGCCCAGTTACGTAGTATAGTGCCTAGTGACGTAGTATATTGCGCAGCCACGTAGTATATTGCCCAGTGATGTAGTATATTGCCCAGTGACGTAGTATACAGCACAGAGTCACGTAGTATATTGCACAGCGAAGTAGTATACAGCACAGAGCCACATAGTATATTAGCCAGGTAGTATATTGCCCAGCTACGTAGTATATTGCCCAGTCAGGTTTGTCACAGGTTAAAAAATAAACATATACTCACCTTTCCGAGGGCCCCTTGTAGTCCACGGCAGCTTCCGGTCCCAGGGTTGGTATGAGCGCAGGACCTGTGATGACGTCGCGGTCACATGACCGTGACGTCATGGCAGGTCCTTCTCCCATACCATCTTTGCCACCGGAACCTGCAACGGAAGATGGCGGCCGGCGCGAGTGACTACGGAGGGTGAGTATAGCAGGGTTTTTTTTTTATTATTATTTTTAACATTACATTTTTTACTATTGATGCCGCATAGGCAGCGTCAATGGTAAAAAGTTGGGGACACACAGGGTTAATAGCGGCGGTAACGGAGTGCGTTACCCGCGGCATAACGCGGTCCGTTACCACCGGCATTAACCCTGTGTTAGCGGTGACCGAAGGGGAGTATGCGGGCGACAGGCACTGACTGCGGGGAGTAAGGAGCGGCCATTTTCTTCCGGACTGTGCCCGTCGCTGAGTGGTCACGGCAGCCATGACAGGCAGCTGGCGAGACCAATCAGCGAATGAATAACCGTGACAGACAGAAGGACAGACGGAAGTGACCACTAGACAATTATATAGTAGATTTTTCTGGTCTTTTCTATCTCCAGCGTCTGGAAAACCCACCAGAACATAATTATTGTCCACAGACCGTGATAACCAACGATATGTTCAACTTATTCACTAGAATGGGCTGTGCTGCATTACTGAACTTATCCTGATGGTCAGCAATGGATTTGAGGGTCAGCCCTCTACCAATCGTGCAGTAATAGGCTTTCCTAATATAGGCCATCAATGGAAAAGCTTGGTAAACTTATTACATATATAGTGATAAAACACTGAAAGGTTGCTATTGAGCGTCCATTGAGTGAGCACCTATTAATATTATTAAAATTGATGCTAAAAAAAATTTTGGACTTCTTTTTGTTTTGTTTTTTTTTTGTTTTGTTTTTTACACTGGTGTCCATTCATCAATTCTACCAAACTGAATACTCCTCCAATAAGACAGAAAATCTCTTTTTGCCTGCACAGTGATGTATTGAGAGCTGTTAGTCCGATAAATGACTGTCGGGCCGCTGCGGACCTTTGATGCATGGCTCTCCGGTCAGTGTGCCGCTGCCTTTTCTGTTTCCATATAAATAGCATTTACAGTCCCCAATACCAAATATTGGAGAAGGCTCAGAAGTTGCCGCGGTTCTGGTGCCCGTCCTTCTATTACGTGTATTCTGATTGATAGAACGTAATGGACAAACAATATGGCAGAATATCTTTTATTTATTTATTTTCTTCAGTATACTCAATCATTGTCACATTCAATTACTTTTTATAGCTCGCAAGCAAAGGTGTATTTTTTTCCATAGATTATAGGTCAGTCACAGCGTTTTTCTTTGACCTTCCGTATCGGTGTTCTCCCTGCGAGCTCCGAGCATATAATCTCCAGCAGACGGAATGCCAGGAAATATTGGCAGATTTTTGGATGCATGAGGGCAGTGCAGTGAGGGGCGTAATGCTGCCGGGTGACCTTCCTGAAATGTGCGTTGATTCTGGGGGGTCAGCGGTTTTCATATAATAGGATTAAAAACGCTTCTGTCTGTATCTGACTCGCATACCATAGGGCGCCTGTAGGAAACAAAGTTATGCTATGTCTCGCTAGGAGAGAGAACATTGATAAATTTTGCTGTCCTGGAGATAAACATTTTGGACTGGCAGCAGGGGTGGCGCCACTTGTGCAACCTGCTCGCTCTCTGATTCTCGCTTCTAGCAGAGGCCTCTCTTTGCCTAGATGGCAGAGAAGTGCAGGAAAACTGACGCTCAACCAACTTCAGAGCAGCACTGAGCTCAATATGAAAGAGTTATGCTCATTGCCTAGAAGATGGGCATCGCCGATGGACTGCAGCGGTGGCCGGTAACCCAACTAGTGTTACACAATAGAAAAAAAATTCCTTCATTTTTGAGAAACGAGGATTTTCAAAAACACTTTGCAAGTGTAACCAGTTATCACGTTGAGATAACCCCTTCAATGGGGCATTCCAGTTACTATTAGATACCACTTATCTACAGGGTAGATGATATTATTTATTTATATAGCACCATTAATTCTATGGTGCTGTACATGAGAATGGGTTACATAACAGGGTTATAGATATAATTCACAGTGCACAAATTTACGATGACAGACTGGTACAGAGAGTAGAGGACCCTGTCCTTGTGGACTTACATTCTACGGGATACTGGGGAAGAGACAGAAGGTTCGTGAGGCGGCAGCTCTGATGGTGATGATGCGGCAGCTCTGGTGGTTGGTGAGGCAGCAGCTCTGGTGGTTGGTGAGGCGGCAGCTCTGATGGTGGTGAGGCGGCAGCTCTGGTGGTTGGTGATGCGGCAGCTCTGGTGGTTGGTGAGGCGGCAGCTCTGGTGGTTGGTGAGGCGGCAGCTCTGATGGTGGTGAGGCGGCAGCTCTGGTAGTTGGTGAGGCGGCAGCTCTGGTGGTTGGTGAGGCGGCAGTTCTGGTGGTTGGTGAGGCGGCAACTCTGGTGGTTGGTGAGGCGGCAGCTCTGGTGGTTGGTGAGGCGACAGCTCTGGTGGTTGGTGAGGCGACAGCTCTGGTGGTTGGTGAGGCGACAGCTCTGGTGGTTGGTGAGGCGGCAACTCTGGTGGTTGGTGAGGCGGCAGCTCTGGTGGTTGGTTAGGCGGCAGCTCGGGTGGATATCTACTAGATCAGACCTGGGCAAACTGCTGAGACAGTCGAAAGGCTGAAAATGTGGCCCAAACGCCGCACCATGCCCTCCTGCGGCAGCTGCCTGCTGTCACCGCTATCTACATTCTCAGGATTCGGACAGCGGTGAATACAATGGGGGACGGGGCCTCCGGTTCTATCTTCCACCAATCAGTGTGTGAGACTTCAGACTCGATGATGTTGAGACTCTGTGCACAGGAGAAGAGCGCCGGGAGAATCGGAGCAAGATGAGTATGTGTTGTTTTTTTGTTTTTTTTTCAATATGTATGGGATATTTGTATGTATGTAAGAATTTCCTAAGGAAGAATGGATGAAAATCCCTCAAACAAGAATTAAAAGGCTTTTGGGTGGCTACAAAAAGCATCTACAAGCTATGATACTTGCAAAAGGGGGTGCTACTAGGTACTAACCCAAACTTTTGCATTGGCCCATTTTATGTTTTGAAATTTTTAAAATGTAAATTATGAAAATTTATATTATGACTAAAATACAAAGAAAATGTGTAATCTTTACCTTTTTAGGCCTTTCAGAGATCGTTCTATCTTCAACTTGCTTAACTGTTCACAATAAGTCATTTTGACGAGGGGTGCCTAACTATACAGTTCACTGTAGGAGGCTATGTGGGGCTCACACACTCACGGTCTCTCATGTGACCCCTCAGGAAAATTAATTGCCCACCTCTGTACTAGTTCATTGGGTGTCTGACTGTTGAAACCCTACCAGTACTCCATAATGAGGGACTTATTATTTATCTCCTGTTTTGTGGCAAGGTGAAAAGTTGTAATAACTAGAATACTTCATTAATGTCAATGTAGGACATCCTAAATTGTCATTGAAAACTGTGCTCAAAACCGTCATACATTGTTATGCCGCAGTCCTGTGCCAGGAGAAGCAATATTGGGCCAGGGTCACACTTGCAAGTTCAACGCGAGAAACTCGCACGAGTCTCTCGCCTCAATACCCGATACTGCCTCAGGCGGTTCGGACTGGAGCGTTCAGCTGCATAGAAATACACGCCGCCGCATGCTCCGGCCCCGAGTGCATTGAGGCGAGAGACTCATGCGAGTTTCTCGGAAATGTGACCCCGGCCTTATCCTGACCATACACTTCTGATGCTCGTCTTGGTTGAATGTGAATTTTGTGCAGTTGTAAGAGGGAAGTTGGCAGCTGATATACTCCACTGACCCTGGAATATCATTCTAAAGAATAGAAGGATTGGGCATGTTGAAATCGTCATGCCCAGTTCATCTGTCCCCCAATATCTGCCATTGATTGAGGGAAGGTTGTGATCTCATCATATACCGTACATCTTATGAGTATGTGATACTGTTGCATTAGTAAGGGCCCCACCTCTGGCATGTAAGTATTCAAACTCATACTGAAGAGTTAAAGGGGTTTTCCAACAAAAACAAGTTAGGCTACTTTCACACTTCTGTCGGTACGGGCCAGTCACAATGCGTCGGGCCGACGTACCGACAGACGTTGTGAAAATAACTGCACGACGTGGGTAGCGGATGCAGTTTTTCAACACATCTGCTGCCCATTCTGCAGTCCGGGGAGGAGGGGACGGAGTTTTGGCCGTGCATGGAATGGTTTTTTGTGCGGACGGTCCGCCAAAACACGACGCATCCGTCACACGACTGATGCGACATGCGACTGATGCGACATTAATGGCATGTGCAAAAGATGGGCTCCAAGTATAAGAGTGTGGCTGATCGGAGACGTTTGGTGGGTCCAGACCTGAGTGTTGGTGACTTGGTGTGGCTGTCCTCAAGGAACATTAAGCTAAAGGTTCCATCTTGGAAATTGGGTCCCAGGTTTATTGGTCCCTATAAGATCCTTGCCGTAGTCAATCCGGTAGCATTCCGCCTTGCTCTGCCACCTACTTTTAAAATCCACAATGTGTTTCACCGTTCTCTTCTCAAAAAGTACGTGGCATCTGCAGGATCCTCACCTTTGCCACCTTCTCCTGTCATTGTCGATGGTAATCTGGAGTTCCAGATAGCCACGGTCTTAGGGTACCGTCACACAGTGCAATTTTGATCGCTACGACGGCACGATTCGTGACGTTCCAGCGATATAGTTACGATCTCGCAGTGTCTGACACGCTCCTGCGATCAGGGACCCCGCTGAGAATCGTACGTCGTAGCAGATCGTTTGAAACTTTCTTTCGTCGTCTAGTGTCCCGCTGTGGCGGCATGATCGCATGGTGTAACAAAGGTGTGCACGATATTGTATACGATGTGCGCATAGTAACCAACGGCTTCTACATCGCACATACGTCATGAAATTATCGCTCCAGCGTCGTACATTGCAAAGTGTGACAGCAGTCTACGACTCTGGAGCGATATTGTTACAATGCTGGAGCGTCACGGATCGTGCCGTCGTAGCGATCAAAATGCCACTGTGTGACGGTACCCTTAGATTCTCGTCTGGTTCGTAGGTCACTTCAATACATGGTACATTGGAAGGGGTACGGTCCTGAGGAGAGGATGTGGGTTCCAGCTTCCGACGTTCATTCGACCAGACTGGTTCGGGCCTTTCATGCGGCCCACCCAGATAAACCAGGTCCTGAGGTTCCGGAGGTCCCTCATAGAAGGGGGTGTACTGTCACGGAGTTACCGCAACAGAGCAGTGTCAGAAGTCCACGGCGTCTGATGGCTTCTGCTTCATCGCTGAGAAGAAGCACTTCTCCTGTGTATTGAAGGTGCTTTGTTATCTTTCAGCAGGACAGGGGTTAATAGGCTTGTGGAAATTCCTGCTTTCAGCTGTGCTCGGTTAGCCACTCCTCTCTCCTATAAAAGCTAGGCCTTCTGGTCAGATCCTTGTCTGAGATAGCACTTGCTTGATAGACCTGGAGTAGTGAGGAGCTGGTGTTTGGAGAGCTGGAGGAATTTATTGTGCGACAGTTGTATGGTTTGTACGCTTGGAATATTCCTCATCCTTACCTGCTTTATTTACCCTCCCCGTCCTTCACACCCTAGTGGGTACCTCTGTTATTTGTGAGAGCATATTTTGTGTGAGTGGAGTTTTCTTTTTACCCTTGTCTTTGTTCCCCTGTTAGTCGGGTTGGTGCACTGTTGTACACAGTAGCGCCTCTCTTCCCCGGGTTGGGGGAGGGGGACAGACGCAGGGCGGCAGTCAGGAGACAGGGCGAGGGCGGAGGCCCCGGCATCCTCGCCATCTGAGGTATCCCGGGGAACAGGGCGAGTTAGGGCGCCCCCTAGAGCTAGGGCCAGGAAAGGTGCCCCTGGTCCCAGTTTACTCGCCAGTCCAATCGTGACATTCCCTGGTCCCTGTTTACTCGCCAGTCCAATCGTGACAGATGGGAAGGTGGATACACTGCTTAAAAAATTAAAGGGAACACTAAAATACCACATCCTAGATGTCTCCGAATGAAATATTCCAGTTGCAAATTTTTATTCATTGCATAGTGGAATGTGTTCAGAACAATAAAGCATAACAATTATCAATGTAAATCAAAATAAATATCCCATGGAGGTCTGGATTTGGAATTATACTCAAAATCAAAGTGGAACATCAAATTACAGGCTGATCCAACTTCAGTGGAAATGCCTCATGACAAGGAAAAGATGCTCAGTATTGTGTGTGTGGCCTCCACATGCCTGTATGACCTCCCTACTGTACAACCCCTGGGCATGCTCCTGATGAGGCGGTGAATGGTCTCCTGAAGAATCTCCTCCCAGACCAGGACTAAAGCATCCGCCAACTCCTGAACAGTCTGTGGTGCAACGTGACGTTGGTGGATGGTGCAAAACATGATGTCCCAGATGTGTTCAATCGGATTCAGGTCTGGGGAACGGGTGGGTCAGTCCATAGCTTCAATGCCTTCATCTTGCAGGATCTGCTGACACACTCCAGCCACATGAGGTCTGGCATTATGCTGCATTAGAAGGAACCCAGGGCCAACCGCACCAGCATATGGTCTCACAAGGGGTCTGAGGATCTCATCTCAGTACCTAATGGCAGTCAGGCTACCTCTGGCGAGCACATGGAGGGCTGTGCGGCCCTCCAAAGAAATGCCGCCCCACACCATTACTGACCCACTGCCAAACCAGTCATGCTGAAGGATGTTGCAGGCAGCAGATCACTCTCGACAGCGTCTCCAGACTGTCACATCTGTCACATGTGCTCAGTGTGAACCTGCTTTCATCTGTGAAGAGCACAGGGCACCAGTGGCGAATTGGCCAATCCTGGTGTTCTGTGGCAAATGCCAAGTGTCCTGCATGGTGTTGGGCTGTGAGCACAACCCCCATTGGTGGATGTCGGGCACTCAGACCATCCTCATGGAGTCGGTTTCTAACCGTTTGTGCAGACACATGCACATTTGTGTCCTGCTGGAGGTCATTTTGCAGGGCTCTGGCAGTGCTCCTTTTCCTCCTTGCACAAAGGCTGAGGTAGCGGTCCTGCTGCTGGGTTGTTGCCCTACTACAGCCCCCTTCATGCCTCCTGGTGCACTGGCCTGTCTCCTGGTAGCTCCTGCAGCCTCTGGACACTACGCTGACAGACACAGCAAACCTTCTTGCCACAGCTCGCATTGATGTGCCATCCTGGATGAGCTGCACTACCTGAGCCACTTGTGTGGGTTGTAGAGTCCATCTCATGCTACCACGAGTGTGAAAGCACAACCAATATTCAAAAGTGACCAAAACATCAGCCAGAAAGCATTGGTCTGTGGTCCCCACCTGAAGAAACACTCCGTTATTGAGTGTGTCTTGATAATTGCTAATAATTTCCATCTGTTGTCTATTCCATTTGCACAACAGCATGTGAGATTGATTGTCAAACAGTGTTGCTTCCTAAGTGGACAGTTTATTTCACAGAAGTCTGATTTACTTGGAGTTATATTCTGTTGTCTAAGTGTTCCCTTTATTTTTTTGAGCAGTGTATAAATGACTGGCTCCGCCATGGAGCACCGAGCGAATGTACTTGGTTTGAACAGTCATTCTGTGCTGACAGCTCCTTTTAAGGCCACATTCACATTTTATCCTGCAGGTTCTCCCGCAGCGGATTTGATAAATCTGCAGGGCAAACCCGCTGCGGTTATCCCTGCAGATTTATCGTGGTTTGTCCTGCGGGTTCCGCTGCGGGATTTACCCCTACTATTGATGCTGCATATGCAGCAATATGCAGCATCAATAGTAATGTTAAAAATAATAAAATCATGATATACTCACCCTCTGACGTCCCGATCTCCTGGGCGCTGCAGGCGGCGGTCCAGTTCCAAAGATGCTGTGCGACCAGGACCTTCGGTGACGTCACGGTCATGTGACCGCAACGTCACCGAAGGTCCTGGTCGCATAGCAAACCTGAGACCGGACGGCCGTGTGCAGCGCTGAGACTTCAGAGGTGAGTATAATGATTTTTTATTTTAATTCTTTTTTTTTTAATACAAATATGGTTCCCGGGGCCTGGAGGAGAGTCTCCTCTCCTCCACCCCGGGTACCACCCGCACATTATCCGCTTACTTCCCGCATGGTGGGCACAGCCCCATGCGGGAAGTAAGCGGATCAATGCATTTCTATGGGTGCAGAATCGCTGCGATTCTGCACAAAGAAGTGACATGGTCCTTCTTTTTTTCCGCAGCAATTCCGCGCGTTTTTTTTCGGGTTTTTCCGCATCATGTGCACTGCGGTTTCTGTTTTCCATAGGGTAACATTGTACTGTACCCTGCATGGAAAACAGCTGCGGACCCGCAGTGGCAAAATCGCCGCGGTTCCGCAGTAAAAACCGCATAGTGTGAACATGGCCTAAAGGTTCTCTCACACTGACGTAGATTCTCTCAGGCGAGAGAATTGGATCAATTACGGTAATGACCGTCAACTCAAACTCTGACAGAGTTTTAGCCAAGCGTCCGTTTACTGTGATACGATTCTCTGATGCGTGAGGATCGGATCTCATATTCGGGAAAGATGGAGAACTTTATTTCTCCACGTTCTCTATTTTCTCTATGCAAGTTCATCAGACTGCACTCGAATGACATCTGAGTGCAGTCCGATATTTCACATGCACCCTTAGGCTTGTATGGGGGCTCATGATCCAATAATCAGATGCGCTTGTTTCGGCATGAGAAAAAAATGGCAAATCTGCACTGCTAACTAGAATAACCCTGGGCCATGTGCTATCCTATAAAACATCGGCCGTGTAATGCGCCAGTCTGAGCGTACCATGAATGTGATTGGCTAATTCTGAACACGGCCACATCCCCAATTATAAGAAGGTGTTTACGTTTTTTTTTTTTCTTTTTTGTAGTTCATTACATTGACTGCTGTTTGCGCGGTTTTCACACTTGATCCCAGTGGATACCCCAGTTTTTGGATACACTTTTGGGTTTTCGGTGCCTGATCATTCTAGAACGCCTCCTCTATTCTTCCCGCACACGTTCTGTAGTAACAGTCATTTACAGACGTCTGTCCTTTCAGGCCTTTGTCGGTTCCAGGTCAGATGCGTCGTCGTCACCAATTAGAGGTCATTAATGGAGGGGCATTAATGTATCTTTTGATAACGAGGACACAGGATGTCGCCCTAATTGAAGGGGTAGCGAGGACGGTCTTGTTTCTAATTTGGGGGGCTGTCACGCCGCGACTCTTTCCAAAGTATACCCTGGATAACGAGGAAAAATGACTCTCCTCACATTGATGGACAGGGTGTCTAGGTTTGCACTATTTTCCCGGAGCTGAAATTCAAACACGAGGAAATTGCCGAAATTTACAATTCAATGTGTGTTTCGTCGGGTAGAAATCCACAGATTGTTTTGACACACAGTTAGAAATACAGCATGAAGATGGACGTCTCATGAAATTTGCAGCTGCTGATTGAATTTAGATTTCCATAAAGGCCATCAACAATAGCAGCCTTAGGGCACAATGAAAATATGACAAAAATCGTGAGGCTAGCATTTTTATTTTTTTTTTGCCTCGGCCTTATAGATGCAAATTATTTTTAATAAGGAATCGGACTAGCCAGGAGATCCTGAAGAGAAGCCAGTCAGAGGCAAATCACTGTTACCTTAATTGATTCTAACTAAAAAAAAATGTCTGCGCTTGACATCTAAATATATGAAATTCTGGCCTCTAAAACGAGGATGGATCCTGCTTGTAGATAAGCCTGGTAAGCTTGGCGTCAAATCAAACAAGATGGCTTGGACTTAATTTTATCTGTTTTTTTTTTTTTTTTTTTACATTTACAGCAGTTTGTATTAACTAAAAACTCATTTTTTTAATTTAAAAAAAAAAAAGTTCATCTGCCTGTGACCTGCTGCAGGTTTTATACACGCTGCCGAATCGGCTCCGAACACATTGAATTGTCCGCCGTTTATTTTATTTATGGAATATCTACTATATAATTGTCTAAGGGGTACTTCCATCTTTCTGTCTGTCCTTCTGTCTTTCTGTCTGTCGGCAACTTCCGTCACGGAAATCCCGCGTCGCTGACTGGTCTCGCCATCTGCCTGTCCTGGCTGCCACGACCAATCACCGACGGGCACAGTCCGGCCGAGAATTAGTCCCTCCCTACTCCCCTGCAGTCAGTGCCCTGCGCTCGCTCCATACTCCCCTCCAGTCAGCGCTCACACAGGGTTAATGCCAGAGTTAACGGACCGCGTTATGCCGCGGGTAACACACTCCGTTACCGCTGCTATTAACCCTGTGTGACCAACTTTTTACTATTGATGCTGCCTATGCAGCATCAATAGTAAAAAGATGTCATGTTAAAAATAATAAAAAACCAAAAAACCTGCTATTCTCACCTTCCGTAGTCTGCCGAGGCGTGCGCGGCTGCCGCCAGCTTCCGTTCCCAGAGATGCATTGCGAAATTACCCAGAAGACTCAGCGGTCTCGCGAGACCGCTAAGTCATCTTGGAAATTTCGCAATGCATCCTGGGAACGGAAGATGGTGGCAGCCGCGCGCGCATGGGCACAGCTTCGCTGGATCCCGGCGGGTGAGTATATAACTATTTTTTATTTTAATTATTTTTTTTAAAAAAGGGATATGGTGCCCACACTGCTATATACTACGTGGGCTGTGTTATATACCACGTGGCTGCTATATACAGTTATATGAAAAAGTTTGGGCACCCCTATTAATCTTAATGCTGTGTTTTTTGGCCGCCATGCATAACGCCTTTTTGTATGACCAAACAACTCAATCTTGGTTTCATCAGTCCACAGGACCTTCTTCCAAAAAGTAATTGGCTTCACCAAATGTGCTTTTGCATACCTCAGCCGACTCTGTTTGTGGCGTGCTTGCAGAAACGGCTTCTTTCGCATCACTCTCCCATACAGCTTCTCCTTGTGCAAAGTGCGTTGTATAGTTGACCGATGCACAGTGACACCATCTGCAGCAAGTCGATGCTGCAGCTCTCTGGAGGTGGTCTGAGGATTGTCCTTGACTGATCTCACCATTCTTCTTCTCTGCCTTTCTGATGTTTTTCTTGGCCTGCCACTTCTGGCCTTAACAAGAACTGTACCTGTGTTCTTCCATTTCCTTACTATGTTCCTCACAGTGGAAATTGACAGGTTAAATCTCTGAGACAGCTTTTTGTATCCTTCCCCTGAACAACTATGTTGAATAATCTTTGTTTTCAGATCATTAGACAGTTGTTTTGAGGAGCCCATGATGCCATTCTTCAGAGGAGATTCAAACAGGAGAACAACTCGGAAGTGGCCACTTTAAGTAGCTTTTCTCATGATTGCATACACCTGGCTGTGCAGTTCAAAGCTCAATGAGGTTAGAAAACCAAAAAAAAGTGCTTTAGTAAGTCAGTAAAAAGTAGGTAGGAGTATTTAAAACAAGAAAATAAGGGTGCCCATACTTATGCACCTGTCAAATTTTGTTTGAATGCAGATTGCACATTTTCTGTTAGTACAATAAACCTCATTTCAAGGCAGAAACATTACTGTGCCCAACAGTTATTAGATATATGAAACTGAAATAGCTGTTGCAAAAAAAAAAACAATTTTTATAAAACATTAAGCTTAAGATTAATAGGGGTGCCAAAACTTTTTCATATAACTGTACTACCTGGCCAGAGTTGGATACTGCGTGGGCTCTGTTATATACTGCGTGGCTGCTATATATTACGTGGCCAGTGTTATATACTATGTGGGCTGTGTTATATACTGCGTGGGCTGTGCTATATATTACTTGGCCAGTGTTATATACTATGTGGGCAGTGTTATATACTGTTTGGGCTGTGTTTATATACTGCGTGGGCTGTGCTATATATTACTTGGCCAGTGTTATATACTATGTGGGCAGTGTTATATACTGTTTGGGCTGTGTTTATATACTGCGTGGCCTGTATTAACGCATCGGGTATTCTACAATATGTATGTATATAGCAGCCACATAGTATATAGCACAGGCCACGTAGTATTTGTCTGCTATATACTACATGGCTCCAATATACTACGTGGCCTGTGCTATAAACTATGTGGCTGCTACATACAGTGGGGCAAAAAAGTATTTAGTCAGTCAGCAATAGTGCAAGTTCCACCACTTAAAAAGATGAGAGGCGTCTGTAATTTACATCATAGGTAGACCTCAACTATGGGAGACAAACTGAGAAAAAAAAATCCAGAAAATCACATTGTCTGTTTTTTTAACAATTTATTTGCATATTATGGTGGAAAATAAGTATTTGGTCAGAAACAAACAATCAAGATTTCTGGCTCTCACAGACCTGTAACTTCTTCTTTAAGAGTCTCCTCTTTCCTCCACTCATTACCTGTAGTAATGGCACCTGTTTAAACTTGTTATCAGTATAAAAAGACACATGTGCACACCCTCAAACAGTCTGACTCCAAACTCCACTATGGTGAAGACCAAAGAGCTGTCAAAGGACACCAGAAACAAAATTGTAGCCCTGCACCAGGCTGGGAAGACTGAATCTGCAATAGCCAACCAGCTTGGAGTGAAGAAATCAACAGTGGGAGCAATAATAAGAAAATAGAAGACATACAAGACCACTGATAATCTCCCTCGATCTGGGGCTCCACGCAAAATCCCACCCCGTGGGGTCAGAATGATCACAAGAACGGTGAGCAAAAATCCCAGAACCACGCGGGGGGACCTAGTGAATGAACTGCAGAGAGCTGGGACCAATGTAACAAGGCCTACCATAAGTAACACACTACGCCACCATGGACTCAGATCCTGCAGTGCCAGACGTGTCCCACTGCTTAAGCCAGTACATGTCCGGGCCCATCTGAAGTTTGCTAGAGAGCATTTGGATGATCCAGAGGAGTTTTGGGAGAATGTCCTATGGTCTGATGAAACCAAACTGGAACTGTTTGGTAGAAACACAACTTGTCGTGTTTGGAGGAAAAAGAATACTGAGTTGCATCCATCAAACACCATACCTACTGTAAAGCATGGTGGTGGAAACATCATGCTTTGGGGCTGTTTCTCTGCAAAGGGGCCAGGACGACTGATCCGGGTACATGAAAGAATGAATGGGGCCATGTATCGTGAGATTTTGAGTGCAAACCTCCTTCCATCAGCAAGGGCATTGAAGATGAAACGTGGCTGGGTCTTTCAACATGACAATGATCCAAAGCACACCGCCAGGGCAACGAAGGAGTGGCTTCGTAAGAAGCATTTCAAGGTCCTGGAGTGGCCTAGCCAGTCTCCAGATCTCAACCCTATAGAAAACCTTTGGAGGGAGTTGAAAGTCCGTGTTGCCAAGCGAAAAGCCAAAAACATCACTGCTCTAGAGGAGATCTGCATGGAGGAATGGGCCAACATACCAACAACAGTGTGTGGCAACCTTGTGAAGACTTACAGAAAATGTTTGACCTCTGTCATTGCCAACAAAGGATATATTACAAAGTATTGAGATGAAATTTTGTTTCTGACCAAATACTTATTTTCCACCATAATATGCAAATAAATTGTTAAAAAAACAGACAATGTGATTTTCTGGATTTTTTTTTCTCAGTTTGTCTCCCATAGTTGAGGTCTACCTATGATGTAAATTACAGACGCCTCTCATCTTTTTAAGTGGTGGATCTTGCACTATTGCTGACTGACTAAATACTTTTTTGCCCCACTGTACATACATACATACATACATACATACATACATACATACATACATACTGTAGAATATCCGATGCGTTAGAATCGGGCCACCATCTAGTGATTATATAATACTATATAATTGTCTAAGGGGCACTTCCGTCTTTCTGTCTGCAACTTCCGTCACGGAAATCCCGCGTCGCTGATTGGTCTCGCCAGCTGCCTGTCCTGGCTGCCGCGACCAATCAGCGACTGGCACAGTCCGGCCGAGAATTAGTCCCTCCCTACTCCCGTCCAGTCAGTGCCCGGCGCCCGCTCCATACTCCCCTCCAGTCAGCGCTCACACAGGGTTAATGACGGCGTTAACGGACCGCGTTATGCCGCGGGTAACGCACTCCGTTAATGCTGCTATTAACACTGTGTGACCAACTTTTTACTATTGAGGCTGCCTATGCAGCATCAGTAGTAAAAAGATCTAATGTTAAAAATACTAAAAAAGCAAAAAACCTGCTATTCTCACCATCCGTCGTCCGCCGAGGCGCCCGCGGCTGCCGCCAGCTTCCGTTCCCAGAAATGCATTACGAAATTACCCAGAAGACTTAGTGGTTTTGCGAGACCGCTACGTCACCTGGGTAATTTCGCAATGCATCCTGGGAACAGAAGCTGGCGGCAGCTGCATTCATCGACAGAGCTTCGCTGGATGCCGGAGGGTGAGTATAGAATTTTTTTTTTTTTAATTATTTTTTTAACAGGGATATGGTGCCCACACTGCTAAATACTACGTGGGCTATGTGGCTGCTATATACTAGGTGGGCAGTGTTATATACTATGTGTGGTGTGTGATATACTGCGTGGGATGTGTTATACACTACATGGCTGCTATATACTACATGGCCAGTGTTATATACTGCGTGGGCTGTGTTATATACTGTGTGGGCTGTGTTTTATACTACGTGGGCTGTGTTATATACTGCGTGGCTGCTATATACTACGTGGGCAATGTTATATACTATATGAGCAGTGTTATATACTACGTGGGAAATGTTATATACTTTTTGGGCTGTGTTATATACTGTGTGACCACTGTTATATACTCCGTGACCTGTATTAATGCATCGGGCATTCTACAATATGTCATGGCCTGTGCTATATACTATGTGGCTGCTATATACATACATACATACATACATACATACATACATACATACATACATACATACATACATACATAAATATTCTAGAATACCCGATGCGTTAGAATCGGGCCACCATCTAGTATATTCATCCATGTCCTCATACAGCCCCATCTGTAACGGTTATATTTTTTTATTATGCTGTTGATATAATTTTAGATTTTTATTATGCTGTTTATCTACCATAATTTTACATTCACTAATGGTTATGTCCTGAAGAAGGCTGTCAACTGCGAAACGCGTCGGTAATAAAACGCATTAATACAGTTCTTGTTTATCGTGAATCCCTTCATCAGTCCACCAGCAGCGCCGAAAAAGCCACTCATTTTCTTTCATCACATATTTTGTTAATGGAATTATTTTTTTTGTGTTTTTAATGATTTTTTTTTTCTTTTTTTAACCATTCTCCTTAAAGAGGATGACCACGTAAAATGTTTGTAGATTGCGCGATTATCTTTTGGAACATCCTTTTAAAATGTTTTTCACGTTCACAAAAAAAGGTACAAGTGTCATCAGTGTTTTTCCCATATGGATAAATGACAAATCCCCGCCTATTTATTAGATTTTTGATCACAGACCAATAGTCTTACGCTGGTGGGTATAATAAAACGTATTTTTCTTGCAGGTGTGATTGGGGGCTTATATATAGAATGCTGTAGATAAGCCCTGAAAGGCGGTGGCCGCACCTTATATCGGCCAAATCTGGTGAAAAGTTCCCTTTTAGGAAGTTGCATCGTGATTTTTTTTTTTTTTGTGGTGGACGCTAAACTTTTTCAGCATGCACACGAGACAACAAGAACGCAGCAAAAGAACTCGGTAAATTCGCAACAGAACATGATTCTTGTAGGCAGCTTCAGGTTTTTTTTTTTTTTTTTTTTCAACTTCAGGTTTTGCCTGCAGAAAAAAAAGTCATCAAAAAGGCAATGTGTGAACATGTTCTAATAGGGAAATATATCTTTGTCCTGAAATACACCATCATGATAAAAACCCAGAGGGATGTTGATTCTCTAAGACCAGCCTGGCCTTGTACCCGGCCAACAATCCCTTAAATGCTCACAACACAAGGATACAGGTCAATCTATGTACGGTATTTTTATTTTTAATTTAAGAAAAAAGTATTGAAAGCAGGAGGTATGCCGTTGGTGTAGTTGAGGCCGCTTCTTCTTTATCCTCCTCAGAATGCGGGTTGTGTTTTTCTGCTGCACCTCCCGGTGTGGCCACTAGGTGTCTGCACAGGAACAGAACATCCGTCTGCTTTAGCTGAGTAATAGTCACATCCCAGCTGTTCACTCCAGTGACATGGCAAAAAAGGGAGGAAAGAAGTCCTGACACATTGCACATGATCGTTTCGCAGTTCTTTCAGACTTTTCCACTGTACGGTTTATATATAGGTTTTTATACTTAGCAACTTGAAAACATTTCTTTCACTTGGGCTTCTACCTTGGAGATCCTTACAAGGAATCTAGTCTCACCCCACCAGGTCAGCGGCAGTCTTCTACATCATCTATACCCAAACCTCATCAGGTTAGCAACTTTGCAGTGTTATCTGAGCATGCTCTTGTGCTAACAGTGACTTCCGCGTGCTCGAATAATATGTTCGAGTCCCCGCGGCTGTTCGACAGTTGCAGCACATGCAGGGATTTCCTGTTTGTTAGACAATCCCTGTTTGTGTTATGACTGTTGAGTAACCGTGACACATGCAGCTGCGGGGACTCAAACATAATATTCGAGCACTCCAACAACTCTCGGTTAGCACCCGAGCATGCTCAGATAACGCCTTATCCTAGCACGCTCGCTCATCAGGAATTACTACGCTTAGATGGTGCCACCATATTTGTCCTTCAGGACTTCTCCACTGTTGTTTCCAGATGTTAAAAGAATTTGACCGCTGCCGGTTTGGCCCTGGGGGATTATTAAAGAGCACGATGAATGTATGGCGTGAACTATAGCATAAAACAACACCCAGGAATATCAGCTCCCATCTTTTTTGGGACGACTGGGAGATGAGCGATATGTCCGTCATCACCTCTTCTCCTTGATTTGTTAACCTCTTCCCGACATAGGCCAGAACAGTACATTTTGCATTGGGTCCCCATGTATTGAGCCTGCACCAGATGCCACCTGTGTCATACAGTCGGCATAAGGGCAACAGTGAAAATAAGCGCTGATCGCTGCTGTTAAGCCATTTAAATGCTGCCGTCAATCACTGTCAGCAGCATGGCACAATTGTCGGTGTGTACGTGCATCCGCTCCATCCTGTCGATAGGTTATAATGCTATAGGTGATTGACAGGTCACTCCTTATATAACCTCCTGGAAGAGACCTGTCCGTCAACTAGAGCGATGCGGGGAGAAGACGGCCCCGAGCGGGGGCCATTTGGCAACTGGTGGGGGTCTCAGTCCCAGACCAACCAATCAAAACTTCCTACATGTTGCCATCAAGTCAAAAGTTTTTTAAAAAGCTTGAGGCTGGGATCAACACGGCCGAGTCTCGCTTGTCAATACCCGGCGTTGCCTCCGTCACTCCAGAGCGGAGCGTGCGGCCGCACAACAATACATGGAGCCGCACGCTGCACTCCCAAGTTCTGGCGGCAATGCCGGGTATTACCATGCAAGACTCAGCCATGTTTCTCGCATATTAATACCCGGCGTTTCCTCCGTCACTCCAGAGCGGAGCGTGCGGCCGCACAGCAATACATGGAGCCGCACGTTGCACACCCGAGAGCCGGCGGCAGTGCCCGGTATTACCATGCTAGACTCGGCCATGTTTCTCGCATATTAATACCCGGCATTGCCTCTGTCACTCAGTATCGGAGCGTGCGGCCGCACAGCAATACATGGAGCCGCACTCCCGAGAGCCGGCGGCAGTGCCGGGTATTACCATGCTAGACTCGGCCATGTTTCTCGCATGTTAATACCCGGCATTGCCTCTGTCACTCAGTATCGGAGCGTGCGGCCGCACAGCAATACATGGAGCCGCACTCCCGAGAGCCGGCGGCAGTGCCGGGTATTACCATGCTAGACTCGGCCATGTTTCTCGCATGTTAATACCCGGCATTGCCTCAGTCACTCAGTATCGGAGCGTGCGGCCGCACAGCAATACATGGAGCCGCACTCCCGAGAGCCGGCGGCAGTGCCCGGTATTACCATGCTAGACTCGGCCATGTTTCTCGCATGTTAATACCCGGCATTGCCTCCGTCACTCAGTATCGGAGCGTGTGGCCGCACAGCAATACATGGAGCTGCACTCCCGAGAGCCGGCGGCAGTGCCGGGTATTACCATGCGAGACTCGGCCATGTTTCTCCCATATGTGATCCCGGCTTTAAAGTTGCGTTGTCGCTGGTCCATATAAAATTTCCTGCCATTGTTGGTTCACAGCCACCGGGGGTCCGATAACCTATTGCCCTACCACGGACAATCCGCTACTTGTATGTGTGTAGACACAAGCTGATTTGTGGATATCTTTCACATAACTATAAAGTTAAACAACATAAGCCCCCCAAAACAGGAAAAATAATCAAAATAAATTGTAAGTTTGGCTAAGTTCACATTAGTGTTCGGGGGCTTTGCGGAGGGCTGCGTACTTCCTCCGTTAAGCTCCACTTACTTCCACATACTTCTGCATGCGTCCTGCGTACCTATCTTTAACATTGGGTATACATGACATGCGGATGAATGCGGATGCATTGTTTTTATGCGCCCGCCGATACATTGGGTATGCAGAAGTAGGCGGAGCTTAACGGAGGATGTACGCAGCCCTCCACAAAGCCCCCCGGACGCTAATGTGAACTTAAAAAATAAAAATAAATAGCAAAATAACAATTAATAAGGAGAAAGACATAGGAGAAAGACATGCATATATAGAAGAAAGTCTTTATCTTTCCTTGTGTCCATAGCTATGGTGGGATCAAGAAGTGTTCCGTGTTCCGTATCTACAGACGTTTTGGTTCACCGTTTGTTTGGGGAGGACAGAAGTGGCCAGACACGTGTGGGTGCGTTTTTGGGGAACACGTACATCACTATGCACAATCGGTCTGGATTACACAAACATACTTACTCACCTTTGTGCCAAAGGAGAAAAGTATGACATAAAGAAATATGTATATATAAATATATATATTTGATTTGGGAATTAAGTCAATAGCATAGATATTGAAAAAAAAAAATTATTAAAAAACCCCCCATCTTGACATATAGCGATTGGTTCCCTAGCTAACATAACCACATCCATTACTAATGGAAATGGAGTACAGACGGTGTTCTAAAGAATCATTTTACTATACACCTGATGAAGGCCTATAAGGCTGAAAGGCGTTGTGTTGTTGTGTTTTACAAGTTTTATTGTTTTTTATCGATCTAGTTTTTAACTTCGTTGAACTACAGCCAATAAAATAATACCTGTTATATCACCAGAGATTATACGTTTTTTTTGGCTTTATAACGTTTTTGATTCCCACAGTGGGTCAAGAATCCTTAGACGGAAGCTCCTTGAAATATCTTCCACACTTTTTTTTTTTCCACAGTAAAGTTTTTTTCTTTCAAAAACTTTAAGGGGCACAGAAATGTTTATTTTTCATGTACTTTTACATTTCTTTTATCCATACAATGTTGGCTAAGTGCCCTATCGCTATATATTTACGTACTACAGGGTATTTGCTTATTTTCAAACCAGCTGACATGTGCCGGGAAAGATGTGGGCTCAAAGGGAGGGATTCCAACGTGGGCATACTACGAGTTATTACGCCCAACTTCGGGAAGGGGTTAAAGGGAATCTCTCATCAGGATTTTGCCACCTCATCTAAGAGGAGCCCAATGTAGAGACCCTGATTCCAGTGATGTGTCACTTAGGTTACTGGGTGCAGCAGTTGTGACAAATCAGAATTTTCAGATGTCGCAAAGCTCAGAAAGCTGCCCCCTGTCCATACCCCCTGATTAGCAGCTTTCTGTGTACATTGTATCTTGACAGTAAGCTGTTAATCTGTGCTGGAGGCACGGTTGGACCAGAATGCACGAGAGCAGCTAGTCTGGCAGTGATAATCTCCTGCTGATAAATCTTTCATCTTATTGAAACAACAGCACACAGCCTTCTAAGTGACGTATTGCTCAAGTCAGTGTCTCAGCCCCTGCATCATGCTGTCCTGCGATCACACAGCAAAAACCTGCTGACAGATTCCTTTTAAAGGGAATCTGTCACCACATTTTATCGATCTGACCTATTAATATGGGGAAACGGGTTATTGAAAAAAGTCATACCAGTAAGCATCATGGATGTGGCCTTTTGGAAAGCTTTATGTAAATTAGGTCTTCCAGGCGGACACTGCCCAGAAGATAACGCTGCCTCCTCCTTCATTATCCTATCTTTCTCCTCCCACATCCTCACTGTGCCCCTGTGACGTCAGGAAATCCCGCTCCTGCCCAATCTGACTGCTCCTCTTCACTCTTCTGACCTTCCATGGTCATTGGTCTCACGTAGCTCCTGCATCGGTGAGCCACTGTTATGTAGGCCGGGCATGCTGTAATGCTCACTTTGCAATGGGCCTGAAGAAGAAGCGTTGGGAATGCCGGCGGACAGGAGGAGGTCTGCAGAGCTGTGATCCAGCCGCCACCGAGGTCTGCAGGGCTGTGGTCCAGCCTCCACCGAGGTCTGCAGGGCTGTGGTCCAGCCTCCACCGAGGTCTGCAGGGCTGTGGTCCAGCCTCCACCGAGGTCTGCAGGGCTGTGGTCCAGCCTCCACCGAGGTCTGCAGGGCTGTGGTCCAGCCGCCACCGAGGTCTGCAGGGCTGTGGTCCAGCCGCCACCGAGGTCTGCAGGGCTGTGGTCCAGCCTCCACCGAGGTCTGCAGGGCTGTGGTCCAGCCTCCACCGAGGTCTGCAGGGCTGTGGTCCAGCCTCCACCGAGGTCTGCAGGGCTGTGGTCCAGCCTCCACCGAGGTCTGCAGGGCTGTGGTCCAGCCTCCACCGAGGTCTGCAGGGCTGTGGTCCAGCCTCCACCGAGGTCTGCAGGGCTGTGGTCCAGCCTCCACCGAGGTCTGCAGGGCTGTGGTCCAGCCTCCACCGAGGTCTGCAGGGCTGTGGTCCAGCCTCCACCGAGGTCTGCAGGGCTGTGGTCCAGCCTCCACCGAGGTCTGCAGGGCTGTGGTCCAGCCTCCACCGAGGTCTGCAGGGCTGTGGTCCAGCCTCCACCGAGGTCTGCAGGGCTGTGGTCCAGCCTCCACCGAGGTCTGCAGGGCTGTGGTCCAGCCTCCACCGAGGTCTGCAGGGCTGTGGTCCAGCCTCCACCGAGGTCTGCAGGGCTGTGGTCCAGCCTCCACCGAGGTCTGCAGGGCTGTGGTCCAGCCTCCACCGAGGTCTGCAGGGCTGTGGTCCAGCCGCCACCGAGGTCTGCAGGGCTGTGGTCCAGCCGCCACCGAGGTCTGCAGGGCTGTGGTCCAGCCGCCACCGAGGTCTGCAGGGCTGTGGTCCAGCCTCCACCGAGGTCTGCAGGGCTGTGGTCCAGCCGCCACCGAGGTCTGCAGGGCTGTGGTCCAGCCGCCACCGAGGTCTGCAGGGCTGTGGTCCAGCCGCCACCGAGGTCTGCAGGGCTGTGGTCCAGCCTCCACCGAGGTCTGCAGGGCTGTGGTCCAGCCTCCACCGAGGTCTGCAGGGCTGTGGTCCAGCCGCCACCGAGGTCTGCAGGGCTGTGGTCCAGCCTCCACCGAGGTCTGCAGGGCTGTGGTCCAGCCGCCACCGAGGTCTGCAGGGCTGTGGTCCAGCCGCCAGCACCGAACACCGACATGGCAGCTGGACTAATGCTCCATTTTTCGTGAGCTCCTCCTCGGTTTGCTCTGAGAGCTTCACACACACATCATTGTCTCCGGCACCAGTTAATTTAGTCGACGTGTCAGCGGTAACACTAGAACGGATCATACGTATATCTTTTTCCGGGTAATTAATGTAATTTTGTTGACACTAATAGCTCGGCTCCGCTTTAGGGTGAGTTCCGATCCTTCGTTAGGGAAAACACTTTCGACACGTCTACCGCGCATTTGTTGTATCAGACACTTTGTAACTTGGGTGGGAGAGGGAGACATTGAGAAGTCACCTGGTGGAATGAGCCCGGTCCATGTCGGCGCTGCTGTCGCATCGGGTTATGGTAATGAATTGATGCTCTCCGCGGCTGCACCTGTATTCTCCTCGCGGATTCGCGGCTCGAGCATTAGCTGTCATTTTTCCTTTGCCAATTTCAGCGAGACCGGTTCTTCCCTTCCTCGCACAATATGTCCCCCTAATAAAAGTACAAAGTGCATTATTTTCTTTTCTTCTGGTGCTCAAGCTACAAATTCTGCAGCTCCAGGATTGTAATTTCAAAGGCGCAAATTGTACATTATTTACACTGACAAATCCCGCTCCTCAGCCCTACAAACCGCGCCGGCCTTTTTCCTATTGTACTCCTTACTGTAAGATGAAATAATTGCAGGAACGACGTCTGCGCTGGGAACATCATGGAGACCTTGTCGTCCCTGGTACTCCGTCATTTCATACAGTGATGTCGACATAAGGGCAGAATTAATTTTTTTATTTCTTTGTTTTATTCTTTCTGTCTATATGGTACGGTGTCAGAGGATGAGTTACTTTACTTATCTGTCATTTTCAGATGGTATGCCTTTAATTATTGTTATTTTTTTTAAAATCTTACATAGTAATTAGCGATGAGTGAATGTGGCGGATTAGGTGTTATATGAGCATGCTCTGCTGCTGACTGAGTGTCTTTAAAAAATATGTCCGAGTCCCCACGGCTGCATGTCTCGTGGCTGTTTGACAGCTGCAACACATACAGGGACGACCTGTTTGTTAGACAATCCCTGCATGTGTTGCGGCTGTTGAACCACCACGAGACATGCAGCTGCGGGGACTCGAATATATTTTTCAAAGACACGCGGTCAGAAGCAGAGCATGCTCAGATAACACCTTATAGGAACACGTTCGCTCATCACTAATAGTAATGTAATATACTTTAAAGGGATTGTCCAGGACTTGGATATCAATGACCTATCAACATCACATTGGTATAAATCTTAAGGACCCCTTACACAGACTGTCGGCTGAATGCGCCGATATCGACAGGTTTGGTTGTCTGTCTAATGTTTAAATTTTCACAAGGCGTCTGATGGTCGGGACAGATGTCGATTGGACATGTCCATTTTCGGACTGACAATCACAATGTTCTCCCTTAGATAAGCCAGCGGCCAACCTGTCAGCTGACGGCTTTCTCATAGAGCACTCTGCGAGACAGGTATAGGTTTCTGGCAGCACTATAGGTGCAGGAACTACCTTTCACCATGCATAGTGCCATCAATTACCAATGGCTTACCTCTCCAGAACCTAAAGCTCACTTCTCGGTTATGCCTGCATAGAGGCCAATAGGGGATGCGGAGCAGAGACAGAGGCCCACTTTTTTCTTGTGCTTTTGTTACGTGCACATTTTTCTTTCCACAGTTATTTATTCTACCCTGAGCTGTGATGTGTGCGCTGAACTAGTCCGACGCATCTTCCCTGCTGCCCCTCTTGTGCAATGATGTTTCACTGAAGCTAGAAACTGCAGCTGCATCCCCCTCCTATCCCTTCTCTCTATCTTTTTATCCACTTTAATACTCATAGATCGAGTTAACATTTCTAATGGCATGTGATATGCTCAATGGCAAGTACAGTTTTGATACATCTGTGCATTTTTTTTTTTAAATAGGTTTTTATTGTTCTCCGTCCTAGATGACTCCCAGTTATTTCATTAAAAGAACTTTTAGTTTGGGAAAAATAAGTTATCTATAATTTATTTAGTGAAATTCTGTTTGTTTTTTTTAATCTTTTTTATTTTATGCACCATAAGGAGGAATATGAAATGAATGTTAATATTAATGTGTGCAAATAAATTGTAAATTATGCAGCAGTGTATTTAGTGATATAATGACGCTAATATAGTCTGGAGCTACAAGCTGTTTCTTCTCTGCCCCAGAAAAATAATGGCAAAAATATAAGTCTCCCCAGTAACCATGAGGCAGAACTACTAAACTATTTCCATGTACGGTATACTAATTTATCCGCACAGTTACAGGGAATCTGCCAGTAAGATCACACTCTCCAAACTATATATATATATATATATATATATATATATATATATAAATATATATATATATATATATATATATATATATATATATATATATATATATATATATATATATACCACATACATACTACATACATACATACTACATACATACATACATACATACATACATACATACATACATACATACATACATACATACCAAAAGTTTGGACACACCTTCTCATTTAAAGATTTTTCTGTATTTTCATGACTATGAAAATTGTACATTCACACTGAAGGCATCAAAACTATGAATTAACACATGTGGAAATATATACTTAAAGGGAACCCCCAAAATCGATGGTGAGGAAAGCTCACCGTCATCAGGGGCTTGTCTACTGCATTCTGTAATGCTGTAGATAAGCCCCCGATGTAACCTGAAAGATGAGAAAAAGAGGTTATATTATACTCACCCAGAGGCGGTCCGCTGCGGTCTGGTCAAATGGGTGTCTCAGGTCCGCTCCGGCGCCTCCCATCTTCATTCCATGACGCCCTCTTCTGGTCTTCATGGCGTGGCCCGGCGCAGGCGTACTTTGTCTGCCCTGTTGAGGGCAGAGGAAAGTACTGCAGTGCGCAGGCGCCGGAAAGGTCAGAGGAAATCTGTTTGTGCAGGTAACTATTACTGTGCAGAATTATTAGGCAACTTAATAAAAAACAAATATATTCACATCTCACTTGTTTATTTTCACCAGGTAAACCAATATAACTGCACAAAATGTAGAAATAAACATTTCTGACATGCAAAAATAAACCCCCCCAAAATTAGTGACCAATATAGCCACCTTTCTTTATGATGACACTCAGCATCCTTCCATCCATAGATTCTGTCAGTTGCTTGATCTGTTTACGATCAACATTGCGTGCAGCGGCCACCACAGCCTCCCAGACACTGTTCCGAGAGGTGGACTGTTCTCCCTCCCTGTAGATCTCACATTTTATGAGGGACCACAGGTTCTCTATGGGTTTCAGATCAGGTGAACAAGGGGCCATGTCATTATTTTTTCTTCTTTGAGACCTTTACTGGCCAGCCACGCTGTGGAGTAGTTGGAGGCTGTGATGGAGCATTGTCCTGCATGAAAATCATGTTTTCTTGAACGATACCGACTTCTTCTTGTACCACTGCTTGAAGAAGTTGTCTTCCAGAAACTGGCAGTAGTTTCACTCCATCCTCAACCAGAAAAGGTCCCACAAGTTCATCTTTGATGATAACAGCCCAACATGATAACAGTACCCCACCTCCACCTTGCTGGCGTCTGAGTCGGAGTGGAGCTCTCTGCCCTTTACTGATCCAGCCTCTGGCCCATCCATCTGGCCCATCAAGACTCACTCTCATTTCATCAGTCCATAAAACCTTTGAAAAGTCAGTCTTAAGATATTTTTTGGCCCAGTCTTGATGTTTTATTTTATGTTTCTTGTTCAAAGGTGGTCGTTTTTCAGCCTTCCTTACCTTGGCCATGTCCCTGAGTATCGCACACCTTGTGCTTTTTGTTACTCCAGTAACGTTGCAGCTCTGAAATATGGCAACACTGGTGGCAAATGGCATCTTGGCAGCTTCACGCTTGATTTTCCTCAATTCATGGGCAGTTATTTTGCGCCTTTTTTGCCCAGCATGCTTCTTGAGACCATGTTGGCTGTTTGCCATGAAACGCTTGATTGTTCGGTGATCACGCTTCAAAAGTTTGTCAATTTCAAGACTGTTGCATCCCTCTGCAAGACATCTCACAATTTGGGACTTTTCAGAGCCCGAAAAATCTCTCTTCTGACCCATTTTGCCAAAGGAAAGGAAGTTGCCTAATAATTAAGCACACCTTATATAGGGTTCTGATGTCATTCGACAACACCCCTCCTCATTACAGAGACGCACATCACCTGATTTACTTAATTGGTAGTTGGCTCTGAAGCCTGAACAGCTTGGAGTAGGACAATATATAAAAAGGATCATGTGATCAAAATACAACTTGCCTAATAATTCTGCACAAAGTGTATATAGGCCTACAGGTCTTTGACATGTAAATCTATCAACATCTTTTATATCTTCTATCTGTTGCTGCATTCCTTAATAATTTATATTTTCATCAATATGCAAATGACTTGAGTTCTCAGCATAACAGAGCATTTAAGGAGCCGCTGCCTCTTGAGGTTGTTTTCCCATCCAGCACCAACCTCTTTAGCTTGATTGATAGGCGACTATCAGATTGGTCTGTAGGTTTTTGTCTTTCCTGACTATCGCCGTATTGCACTGTGAGGACGTGCTGGGAGTTGTAGTGTCCACAGCCGGGGCTTCACAGGCTCCAGGCTTTATGACTATATTGATTCATATTTGATTAAGAAATCGGTAAAGATCCAAAGAGAAAAAAACATCAAAAATGGATAACCTGCTTTGCAGATGTGACCGCAGCCATTGCAGGCACCAGGATCGCGGCTCCTCGCCCGCTCTGAAGTCATTTTCTAGTAAGTTGCCTTCTTTAATGAAATAAAGATTCCTTTAATTACTCACAGGGGACGGAGCAAACACACAAACATCTCATATCGCAACTTTCTAATCTCATTTGAAGCTGAGGATTGTTGTTGACTAATCTGTGTAAATGAGCGGCCTCCATGTAACGCGGTGATGATTCTTACTTCATTATTTCAGTTGTCAGCATCCCTGTCTCCGCAGCCAATGAAGACCTTAATATATTATAATTGGCTCCGAGAATCCGTTCCATCCGCCACTTCTCATAGCTCACACCTCATGTATTCCTACCGTGTGATGAGGCCTCACGTCGGCTGTTACAGGGCTGTGGGGGAGGCTGGCCTCGCTTATACAGCATCTACACATGTGCACATATTAACACAGAAGCACAAAAATTACTGTAAAAAGTACAATCAATAATATATATAGCTTTATACTGTATTTTTTTCCCCATTGCATTGAAGTGAGTAGTGTCGAGCTGCAATACAACACACAGTCTATGGACGAGAGTGGCGCTGTTTCTGGGGACAAGAGCAAAAAATAGATCCAAACTTGATACAGCTAAACAAATACCTACAGTGGTTACGGAAAGTATTCAGACCCCTTTAAATTTTTCACTCTGTTTCATTGCAGCCATTTGGTAAATTCAAAAAAGTTCATTTTTTTTTCTCATTAATGTTCACTCTGCCCCCATCTCGACTGAAAACAACAGAAATGTAGACATTTTTGTAAATTTATTAAATAAAAACTGAAATATCACATGATCATAAGTATTCAGACCCTTTGCTCAGTATTGAGTAGAAGCACTCTTTTGAGCTAGTACAGCCATGAGTCTTCTTGGGAATGATGCAACAAGTTTTTCACACCTGGATTTGGGGATCCTCTGCCATTCTTCCTTGTAGATCCTCTCCAGTTCCGTCAGGTTGGATGGTGAATGTTGGTGGACAGCCATTTACAGGTCTCTCCAGAGATGCTCAATTGGGTTTAGGTCAGGGCTCTGGCTGGGCCAGTCAAGAATAGTCACAGAGTTGTTCTGAAGCCACTCCTTTGTTATTTTAGTTGTGTGTTTAGGGTTATTGTCTTGTTGGAAGGTGAACCTTCGGCCAAGTCTGAGGTTCCGGAGCACTCTGGAAGAGGTTTTCATCCAGGATATGTCTGTACTTGGCCGCATTCTTGTTTCCTTCAATTGCAACTAGTCGTCCTGTCCCTGCATCTGAAAAATACCCCCATAGCATGATGCTGCCACCACCATGTTTCACTGTTGGGATTGTATTGGGCAGGTGATGAGCAGTGCCTGGTTTTCTCCACACGTACCGGATAGAATTATCACCAAAAAGGTCTATCTTCTTCTCATCAGACCAGAGAACCTTATTTCTCATAGTCTGGGAGTCCTTCATGTGTTTTTTAGCAAATTTTATGCGGGCTTTCATATGTCTTGCACTGAGGAGAGGCTTTCATCCGGCCAATCTGCCATGAAAGCCCGACTGGTGGAGGGCTGCAGTGATATTTGACTTTGTGGAACTTTCTCCCATCTTGATACTGCATTTCTGGAGCTCAGCCACCGTGATATTGGGGTACTTTACCTCTCTCACCAAGGCTCTTCTCCCATGATTGCTCAGTTTGGCTGGACGGCCAGGTCTAGGAAGACTTCTGGTGGTCCCAAACTTATTCCATTTAAGGATTATGGAGGCCACTCTGCTCTTAGGCTATGTACACACGTTGCGGATTTTACTGCGGATCGGTAGCTGTTTTCTATGCGTTGTACAGTACTTGTAAACGTATGGAAAACAATATCCGCAGTGCACATGCTGTGGAAAAAAACGTGCGGGAACGCAGCAGTGTTTTTTTTCAGCAGCATGTCAATTCTTTGTGCGGATTCCACAGCGGTTTACATCTGCTCCTCAAAAGGAATCCGCAGGTGTAAAACAGGTGGAATCCGCACAAAAAAACGCGGTTAATCCGCAGTGCGGTTTACCTGCGGATTTTGCAAAAACAGTGCGGAAAAATCCGCACACCGGATACGCAGAAGTAATTGTCTATAGGCCCCACCCCACGTCCGTACTCTGTCCAAACCGATGACTTTGGTACTTGAGACCTGGCCATCATGGGTCTTTTGCATGTGGCTATTGTAACATCTGTCCACACATGTGCCCAACCAGAGATCATTTTGTGAACCCTACCAATCAGAGTAGACATAGGTTACGCTCATACATCAACTGTAGAACGACTTTTGTTGTTTATGCCCTCATCTGCCCATGCCAACGTGTTTACGTTGGCCAGACATCTCAGGAGTTACGACGCCAAATACAGAAACATTTTTCTACCATCAACTTGGTACGCAGTGACTCCTTGAAGGGCAGATTGCTCACTCCAGTGGCATCCCATTTTCTGGCCCAGCATGATGGCCAGGTCTCAAGTACCAAAGTCATCGGTTTGGACAGAGTACGGACGTCCAATAGGGGTGGGGCCTATAGACAATTACTTCTGCGTATGGCGGCGAGATGGATTTTTAACCCTGGTTCCATTACTCCCGCAGGTTTAAACGAAGAACTTTTATTTACCGGATTTCTCGGATAATCACCTCTCCATGTGTTGGTACATTATGGATGGGTCTTGAAGAGATGTACCCCTTATGCCTCGGTTGATCATGAGAATCCGTCTTCTCTCGCCTTCAGCTTGGACCCTTGTGTGCATATCACCGTCCCTCGACATCGACTATGAACTTCATATGCGTATTGGCTTTGGCACCAGTGTCCTGTCTCCCACGTGCAATTGCCTTAACTGGCTTTTTGGAATGAGACCCAACCTATGGCATCTCTCTGGCTTGCGTTTGGTATGAGATTAGAGCTATCCATGCCTTTATCCGGTTCCAGTCCGGGGTTGCTATTACCGGTTCGATTGCTAGTCCTGACAAACTATGGAGAGGTATCCCTCCACACGGCCATTTGCCTTTTTGGTTCAGCTTTCCTCTTCAGCGTTTGCTTATTTATATATTTTTATTCTATACGCACATTATATTGACTCAAGGGGTGTGGCAATGAAGTAAAATAATACAAAATATAGGTTTTGGCTCATGGGGGGTGCTGCTTGTCAGCACAGCGCAATTCGGCCTTAATGGTTTTACTTTCCCCCATTGTGTTCCATTTGTTATCATATGATAGGTGACATTGTCCTTCGTATTTCCTGACTTGTTTATGACTATGCTAATTACTAACTATTTATACATTGTGTTTTATATTTATTATGTCTATTTTTCTAATAAAGTCATGTCTTGACACCATGGAGAATGGTTCACTACCCTTACTTATATTTCTTTGGCTTTTCTTTTGACACATGAGCCCTTTTTGAGTGCGTGTATAAGTACCCCCGGGGGATGCCTGACACTGAATGACTGGTTGGATGTGTGTCTGGTGTTTTTTACATTTAGGTACCATTGGCTACATCATTGGTCTGCTGTTTTTATGCAGTCCTTATAAGTCCACCAAGTATATAATAATAATAATAATCTTTATTTTTATATAGCGCTAACATATTCCGCAGCGCTTTACAGTTTGCACACATTATCATCACTGTCCCCGATTGGGCTCACAATCTAGAATTCCTATCAGTATGTCTTTGGTATGTGGGAGGAAACCGGAGTGCCCGGAGGAAACCCACGCAAACACGGAGAGAACATACAAACTCTTTGCAGATGTTGTCCTAGGTGGGATTAGAACCCAGGACCCCAGCACTGCAAGGCTGTAGTGCTAACCACTGTGCCACCGTGCTGCCCATATATGGCGTTATTTCCTCTATATACGGCGATGACAACATTTTTATAATCTGCTATTTACTTTTTTGGGCAGATCTTTTGTCTGGCTTCGCACATATTTGCATTAAAAGGTAATTTTTGCTTTTCATTGCATATATCCAACCATGGCTATCTTAATTGTATATGGCTATGACAATATCCTTACAATCTGCAATTTACATTTGTGGGCAGATTTTCTGTCATGCTTTGCATATATTTTGCATTGTAGGGTATTCTTTGCTTTCTATTGCTTATATTTATCCATGGCTACTTCAATTGTATTCGGCACTGCCCAGTACATGTGTCCTTTAACTAACCCCTGACTATATTTGGGCTTCCAGGTCTGGTGGCCTCTCACATCCGCCTGGTTGCTGTCTATATTGGGCTCTGCGCTTGCGCCTTGTTCACCCCTTTTGGGCTTCACCGGCGCATGCGCTATGTGTTGGTGCCGTCTGCCTTCTGCGCATGTACACGCTGCATAGCTGCGGCGCTGCGGACCTATTACTCGTGTGCACCTGCTCCTCATGTCCTTCCGGTCCGCCGCTGCCTGTCTTCTGCGCATACTCGCCCTGCGCGGCTGCGGCGCTGCGGACCCACTGTTCACGTGTACCTCCTGCCGGTCCGCCGCTGCCTGCTTGTCTTCTGCGCATACTCGCCCTGCGCGGCTGCAGCGCTGCGGACCCACTGTTCACGTGTACCTCCTGCCGGTCCGCCACTGCCTGCTTGTCTTCTGCGCTTACTCGCCCTGCGCGGCTGCGGCGCTGCGGACCCACTGTTCATGTGTACCTCCTTCCGGTCCGCTGCTGGCTGCTCACACCGGTACGTCATCAGCTATTGTGCTTATGGTATTTAAGGCTGTTTGACAGTTCAATGCACACCTTCCCTGACGAAGCCTGGTTCGCCAGGCGATACGCGTGGGGCATCACTTCACCAGGTTGTATTTCCATGGGAGGCTTTCTCCCGTTTATATTCTGAGACCCAGTGGTATTATTATATATAGGTGACCTATTCGCCTGCTGCTTGGCTCGCCTCTATCTACAAATCTCTGGGACAATTGTTGTGCCTACTATTCTTCTGTTTGCTCGGTACCGTTCATGTGTCCTTGCGAGCTATTATGGCACTGTCCTAATATGAATATAATTGTGTGCAACACCCCATGAGCCATTAGGTTAATTTTGGGTCACATCATTACACTGAACTATGGTCTACATTTCCTGTGTGTTTTTGATGGTGCTTACCGTATATGTTTTTAATTATGTTTTTATTGCTTGTGGTGTGTCTTTTTTGATCTGTTAATACAATCAGTCTGTGTTATTTTACATATATTGTTGTTTATTATTTGATGGTGTGCGATTAATTGCACTAATGCTTTTCTCCTTTGGTAATTTATATATATATATATATATATATATATATATATATATATATATATATATATATATATATATATATATATATATATATATATATATATATTACACGCATATTCTATACTCTGTAATTCCTCTGGGGATTGTCATAGTTAATAAGTGGAATGACCTTTTACATGTTGAGGGGCTGTAGTATCTGCTCAGGTCTCGGGCAGTCAGTAAACCATTGCCCCTCGTAATGGCAATGGCGCTGTGCCTCTGGGCCTTACTTCCGAGCCGTCTCACAATAAGGAGTCTTCTCGGCTTTGATCTTCCGCTTTCCTTCATGTGACCTTTGCTGACAGATAATTTATTTCTTTCTAATCCATTTGAGAATATTAAATCCTTAAGGGCGCCCGTTATTCTTTCTTGTTCAAAGCCATGCTAATTTGCAATGCAATTTTCATTGTAAATATTATACAGCAAAGCCATCTTGTCTTCTTAACATCTAATCCCTTTCAAAGAGGAAATATCGAGGGTTTTGTGCAGCACTAGAAGAGTTACTATCATCTTTGTTTTTTTTTTTTTATGTTTATTTTTCGTCCACTTTTGGGAACCTTGTTCTTTACCGTGTGCGCTATGCTTCAGGGTTGTCAGACTGGGAGGCCTCCACCGTGAAACATTGCAGTAATATTTAGTTTAGCAACATAAGTGACTCAGTTCAAACTTTATTGTAATGTTTTATTGGGTTCAGGAGACATCAGAAGACAAACGAGAAATTGAGAGCGCTGTTTAATTTTAGTATGGACTTCCATTCCAGAGGGTGAGGCCCAGATGTCATCTTTGTCTGCGTGGTGAGGTCCACACACCATCTCCGCTTGTCTGATGAGCCACTAGAAAAAGATAGAGATCTGCACACTTGTTATTAAAAATCCTCTCTCTTCTCAAGAAGAGTTATTGTTTAATGCTCGTTGTCTAGGTTACCGGCCACAATAATTGGCAATAATAATACATTTCTTCAGAATTTGTTTTAGTCTTTGCCTGATGAAGAGACGTATGTAGTCTCGAAAGCTTACAATTTGTTACCATCTTTTCAGTTAGCCATTAAAAGGTATCAACCACTGAGGACTCTCAATTCTAAATATTTTCCGTATTCTTTAATAAGCCATCTTCCATTACTCCTGGTTACTGGCGAGCGCTTGAAGACTCCATCATACATTTTCCATGTAGACATGATGACCATTTTCTGGATTTCTCAAGAATTGTGGCCTTAAGTAAAAATTAACAGTTTATAGAACGGTGCTGTGGTATATCTCATGGATTACATTGCAGTTTGTAGCATGGACTTGTTACTTATATGTATTTAAATAATCATTAAATATATATATATATATATATATATATATATATATGTATATGTGTGTATATATATATATATATATGTATGTGTGTATATGTGTGTATATATATATATATATGTATATGTGTGTATATATATATATATATATATATATATATATATATATATATATATATATATATATATATATATATATATATATATATATATATATATATATATATATATATATATATATATATATATATATATTAGATTGTGGCCCGATTCTAACGCATCGGGTATTCTAGAATATGCATGTCCCTGTAATATATGGACAATGATGATTCCAGAATTCGCGGCAGACTGTGCCCGTTGCTGATTGGTCGAGGCAACCTTTATGACATCTTCGTCGCCATGGCAACCATTATGACATCATCGTCGCTGTGCCCGTTGCTGATTGGTCGAGGCCGCCAGGCCTCGACCAATCAGAGACGCGGGATTTCTACGTCGATGCTGTGCCGGTCTCTGATTGGTCGAGGCCTGGCGGCCTCGACCAATCAGAGAGCAGGGATTTCCAGGACAGACAGACAGACAGACAGACAGACAGACAGACAGACAGACAGACGGAAAAACCCTTAGACAAATACAGTGGGGCAAAAAAGTATTTAGTCAGTCAGCAATAGTGCAAGTTCCACCACTTAAAAAGATGAGAGGCGTCTGTAATTTACATCATAGGTAGACCTCAACTATGGGAGACAACCTGAGAAAAAAAAATCCAGAAAATCACATTGTCTGTTTTTTTAACAATTTATTTGCATATTATGGTGGAAAATAAGTATTTGGTCAGAAACAAAATTTCATCTCAATACTTTGTAATATATCCTTTGTTGGCAATGACAGAGGTCAAACGTTTTCTGTAAGTCTTCACAAGGTTGCCACACACTGTTGTTGGTATGTTGGCCCATTCCTCCATGCAGATCTCCTCTAGAGCAGTGATGTTTTTGGCTTTTCGCTTGGCAACACGGACTTTCAACTCCCTCCAAAGGTTTTCTATAGGGTTGAGATCTGGAGACTGGCTAGACCACTCCAGGACCTTGAAATGCTTCTTACGAAGCCACTTCTTCGTTGCCCTGGCGGTGTGCTTTGGATCATTGTCATGTTGAAAGACCCAGCCACGTTTCATCTTCAATGCCCTTGCTGATGGAAGGAGGTTTGCACTCAAAATCTCACGATACATGGCCCCATTCATTCTTTCATGTACCCGGATCAGTCGTCCTGGCCCCTTTGCAGAGAAACAGCCCCAAAGCATGATGTTTCCACCACCATGCTTTACAGCAGGTATGGTGTTTGATGGATGCAACTCAGTATTCTTTTTCCTCCAAACACGACAAGTTGTGTTTCTACCAAACAGTTCCAGTTTGGTTTCATCAGACCATAGGACATTCTCCCAAAACTCCTCTGGATCATCCAAATGCTCTCTAGCAAACTTCAGACGGGCCCGGACATGTACTGGCTTAAGCAGTGGGACACGTCTGGCACTGCAGGATCTGAGTCCATGGTGGCGTAGTGTGTTACTTATGGTAGCCCTGGTTACATTGGTCCCAGCTCTCTGCTGTTCATTCACTAGGTCCCCCCGCGTGGTTCTGGGATTTTTGCTCACCGTTCTTGTGATCATTCTGACCCCACGGGGTGGGATTTTGCGTGGAGCCCCAGATCGAGGGAGATTATCAGTGGTCTTGTATGTCTTCCATTTTCTAATTATTGCTCCCACTGTTGATTTCTTCACTCCAAGCTGGTTGGCTATTGCAGATTCAGTCTTCCCAGCCTGGTGCAGGGCTACAATTTTGTTTCTGGTGTCCTTTGACAGCTCTTTGGTCTTCACCATAGTGGAGTTTGGAGTCAGACTGTTTGAGGGTGTGCACAGGTGTCTTATTATACTGATAACAAGTTTAAACAGGTGCCATTACTACAGGTAATGAGTGGAGGAAAGAGGAGACTCTTAAAGAAGAAATTACAGGTCTGTGAGAGCCAGAAATCTTGATTGTTTGTTTCTGACCAAATACTTATTTTCCACCATAATATGCAAATAAGTTGTTAAAAAAACAGACAATGTGATTTTCTGGATTTTTTTTCCTCAGTTTGTCTCCCATAGTTGAGGTCTACCTATGATGTAAATTACAGACGCCTCTCATCTTTTTAAGTGGTGGAACTTGCACTATTGCTGACTGACTAAATACTTTTTTGCCCCACTGTATATATATACTAGATTGTGGCCCGATTCTAACGCATCGGGTATTCTAGAATATGCATGTCCCCGTAGTATATGGCCAATGATGATTCCAGAATTCGCGGCAGATTGTGCCCGTCGCTGATTGGTCGAGGCAACCTTTATGACATCATCGTCGCCATGGCAACCATTATGACATCTACGTCGATACTGTGCCCGTCGCTGAATCAGAAACGTGGGATTTCTACGTCCTTTATGACATCATCGTCGCTGTGCCCGTTGCTGATTGGTCGAGGCCTGGCGGCCTCGACCAATCAGAGACGCGGGATTTCTACGTCGATGCTGTGCTGGTCTCTGATTGGTCGAGGCCTGGCGGCCTCGACCAATCAGAGAGCCGGGATTTCCAAGACAGACAGACAGACAGACAGACAGACAGACAGACGGAAAAACCCTTAGGCAATTATATATATATATATATATATATATATATATATATATATATATATATATATATATATTATACCGCATTTCCCGGCGTATAAGACGACTTTTTGACCCCTAAAAATTGTCCCAAAAGTCGGGGGTCGTCTTATACGCCGGGTACGGCGTGTGCAGGGAGCGATCCTGCATGTTGGCGTGTGGTTCCCAGGGTCTGGAGGAGAGGAAACTCTACTTCAAGCCCTGGGATCCATATTCATGTAAAAAATAAAGAATAAAAATAAAAAACATGGATATACTCACCCTTGGACGGCCCCTGGCTCACAGCGCTGCTAGCGTCTGCCTTTGTTCCTTAGGAATGCAGAGAGTGAAGGACCTTCGATGTCGTCGCGGTCAGGTGACCGGTCATGGAATATATACATATATATACACAGTTGTGGCCAAAAGTTTTGACACTCCTGCAATTCTTTCATATAATACTCAGTTTCTTCCTGAAAATGATAGCAAATTCTTTGTTATTATTATCTTCATTTAATTTGTCTTAAATGAAAAAACACAAAAAGAATTGTCCTAAAGCCAAATTGGATATAATTCCACACCAAACAGAAAAAGGGGGTGGACAAAAGTATTGGCACTGTTCGAAAAAACATGTGATGCTTCTCTAATTTGTGTAATTAACAGCACCTGTAACTTACCTGTGGCACCTAACAGATGTTGGCAATAACTAAATCACACTTGCAGCCAGTTGACATGGATTAAAGTTGACTCAACCTCTGTCCTGTGTCCTTGTGTGCACCACATTGAGCATGGAGAAAAGAAAGAAGACCAAAGAACTATCTGAGGACTTGAGAAAACAAATTGTGAGGAAGCATGAGCAATCTCAAGGCTACAAGTCCATCTCCAAAGACCTGAATGTTCCTGTGTCTACCGTGCGCAGTGTCATCAAGAAGTTTACAGCCCATGGCACTGTGGCTAACCTCCCTAGATGTGGACGGAAAAGTAAAATTGACAAGAGATTTCAATGCAAGATTGTGCGGATGTTGGATAAAGAACCTCGACTAACATCCAAACAAGTTCAAGCTGCCCTGCAGTCCGAGGGTACAACAGTGTCAACCTGTACTATCCTTCGGCGTCTGAATGAAAAGGGGCTGTATAATAGGAGACCCAGGAAGACCCCACTTCTTAACCCCAGACCTAAAAAAGCCAGGCTGGAGTTTGCCAAAACTTACCTGAAAAAGCCTAAAACGTTTTGGAAGAATGTTCTCTGGTCAGATGAGACAAAAGTAGAGCTTTTTTGGGCAAAGGCATCAACATAGAGTTTACAGGAGAAAAAAAAGAGGCATTCAAAGAAAAGAACACGGTCCCTACAGTCAAACATGGCGGAGGTTCCCTGATGTTTTGGGGTTGCTTTGCTGCCTCTGGCACTGGACTGTTCGACCGTGTGCATGGCATTATGAAGTCTGAAGACTACCAACAAATTTTGCAGCATAATGTAGGGCCCAGTGTGAGAAAGCTGGGTCTCCCTCAGAGGTCATGGGTCTTCCAGCAGGACAATGACCCAAAACACACTTCAAAAAGCACTGGAGACTTCTAAGGTGGCCAGCAATGAGTCCAGACCTGAATCCCATAGAACACCTGTGGAGAGATCTAAAAATGGCAGTTTGGAGAAGGCACCCTTCAAATATCAGGGACCTGGAGCAGTTTGCCAAAGAAGAATGGTCTAAAATTCCAGCAGAACATTGTAAGAAACTCATTGATGGTTACCGGAAGCGGTTGGTCGCAGTTATTTTGGCTAAAGGTTGTGCAACCAAGTATTAGGCTGAGGGTGCTAATACTTTCTGTCTGGCCCTTTTTTGGAGTTTTGTGTGAAATTATCAAGGTTTTGCTTCATTCTCTTTTGTGTTTTTTCATTTAAGACCAATTAAATGAAGATAATAATACCAAATATTTTGTGTTTGCAATCATTTTCAGGAAGAAACTGAGTATTATCTGACAGAATTGCAGGGGTGTCAATACTTTTGGCCACAACTGTATGTGTGTGTGTGTGTGTATATATGTATGTGTGTATGTATGTATATATATATATATATATATATATATATATATATATATATATATATATATATATATATATATATATATATATATATATATATATATATATATATATATATATATATATTCACATACACACGCGCACACACACACACATATACATATATATTATACACACGTGTACATACATAAATTACATTACATTACATGTATGATTGAATATATAATCATTAGTATGATCGCTATCCAACACTTTTTCTGTGTCTTGCTTTTAGGCCAAGCAATTAGAGCTAGAAGGATAGTGGATCCTGTGCAGAAAAAAGAGTACCTGTTTGAGACTGGACATATTCCTATAGAGTGGGAAGGTAATGAGGTTTTTGTTTTAATCTGCTAGATACACATTATTAGTGAATAGTAATTTCCAATGCTTTAGTGACCGCTGCAGGTTTTGTTTACATAGAGAGTTTACATGAGACCGTGGTCCGACTGATCGCTGCATCCACTCTATACTGTGGGCGACTGATTGCTGCATCCACTCTATACTGTGGGCGACTGATCGCTGCATCCACTCTATACTGTGGGCGACTGATCACTGCATCCACTCTATACTGTGGGCGACTGATCGCTGCATCCACTCTATACTGTGGTCCGACTGATCGCTGCATCCACTCTATACTGTGGGCGACTGATCGCTGCATCCACTCTATACTGTGGGCGACTGATCGCTGCATCCACTCTATACTGTGGTCCGACTGATCGCTGCATCCACTCTATAGTGTGGGCGACTGATCGCTGCATCCACTCTATAGTGTGGGCGACTGATCGCTGCATCCACTAGTGGGCGACTGATCACTGCATCCACTCTATACTGTGGGCGACTGATCACTGCATCCACTAGTGGGCGACTGATCACTGCATCCACTCTATATTGTGGGCGACTGATCACTGCATCCACTCTATACTGTGGTCCGACTGATCGCTGCATCCACTCTATACTGAGGGCGACTGATCGCTGCATCCACTAGTGGGTAACTGATCACTGCATCCACTCTATACTGTGGGTGACTGATCACTGCATCCACTCTATACTGTGGTCCGACTGATCGCTGCATCCACTCTATACTGAGGGCGACTGATCGCTGCATCCACTAGTGGGTAACTGATCACTGCATCCACTCTATACTGTGGGCGACTGATCACTGCATCCACTCTATACTGTGGGCAACTGATCACTGCATCCACTAGTGGGCGACTGATCACTGCATCCACTCTATACTGTGGGCGACTGATCACTGCATCCACTCTATACTGTGGGCGACTGATCACTGCATCCACTCTATACTGTGGGCGACTGATCACTGCATCCACTCTATACTGTGGGCGACTGATTGCTGCATCCACTCTATACTGTGGACGACTGATCACTGCATCCACTCTATACTGTGGTCCGACTGATCGCTGCATCCACTCTATACTGTGGGCGACTGATCACTGCATCCACTAGTGGGCGACTGATCACTGCATCCACTCTATACTGTGAGTGACTGATCACTGCATCCACTCTATACTGTGGTCCGACTGATCGCTGCATCCACTCTATACTGTGGTCCGACTGATCGCTGCATCCACTCTATACTGTGGGCGACTGATCGCTGCATCCACTAGTGGGTGACTGATCACTGCATCCACTCTATACTGTGGGCGACTGATCACTGCATCCACTCTATACTGTGGGTGACTGATCACTGCATCCACTCTATACTGTGGGCGACTGATCGCTGCATCCACTAGTGGGCGACTGATCACTGCATCCACTCTATACTGTGGTCCGACTGATCTCTGCACCCACTCTATACTGTGGGCGACTGATCACTGCATCCACTCTATTCTGTGGGAAGACTGATCGCTGCATCCACTCTATACTGTGGGCGACTGATCGCTTCATCCACTAGTGGGCGACTGATCACTGCATCCACTCTATACTGTGGGACGACTGATCGCTGCATCCACTCTATACTGTGGGCGACTGATCGCTGCATCCACTAGTGGGTGACTGATCACTGCATCCACTCTATACTGTGGGCGACTGATCACTGCATCCACTCTATACTGTGGGTGACTGATCACTGCATCCACTAGTGGGCGACTGATCACTGCATCCACTCTATACTGTGGGACGACTGATCGCTGCATCCACTCTATACTGTGGTCCGACTGATCGCTGCATCCACTCTATACTGTGGGCGACTGATCGCTGCATCCACTAGTGGGTGACTGATCACTGCATCCACTCTATACTGTGGGCGACTGATCACTGCATCCACTCTATACTGTGGGCGACTGATCGCTGCATCCACTAGTGGGCGACTGATCACTGCATCCACTCTATACTGTGGGCGACTGATCACTGCATCCACTCTATACTGTGGGCGACTGATCGCTGCATCCACTAGTGGGCGACTGATCACTGCATCCACTCTATACTGTGGTCCGACTGATCTCTGCACCCACTCTATACTGTGGGCGACTGATCACTGCATCCACTCTATTCTGTGGGAAGACTGATCGCTGCATCCACTCTATACTGTGGGCGACTGATCGCTTCATCCACTAGTGGGCGACTGATCACTGCATCCACTCTATACTGTGGGACGACTGATCGCTGCATCCACTCTATACTGTGGGCGACTGATCGCTGCATCCACTAGTGGGTGACTGATCACTGCATCCACTCTATACTGTGGGCGACTGATCACTGCATCCACTCTATACTGTGGGTGACTGATCACTGCATCCACTAGTGGGCGACTGATCACTGCATCCACTCTATACTGTGGGACGACTGATCGCTGCATCCACTCTATACTGTGGTCCGACTGATCGCTGCATCCACTCTATACTGTGGGCGACTGATCGCTGCATCCACTAGTGGGTGACTGATCACTGCATCCACTCTATACTGTGGGCGACTGATCACTGCATCCACTCTATACTGTGGGCGACTGATCGCTGCATCCACTAGTGGGCGACTGATCACTGCATCCACTCTATACTGTGGGACGACTGATCGCTGCATCCACTCTATACTGTGGGCGACTGATCGCTGCATCCACTAGTGGGTGACTGATCACTGCATCCACTCTATACTGTGGGCGACTGATCACTGCATCCACTCTATACTGTGGGCGACTGATCGCTGCATCCACTAGTGGGCGACTGATCACTGCATCCACTCTATACTGTGGTCCGACTGATCTCTGCACCCACTCTATACTGTGGGCGACTGATCACTGCATCCACTCTATTCTGTGGGAAGACTGATCGCTGCATCCACTCTATACTGTGGGCGACTGATCGCTGCATCCACTAGTGGGCGACTGATCACTGCATCCACTCTATACTGTGGGACGACTGATTGCTGCATCCACTCTATACTGTGGGAAGAATGATCGCTGCATCCACACTATACTGTGGGAAGACTGATCGCTGCATCTACACTATACTGTGGTCCGACTGATCGCTGCATCTACACTATACTGTGGGAAGAATGATCGCTGCATCCACACTATACTGTGGGAAGACTGATCGCTGCATCTACACTATACTGTGGGCGACTGATCTCTGCATCCACGCTATACTGTGGGCGACTGATCGCTGCATCCACGCTATACTGTGGGCGACTGATCGCTGCATCCACTCTATCCGGAGGCCGACTGATCACTGCATCTACACTATCCTGGGGCCGACTGATCCCGGAGTCTACGCTAGACTGTGAGCCAACCACCACAGTAACGTTGAATTACAACCCGCCGTTCAAATGAGCTAGCAGCCATGTAATGCATGGCTAGGCAATGTCTGCTAGAATAGGAGCTACTCCTTTGTTGCGGCTCTCCATTGTGACTTAGAGGGTTCGTCTTAAGCAGGTGACGCTACTTCATGATGTCCATATGAACCGAGGCAATCATCCTGAGACGTGTCTTTATACATCCTTGATTGAGGCTCTTGAATGGAAGGTATAAATAATAGCAGCTCCCAAAAGGCAACTAGCCAGCCTCGATATAATAATTTACAAATAATATCAAATTATAAAGATGCCCAGGACTGGAAAAAAAAAAAAATGCAGTGTCGTCTGATGCCAACCTCCAGGAGCTAATGCCCATCTTCATCATTCATTTCCCTCTAGTGCAGTTGCTAGAAGATGCACTCTGCAAATTACACTGTCCCAGTCCTCCTGCTGAATGGTCACCTATTGTCTATGCCGATGGAATATTTTATTTACCTCCTCCCTGTGTCAGCGGCGCTCCTGAAAGCCTATCCGTCATTGCCGGGGCCTACAGAGATTTGGAGAGTGCATGCATTTTACTGCCTTCTTGTTCCAGCCTCCCAATTTCCTGTAGCATTTAGTGATTAATGGCAGTTTTAATTTGCATGCTCACTTTTATGCTCATTAAAGTGTATTATGTGCCAGTAGGAGTGTAAAGGTTCAATGGAAATCTCATGCATACTAATCAAAATGCAAATAAGCGCAGATGAAAGAATGCCGGGGTCTCCATAGGTAACAAATGTCCAGTTCTCTCCTACTCAGACAGCACTATTTAATATAGGCAACGTCGTGAGTGCACCCCACGACCACCCCCGGCAGAAGAGGCAATAATTAAACTTCTAGAAATGGGAGCGAGGTGACGGTTCACTGCCAAGTCTCTTCTGTGTGCACCGGAGAAGTCCACTGCTCCTGAATATGTTATAATACTTGGTATTTATTTACTCCACCATCCGTTCGGCGAAGAAGCGGAGAATATGATTAGGTTTACATAGAAATCCTCGCACTGATTGAACAGTTTGATGCTCTATTATAATTTGTGCAGCATTGTGTGTCTCTATTCCTTCATCAGAGCGAACGCATTATAAAGTATAAGGTCACTTTATGTTAAGCTTTACATTAATTAATATGTTGCCTATTTGCATCAAGAAAGCTTTGTTTTTTCTTTAATTGTGTGAAGCATTCATAACAGGAGGCTGCACTGCTACACAAACCGCAGGGAACTACATTTTGACTTTGCAGGTATTTTGCAGTAGCTATAAAAAATAAATATCTTAAAATGTTTCTATGGCTAAAGAGATTTCCCATCTTAATAAGGTATCACTAGAGTTGAATAAAAACATTCACAGAATCCCCGGGCCATTGGCCACATTGATAGTCCATGGTCGCAGGTCCTCCTACTACCTGTAGCTCTTCTGATTAGGAGGCCCCCCAATGTCATGCATTCATAGTGCTTTAACATAATGATGTTACATTAAGCGGGCTCAATAGGTAAGGTGGATCCTCCATGCAGGGCTGTGGAGCCAGAGTCTGAGTTGGTGTCATGGAAATTGAGGAGTTGGAGTCGGAGGTTTGGCTTACCAACTCCATATCCCTGTCAGGGCTGTGGAGTTGGAGTCGTGGAGTCGGAGCCCATTTTGGTGGAGTCGGTGTCATGGAAATTGAGGAGTTCGAGTCGGAGGTTTGGCTTACCAACTCCACAGCCCGGCCTGCAAGCCTGACTGCCAAGACCTAAAACTCTTCAACCTTTCTCTCGACGCGAACAACAGAGACCACACTAAATAACCATTCAAAACTTTATTGGAGAGTGACTAAACAAACAGCTCTCATCTTTTATAACAATATGCACAACCCTTCTTTGTTGGCGGGTTAAGGTCGCAGCTCTCTATTAACCACCGGAATTTTCTTTAGGGTTATGCCGCCGGACTTCCGGCACATGTTCCCGTATTCTTGTTCTTCCGCCAAGGAGTAGCTATGATGACTCAAAGCTACGACCCCCCCACCAAAAGCAATCCCGTCTTGCAGGCCTGACAAAAATATGTCCAACCCAATCTCTGTCAGGTGCACCCCATCTGGCCGTAATAGTCTGTGATTATTCCCCTCCAGTTGTCTAAGCCTTATGATAATCCCCCCTTTTAAATAAACGAATCTTGAAATTCTATGGTTTACTGCTCTCTCTATACTTGCCCAATCTCTTGCCCCACGCCATACCACCCTGGGTGTAATTTCGGACAACACCATCACTAGTTGTGTGAAAAAACTTGGAAATTTTTCCATATCTGCCTTCATCATTGTAATGAGCTCCGTGAGCTGAATCGCACCCAAATCATTTCCACCTGCGTGTAAAACCAGGATAACCCTTTGTACTTCCATTCTCGATATTTGTACCACCTCGAAGAGAACTTGCGACCATGACAATCCTCGTATGCCTCTCCAATTCACCTCGACATTCCGAAAACCAAGCGATTTTTTTATTTTTTATTTTTTTATTTTTTTATTTTTTCCCTCCAGGTCGCGATTCCGCCCTCTGCTCGGCCCAAAAAAGATACGAATGGCCTAAGATCCAAACACAAGGCCTAGCCAAACCTGCAACGATAAAGAAATTGTACATTTAATATATATTACGTCAATATCATATCAACAAATCGGGCCTGATGTAACGAGAAAAACATGCCGAACGCCATCTGCCAATTCTCCTGATTTCTTCATCCATGAGTCCCGCTCTTGCTGCTTCTGAAGCCGCGCAAATTCTAAATGAATGGGTCCCAAATTCCCCCGGGGGCAGGCCTAAGCTCACTAAAATTTTTCTTAACGAAGCTAAGAACTGGAATCTAGTCACAGGGGACCCGTTGAAATGCGCAAAAAGAGTGACCATCTTGTCTAATTGCCAAGTTTTGCAAAACCAACTTGACGGGACATACCGGCCCTGCAATGGAAAATAACGAAAACCAAGTTCCTTTTCCCACTGAATCTGTCTTTGAACGACGAATTCGGATCCGAATGCCCCCACTGCACAATGACACATCATCATACTGTAACCCCCCTTGCTTATGCGCCGAAGGAGCTACCAGTTCGCTCACCCGCAAAGCCCCAAAAAAGGCAATTCCAAAAACAGCCGAAAACAAAACCGATTCGAAATACGAATTACGTATTGACTTTGTATTATCAATAATTCCAGCCAAAAGGGAATAAGAAATTGGCCGTCTGACCGCACGTGGCTCCCCCAGGCTATGCCAACCCTTTAATGCCTGGCGCAAAATGAAACTTTTAGTAATGTCTCTCAACCTCTTTATTTAAAATGAAAAGACAATCCCGATAATCTGTTCCTCGCTACCGACGACCCACTTTTATGTAAATGCTGCAAATATGCTTCTGTTACCCCCAACCTGGTTTTAATACATTTATCAACCGGAAGATTACCCACAAAATTACACCATTCCCTCCACGCCTTACCATATGCATTCCAGGTTCCAGGAGCCACCGACATTCGCACCAGCGGCATTAAAGGGTTTCCGGCACCTGCCGTATGAAACCAGGACATGGCGTTCCCTGCTGGCTGGCCACTTGGGCAAGTTCCTGAAACTTATGAAATTCAAAGCGTGAAAGTGCATCAGCCATAGCATTCTTAATACCCGGAACATGTCTAGAACGGAACCAGATATTCAAATGCAAACATTTCAACACCAGGAACCGTATAAGCTTTATAACTGGAATCGATGACGAAGACAAATGGTTAACCGCATGAACCACGCTTTCATTGTCTGACCAAAAACAAATGCGAGAATTGCGCAACACATCACCCCAAATGACCACCGCTACCACTAACGGAAATAACTCTAACAAGGTCAGATTTTTTGTCCATCCCTTCTCGACCCAATTAACTGGCTACCGCTCAGTGCACCATTGGTCACGAAAAATAACCCACAGACCCCGCTGCGTCCGCAAACAGGGAAATATCCTGACCTGCCTTCTCTTCACTTTGGAAACACATACAACCATTGAATGTTAACAGAAAACTCCTCCATACCCCCAGGTCTTCAAGCAATGGAAGCCCGAGTCTGATCCTGTGGTGCGGCAGCCTGACCCCTTTTGTGGCCATTGCCAATCGCTGGGAAAAAATTCTTCCCATAGGCATGACCCGACACACAAATGCTAATAAACCCAATAGGGACTGCATTTGAACCAATGTTACTTTTTTAATGGAAAGAAACCCATCAATTTTTTCCAGCAGTTTGGCAATTTTTTTCCTCCTGCAAACGAAAGACCATGTTAACAGAATCAATTTCGATGCCAAGATAAGAAATGCATGTCATCAGACCCATAGTCTTCTCTTCCGATAACGGAATGCCAAATAATTCCATCAACTCCCGGAACCTGAGCAACATCTTTTCACATAAATCTGAATCTGCTGGACCTACAAACAAAAAATCGTCCAAATAATGAGTAATACAATGGCAACCTGTTTCAAACTTGACAACCCATTCCAAAAAAATGCTAAATAATTCAAAATACCTACAAGAGATGGAACACCCCATGGGAAGACAAGTGTCATAATAGTATTGCCCATCTATGGCGCAACCGAGCAAGTGGTGACAATCCGGGTGGACCGGAAGAAGGCGAAAAGCCGACTCAATGTCCGACTTAGCCATTAGCGCCCCTCGTCCCACTTGTCTCAATAGCCTTAACGCATTATCAAACGAAGCATAGGCCACTGATGAATCTTCTGGACTAATCCCATCATTCACAGAACAACCCTTTGGGTGCGACAGATGGTGTATTAATCTAAACTCCCCTGGCTCCTTCTTAGGAACCACTCCCAGTGGGGAAACTCTTACGTTGTAAAAGGGGAGCGAATGGAAGGGTCCCTTTATGCGACCAAGAGCAACTTCTTTCCCAATCTTCTTCAACACCACTAAAGGAAATTCCTTGGCCGACTTCAAATTGTCAGAAAATATTGCTTCCTTGCCAAAATTGAATGGTATAAAAAAAAACAGACGTGAAACCCACCCGTAACTGCGCTGCTGCTGCCTTGTCATCATATCTATTTAGCCATGGCTCCATCTCGGTGATGTTCACTGGTGTCCTTATTCTCATGCTGGGTATTTGCCTTAGCTGTGGTGGGCTTTGACACCGCACGGGGACATTTTGTGACTGAGTGCCCGCCCCCACACACCGAACATTCGTGCTTGTACTTGCATAATCCATAATATTTGCAGTGGCCTTCGTTGAAAAGTCAACAAGTACCGGGCACCCGCATGAAAGGACTGTGCGCTCCTCTGAGCCATCTTGAGCCGCAGCCAGGAATCCGTGGCCTTAACACCCCAACCAAGGTGGGGGTTAACCGCTAACTGCCTACGAAAATCCTCATCATACCTCCACCACGCTTGAACCCCCATGCGTTTTATACGAATTGTAAATTGTGTCCATGTATAAAAACTATTCGGAGCATCTCTCTGGGTGTTTTCTACCCATGACACAACCCAAAACACAAAATGCCTGAATCCAATTATGTATGGTTTTGGCTACCTTTGGGCGCTGCTTGTACGGCCTATCCAACCATTCTCCTTTCCCTGTCCACTGAACTTTGTTCCAGAGACAGTAGCGACCAAACATTGATATAATCATTCGCCCAAATTTTTTCCACTGTCTCCTGGTGCAAATGGGAACCTAACAGGGCCACCCCACAATAAAACACATCCCTATGAATATCTGAACAAACAGCTGTGGGAGTGGAGGTGGTGACTTTTAACTGACAAAAGGCAGGGAGCCAGCACACCGAGGAAATACAGGAAGCACGGATCTCCGTCCTGACGTGACGTGAAGAATATCCAAAAAACGAAAAGATGATCCAGCTTCCAAATAAAATATAAAAGTTTAATCCAACATATTAAAATAATGAGACAACTCCTGGGACGGCATCATACACATAGTAAGGCGAGCGACGCGTTTCGACCAAGCGGTCTTTATCACAGCTGATCTGCTAAATGACATATCCGGTATATATACAATATAGCACCAATCAAATGCTAGAAAAATGTCATGTGATACATAGGTTAAAAAAAAAATAAAAAAAAAATTCACAAATGTACCCAATAAATTCAAAACAATAATGTGCAGAAGGATATATACAATAGATAATGAACAATAAACAATGCACAATGAATAAGAATAAAGACATAAAGAAAATGAAGAAATACAGAGGGAGGGACATTGCTAGTAATGAAACATTAGTTCATTTCGTTTGTTCAAACCACCTGGAAACCTTGTACCTAGATTAAAGATCCAGAACGCTTCTCTGGTAAGTAACGCTCTGTGAATATCCCCACCGCGCGGAGGTTTTTTAATTTTCTCAATACCTATTACTTTTAAAGAAGCTGTATTGCGGGAATGAAAATCAATAAAATGCCTCGCCACCGAGGAAATGGTGCGACTATTATTTGTAGTGCATTTGATGTCATACAAGTGTTCCGATATGCGGTTTTTTAATTTCCGAGTAGTACACCCGATATATGATTTGTCACAAACCGTACAATCAATTTTGTAGACTACAAATCGTGTATTACAGTTTATAAATGTTTGAATTTTGTATTGATTTTTATTTCCTCCGGTACCAAAAAACTTAACGGTGGTAAGATGTCTGCACGTAGTGCAATTAGTTACATTACATTTGTAACAACCTATATAATGCAACCAAGTATTAGTTGAATGTTCAGAAGAAAAGTGATTAGGAGATATTATGTTGCCTAAGGTAGGCGCTTTTCTGGCTACTATATTGCATCCCTTAGACAGAATCTGAGCAAGAGTGGGATCTTCAAGTAAAATGGGCAAAGCTTTATTAATAATAGTTTTGATTTTATTAAACTGTGGACTAAATTGTAGACACACATATATATTGCCTATATTAGTTCTATTTATAATTTTCTTTTTTTTATTTTTATTATTATCGCTTGTTCCACTGTCTATCTCTGAGGGGATAAGACTTGATTGCTCTTTCTGATTTACTATATGTGCTGCTCTGTCTAGCATCCAATGCGGATATCCACGTTTTAAAAATTTGTTTCGTGATTGGATTAGATCTTTAAATAAATCATTATAATTGTTACAGTTTCGCTTCAATCTCGTGAATTCACCTACAGGAATTGCCTTAACTGTGTGCCTGGGATGACTACTTTTAGCGTGAAGTAAACCATTACCTGCCATTGGTTTTACAAAAGTTCGTGTGGAAATAAGTTCATTAGGGACACCTGTCAACTCCAGATCTAAAAAGGAAATCTTGGACATATGTGAATTTTAAATTAAAATTGTTGTCGTTAATATAATTTACGAAGTCCTGTATGGCAGATACATCGCCACGCCAAATAAACAGCGTATCATCAATGTATCTGCCATACCAATGAATACATGCAGAAAACGGATTGGAAACTGCAAAGAGGTGTGAATACTCCCAATAAGACATGACCAGATTTGCTAGGGAAGGTGAAAATTTAGCCCCCATGGCCACACCTGTGCATTGCAAAAAATATTCAGAATCAAAAGAAAAGAAATTATGCGTCAAAAGAAAATAAGTTACCTGTAAAATAAAATTAATCAGATCGCTTGAATATGAACTATACTTGTTCAGATGGAATTGTAATGCTTGTATTGCAACATTGTGAGGGATACAAGTATATAAAGAAACGACATCGCAACTTAGCCAAGTATATTCCAATTTCCATTTCTTTTTTGTTATGATACCCAGTATGTCTTTGGTATCCTTAATGTATCCTGGGGTCCTGGATACCAATGGCTGTAGTAAAGAATCAAGCCACTGGCCAAGAAATTCATTTAGAGATCCTACGCTAGAGACTATGGGTCTCATAGGTGGAAAAGCAGCTTGTTTATGAATTTTAGGAAGCCCATATTAAATGGGCATCACTGGATGAGAAACTCGTAAAAAATCAGCCTGTTTAATGGTCAGAACCCCCAAAGATATTCCCTCTTCAATAATTTTGTCAATTTCAGATTTAAATGAGGGGGTAGGATCAGAAGTCAATTTTTTGTAAATATTAGTGTCCGCTAAAGATTTTAAAATTTCATTTTTGTAGTCCGAGGAATTCATGATGACAATTATGCCTCCTTTATCACTAGTTTTTATAACTATGTCATTCATATCTTTTATCTCCTGAATAGCTCGTTTCTGGTTTATAGATAAATTGTGTTTGACTGAAACCCTTTGATTCTGCAGGGTTTTAAGATCTCGTTCCACTATTTCTTGAAATTTATTCATACATTCAGCCCGAGACTGCAAAGGATAAAAAAAGGGATTCTTTGTTACCAAATCTAGAGATTGATTGACCAATTTATTGGATTCAGTATCCTGATCCTGTAAATCCTGCAGAATCAAAAGGGACATTTGTTCATGAAAATCCAAAGAATGAAAAACATTTGTTGTCCCATAATTTTCCTCAGACAAATATTCTTGTTGTTCAGCTGAAAAAAAATGTTTTTTAATTGTAAGATTCCGAATGAATTTGTTGATGTCCAAGATTGTTGCAAAAAGATTAAAGTCTTGATCCGGCGCAAAATTTAAACCAAAAGACAATACTTCCAATTGGTCTTGTGTAAAAGATCTAGATGATAAATTTATAACATTATTATTCATCTCATTGCACCCTTCCTGCGGCGGGTCTGCACACCATATAGACTTTCTGTGCTTCCTCCCATTTGGCGTGGCGATGTATCTGCCATACAGGACTTTGTAAATTATATTAACGACAACAATTTTAATTTAAAATTCACATATGTCCAAGATTTCCTTTTTAGATCTGGAGTTGACAGGTGTCCCTAATGAACTTATTTCCACACGAACTTTTGTAAAACCAATGGCAGGTAATGGTTTACTTCACGCTAAAAGTAGTCATCCCAGGCACACAGTTAAGGCAATTCCTGTAGGTGAATTCACGAGATTGAAGCGAAACTGTAACAATAATAATGATTTATTTAAAGATCTAATCCAATCACGAAACACATTTTTAAAACGTGGATATCCGCATTGGATGCTAGACAGAGCAGCACATATAGTAAATCAGAAAGAGCAATCAAGTCTTATCCCCTCAGAGATAGACAGTGGAACAAGCGATAATAATAAAAATAAAAAAAAGAAAATTATAAATAGAACTAATATAGGCAATAAACCATATGTGTGTCTACAATTTAGTCCACAGTTTAATAAAATCAAAACTATTATTAATAAAGCTTTGCCCATTTTACTTGAAGATCCCACTCTTGCTCAGATTCTGTCTAAGGGATGCAATATAGTAGCCAGAAAAGCGCCTACCTTAGGCAACATAATATCTCCTAATCACTTTTCTTCTGAACATTCAACTAATACTTGGTTGCATTATATAGGTTGTTACAAATGTAATGTAACTAATTGCACTACGTGCAGACATCTTACCACCGTTAAGTTTTTTGGTACCGGAGGAAATAAAAATCAATACAAAATTCAAACATTTATAAACTGTAATACACGATTTGTAGTCTACAAAATTGATTGTACGGTTTGTGACAAATCATATATCGGGTGTACTACTCGGAAATTAAAAAACCGCATATCGGAACACTTGTATGACATCAAATGCACTACAAATAATAGTCGCACCATTTCCTCGGTGGCGAGGCATTTTATTGATTTTCATTCCCGCAATACAGCTTCTTTAAAAGTAATTGGTATTGAGAAAATTAAAAAACCTCCGCGCGGTGGGGATATTCACAGAGCGTTACTTACCAGAGAAGCGTTCTGGATCTTTAATCTAGGTACAAGGTTTCCAGGTGGTTTGAACAAACGAAATGAACTAATGTTTCATTACTAGCAATGTCCCTCCCTCTGTATTTCTTCATTTTCTTTATGTCTTTATTCTTATTCATTGTGCATTGTTTATTGTTCATTATCTATTGTATATATCCTTCTGCACATTATTGTTTTGAATTTATTGGGTACATTTGTGAATTTTTTTTTTTTTTTTAACCTATGTATCACATGACATTTTTCTAGCATTTGATTGGTGCTATATTGTATATATACCGGATATGTCATTTAGCAGATCAGCTGTGATAAAGACCGCTTGGTCGAAACGCGTCGCTCGCCTTACTATGTGTATGATGCCGTCCCAGGAGTTGTCTCCTTATTTTAATATGTTGGATTAAACTTTTATATTTTATTTGGAAGCTGGATCATCTTTTCGTTTTTTGGACTTTTAACTGAGACAATAATTTCGGGTTCAAAATCCATTTATCACCACCCAATATACTTCTCAGATAATCCAATGTCACAAGCTTTTTCCCACAACCTTCCCATGCACCAGAATAATTAAACTCACCAGCCTGTGTTTCCGCAGCCGTACTCGCCGCCATAACCGGAACCGTCCCTTCATTCCGACCACTCTGTTCCTCCTGTGACATCCTATAAGATTGGAGACTCCTTTCCGAACTACGACCCCGTGACCTCGATGACGATGAAGAATGACGGCACCGCCTCCGAAAACGCCGACTACCTCTGGAAACAGATCTCCTCCTTCTACTATGTGAATGGCGACCGTGACATGTCAACGACCTTCTGTCAGAATCCACAGAAGACCTGCTACGTCTCCTCCTCCTGTTATGTCTTCTACCTTGCTGGTCAGATAACATTTCTCTGGGTGCTGATAATACTACATCTGCACTCGATGCAGCTGCACCAACTAATCCCTGATAAACACCCAACGCTGTTGGTACACCACTACTTGCTTGCCCAGCACTATTAGCTCCCTCAGCCATTGCTGGTGCCGTGACTGTTTGCATAGGGGCAGGTGGGTGGGACGCCATTGACCCCAAGGCAAAATTGCCTAAAGGCTGACTGTTACCAGCCTGTCCCATTCCAGCGTCCTGCAGACTACCCAAACTCCTATTAACCTGTTAACCTGCATGGCTGCGGCCTGAGGGTTAACTGCCTGAGGTAAAACGCATTCCTGTCTTCCTGAAATCTTCCTGCCAACCCCCCCCCCCCCATCTCCTCTGAAGACAAACTGGCACTATGTATTTTCCCTATTAAATGACACTGACCAGCCGCAGTTTTATCCCCTTTCTCACCCACAGCCCCTTCCAACTGTGCCCTACCCTGTGACAGGAGACGAATTTGCCTAGCCACCGTGTTAGAACGGCTGCGCCTCACAGATAACTCTCCCCGACTGACTCCGCCCAGCCCGCTGTGCAGGGGGGCTACTAATTTCCCGCTCTCTTCCTTAGACGCTGGCCGTCTCCGAGCACTGGTTGCAACCCTGTACTTGCTGACTGACCGTGAGGTGAGACGCTGCTTTTCGGCAGCTGCTGCTTCCGCCGCGACCCGTGTCTTGCCGGCACCCCGTGCTGTGTCGCCTCCTCCGTGCCCAACTCTTTTACCATGGCCGCAAGCCAGGCCGCCCCTTCCTTACTGACCTTCTCCCTTATGGCGGCCTCAAGCTGGTCCGACATCGCTCTTTGCTCACCTACCGCTCTTCAGCGTGACCGCTCCGTGACTCACCCAATCCAAAGAGGCCAGAGCATTTCCGGCCCCGCCTTTTATAGCACTCCCCCTTAAAGTGCCGCTGCCAGCTAACCAATCCCTACTACAGAGCAGCAAACCAAATCTTTAACCCCTCATTCGCCCGCGCTGGAGAAAGCCCTGAAGATAGGAAATTAATTAACTCGCCGGCCAGTCAAGGGGCCTCCGTCCAAAAACGGCCGGGCCCCCGCATTGGGCATTCCTCTGCCCTGGTCTCCTCTGCCACCCACACCACCAGCATAGTCCTTGACTGCCTACAGGAGCTTCTGCCTCAAACTACATTCACCACTCATTCTACAGGCAGCACTGCGCTTCAGGGTCTGCACCAAGGCTCAGTTACCCTCATTTCACTATTTACCTGTAACGTGCTCTGTTTCTACCATCTACAGCTTATTTGACATAGCTCCTATACTTGATTTCTGGCAGTCTTTGGACTTGTTCATGACGGTATCACTTTATCAATTTATGCTTTAGCCTTTTGTTGTATGCTTATCATTGGGTATATGAATCATGTTTTTATTATGCTGGCTGTAGTGGTGTTTTCTATTTTGACTTCATAGAGGTTTCATCCATTTAGGTTATACTGGTGGCGAGACAGGGCATTGCCCTATTGTGGGCTTTCACAGTTTTGTTTAGTATGATTATAACTAGTGTTGAGCGATACCTTCCGATATCGGAAAGTATCGATATCGGATAGGATCGGCCGATATTCAAAAAATATCGGATATCGCCGATACCGATACCCGATCCCAATGCAAGTCAATGGGACCAAAATATCGGAATTAAAATAAACCCTTTCTTGCCTTGTAGGTTCATTCTACATGAAGGAAAACAACTAAGAATAATGCCGGATGTATTTGGGGAGGTGGCGGAGACATTAAAGTCATAGAGGTTTATCCCAATCAAATAGAATAGCATGTTTTTTGTTTTTTTTTAAGACGTTCGGAGTGACAAAGATATTGACTATGTAAATTTTTTTTTATTTTGTCAGATATTGATGTTTCACTATTCCACGCCCTTCCCCTTCTTTTTTTTCTTTTTTTTTTTTTCTTTTCCCACACTTTCATCTTCATCATCATCAGCATCTTTGACATCAACTTCTTCTTCACCTTATTCATCTTCTTCTTCTTCCTTTACCTTTTTTTTTTTTTTTGATTACATTCTTCATATTCATTTTATTCAACTATTATTATTCTTCCTATTCTACATATTCTTTTTATTCCACTGTTATTATTCTTCCTATTCTACTTCTTCATCATATTCTCATTTGTGACAGGCATTCCCGTAGTTGTTATCTATAAAAGTTGGAAGATTACACCTTCCGTTCTGCCAGTCACAAAAGTTACATTTGTCCGCGTTCAGTTTGGCCTGCAGCATCAGGCTTTATCCAGGGGCACCACGAGGAGGAACGGACTCACCCCCATACACTGCTTAGTCTTCTTCTGCATATAATTTAGATAATATCTTTTGCTCTGATATTAAGTCTTATGCTTAATGTTCTTCTGCTCTTTGTTCTGCAGCCTCTTGTTCTTCTGCTTCTCGGTCTTCCATGTCGTCGTCTCCAGGGTCGTCGTCTCCAGTGTCGTCATCTCCGCCGTCGTCGTCTCCGCCGTCGTCGTCTCAGCCGTCGTCGTCTCCGCCGTCGTCGTCGTCATCGGGGTGGTCTTCCGGGTCGTCGACTTTAGGGTCTTCAACTTGGAAATGTAGCAGAAGGTACAAGAAGGCTGAGAAAATGCCAAGAACCAGCTGATGGAACTGGAACTCGGATGGCTACCCGAAGGTTCAAGAGCCTATGGAACTACCGAGGACCAGCTGACGTTACTGGAACCCGGTTACTAAGCAGGAGGTACCCGTGCTAAAAAGCACTACCAAGGACCGCCTGACGTTGGCGGAACTCGGATACCCAGAAGGAGGCACCTAAGCCAAAGGCTCTGCCCGGAACCAGCTAACGGTACTGGAACCAGGATGGGGAGCAGAAGGTACAAGAGCAAAAGACACTGCCGAGAACCAGCTGACGGTGCTGGAACCAGGTGGTGGACCTGAAGGCCCACAGGAGAGGAGAGAACAGCTAGGCCGCGAGGCAGCCGCAGTTACCGAACCCCAACAGTCCTACAGGGGGAGCTGGGCCTACTGGCACTACAGAACCAGCCTTGACTACCAGTTCACGCAGCCCACATAGGAAGCTCCTAAACTGGAGGCACCCTGGAGTTGGCTAACCCGACCGCACCACGACGGGGCAAGCATAGGCGTCTCAGTGAACTTGACACAACCCGGAAACAGCTGACGGTGCTGAAACCAGGCTTGGCACGAGGGAGTACCTGTGACAAGAACACTGCCGAGAACCAGCTGGCGGTGCTGGAACCCAGATGCGTTGCCCCAGTGTGCAAGAGCCAATGGCACGACCGAGGACCAGCTGACGGTGCTGGAACCCGGTTACTAAGCTGTAGGTGCCCGCGCTTAAAAGCACTACCAAGGACCGCCTGACGTTGGCGGAACTCGGATACCCAGGAGGAGGCACCTAAGCCAAAGGCTCGGCCCGGAACCAGCTGACGGTGCTGGAACCAGGAGGTGGACCCGAAGGCCCACAGGAGAGGAGAGCTAGGCCGCGAGGCAGCCGCAGTTACCGAACCCCAACAGTCCTACAGGGGGAGCTGGGCCTACTGGCACTACAGAACCAGCCTTGACTACCAGTTCACGCAGCCCACATAGGAAGCTCCTAAACTGGAGGCACCCTGGAGTTGGCTAACCCGACCGCACCACGACGGGGCAAGCATAGGCGTCTCAGTGAACTTGACACAACCCGGAAACAGCTGACGGTGCTGAAACCAGGCTTGGCACGAGGGAGTACCTGTGACAAGAACACTGCCGAGAACCAGCTGGCGGTGCTGGAACCCAGATGCGTTGCCCCAGTGTGCAAGAGCCAATGGCACGACCGAGGACCAGCTGACGGTGCTGGAACCCGGTTACTAAGCTGTAGGTGCCCGCGCTTAAAAGCACTACCAAGGACCGCCTGACGTTGGCGGAACTCGGATACCCAGGAGGAGGCACCTAAGCCAAAGGCTCGGCCCGGAACCAGCTGATGGTGCTGGAACCAGGAGGTGGACCCCAAGGCCCACAGGAGAGGAGAGCTAGGCCGCGAGGCAGCCGCAGTTACCGAACCCCAACAGTCCTACAGGGGGAGCTGGGCCTACTGGCACTACAGAACCAGCCTTGACTACCAATTCATGCAGCCCACATAGGAAGCTCCTAAACTGGAGGCACCCTGGAGTTGGCTAACCCGACTGCAACACGACGGGGCAAGCATAGGCGTCTCAGCGAGTTTGACACAACCCGGAAACAGCTGACGGTGCTGAAACCAGGTTTGGCACGAGGGAGTACCTGTGGCAAAAACACTGCCGAGAACCAGCTGGCGGTGCTGGAACCCGGATGCTTTGCATATCAAACATTGTCTTCCTACAGCCCCAACTAGCGGTGTTGGAGCAAAGGGTAAGCAGGGGGAGCAGAGTGTAGGCCGAAGCCTGCACTGGAGTCAGCTTTGTGTCTGCGTTGCGTTTGCAGGACACTTTGCCGGCTACACAGTGGGGGAACAGCAGGCGGTGCTGAACCCCACTAACACATTGGCTGGTGTTTTTCTCTGTGCAGCTAGCACTTCCGGGCAAAAACTAGCGTTGTTACAGCCCAGGGTCAGCAGGAGGAGGAGAGGAGCAGAGTGTAGGCCGAAGCCTAGTTGAACCAATTTCAAAGGTAACCTTTAACCCCCCCTCAGGTGTTACAAAGTACAAGAGCCACACCTTGTGCAGCATTAATGCTGCACAAGAAAAGGTTGCTCTATTAATTTGTCTACTTGCACACGCTGAATGCAACACGTACACAATTTAGCCCATTCTACAGTCAAACTGTAGTTGAGGCGTAAACTTGTATTTTTAAGGAGACGCAGCATAGGTGTCCCAAATAACGCCTTTGTGCTTGGCGCAGCTTCCTGAGCGTTGTTATTTGCTGTACAGGAGTCTGCGCTCTTGTGTTATCCCTTGGCAATTCCCTGTTAGCGCTGCCCGTCTTATGACCTCATTTCATGTTGGCCGCTGCGGTTAACGATGGCCATAAATCCCAGACCCACACTGCCTTTTCATAAAGTCACACTGTGGTGCTGGGATTCGTGGCCTTGAGCAGTAAATATTTTCGACGCTCACACACGTCCTTACACCTGCTTCAGACTGGGCGGCCTCTGCTGATCCCTTTTCGCATGCCGCGGCCAGGAGGCCGCACAGTCTGAAGAAGGCGGAAGGAGATGAGTGACGACAGGCGAACATATGCACTGCTCGTGCCCATAAACCACACCCTCGCTGACAAAATAAATAAGACAACGAGGGGCGTTGTTTCACGCAGGGCGGATGCACAGGCGCAGCCAGCTAACCATGATGTCAAAAGACGGGAAGCGCTACCAAGGGGGGTGCTGCGTATAATTACAAAGGAAAGTCACACCTCAGGGACAGTGGAATGGTCTCAATGAGACACATTTTGTACGTGTTGAGTTCCACGTGGGCAAGGAGAAAAAGTCAGCCACCTTGTACAAATGCAGCAGTATTGCTGAACAAGGTGGCTGTTATACATAGAAACACCTGGGGGTGGGGGGCAGGATCCCTTCAATCTCAGTTCATGTGCCTGCATGGCGTTTGCAGGGCACGTTGCCGGCTACACAGCTGGGGAACAGCTGGCGGTGCTGAACCCCACTGACACATTGGCTGGTGTTTTTCTCTGTGCAGCTAGCACTTCCGGGCAAAAACTAGCGGTGTTAGAGCCCAGGGTCAGCAGGAGGAGGAGAGGAGCAGAGTGTAGGCCGAAGCCTAGTTGAACCAATTTCAAAGGTAACCTTTAACCCCCCCTCAGGTGTTGCAAGGTACAAGAGCCACACCTTGTGCAGCATTAATGCTGCACAAGTAAAAGGTTGCTCTATTTAGTTTGCTCCTTGCACACGCTGAATAAAACACGTAAACTATTTAGCCCATTATACTGTCAAACAGTAGTGGAGGCTTGACTTGTCTTTTTAAGGAGATGCAGCACAGGTGTCAAAATTTACACCTAGGTGCTGGGCGAAGATTCCTGAGCGTAGTTATTTGCTGTACAGGAGTCTGCGCTCTTGTTATCCCTTGGCCATGCGCTGTGAGCGATGCCTGTCTTCTCACCTCATTTCATGTTGGCCGGTGCGGTTAGCGATGGCCATGAAACCCAGACCCGCAGTGTCTTTTAATAAAGTCACACTGCAGAGCTGGGATTCGTGACCTTGCGCAGTAAATTTTGTCGCCTGTCCCTCATGTCCTTACACCTGCATCAGACTGGGCGGCCTCATCTGATCCCTTCTCGCATGCCGCGGCCATGAGGCCGCACTTTCTGAAGAAGGCGGAAGGAGATGAGTGAACACAGGCGAACATATGCACTGCTTGTGCCCATCAATCACACCCTCGCAGTCAAAATAAGCAAGACAACGAGGAGCGTGGTTTCAGGCAGGGCGGACGCACAGCCGCAGCCAGCCAACCAAAGATGTCAGGAGACGGGCAGCGCTAACAAGGGGGGTGCTGCGTGTCATTAAAAAGGAAAGTCACACCTCAGGGACATTGTAATGGTCTGTAATGAGACACATTTTTTCCTTGTTTAATTAAACGTGGGCAAGTAGACAAAGTCAGCCACCTTGTACAAATGCAGCAGTACTGCTGTACAAGGTGGCTGTTATACATAGAAACACCTTGGGGTGGGTGGCAGGGTCCCTTTAATTTCAGTTCATGTGCCTGCGTGGCATTTGCAGGTCACGTTGCCGGCTACACAGCAGGGGAACAGCTGGCGGTGCTGAACCCCACTATCACATTGGCGGGTGTTTTTCTCTGTGCAGCTAGCACTTCCAGGCTACAACTGGCGGTGTTAGAGCCCAGGGTCAGCAGGAGGAGAGGAGCAGAGTGTAGGCCGAAGCCTAGTTGAACCAATTTCAAAGGTAACCTTTAACCCCCCTCAGGTGTTGCAAGGTACAAGAGCCACACCTCGTGCAGCATTAATGCTGCACAAGTAAAAGGTTGCTCTATTAATTTTGCTCCTTGCACACGCTGAATAAAACACGTACAATATTTAGCCCATTCTACTGTAAAACAGTAGTGGAGGCGTGACTTGTCTTTTTAAAGAAAAGCAGCACAGGTGTCGAAAATAACACCTTGGTGCATGGGCGCAGCTTCCTGAGCGTTATTTGCTGTACAGGAGTCTGCGCTCTTGTTATCCCTTGGCCATGCGCTGTGAGCGCTTCCTGTCTTCTGACCTCATTTCATGTTGGCCGATGCGGTTAGCGGTGGACATGAATCCTAGACCCACAGTGTGTTTGGAAAAAATCACACTGCGTGGCTGGGATTCGTGCCCTTGTGCAGTTAATATGTTTGCCGCTCACACATGTCCTTACACCTACTTTAGACTGGGCGGCCTCATCTGATCCCTTATCGCATGCCGCGGCCATGAAGCCGCACAGTCTGAAGAAGGCGGAAGGAGATGAGTTAAGACAGGCGAACATATGCACTGCACATGCCCATCAATAACACCCTCGCTGCCAAAATATATGAGACAACGAGGGGCGTTGTGTTGGGCAGGGCGGACGCACAGGCACAGGCAGCCAACCAATGATGTCAGAAGACGGGCAGCTCTCCCAAGGGGGGTGGTGCGTGTCATTAGAAAGGAAAGTCACACCTCAGGGACAGTTAAATGGTCTCAATGAGACACATTTTGTACGTGTTGAGTTCCACGTGGGCAAGGAGAAAAAGTCAGCCACCTTGTACAAATGCAGCAGTACTGCTGTACAAGGTGGCTGTTATACATAGAAACACCTGGGGGTGGGGGGCAGGCTTCCTTCAGTTTCAGTTCATGTGCCTGCGTGGCGTTTGCAGGACACGTTGCCAGCTACACAGCAGGGGAACAGCTGGCGGTGCTGAACCCCACTAACACATTGGCTGGTGTTTTTCTCTGTGCAGCTAGCAATTCCGGGCAAAAACTAGCGTTGTTAGAGCCCAGGGTCAGCAGGAGGAGGAGAGGAGCAGAGTGTAGGCCGAAGCCAGCACTGGTGGCAGCTTTTGGTCAGTTGTGCCAGTGTGGCTTGTGCTGGACACGATGCAGGCTACACAGCAGGGGAACAGCTGGCGGTGCTGAACCCCACTAACACATTGGCTATTTTTTTTCTCTGTGCAGCTCGCATTTCCGGGCAAAAACTAGCGGTGTTTGAGCCAAGGGGCAGCAGGAGGAGGAGAGGAGCAGAGTGTAGGCCGAAGCCTGCACTGGTGGCAGCTTTTGGTCAGTTGTGCCAGCGTGGCTTGTGCTGGACACGATGCCGGCTACACAGCAGGGGAACAGCTGGCGGTGCTGAACCCCACTATCACATTGGCGGGTGTTTTTCTCTGTGCAGCTAGCACTTCCAGGCTACAACTGGCGGTGTTATAGCCCAGGGTCAGCAGGAGGAGGAGAGGAGCAGAGTGTAGGCCGAAGCCTAGTTGAACCAATTTCAAAGGTAACCTTTAACCCCCCCTCAGGTGTTGCAAGGTACAAGAGCCACACCTTGTGCATCATTAATGCTGCACAAGTAAAAGGTTGCTCTCTTAATTTTGCTCCTTGCACACGCTGAATAAAACACGTACACTATTTAGCCCATTCTACTGTAGAACAGTAGTGGAGGCGTGACTTGTCTTTTTAAAGAAAAGCAGCACAGGTGTCGAAAATAACACCTTGGTGCATGGGCGCAGCTTCCTGAGCGTTGTTATTTGCTGTACAGGAGTCTGCGCTCTTGTTATCCCTTGGCCATGCGCTGTGAGCGCTTCCTGTCTTCTGACCTCATTTCATGTCGGCCGTTGCGGTTAGCGATGGCCATGAATCCCAGACCCACAGTGTGTTTTCTAAAAATCACACTGCGTGGCTGGGATTCGTGGCCTTGTGCAGTAAATATGTTTGCCGCTCACACATGTCCTTACACCTGCTTCAGACTGGGCGGCCTCATCTGATCCCTTATCGCATGCCGCGGTCATGAGGCCACCCAGTCTGAAGAAGGCGGAAGGAGATGAGTGAACACAGGCAAACATATGCACTGCACATGCCCATCAATCACATCCTCGTTGTCCAAAAAAATAAGACACCGAGGGGCGTTGTTTCAAGCAGGGCAGACGCACAGGCGCAGCCAGCTAACCAATGATGTCAAAAGACGGGCAGCGCTAACAAGGGTGGTGCTGCGTATCATTAGAAAGGAAAGTCACACCTCAGGGACAGTGGAATGGTCTCAATGAGACACATTTAGTACGTGTTTAATTAAACGTGGGCAAGGAGAAAAAGTCTGCCACCTTGTACAAATGCAGCAGTACTGCTGTACTAGGTGGCTGTTATACATAGAAACACCTGGGGGGGTGGGGCCAGGTTCCCTTTAATTTCAGTTCATGTGCCTGCGTGGCGTTTGCAGGTCACGTTGCCGGCTACACAGCAGGGGAACAGCTGGCGGTGCTGAACCCCACTAACACATTGGCTGGTGTTTTTCTCTGTGCAGCTAGCACTTCCGGGCAAAAACTAGCGGTGTTTGAGCCCAGGGTCAGCAGGAGGAGGAGAGGAGCAGAGTCTAGGCCGAAGCCTGCACTGGTGGCAGCTTTTGTTCTGTTGTGCCAGCGTGGCTTGTGCTGGACACGTTGCCGACTACACAGCAGGGGAACAGCTGGCGGTGCTGAACCCCACTGACCCATCAGCTAGTGTTTTTTCTGTGTAGACAACACTTCCAGGTGGCAACTGACAGTGTTGAAACCCAGGGAATCAAAGAGGAGCAGAGTGTAGGCCGAAGCCTGCAGTGGAGCAAGTTGAAAGGGAACCTTTAACCCCCCCCAGGCATTTGTTGCTGAAAGAGCCATCTTGTACAGCAGTAATACTGCACATGGAAAATGGTGGCTCCGAAAATTATGCTCCTTGCAAACGCTGAAGTACACACTCATATAATGTGTCCCCTCACACCGTCAAACCATCCCGGAAGTGGGACTTTCCTTTGTAATGTGACACAGCACAGCCGTCATTCCAACCCCCTTGGTGCCGGGCGCCACCTCCTCAACGTTGTTTGGTTCTGTCACGGAGCCCGCGCTGTAATGTTATCCCTTGGCCATGCACAGTTAGCGGTGCCCGTCTTCTGACATCATGTAGGTGTCAGGCTGGCAGTGCCTGTGTGTCCAAGCTGCACGAGATCCAACCTTGCAGTGTAATCTAATGTAGTCCCACTGCGGGCCAGGGATCCATGGGCATGCGCAGTGCATATCATCGCCTCTCACTCACCTCCTTCCTGCTTCTTCAGACTGTGCGGCGTCACGGCCGTGGCATGCTATTAGGGATCAGCTGACGCCGCCTAGTCTGAAGAAGGGGAGTGAGAGGCTAGTATATGCACTGCGCATGGCCATGGATACCAGGCCCACTGTGGGATCACATTAGACGACACTGCGAGGTGTGATTTCGGGCAGCGTGGACGCACAGGCGCAGCCAGGATGACAACAGAGGACGGGCAGTGCAAACTGTGCATGGCCAAGGGATAACATAACAGCGCAGGGTCCATGACGGAATCAAACAACGCTAAGGAGGCAGCGCACGGTGCCAAGGGGGTAGCAATGACGGCTGTGCTGCGTCACATTACAAAGGAAAGTCCCACCTCCGGGACGGTTGGACGGTGTGAGGGGACACATTACATGAGTGTGTAGTTCAGCGTTTGCAAGGAGCATAATTTCAAGAGCGACCTTTCCCTTGTGCAGTATTAGTGCTGCACATGGTGGCTCTTTCAGTAACAAACGCCTAGGGGGGGGGGGGGGGACAGGTCCCCTTACATTTTAGTTGTGCCAGCGTGGTGGTCGCATGACACGTTGCCGGATACACAGCTGGGGATCAGCTGACGTTACTGAACCCCAATAACAGAGGAGCGACTGTTGACTGTGCACACAGCACTTCCAGGCACCAACTGGCGGTGTTGGAGCCCAGGGACAGCAGGAGGAGCAGAGGAACAGAGTGTAGGCCGAAGCCTGATTGGAGCAAGTTGAAAGGGAACCTTTAACTTCCCCCCCCCCCCAAGACGTTTGTAGCTGAAAGAGCCATCTTGTGCAGCACTAAGGATGCAAAACGAAAAGGTGGTTCTTTTAATTATGCTCCTTGCAAACACCGAAGTAAACACTAAAAATGTGTCCCCTTATACCGTTAAACCGTCCCGGAGGTGCGAATTTCCTTCGTAATGGGACACAGCACAGCTGTCATTCCTATTCCCTTGGTGCCGTGCGCTGCCTCCTCAGCGTTGTTTTAAGCTGTCACGGAGCCTGCGCTGTTCTGTTAGCGCTTGGCCATGCCCAATTAGCGCTACCTGTCTTCTGACATTATTTGGTGTCAGGCTGTCAGTGCCTGTGCGTCCACGCTGCTCCAGATCCCACCTTGCAGTCTCGTCCAACGTAATCCCACTACGGGCCTTGGAACCATGGGCATGCACAGTGCATATCCTCGACTCTCACTCCCCTCCTTCCCTCTTCTTCAGACTGTGCGGTGTCACGGCCGTGGCATGCTATTAGGGATCAGCTGACGGCGCACAGTCTAAAGAAGGCGGAGGGAAATGAGCGAGAGCCCGAGGGGAAGATATGCACTGCGCATGCCCATGGATCCCAGGCCCGCAGTGTGACTCAATCAGAAGACACTGCGAGGCGGGATCTCGGGCAGCGCGGCCGCACAGGCGCAGCCAGCCTGACACCAAATTATGTCAGAAGACAGGCAGCGCAAATAGGGCATGCCCAAGTGATAACAGAACAGCGCAGGCTCCGTGACAGCTTAAAACAACGCTGAGGAGGCAGCGCATGGCACCAAGGGGGTAGGAATGACGGCTGTGCTGCGTCACATTACGAAGGAAAGTCCCAGCTCCGGGACAGTATAACTGTATCAGTGAACACATTTTATAAGTGTTAAGTTCTGCGTGTGCAAGGAGCTAAAAAAAAAGAGCTACCTTTTCCTTGTGCAGCATTACTGCTGCACAAGATGGCTCTTTCAGTAACAAACGACGGAGGGGGGGGGGGGTTGACAGGTTCCCTTACATTTAGGTTGTTGTGCCAGCGTGGCGGTCGCAGGACACATTGCTGGCTACACAGCTGGGGATCAGCTGACATTACTGAAACCCAATAACACTGGGTCGTATGTTTTTACTGTGCAGCCTGCACTTCTGAGCCGCAACTGGCGGTGTTGGAGCCCAGGAATAGCAGTTCAGGTGGTAGAAAGATGAACACAGCAGGAGACCTGGATGACACCCAATTACTTAATCAGGCAGAGGAGTGGCAAATTCCTGCGAGATCCAGGCCTGGTTCATTTTCAGGAAAGTAAGCCGGTCAACGTTATCGGAGGATAGTCGCATGCGACGGTCTGTTAGTACACCACCTGCGGCACTAAAGACACGTTCCGATAAGACACTAGCCGCAGGGCAAGCCAGCACCTCCAATGCATACTGGCTTAGCTCTGGCCATGTATCCAGCTTAGAGACCCAAAACTTGAATGGGAAAGAGCCGTCTGGGAGTACAGTAAGAGGGCAAGCCATGTAGTCTGTCACCATCTGACTGAATCGTTGCCTCCTGCTGACTGGAGCCGCCGGTGATGGTGTAGACATTTGGGGCGGGCACACAAGTGTGCCAGAGTTGTGCCATACTGGGCTTGCCTTGGGCAGAGGCACTGCTTCTGCTCCCTCTTTGGGCAGAGCCTCCCCCACTGCCTCGACGCACTGAGCTGCTTTGTAAAGCACTAGCAGCACTCCTCTCAGTTGGACAGGAGAAGATGATGGAATTCACCAGTGTGTCGTGGTACTCCCGCAATTTACGCTCCCGGGTCAACGCAGGGATGAGGTTTTGGACGTTGTCCCGGTAGCGAGGATCGAGGAGGGTGAACACCCAATAATCAGGCATGTTGAGAATGTGGTCGATGCGGCGGTCGTTTCTCAGGCACTGCAGCATGAAATCCACCATGTGCTGCAGAGTGCCAACTGGCCCAGAAACGCTGTCCCCTGCTTGAGACATGATCTCTGCCCGCTCGTCATCACCCCACCCTCGCTGTACACACTGACCACTGGACAATTGTGTCGCTCCCTCCTCTGGACGGAGCTCTTCCTCCTCCATTGACTCCTCCTCATCCTCCTCACAAATTGGCCCCTGCGTACCCCTTTGTGAGGAACCACGTGGCGCTGACTCTCCAGAAGCTGATGGAAAAGGTGACTCCTCATCCTCCACCTCTTCCACAACATCATCCCTTAACCCTTGCAAAGTTTGCTGAAGCAGGCAGATAAGGGGGACAGTCATGCTGACTAGTGCATCATCTGCACTTGCCATCCGCGTGGAATAATCAAAAGGATGCAAAACCTGGCAGACGTCCTTCATAGTGGCCCACTCTGTGGTTGTGAAGTCTGATCGGCGCTGACTGCGACTTCTTTGCGCCTGATGCAGCTGGTACTCCATAACTGCTTGCTGCTGCTCACACAACCGCTCCAACATATGTAACGTGGAATTCCACCGGGTAGGTAGGTCACATATAATGCGGTGTTCCGGAAGGCGGAATCGGCGCTGCAGAGCAGCAATGCGGGATCTGGCCAAGCTGGAACGCCGCAAGTGAGCACACTCTAGGCGGACCTTGTGCAGCAGGGCATCAAGATCCGGATAGTCCCTCAGAAAACTCTGCACAACCAAATTGAGCACATGTGCCAGACATGGGATGTGAGTGAGGTTGCCAAGGGCCAAAGCTGCCACCAGATTTCGGCCATTGTCACACACTACCATGCCTGGCTGGAGATTCGCTGGCAGTAACCACATATCGCTCTCCTGCTTGATGGCATTCCAGAGCTCCTGCGCTGTGTGGCTTCGATGCCCCAATGAAACTAGTTTCAAGACGGCCTGCTGACGTTTGGCCACGGCTGTGCTCATGTCGGTCATAGGTAAACGTTCACGGGTCCATGTGGAGGTGGACTGTGACGGATCCTGCAGAGAGGAATCTGAGGAACTGGTGTAAGAGGAGGAGTCGATGCGTACAGACTGGATTCCTGCAATCCTTGAAATGGGCAGGACACGTCCTGCGCCACTCGCACGATCTGTACCTGGCTCAACATCATTAACCCAATGGGCAGTGAGGGAAACATATCGCCCCTGTCCATGCTGACTGGTCCACGCATCGGTGGTGAGGTGGACCTTGCTACTGACGGCGTTCAGTAGTGCATGTTTTATGTTTGCCTCAACATGCCTGTGCAGGGCAGGGACAGCCTGCCTGCTGAAGTAAAAGCGGCTGGGCACCTTGTACTGTGGGACTGCCAATGCCATCAAGTCCCGGAAGCTGTCAGTCTCCACCAGCCTGAACGAGAGCATTTCCAGGGACAACAGTTTGGCAATGCCTGCATTCAGAGCCTGTGCTCGGGGGTGGTTGGCCGAGAATGCCCGCCTTTTCTCCCATGCCTGTACTACCGATGGCTGTAGAGTAGACTGGGAGTGTGAGGATGACTGGGAAGGTGGTGCTGTGGGTGGAATTACACAAGGTCTCTGGACAACAGTGCCAGAGGTTCTTCCATGGCGATCCTGGGAGGAAGCCAAACCAGCTGTGCGTGAGCTGGAGGAAGAGGCAACACGAGCTGAAGAGGTGGTAGCTGCCGCTGGTGGTTGGCCTACATCTTCAGTCTGTTTCTGTAACTCCACCGCGTGCCTGGTCCGCACATGTTTCCACATATTTGTGGTATTGAGGTTGCTGACATTTTTCCCTCTTTTTACTTTCTGATGACACAGCTTGCATTTGACAAAACAAATGTCATCTGCAACTGTGTCAAAAAAGGACCAGGCACTGCAAGTCTTGGGAGCGCCCTTTTTGGCTTTGGAAAGAGACAGGCTCCTAACGGGTGCCAAAGTGGAGGCTACAGGCTCCGCAGTCTTCCCCCTCCCTCTCCCTCTTTGGCCCGTAAGGGGAAGCTCTTCCTCAGAGCTGCTCCCACCACCTTCCTGTTCCTCACGCCACGATGGGTCAAGGACCTCATCATCTCCACTACCCTCTGCCACCAACTGCTCCTCCTGGGTAGTCTCGGCAGCACAGTACGCATCAGAAAGCGGCACCTGAGTTTCATCATCAGATGCGTACTGCGCTGTGGTCACCGGAGGCACTGGCCCACCTGCCTCTTCAGAGTCAGAGAGAAAAAGCTGTTGGGCATCACTGCACACTGCCTCTTCTTCCATTTCTCCAATGCTGCTTGGCTGGCCCCCTGTTTCCAAGCCAAGAGATTCAGAGAACAGAAGTAGAGACGGCTCCTGTCCTGGGCTCTCTGACTGCCTGGCCAATTTGGCAGGTGGTAAAGAGACAGATGGCTGCTCTCCAGTGCTCTGTGCCTGAGAGGATGTGGCACTAACTGAAGTCAATGCCGAGGCGTTAGCTGCCATCCACCCGACAACGGCTTCAATTTGGTCTTCACGCAGCAGCGGTGCACGGCGCTCTCCGACAAACCTGCGCATGAAGGACTGTTCCCTGCTGAAACTGAGTGACGACGAGTCCCCGGCGCCCGCAGCAGGCACAGAATCACCACGTCCTCTCCCTGCTCCTCTCCCTGCTCCGCGCCCACGCCCACGTGCCTTACTCCCTGCCCTCTTCATCTTGGTTGACAGATAAAGATAAGCAGAAAAGTACTAAGGCCTTAGTGTGCTTATTCCTGAAATGCTCCTCCTAACAGGTGTAAGAAACACTAATGTTGTAAAGTGTGGACTAAACTTTATTATTTTTCAAATGTGGCCTACACAAGTGTTAAGTTGTGTTTGGTGAACTTTACTTTTTTTTTTGTGCAGATCGGGCTACAGAGCTAGTTTAAATCACACGGAGACCGTGCAGACAGCCGTAAACGGCGCTGCAAGGCAAAAAAACCCTCCTCTAGGTTATCCTATGTAGTGTTTTTCCACTATTTAGCTGGAGACGGGTGGAAAGACACTAATAGGAATTTTTTTTTAAAAATTTTAAACAGGCTGCACTATTTGAAAAAAAGGAAAATTTTTCTCAAGGTATGAGCCAGTAACGAACCCTGAGCTGAATCCAACCGGCTATGGCTGCACACAGACTACAGGGCGAGCTGGGCTCACACGGAGACCGTGCAGACAGCCGTAAACGGCGCTGCAAGGCCCAAAAACCCCCCTCTAGGTTATCCTATGTAGTGTTTTTCCACAATTTAGCTGGAGACGGGTGGAAAAACACTAATAGGGAATTTTTTTTAAAATTTTTAAACAGGCTGCACTATTTGAAAGAAAGGAAAATTTTTCTCAAGGTATGAGCCAGTAACGAACCCTGAGCTGAATCCAACCGGCTATGGCTGCACACAGACTACAGGGCGAGCTGGGCTCACACGGAGACCGTGCAGACAGCCGTAAACGGTGCTGCAAGGCCCAAAAACCCCCCTCTAGGTTATCCTATGTAGTGTTTTTCCACAATTTAGCTGGAGACGGGTGGAAAAACACTAATAGGAAATTTGAGAAAAAATGTGCAGCAGGCTGCACTATGAGCAAAAAAGGACAACTGTGTGAGGCAGTGTGAACCCCCCCTGAGCTGAATACAACCGGGTATATGGCTGCACACAGACTACAGAGTGAGCTGCACACACACACACACACACACACACACACACACAGAGACCTTGCAGAACGCTGTTAAAACAGCGCTGCAAGGCAAGAGCAAGGTGAACAGTGAAGAACACACAGCGTTTTGCTAAATTAAGGTACCTTCACACATAACGATATTGTTAACGATATCGTTGCTATTTGTGACGTAGCAACGATATCGTTAATGAAATCGTTATGTGTGACAGCGACCAACGATCAGGCCCCTGCTGGGAGATCGTTGGTCGCTGAATAAAGTCCAGAACTTTATTTCGTCGCTGGACTCCTGCTGACATCGCTGGATCGGCGTGTGTGACACCGATCCAGCGATGTCTTCACTGGTAACCAGGGTAAACATCGGGTAACTAAGCGCAGGGCCGCGCTTAGTAACCCGATGTTTACCCTGGTTACCATGCTAAAAGTAAAAAAAAACAAACACTAGATACTTACCTAACGCTGTCTGTCCCTGGCGCTGTGCTCTGCTCTCCTCCTGTACTGGCTGTGAGCCGGAAAGCAGAGCGGTGACGTCACCGCTCTGCTTTCTGGCTCCCAGCCAGTACAGGAGGAGAGCAGAGAAGCAGAGCGCAGCGCTGGAGGACAGACGGCTGTAGGTAAGTATGTAGTGTTTGTTTTTTTTACTTTTAGGATGGTAACCAGGGTAAACATCGGGTTACTAAGCGCGGCCCTGCGCTTAGTTACCCGATGTTTACCCTGGTTACCGGCATCGTTGGTCGCTGGAGAGCGGTCTGTGTGACAGCTCTCCAGCGACCAAACAGCGACGCTGCAGCGATCCGAATCGTTGTCGGTATCGCTGCAGCGTCGCTTAATGTGAAGGGGCCTTTAGCCTTTGGAAAGGAAAATAAAGCAATTGGCTAGCTCAACTGGCCCTCAGTTAGAACACAGCGTCCTGTCCCTAACTGAAATCACAGCAGAGTGAGCACAAAATGGCGGCAGCGTTTTTTATAGTGCAGAGTGACATCATTTCAGCAGCCAATCACAGCCTTGCCAGTACTTACATGCCCACCATGCTAAACAGGATGTGCCCACACTTCCAATCATTCCTCATTGGCTGCTGCGTTCAGTTTGAATTCTGGGAACTTCCGATTCCGGTATCCGATACGCGGGAAGTATCGGAATTCGGTATCGGAATTCCGATACCGCAAATATCGGCCGATACCCGATACTTGCAGTATCGGAATGCTCAACACTAATTATAACTTTGTAGTGCTGTATGTATTAATAAAGATATGTTGTAGTTCATTCTCAGTGATCCCTGTGTTTTACATGCCTCATTTCTCTTCACTTTGCTTGTTGACACAGTTTTTTTGGCATGTAACAGGTGATCCTTTCGATTTTTTTTTTTTTTTTTTTTTTTTTTTTTTTTTTTTTTTGGTGGTGCCCTCCTTCTTGTTTGTAACAGCTGGATGGAGCACGCAGAACACAGACAGCTGAGGGGCTGGAAACCACAGGTGGAATGCTAGAAACTGCAGTCAAGCAGGAAACGTCCAGAAGATTGCAAGCAGGTGGGATGCTGGAAATTGCAGACAGTTGGGAGACGTCAAGGATACCACAGTCAAGCAGGCAGGATGCTGGAATCCGTTGGCAAGTGGGAAACGTCCAGGAGACTGCAGACAGGTAGGTGGGAGACATCCAGGAAATCAAAGGCATGCAGGCAGGATGCTGGAAACCACTGAAAGGCAGGAGACGTTCAGGAAAACACAGGCAAGCAGGTGGGATGGTGGAAACCACTGGGAGACCACAGGCAAGCAGGCATGATGCGGGAATCCACTGGCAAGTGGGAGACTTTAAGGAAGCCATAGGCACACACGTAGCAAAGGCAAATTTAAAAATGTTCATAAAGTCCTGAAAGCCGCATAGAGACGGGAGACATCCTGGAAGCCAAAAGTGGACACGTAGAAGGTTACTGAAAGCCGCGTACAGACTGTTGAAGTCCTGGAGACCACTGACAGATAATGTTCACAGAGAAACTAAAAGTCAAACCAGAAAGACTTAATTCCAAGACACAGGTGTGTGTCTTGGGATGCCTTATATTGGCCTTGGAAGTTCAATACATATGAGCATGCAAAGCCCGACGTGAAGCACTAGAAAGTCTAGCGGACCAGGGTGAGGGAAGAAAAGCGCGGATCCGGGACAGGTGCTTAACATCAGAGTTTACTAAGTAGATAAGGCTGGCCTAATCCCTGCACACTTGCATGTTAATAATGGATCAGTGGGTATCTACATAGGCCTTGGGTGCCGATCTTGTGAGTGGATGTGCGGACGCATTCATATACATGTAGAATTCTGGCTTCACATACTTTATTACGTATTTTTATGGAATTTAAGCTAGGACTGAATCGGAGTTTGATCTTTCCTGGTACTTACCGCCCCCGGCTCATTCTGTCGTTTTCATCTCCTTGTTTTATCGGAGCCATTCCTAGAAGGAGAAGTCTCTGCTTGGTAAAGTGTGTGTCAAGTGAAGCGGGAAGGAATTAGAAAAGCGTTAATCTGCTTGGAATTTCATAACCTCCATTACCACGCCGAGAATGGAGACAATTTATCTTATTTAATTCGTATTCGAGTGTCCAGAGAATAAAAAAAAGATAAGTTAATGAGTCTGGGGTTTTATTAAAGCCAGTAGCCTGCCATATAGCGGAGAGGTCGCCACATCTTTATTTTAGCAAGCGGTAATGAAAGACTACTCTGCACACAATCATTTTTACTATTGTGCATGTAAATTATTCATGTCATTACCTTCTTCTACATTTAGTATTGTCACAAAGTATAGCCTGTGTTTGCCATACTGGGCACTAAAGATAGGAAAAAAGGCACCATTATAGAAATGTATGGCATATAAAATTATCATTCTCCTCTGCCAAGTAAAATAGGCACTCCTCTTCACTGTCCCAGGTATAGCAGGTCATTCCCAAATTTTTGGAGCTGTCCCGAGAGATCACGGGTATGTCATCTAGTTGAACACAATGGTGGAGCAGGGAGCCAACCGGTCCCTGCTCCACCATTCCATCCATGTAGAGACTGAAAGACCTTCAGGTGATGTGGCATGCTCCAGTCACGTTACCGGGCAGCAGAGAGCAGCTAAGTTGCTGAGGAGCAGTCATGCAGGCAAGTGAGAAGCTTGCATGAGGTCTACTGCGAGGAATATGAGGGAATCTTATGGTGTTGTGGCTGTGGGACATCATACTGTGTTGGGGGGCTGTAGGGATATTAAGCTGTGCGGGAGATGTGGAGGCATCACAGTTAGTAATGGTCACTGTGAGGGGGCTCTGATGATTATCATACAGTATGTGGTGTGCATTGTGGGGGGTCCGCGAAAGCCGTTATCAACTGTACATCTTATTGCGCTGCAGTATATGTCCCTTTTTTAGAACTTTCAAATTTGGGAGGTATAACATTAGGCAAGAATTAAATATACAGAAATGTACTAAATTATATTTAACACACCAAGGTATGTGTGTGCAAATGCAGATCTCAGGACTACATAAGGGTTCATTTATGGCCGTGTCACATCCCAGTACAATATAATGGAATTGGAGGAGGGTAGGAAAATTGCAGGCTGTAGATCAGGGCATAGCTATAGAGAGGGTGCAAGTGTGACAGGGAAATGGGCCATAGTATAGGAGGAGGTCCTTAGGCCACCCTGCTACAAAAGAAGACTGGTGTTATAAATGGCATATGGTACCGTTTTTGCATTGTGGCCCAGGGGCTTCAAGTTTCGCACTGTGTATATAGGATGTGCTGAACTGTAAAAGTTATGGGGGTCGGTCACATGGTTGTAGGAATACAGAAGAAATGGAAGAAGGACAGTGCCTTGTGTAATACATTCCCAGGCTTATGAGGAAGGGGCCCCAAGGCCGGGAGTTGCGCATGTAACCCAATTACTTAGTTGTCGTGGTAAATTGTCCTGGTGGCAATAGTGCTTAGTGGAACCACCAGAGGAGGAGGTAAGTAGAGGTAGAAACATCTCTCCGATGCTCTCGCCTCTTGATTCAGAGAGCAAGATGCTGTGTTTGAAGCATGAGAAGTTATTTTCTTTATAAAAGCTTTTACAATTGTGTTAGGTGACTGAAAAACTTGCCAGCCCTTAATAGGAGTGCTAATATTGCAGTACTAACATGGGGTTAAAATCAGCGTTTTCTCCTATGGCAGCACTTGCAGGCGGGTTTCATCTGTATCACACAGCGAGCACCTACTGTATGGAGCGGGCTCAGGTCCTGAGCTTGCTATATACATGTTCTGTGCACATGTGATGTAAACGGATGTCACTAAGGATGTAAACGGATGTAGCTAAGGTGTTAATCGGCATGAGGCGCAATATAGAAAAAGAAATAGCCCCAATGTGCAGTAATCTCTGTGCATCTGACCAGTTTTCATACTCTGAACACTCCATCTACAATTTTTCATATTTTTCTGAGCTCCACTCCAGAAGGTGCTAGTGCTTCTGATCAGTGGCTCATAGCAATACCGGCCAGTAGTTGGCCAATTATGCCCACAGCACCAGGTTGCAATATCTCAAGGTACATTTCACATCAGACCCTACTTTCCCTGATGGAAAAATAAGGGTTAAATGACATTAAAAATACATTACGCAAATGAATGCAACCTTGACCTTTTTTGAGATACCGTACTTAACCATTTCCGTTAAACTGCCTTTACCAAACGCAGATGAGATGTGATTCTGCCATTAATCAGGTTGACAAACTACTCGATTCATTTAGACTCATAAGCAGTGGCCTTTCTAATGCCAATTTATGGCACAGTTGCTCTTTGTTGGAAAGGTTATGCAATCGAGAACATAGTCTGAACTTTCCTCGTACCTTGCACTGCGAGGAGTCTACTCCAGCGCTGCTTCGTATTAACCAGAGAGTCAATTTTATTGTCTGACATTTTGCTGCTCTCGAGTCTCCTGCCAAAGTCGTGTAACTGATCAATTATTTCCTCTGTCGCGGTGGTGAAGAAAAATGTGGATTGTGGACTTTGCACAGCTGTGTCTCCGTTCATTGTCCTCTGCTTTGTGACAGATGGAGATCCAATTCTAAAATATCTCCAATATAATTCTCTTCCTGTGGCTCTAGTATTACCCTGATGGAGACACGGCCAGTACAGTTGGTGCGAAAAGATTTGCATGTCCCATTCCATCAGCCACTGGTGGTCTTTGGTTGCTGCATTGGAGCCGCAGGATTATTCCCTCCTGACGTTCGCGGCTATTCTTTTGATTAGATGGCTTTGTGTGATCTGCGTAGGCCAGCTAATCAAAAGAAGAGCCGCGGATGCTGCCATGTAAGAGACAGTACGGTACTTCCTCTCCTGTGTGGCAACCACAGACCACTGTCGTGGCCAATGGAGTGGGACGTGCAAATCGATTATCACCACCTCTAATGGTCATATTTATTGGGGGTTTTTTACTTTATTTTTTTCCCTCCTGCCTATCAAGAGCTATAACTTTTTTCCCATCCATTTAGTCATTTGAGGGCTGGATTTTGCAGGACCGGATGTAGTTTTCATGTTCCCATATCATATAAAGAAAAATCATGATAGAGGCTAATTTATGTATAAAAAAAAAATGTAAAGAGAACCTGTCATCAGGATCATCCATGGTAAGCTAAAGGTATGGGCAGAATGACACTGTGGTACTGATTTAATACATAGCTTTAGTGTAAAAATCTGTAGCCTGGTTTTTGTTAAATCATCATGATTAATGTGAGTTTCCTCGGTGCTTCATGGTGGGATTGTGGGTAAGATACGACTGTCCAGGCAGAGAACCAATGGTAAATGAGCTGATGCTTGCAGCATCAGTGAGCAGTGGTGACTTCATCGAGTTTACTACCGGTCACTGAGGCTGCGTTCCCAGCCAACAAATGAAATGTGGTGACCTCAGCACCGTGAGAAAAAGCATCACAGTGCAGAGGCGAGTTCGCCGCAGTTCAAATTCACCGTGGTGAAATTCTCCCAGTGAACCGTCCTCTGCACCGTGAGACTTTTTCTCACTGTGCTGAGGTGACCACATTTAATTGGCCCGGCTGGGAACGCAGCCTCAATGACCTGCAGTAAGCTCAATCACGTCAGCTGCGCTCACAGCAGCTCATTCATCAGTGGTTCTCAGCCTGAACGGTTGCATCTTGGCACCGTCAAGGTTAAAAACTATTAATCTCCAGACATGGATTACGGCGTGGGACAGAACGACAGACAAAAGAGGGATATGGTTGTTTTTTATTTTTGTTTTATTACAGGAGACGAGCGCTTCAGTGAAATGGATGTTAGGTGAGTATAACTGTGTATGTTATTTTTAAATAAAAATGGAAAAGTCTGTTTTGTTCTATTTAAAATAAGACTTTATTCTTGCTGTGTCTTTATTTACAATATAATTATAGGATTAGTAATGGATAGGTGCCTCTCCATTACTAAGCCATGGCCTTGATATCATCAAACAATACAAAGGTGACATCAACCCCACAAATATGAACCCCACTCGTCACCGCTACAGCGCAAGTAAGAAGAGCCAAGCAAATTATTTTTCCTTTTTAGAAATTACTGCAACTGGTTTGTTTCCCCTCTAAAGAATTTTCTGGCCATTTCTTTATTTCACCTCCATCTTGCAGAAAACCTGATAAAAGTCACTTCATGGTAGTCTTATGGTGTATGCACATAGTGCAGAGCGGTCCAGGGAGCAGGTTTGGAGCATACATGGTGACACCTGCAATTTAGATCCTTTTTTACCTTCTTGCATGATGTGGGTGGGGGCCATCAACACCAATCAATTCTACACCATTCCCACATAGGATAGTTTTTTTTTCCACTGCCTTGAATTGAGCAACGGGCCGGAGCAGTCTGTGACTGCACTGAGCCAACAGAGATGAGCAATGGGTACAACGAGCAGGAGCAGTCTAATCACACTGAGCCAGCAGAGATGAGCAATGGGTACAACGAGCAGGAGCAGTCTAATCGCACTGAGCCAGCAGAGATGAGCAACGGGTATAACGAGCATGAGCAGTCTGTAACCACACTGAGCCAGCAGAGATGAGCAACGGGTACAACGGGCAGGAGCAGTCTAATCACACTGAGCCAGCAGAGATGAGCAACGGATATAATGAGCATGAGAAGTCTGTAACCACACTGAGCCAGCAGAGATGAGCAACGGGTACAACGGGCAGGAGCAGTCTAATCACACTGAGCCAGCAGAGATGAGCAACGGATATAATGAGCATGAGAAGTCTGTAACCACACTGAGCCAGCAGAGATGAGCAACGGGTACAACGAGCAGGAGCAGTCTAATCGCACTGAGCCAGCAGAGATGAGCAACGGGTATAACGAGCATGAGCAGTCTGTAACCACACTGAGCCAGCAGAGATGAGCAACGGGTACAACGAGCAGGAGCAGTCTAATCACACTGAGCCAGCAGAGATGAGCAATGGGTACAACGAGCAGGAGCAGTCTAATCACACTGAGCCAGCAGAGATGAGCAAAGGGTACAACGGGCATGAGCAGTCTGTAACCACACTGAGCCAGCAGAGATGAGCAATGGGTACAACGAGCAGGAGCAGTCTGTAACCACACTGAGCCAGCAGAGATGGGCACTATGTACAATGGGCAGAAGCAGTCTGTGAGTACACTGAGCCAGCAGAGATAGGCACCATGTACAATGGGAAGGAGCAGTCTGCAACCACACTGAGCCAGCAGAGATGGGCACCGGGTACAATGGGCAGGAGCAGTCTGTAACCACACTGAGCCAGCGGAGATGGGCACCATGTACAATGGGCAGAAGCAGTCTGTGACCATAATGAGCCAGCAGAGATAGGCGCTGTGTACAATGGGCAGGTGACCACACTGAGCCAGCAGAAAGAGGCACCAGGTACAACGGGCAGGAGCAGTCTGACAACACTGATCCAGCAGAGATCGGCATTGGATGCAACGGGAAGGAGTAGTCTGTGACCACACTGAGCCAGTTGAGATGAGCACCTGGTACAACGGGTAGGAGCAGTCTGACCACACTGAGCCAGCAGAGATGGGCACCAGGAACAATGGGCAGGAGCAGTCTGTGACCACACTAAGCCAGCAGAGATGGGCACCAGGAACAATGGGCAGGAGCAGTCTGTGGCCACACTGAGCCAGCAGAGATGGGCACCAGGAACAATGGGCAGGAGCAGTCTGTGACCACACTGAGCCAGCAGAGATGGGCATCGGGTACAAAGGGCAGGAGTAGTCTGTGACCACACTGAGCCAGCAGAGATGGGCATCTGGTATAACGGGCAGGTAGTTTACCTGCCTATTTGTTCTTGGTCACATTGTAAATCCCCTTTAAGCTCTCATTAATAGTGGCTGCAGGTATCCAGACTTCTATTACATAATCATGTATCAAGTTAAAATGTGAAATCCCTTCCAATCTGGGCTCCGCAGGCGGTCCAAAGCAGTACTAGAAAGCTGTAGCTTCAATAGTCCAAATTGTCCGTATGGGTGGAACAGAGCTGGGGTGTGGTAAATAGCCCTTCATAAGTGATGCGTTACTGATATTATTCTGTTATTTTCAGGGCATTGCTTTGTATCCACAGCTTAGTGCAGGGATTGATTTATTCCCTATGTGTGATTTAGACTGCAGTCTGAGAGCATACAAGTAAATAACAGGCAGGTAATGGGAGCTTTTAGAGGTTCCTTCATACATCGGGGAATTATCTCCAGCATAAACATATTTTTAACTATACTAAAAAATTCATTAGAATCCCATCTGCAGAAGTCTGGAGCATTGAGATCTTTGTACAGTTCTTTTGTTTGTTCTTGAAGATTGATGTTGCTCGAGCTTTCACGTCTGAAATCGGAGAAATCCTCATGTTATTTCTGTCTAAAGTTCCCTCTTTTCTTTTCTATTGTAGCTTGGATCAGAGGAAAAAGGAAAGACCCTCCGACAAATGAGGTGAGGTTCCAAATAAATATTATATAATAAAAATGAGGGTTCCCCTACCTCCTGCGCCATCTGGTGAGGTCGCCACAACAGCGCTTTGGAGAGGAAAATGGACATGAGTGGAGAGCCAGCTGCCGCCTCTGCCACCGCAGGTTAGGGAATACCCATTCTGGAGTTGGCATTTAGCACTATGACAATTATGGAATACTAGATGGTGGCCCGATTCTAACGCATCGAGTATTCTAGTATATGCATGTCCACGTAGTATATTGCCCAGACACGTAGTATATTGCCCAGCCACGTAGTATATTGCCCAGCCACGTAGTGTATTGCCCAGCCACATAGTATATTGCCCAGCGACGTAGTATATTGCCCAGCGACGTAGTATATTGCCCAGCCACGTAGTATATTGCCCAGCGACGTAGTATATTGCCCAGCCATGTAGTATATTGCCCTGTGATGTAGTATATTGCCCAGTAACGTAGTATACAGCACAGAGCCACGTAGTATATTGCCCAGTGACGTAGTATACAGCACAGAGCCACGTAGTATATTGCACAGCGACGTAGTATATTGCCCAGCCACGTAGTATATTGCCCAGTAACGTAGTATACAGCACAGAGCCACGTAGTATATTGCCCAGTAACGTAGTATACAGCACAGAGCCACGTAGTATATTGCACAGCGACGTAGTATATTGGCCAGTGACGTAGTATATTGTCCAGCTACGTATGTCACAGGTTAAAAAATAAACATACTCACCTAACGATCCAAGGGCCCCTTGTAGTTTAACATGCTCACCATTCTTGTCGCTGCTCCTCAGCGTCCCGTCTCATAGCCTCCTGGGATCCAACGGCCCTGTGCCGATGGGCGCACGGCTGCCGCCATCTTGTGTTCCCAGGATGCATTGCGAAATTACCCTGATGACTTAGCTGTCTCGCGAGACCGCTAGGTCTTCTGGGTAATTTCGCAAAGCATCGCTGGGAAAGGAAGATGGCGGCAGGCGCGAGCGCCTCAGCGGACAACGGAGGGTGAGTATAGCAGGTTTTTTGTTTTTTTAACATTACTTTTTTTACTATTGATGCCGCATAGGCAGCATCAATAGTAAAAGGTTGGGGACACACAGGGTTTATAGCGGCGGTAACGGAGTATGTTACCCGCAGCATAACGCAGTCCGTTACCGCTGGCATTAACCCTGTGTTAACGGTGACCTGAGGGGAGTATGGAGCGGGCGCCGGGGGCAGTGACTGCGGGGAGTATGGAGCGGAGCGCCGGGGACACTGCGGGGAGTATGGAGCGGAGCGCCGGGGACACTGCGGGGAGTATGGAGCGGAGCACCGGGGACACTGCGGGGAGTATGGAGCGGAGCGCCGGGGACACTGCGGGGAGTATATAGCGGAGCGCCGGGGACACTGCGGGGAGTATATAGCGGAGCGCAGGGGACACTGCGGGGAGTATGGAGCGGGCGCCGGGGACACTGTGGGGAGCTGGGAGTATGGAGTGGGCGCCGGCCACTGACTGCGGGGAGTAAGGAGCGGCCATTTTCTTCTGGACTGTGCCCGTCGCTGATAGGTCGCCGCAAAACAGCCACGACCAATCAGCGACTTGGATTTCCATGATAGACAGAGGCCACGACCAATGAATATCCGTGACAGACAGACAGACAGAAGGACAGACGGAAGTACCCCTTAGACAATTATATAGTAGATGTGGCTATGCCTCGACTGTGTATGGTGAGAATATCTTGCACACTGCCTCCATGGGTACCATAGTGTCCTTCATAAACAATGTTTTTGAACTTTGGGAGAAGACCCATGCAAACATGGCGAGAATATACCAACTCCGTGCAGATGATTTCCTTGGTCGGACTTGATCCTGGACCCCAGCGTTACAATGTATCCGCCTTTCTTTACAACTTTTATACCTGTGATGGCCAAACCTTTTATTTCTCTTTCCCATCTATCTCCTCCTCTCTTCTCGTATCCTCATGATGGCAATATCCGCTTCATCGTTTGCCGGGAGGTAAATATATAAGGGAGGGACGAAAGCTCTTCTGATACGTTTTTACTGGTCAAAAGAAAATATGTAACTGGAAATATTGTACTTATGCAATATGGAAAATGGAAAGGAAACTCTACATTCTCTTACTGAGGTTCTTCCTATAATTTATAGCCAGAAATTGAAGATAACCCCCCAAAAAATGCCATGGTTGCACGAATCCATATCAGAGACGCTCGTGCCAGGTGACTGCTCCATTAATGTGGAAAGTAAACTGCAATATTCCCACATATAAAATGTATAGGGAAATGCAGGAAGGCAACACTGTCTGTGCCTACATTTACACCTAGGGACAGGAGCATTATAATCTACGCCTTCATTTTCAAGGAGAGACGGGGCTGTGCTAATTGTTCCTAAATTTACAGGGAAGACTGAGACCGTACTGAACCTACATCATTACAGGTAGGTAATAATCTCCTGCGTTATTTCCAGGTAGTACAGATAGGCACATGTGTCCTTGCCTGTTTGCACGTTATTTACTAGGAAAGACAAGGAAGTAGTACTATCTGTGCCTACTTAGGACATACAGAGACAGGCAGTCCTATCTGCCTATGTGCACAGATGAGCTGTACTGTCCATACCTACATCAATCATCAGCTAGGAAAGACAAGATGTTAGGGTTAACTCTATATATATATTTACGGAGAAAGACTGTGCTATTCCTATACAAACAGGGTGAAATGAGGCAGCACTATCTGTGCCTAGGTTATTTTACTGATTATATCACTCTCCCCCAGCTAGATGACCATCAAAATATTACTTAAAGGGGGTTTTCGCAGTTATTAAAGGTCGTATAGGGAAGCCTTTAAAAAACTCCATATGTACCACTGAACTGTGCACTGTGCCGCTGCAGTGGCCTCCGGCGGAATGGTAGTGTTGACATTCCGACCACCAGTCGACCACCTGACCCTGCTTCCTCTCAGTGGCTTCAGCACTCAGGTCACTGGGGTCGTGATGTCATAGTTTCCTCTTTATAAGGAACGCTTCTCTATATTAACTCTAATAACAGGGCGGAAAACTCCATTTACAGACAATGTTTCTGTTGAGGGACTCGGCCGTGTAAAACATTTTGGCCGGGTGTCTCATTTAGCCTGTACTTCCTGGCTGTTATTAGTGTATGAACTCCTAGAGGAAATCCTACCGCTCCCCTCATTGTTTGTGATGCCGCCATGGTTTACCAGATTTTAAACTTTGGTATTTGCAATTTTTCCTAATTGGTCTTTGTAGAAAAGCGAGTTGAAAGTCAGCATTAATTATGCTCATATTTTAATCATGGCAGCTTCTTTTGCTTTCCTAGCAGAGGTATAATAAATCATAGAGGACATTTTCATAATTACTTCTTACTCTTCATGAAAGTTATTCGGGAAAGTTCTACTTAACTTTCATCTGCCCCTGCTCATTATGCGTATTGGTTTCCTATGTCAATAATAATTACATAATCTCTTCACTCGGAGACTAATTATGTCCAGAATTGTGACGGAAGGGAAATTAAAATATCAAAATGCTGATTAATCTGTGGGAATATAGATACTGTAGAAGGGACAGCAAGCATCCAAAATCTACCTTTTTTTTCTGACATTTCAATGCTACGGATTTTCCATCCGGATTTGTTGACAGAATATCCGCAGCTTATTACAGTAGCAGTAAAAGCCATCCCGCCACGACAAGGTGACCCAATCGGGATGGTCTCTAACTCTTGCAGTTCACCTCACTATAAGGCCGGGGTCAGACCTAACGTATAAAAATACGGTCCGTTTTACGGCGGAGATACGCAGAAATGTTCCCTGAACAGTGTTCCGTATTCAATGCGAGGATGCAATTTTTTTTCTCTCCAAAAAGTATCCGTGCGTCATCCATACGGCGAGCCGACTTGCAAAATGAGATGGGAAGAGAGTGGCCAAGTGCCAGAATAGGCGAATCTTCCAGATGTGCCTTTTCTGGGGTGGCTGGGGGCAGGTGTTTTTAGCCGGGGGAAGGTAATAACCATGGTCACTCTCTAGGCTATTAATATCTGCCCTCAGTCACTGGCTTTCGGGAGCCCACACCAATTTTTTCCGTGATTTAACCCTTTATTTTAACACCTAGATCTCCAAACTTTTATTAGTGAGGAATATGCAAAAATATAACGGATATGAAATAGTTTACATACAGTAATCCATGTCTCATATCCTGTCGGGTTTGATAAGGAGATAGCAAAAGCTGGCAATTGAATTACCAGCTTTTATTCTATCTAGCGCTGTATTAAATATAAATACAGTGGGGCAAAAAAGTATTTAGTCAGTCAGCAATAGTGCAAGTTCCACCACTTAAAAAGATGAGAGGCGTCTGTAATTTACATCATAGGTAGACCTCAACTATGGGAGACAAATTGAGAAAAAAAAATCCAGAAAATCACATTGTCTGATTTTTTATCATTTTTTTTGCATATTATGGTGGAAAATAAGTATTTGGTCAGAAACAAACAATCAAGATTTCTGGCTCTCACAGACCTGTAACTTCTTCTTTAAGAGTCTCCTCTTTCCTCCACTCATTACCTGTAGTAATGGCACCTGTTTAAACTTGTTATCAGCATAAAAAGACACCTGTGCACACCCTCAAACAGTCTGACTCCAAACTCCACTATGGTGAAGACCAAAGAGCTGTCAAAGGACACCAGAAACAAAATTGTAGCCCTGCACCAGGCTGGGAAGACTGAATCTGCAATAGCCAACCAGCTTGGAGTGAAGAAATCAACAGTGGGAGCAATAATTAGAAAATGGAAGACATACAAGACCACTGATAATCTCCCTCGATCTGGGGCTCCACGCAAAATCCCACCCCGTGGGGTCAGAATGATCACAAGAACGGTGAGCAAAAATCCCAGAACCATGCGGGGGGACCTAGTGAATGAACTGCAGAGAGCTGGGACCAATGTAACAAGGCCTACCATAAGTAACACACTACACCACCATGGACTCAGATCCTGCAGTGCCAGACATGTCCCACTGATTAAGCCAGTACATGTCCGGGCCCGTCTGAAGTTTGATAGAGAGCATTTGGATGATCCAGAGGAGTTTTGGGAGAATGTCCTATGGTCTGATGAAACCAAACTGGAACTGTTAGGTAGAAACACAACTTGTCGTGTTTGGAGGAAAAAGAATACTGAGTTGCATCCATCAAACACCATACCTACTGTAAAGCATGGTGGTGGAAACATCATGCTTTGGGGCTGTTTCTCTGCAAAGGGGCCAGGACGACTGATCTGGGTACATGAAAGAATGAATGGGGCCATGTATCGTGAGATTTTGAGTGCAAACCTCCTTCCATCAGCAAGGGCATTGAAGATGAAACGTGGCTGGGTCTTTCAACATGACAATGATCCAAAGCACACCACCAGGGCAACGAAGGAGTGGCTTCGTAAGAAGCATTTCAAGGTCCTGGAGTGGCCTAGCCAGTCTCCAGATCTCAACCCTATAGAAAACCTTTGGAGGGAGTTGAAAGTCCGTGTTGCCAAGCGAAAGGCCAAAAACATCACTGCTCTAGAGGAGATCTGCATGGAGGAATGGGCTAACATACCAACAACAGTGTGTGGCAACCTTGTGAAGACTTACAGAAAACGTTTGACCTTTGTCATTGCCAACAAAGGATATATTACAAAGTATTGAGATGAAATTTTGTTTCTGACCAAATACTTATTTTCCACCATAAAATACAAAAAAAATGATAAAAAAACAGACAATGTGATTTTCTGGATTTTTTTTTCTCAGTTTGTCTCCCATAGTTGAGGTTTACCTATGATGTAAATTACAGACGCCTCTCATCTTTTTAAGTGGTGGAACTTGCACTATTGCTGACTGACTAAATACTTTTTTGCCCCACTGTATATACAGTACAGACCAAAGTTTGGACACACCTTCTCATTTAAAGATTTTTCCGTATTTTCATGGCTATGAAAGTTGTACATTCCCACTGAAGGCATCAAAACTATGAATTAACACATGTGGAATTATATACTTAACAAAAAAGTGTGAAACAACTGAAAATATGTTTTATATTCTAGGTTCTTCAAAGTAGCCACCTTTTGCTTTGATGACTGCTTTGCACACTCTTGGCATTCTCTTGATGAGCTTCAAGAGGTAGTCACCGGGAATGGTTTTCACTTCACAGGTGTGCCCTGTCAGGTTTAATAAGTGTGATTTCTTGCCTTATCAATGGGGTTGGGACCATCAGTTGTGTTCTGCAGAAGTCTGGTGGATACACAGCTGATAGTCCTACTGAATAGACTGTTAGAATTTGTATTATGGTAAGAAAAAAGCAGCTAAGTTAAAAAAAACAAGTGGCCATCATTACTTTAAGAAATGAAGGTCAGTCAGTCCGAAAAATTGTGAAAACTTTGAAAGTGTCCCCAAAGTGCAGTGGCAAAAACCATCAAACGCTAAAAAGAAACTGGCTCACATGAGGACCGCCCCAGGAAAGGAAGACCAAGAGTCACCTCTGCTTCTGAGGATAAGTTTATCCGAGTCACCAGCCTCAGAAATCGCAGGTTAACAGCAGCTCAGATTCGAGACCAGGTCAATGCCACACAGAGTTCTAGCAGCAGACACATCTCTACAACAACTGTTAAGAGGAGACTTTGTGCAGCAGGCCTTCATGGTAAAATAGCTGCTAGGAAACCACTACTAAGGACAGGCAACAAGCATAAGAGACTTGTTTGTGCTAAAGAACACAAGAAATAGACATTAGACCAGTGGAAATCTGTGCTTTGGTCTGATGAGTCCAAATTTGAGATCTTTGGTTTCAACCACTGTGTCTTTGTGCGATGCAGATAAGGTGAACGGATGAACTCTACATGCCTGGTTCCCACCGTGAAGCATGGAGGAGGAGGTGTGATGGTGTGGGGGTGCTTTGCTGGTGACACTGTTGGAGATTTATTCAAAATTTAAGGTATACTGAACCAGCATGGCTACCACAGCATCTTGCAGCGGCATGCTATTCCATCCGGTTTGCGTTTAGTTGGACCATCATTTATTTTTCAACAGGACAATGACCCCAAACACACCTCAAGGCTGTGTAAGGGCTATTTGACCAAGGAGAATGATCGGGTGCTACTCCAGATGACCTGGCCTCCACAGTCACCAGACCTGAACCCAATCGAGATGGTTTGGGGTGAGCTGGACCGCAGAGTGAAGGCAAAAGGGTCAACAAGTGCTAAGCATCTCTGGGAACTCCTTCAAGATTGTTGGAAGACCATTCCTGGTGACTACCTCTTAAAGCTCATCAAGAGAATGCCAAGAGTGTGCAAAGCAGTCATCAAAGCAAAAGGTGGCTACTTTGAAAAACCTAGAATATAAGACATAATTTCAGTTTTTTCACACTTTTTTCTTAAGTATGTAATTCCACGTGTTAATTCATAGTTTTGATGCCTTCAGTGTGAATGTACAATTTTCATAGTCCTGAAAATACAGAAAAATCTTTAAATGAGGTGTGTCCAAACTTTTGGTCTGCACTGTATGTGTGTATATGTGTGTGTATATATATATATATATATATATATATATATATATATATATATATATATATATATAATGTCATCGCGATGTAATCGAAGGTCCTTCACTTACTGCATCCTTAGGAACGGAGGCCGCCGCTTGCACCGCTGAGAGCCGGGGGCCATCGGAGGGTAAGTATATCCCATATTTTTTATTTTTATTCTTTTTTTTTTTACATGAATATGGATCCCAGGGCCTGAAGGAGAGTCTCCACTCCTCAAGACCCTGGGAACCATCCGCACCGCACACGCCGTATAAGATGACTGGGCGTATAAGATGAGCCCCGTCCTATACGGCGGGTATATCCCAAACTCCATATTTTATATGGAAAAGTTGGGGGTCGTCTTATACACCAGAAAATACGGTAGTTTATTTATGAAGTTTTCAGAATAATGTAATTTATACACAGGATTCGGCCGGCCGGTCGTGACCAATTAGCAAAGCGTGGTTCAAATTCCGCGCCAATTCGTGGGCGGACTGCGACTGTCGCTGAATGTTAGCGGCCGGGCGTGACCAATCAGTGAAGCTAGGGCCGGCTCCAGGTTTTTGAGGGCCCCGGGTGAAATAGTCTCAGTGGGCCCCCCTCTTTAACACATACCATGATTCATGATGCATAGGCAGCATCAATAGTAAAAAGATCTAATGTTACATATAATAATAATTAAAAAAACGTTATTCTCACCCTCCGACGTGCGTGGTGTCCTCAGCAGTGCAAGCGGCAGGCTTCGGTGCCAAGGATGCGATGCGACAAGGACCTTCCATGATGTCACGGTCATGTGACCGCGACGTCATCACAGGTCCTGCGCTCATACCAACCCTGGGACCGGAAGCCGCCGCGTGCACCGCACACAGGCGCCAGGACTACAAGGGGCCCCTCGGAAGGTGAGTATATGTTTATTTTTTATTTTAAGTCTTTTTTAACCTGTTACATACGTGGCTGGGCAATATACTACGTGACTGGGCAATATGCTACGTGGCTGGGCAATATACTACGTGGCTGGGCAATATACTACGTGGCTGGGCAATATACTACGTGGCTGGGCAATATACTACGTGACTGGCCAATATACTATGTGGCTGGGCAATATACTACGTGACTGGGCAATATACTACGTGACTGAGCAATATACTACGTGACTGGGCAATATACTACGTGACTAGGCAATATACTACATCACTGGGCAATATACTATGTAGCTGGGCAATATAGTACGTGACTGGGCAATATACTACGTCACTGGGTAATATACTACGTGACTGGGCAATATAGTACGTGGCTGGGCAATATACTATGTAGCTGGGCAATATAGTACGTGGCTGGGCAATATACTATGTGGCTGGGATATATACTACGTAGCTGGGAAATATACTACATAGCTGGGCAATATAGTATGTGACTGGGCAATATACTACATGGCTGGGCAATATACTACATGGCTGGACAATATACTACGTGGCTGGGCAATATACTACGTGGCTGGGCAATATACTACGTGGCTGGGCAATATACTACGTGGCTGTGCTATATACTACGTGGACATGCATATTCTAGAATACTCGATGCGTTTGAATCGGGCCACCATCTATTATATATATAACAGTGTGATTTTATTGTACACCGCACTGAATTGCCGGGTTTTCTATAGAACACCGCTGCGTATTTCTCGCAAGTCACACTTGTGGTCCGTGTGTAGTCTGTATTTTTCTTGCCCCCGTAGACTTTCATTGGTGGATTTTTTGCGCAATACGCTGACAAATGCAGCATACTGCAATTTTCTCAGCCTGTTAAATACGGCCGAGAAATATACGGCAGATAGGAGCTGCCCCACAGAGAAACATTGGTCCGTGTGCAATGCGTAGTTTTTGCGCCTCCCCCTTGTCCGTATTTCTCTCTAGTGTGACCCCGGCCTAAGTCTGCAGACATAAATGTAGGTAAAGCCAGAGTAGGACCTGGGACCCGAAAGCTATATAAACGTCCCTTGTTTGTACAAAGAACTAAGCCAGAACCGAAAAAAAATTGAGCCAGAGCCCATGTTGGTATAACTGCAATGCATAGGCGTGCATTCACACTGTGGACATTTAACAGACAAAACCTGAAAAAAAAAAGAGCCAATACCCTGTCGTAAGTAAAGAAATAGTGATCGTACATGTAAATAACATAGGGTCCTTAGTTAAGGCGCGGCTCCTCTATTTAGGCTGTTCGTTATTTGAGGTCAACTACAATTAATTAAAACAATGTTATCTAAGTGCCCCATGTTATTTGCATAATAAGTACTGTAAATAGCATCAGCTCTTTTTTTTAGGTTCTGTTTGGTGTGCATTCACACTGCGGGAATTTAACAATGTATTACACTTATACCAACATGTGATCTGGCTCAGTTTATAAGGGCTCTGGATAAAAAATCCTACCATATCAATTTTACTGCAGATTTCACTCTCTGCAAAACATAATGTGAAATCTGCAGCTAATCTGCATCAAAATGTACAACAAATTCTGATGTGGCATGTAAAATCCTCGGCATAGTGGAAAATCTGTACATTTGAACATACCGTACCTAAAGCTGGCCGTATACAGAATGCTGCACCTGTTTGTACATAATTTACTAACACGTAGGCAGCACTAATTCTACATTTACAGGAAGAAACTGGGCCATACTATCCTTGCCTCTATCACTTACAGGGAGACATAGGAAGTTAGTACTATCTATGCGTATATCACTTACAGAGAAATATAGGAAGGGTAGTACTATCTGTGCTTATGCTATTTACAGGGAGACATAGGAAGATAGTACTATCTGGGCCTATATCACTTACAGGGAGACATAGGCAGGTAGCACTATCATTGCCTATATTACTTACAGGGAAACATAGGAAGGTAGTACTGTCTGTGCCTATACCATTTACAGGGAGACATAGGAAGGTAGTGCTATCTGGGCCTATATCACTAAGGCTGCCGTCACACTTGCAGTATTTGGTCAGTATTTTACATCAGTATTTGTAAGCCAAAACCATGAGTGGAACAAATAGAGGAAAAGTATAATAGAAACATATGCACCACTTCTGCATTTATCACCCACTCCTGGTTTTGGCTTACAAATACTGATGTAAAATACTGACCAAATACTGCTAGTGTGACGGCAGCCTTACAGGGAGACATAGGCAGGTAGCACTATCATTGCCTATATTACTTACAGGGAGACATAGGAAGGTAGTACTGTCTGTGCCTATACCATTTACAGGGAGACATAGGAAGGTAGTGCTATCTGTGCCTATACCATTTACAGGAAGACATGGGAAGGTAGTAAAATCTGTGCCTATATCACTTACAGGGAGACATGGAAAGGTAGTACTATCTGTGCCTATATTACTTACAGGGAGACATAGGAAGGTAGTACTATCTGTGCCTATACCATTTACAGGAAGACATGGGAAGGTAGTACTATCTGTGCCTATATCACTTACAGGGAGACATGGAAAGGTAGTACTATCTGTGCCTATATTACTTACAGGGAGACATATGAAGGTAGTACTATCTGTGCCTATATTACTTACAGGGAGACATGGGAAGGTAGTACTATCTGTGCCTATATTACTTACAGGGAGACATATGAAGGTAGTACTATCTGTGCCTATATTACTTACAGGGAGACATATGAAGGTAGTACTATCTGTGCCTATATTACTTACAGGGAGACATATGAAGGTAGTACTATCTGTGCCTATATTACTTACAGGGAGACATATGAAGGTAGTACTATCTGTGCCTATATTACTTACAGGGAGACATAGTACTACCTTTCCATCTGTGCCTATATTACTTACAGGGAGACATATGAAGGTAGTACTATCTGTGCCTATATTACTTACAGGGAGACATGGAAAGGTAGTACTATCTGTGCCTATATTACTTACAGGGAGACATATGAAGGTAGTACTATCTGTGCCTATATTACTTACAGGGAGACATGGGAAGGTAGTACTATCTGTGCCTATATTACTTACAGGGAGACATATGAAGGTAGTACTATCTGTGCCTATATTACTTACAGGGAGACATATGAAGGTAGTACTATCTGTGCCTATATTACTTACAGGGAGACATATGAAGGTAGTACTATCTGTGCCTATATTACTTACAGGGAGACATATGAAGGTAGTACTATCTGTGCCTATATTACTTACAGGGAGACATAGTACTACCTTTCCATCTGTGCCTATATTACTTACAGGGAGACATATGAAGGTAGTACTATCTGTGCCTATATTACTTACAGGGAGACATATGAAGGTAGTACTATCTGTGCCTATATTACTTACAGGGAGACATAGTACTACCTTTCCATCTGTGCCTATATTACTTACAGGGAGACATATGAAGGTAGTACTATCTGTGCCTATATTACTTACAGGGAGACATATGAAGGTAGTACTATCTGTGCCTATATTACTTACAGGGAGACATGGGAAGGTAGTACTATCTGTGCCTACATTTAGAGTGGGAGACAGGGGCAGTACTATCTGTGCCTATATTTCCCTGGACAGGGTATTTCTGTCTGTACCTACATTTACAGGTGAAGATGGGATGATACAATCTGTACCTACATTCACTAAGAAAGACAAGGAAGCTTTGCAGCTTCTTACCATGGAGCTATTGGCATATGTGCCGCCATATTCTTCCCTGGAAGCAGTTCTTGTTGACAAGAATGGACCGTGAAGCATACCTCATATTTTGCTGCTGGTTTCATAAAAGATATTTCTTTAAAAAAAAAATTTTTTAACTTTTACGCTATTTTTCTGTTTTTTGTAAGCTTTATTTTTTTATATTGAAGGAAATCAAACTAAAAGGACTACAGGCACACAAAGCCAAGAATACCTATAGAAATTGGCCCAGTCTAGTCAAAAATTATCGGCAATACGTGGAATAAAAAGAAAAATGCCAATTTTCTTGGGGACAAACAACACTGACATATAAACGCAGCAGATTACAGAGCAGGCTTGGCTAAGAGAAGCAAACATGTATAATGATAAAATTCTAGGTGCAGTAGAGATAAGTATCCAGTATCCAACGATATAAAATCAGAGTATCTGCATCAGAATCCCAACACAATTACAAATGGCTACAGGTGACAGGGTTCAAAGACTTTAAAACATAATCACGATCCAATGTCCTGTTTCTTGGTCACACACCAACGCGTTTCATGATTTGCTTCGTTGAAGAAGTTGCCAAATGCACATTGGAGTGTGATGGAGGAACAGGACGTTGGATCAAAAGTAAAATATAGTCTACAGCATTATTCTTGCCTTCTAAAATAACTGGCAAAATTGTGGTGAAGCCCGAAGTCAGTGGGGACATTCAGAATTTGTTGACATCTGTTCAGAAATGGAAGCCCTAATGCCTGAAAAGGAACCAATCTCCAGGTTTTTTTCTATTTAAAATACAGCAACCACCATTAGGGTCTTTTTTTACTGCATACTGTAAAGCTGTGAATAAGTCCCCAATTCAGTCTGCAGATCCCAAAAAATAGCCTTAATTATACGCAGACAGGGCGGTCCTGTCCGATGGACATCACTGGGCTTGGTCCAGTGCCTCCTCTCTTCTTGCGATCGCCGCCCTCCTTCCCTGCTTCATGGGGATGACGACGCGTTCTATGTCATCTACACAGTGTCCTCCATCCCTCTCCTTCTGCAGGTGCACTTCTATCTGTCCTGATGAGGACAGTCCAAAGTACTGTAGTGCGCACGCTTCCGGTTTATTTTTGGGTCACCGGAACTCTTTGGCCATTTTCGGCGCATTGGCACTGCGGTACTTTGCTCTTCCCTCAGCAGGGCAGATAGAAGTACACCTGCCCAGGAGTGTGATGGAGGACACTGTGGATGACGTAGGATGCGTCATCTACCCAAAGCAGGGAAGAAGAATGGCGACCGCAAGAAGAGAGGAGGTGCCGGATCAAGACCAGAGATGCTCATTGGACAGGACAGCCCTGTCTGTGAGTATAATAAAAGCTGTTTTTTGGGATCTGCAGGCTGGATTCAGGACTTTTTTTTAAAGCATCTCATTATGCAGTAAAAAAAACAGTAATGGTGGTGGCCGTACTATAGATGGGAAAGATTTGGTGATAAATTCCCTTTAAGGTTGGATGAAGGAAAGAGGGCATTTAGAACTCTGTAACCTTGGAATAAATGCGCTAGTCCCCCAGAAAACATATATTATGAAGCTGAACTCATGGAATGAAAAAAAAAATATGTAGATGTGTATGTAAAGACATTATGGTATAGGAATAATGAATAGGCCGGGGGCGTGATAGTTGCCATTCTAGCACATAAGCTGGCATTGTGGACCCGACAGGACCTCCGGATGCGGAAGTGAGCAGAGCCGGATTACACCTTTACCAATGTCAAAATATTTATATTATCTTGCATATAAAAATCAAGTACAAATTTCTCTTAAAGGGAACCTGTCACCCCGAAAATCGTGGGTGAGGTAAGCCCACCGGCATCAGGGGCTTATCTGCAGCATTCTGTAATGCTGTAGATAAGCCCCCGATGTTACCTGAAAGAGGAGAAAAAGACGTTACATTATACTCACCCAGGGGCGGTCCCGCTGCTGGTCAGGTCGGATGGGCGTCTCTGGTCCGCTGCGGCGCCTCCCATCTTCATTACAAGACGTCCTCTTCTGATCTTCAGCTACGGCTCCGGCGCAGGCGTACTTTGCTCTGCCCTGTTGAGGGCAGAGGATAGTACTGCAGTGCGCAGGCGCCGGAAAGGTCAGAGGCCCGGCGCCTGCGCACTGCAGTACTTTGTCTGCCCTCAACAGGGCAGAGCAAAGTACGCCTGCGCCGGAGACGTGGCTGAAGATCAGAAGAGGACGTCTTGTAATGAAGATGGGAGGCGCCGCAGCGGACCAGAGACGCCCATCCGACCTGACCAGCAGTGGGACCGCCCCTGGGTGAGTATAATATAACGTCTTTTTCTCCTCTTTCAGGTAACATCGGGGGCTTATCTACAGCATTACAGAATGCTGTAGATAAGCCCCTGATGCCGGTGGGCTTACCTCACCCGCGAATTTCGGGGTGACAGGTTCCCTTTAAGGAAGGAAAAAATTCTACGGAAGAAGAGAAGGTGGTTCTGATATAAAGAAACGCTCCACTGCAGTGTTGAGGACATTACTGATGGTAAAAGCTGCGCATTTAGGGGGTCCGCTGTGTATATTTGGATAGTGCCGATGAGCAGATCCGGCTGTGCACCTGCAGCCATTGTCTTGCTATACTGCGCTCTACATATCCGAGGTACCAGATACTTATTGTTCTGCCTGGAGTTTCACATTCATTCCCGAGCTACGTCTTGGAATTGACGGCCGAGGGAATCTCCACTTTTCTCCACATTTTATAGGTTAGCGCTGCCATTACTGACAGTGACGGCTCTTGGAAACTGAGTCCAGGGAACTGGTAGTTCTCAAATAGTCGTGTTGGTGTCCTTCCTCTAGGATGGGAATTGGTCACACATCACTCATAAAAGCAAAGAGCTTTTTTTTTACGGAAATTCTAAAATTTCTATTGCAAAAGGTAGCTAGAAGGAATAAAGAGCGCACATAGCGTCTTATCTGAGATAAGGGAATATTCGTGAGAGATAGTATAAATTCACTCACCTATTATGGTTGTGTAAGACACAACCACTGCACTTAGCATTGGCGGCTGCTACAAGCCCCGATGTGATGATCCTTGGCTAGATGAAGAGAATGGGGCATCAGACTGCGCTGCTCGCCTGTCAGGATAATGTACCAGAGAAGTCCAAATAGATGTAATAGAAATTAGACTTCTATTTTTGAGGAAGGACACCAACACGACTATTTGAGAACTACCGGTTCCCTGGACTCCGTTTCCAAGAGCCGTCACCGTCAGTAATGGCAGCACTAACCTATAAAATGATGTGGAGAAAAGTGGAGATTCCCTCGGCTGTCAATTCCAAGACGTAGCTCGGGAACGAATGTGAAACTCCAGACAGAACAATAAGTATCTGGTACCTCGGATATGTAGAGCGCATCTCTTCATCTAGCCAAGGATTATTGCAAAAGGTAAAAATTTAAAATCTGAAAATCTGCAAAAAAAAAAACTCCTTACATGTAAACCTATAGGTTATTTTGAGTTTCTAGTGGAGAGCGCTTCAGCAAATGCGCCTTATTTGAGGTTTTTTTTTCTTAGTGGTTTTAAAGAGGTTTTTTTAACATGAGTTTTTTTTTTTGTGGTCTTTTGTGCATAGTTTGGAGCAGATTCCATTAGGAGCCGCTTGGAAGATGTGACTTTTTTTTTTTCGTACCAGGCATTGTTCAAACCCTGAAGCAGAAAAAAAACACTCAAAAGAATGAATATATGAACAGCAAGGTGGTTTTACAGTAGAAATTAATAGAAAGAATTTAGCTTTTTTTTTTTTTTTTAACTTTTTTTAATGTTGTTTTTTATCCTCAAGCATTTTTTTTTACAGCTCCCCAAAAAAAACTTTAAAAAAAAAAAGTGTGTGCACAGTCCTTCTGCTGAGTTTTTGGAGCGCTAACTACGGAAACGTCAACCTTTTGATGAGTTTTGTGTTTTGGAGGAAGATGTGGAATGTGACTCTGTAATGTAATCAATATGACATTCCTCCTGACATTTCTTGTTCCTGCCGCTCATATAATGCATGCCTTGTATGGCACAGGACCACGGAGTCTAGTGATTGGCTGCAGCGGTGACATGTGTAGACAGGATGTCATTGTTGCAGCAAGATAAGGACTGGTGTGGCAGCAGATTTACTGGTAAATGTCGGAGCTGTGTACGAGTTGTTTTTTTGTTTGCTTGTTTTTTTTTTATCATTTTCTATTTTTTCAACCTAGACCATTTTCTTTTAGATGTCTAAAAAAAAAACACACCAAAAAACCCTCTTTAGGCTACTTTGCCACCATGAGCATTTGGTGCGTTTTTGACGCTACATAAAAAACGCAGCGTCTTACAGTTCCAACAAAGTAGATGAGATTTATAGAAATCTCCTGCCCTTTGTGTTTTTTTTTTTTTTTTTTACTGGGCATAATCTGAGCTGCAGTGCGCATTTCTAATTCGCAGCATGTCAATTTCTCTTGTGGGTACACTGCGTTTCCTGTTCGGATTTTCCTCATAGACTTACATTACACATGGAAAACCCGTAAATAAAAAAAACACACGTGATTTTAGTGGGTTTCTGCTACGGAAACACATCAAAAGCACATGTAATCCGCACCGAAGTATGTCAGTAAAGAGTTGTCAAAGCCAAATACCAGGAAGTCTAAAAAAGCAGCTTTATTTAAAGCATGGCGTACCAAAAAGAGACAAAAAAAGCTTGTAAAAAAAAACAAAAAGACAAGGAAAAACCCGCAAGTGACATAATTTTAATAATAGGTGCAGAAATTCTGCAGCCTCAAAAAACTCAGCAAAAGCTCCTCGTGTGAACGCAGCCTGAGGGCTCAACCATATGTGTTTTTGCACCTGTGTTTCAAAGATGGCACCTAGAATAGAGAATGGGGCTGTACACGTCTGAATTTTCGCAGAAAATTGTTGCTCCAAGTGTCAGTCAAAGAAACTGATGAAACTTGGACCAAACACTGATGGTAAAACCTGACACTCTGACCAAACTCTGATATAAAAAAAAAAAAAAACACTAATAAAACGCGATCCGATTTTTTCGTACAAGAAAATGCCGGACATCAGAGTGAGGCCCTAATCTGATTGCTAGAATAAAGGGGATGTGGGTTTCAATGACTCCACGATATAGTTTATCTCCGCTCCAACTCTGCGACTTAATGCTCCTTCAAAAGCGCTATTGATTTCTGTGCCACCATGCCGGCCCGGTACAGAAACATTGATTTCATCAATGGCACTTCCAGAGAATAAATGTGTCACAGATTCTTTCTGAGCTTTTCTTGGAAAAATTAATGGAAAGCAGAATATTTTTGTTCTCTTTGATGGGTTCACATGCACAAGATGAGACCCCCACTGCTGGTTGTACCCAGCACTTGTGTAAGGTCGGAGTCTTAGCGGATGTTTAATTTTTCCACAAAAATGTCTAGCGGTGAAATAGAGTCCTGTTCATTGAGGTAACAATCCCATCCAAGTGGGAATAACACTTAAGAATTGATCAAAGTCTTGTAATCCACTTGATGACCAGCGCCAGAATACGGAGGTCAGCCAGGGCCGGCAGAGGACCTTCACCCGTGACGTGGGTCAATCAGACATGTTTCTGTGATTCTTTTGCGGCTGCATGCACTGCAGAAGACACGGACATGTCTATAATGGTAAGTGTAGATGACAAATAGACGTCTGATTGACCCTTTAGTAGTAGGACGGAGATGAGAGAAGCCTCTGATCTCCATTGTTTCTCCCCTTGTAAGCAGATTACAATAAGGTAAAGGAGGGATCACACTGGGTCACAGGGAAACCTGGTGATGCAAATATACCCAAACCTACGGAAAGACCCCAGGGCGGTCTATTCGGGGTTCCTGTTCTTAGGACATACTTGGATGTATAAATGTATACTATTATGTAAAATTATAATTATGGAATTCAATTGTGCAAAGTATTGCTCGAAAAGGTTACAAAGCGGGAACTAATATTGGATTTTGCCATAACAACCTACTCTGGAAATAGATTGCCCAAAATGCTACCAACAGGGAAAACAATCACAACCCTATCGTAAAAGTAAAAAAAAATGTTGATGGGTTCAATGAAAAAGAAAATCTAATCTGTATAAGGTATTATTAGTATGCTTTTCTTCTATAGCACCATGTTCCACAACACTTTACAGACATTATCATCACTGTGGCCATTGGGGCGAACAATCTAGATTCCCTATCAGTATGTCTTTGAGGTGTGGGAGAAAGCCGGAGAACCCAGAGGAAACCGATGCAAACACAGGGAGAACATACAAACTCCTCGCAGATGTCTGTGGTAGGACCCCAGTGCTGCAAAGCAACATGGCTAATCACTGAACCGCCATTCTGCCTGTCACGATTCCCCTGACCGCTGTCACCAATGGGTCAGGATTCACACCGTGACCGTCACCCCTACGTCACGGATTGAGGTGACTTTAGGCCAACAGACGGCTATCACATGTGCAGGGGGGCTTATCTTAGTTATCCCTCCACTCCACGATGTGATGAAAAACCACACACAAGGCTATTGACCTCTTGCTTACAGCATGGGCTTATTTTAGTTATCCCACTGCTTTTCTATATACCACGAACTGCAGGGATTTATGTATATCCCGCTTACAGTTCCACTTAACACTTGCAGCTCTCTGGCGCCCCCCTTACTCTCAGGTCAGATTAGGTACTGCACCCTGGGTAATTAGTCGCCAGAAAGGCTGCCTGCTATGTACTGGCTATTGGGCACGCTGCAGCGACGCGATAACTACTCCCACTTAGGCAGGATCAATAATTATCAATGCCGCAGTCGCTATAACGCCACCCAACTACCCGGTACAAAACGTATGCTGCCACCAGCTTCGAATAAACGGGTCCGAAGCTAACCCAACACAACAGTAGCGTATTTCCCTTCAAGAGACTTGGGGTACGGTTTAGAACAGGAGAACGAACTAATATGAAATATTCCATAAAAATTAGGCAGTGCTTTATCAAAAATATTTTATAAGATGTTACAAATGAGACAATTGCAAATATGTACATGGGTAATTATAACATAAAGGGAATAAATGAGAAAAGTATCACTCACATGTTAAAAGCATGGCGGGCACCCCAGGCTAGTGCAGTTTCCATACATCCCAGTCCATGGGATGTACTCAGCTCTTCCAGGACAATAGGACAAGAAGTCCAGAAGAAGAAATCAAGCAGAGCGAGTCAGCTGGGGATGTGTGCAGTCAGTTATACTTTCAAGGCTGTGACATCACAGAAAGGCGGGTTTATCCAGACCCTCCTCTCTCTACATTCTGAGTACTTCAATCTTAAATTTATCTACTTGCTATAACTTTGCTACAAAACATGACAGAGTCAGACTCAACCGATCATTCATCTCGGATTAACGTGAGCATTCTAATGAGATCAAATATGTCCTAACTGGGATACATATTCACAGAGACATCCCTACTTCTTTACCAGATGGAGTTAGAAGCCCGAGTTTCATGGGATGTGTAGATACACCGAGTGAGACTAAGAATATATATTTTTGTATTTCTAGCTTAAATCGTTTGCCTAATATCTAACAAAAACTAAACAAAGAATCTTTCATGAATTTTTGGAGCCACTTTTCCTTATAGCTGAACAAGAGCTTACACAGGAAATGCCAGTCGTAAATTCCATTCGGCAATAAAACCTCTCTTCCCCCATACTCTCAGAGAAGGAAAGCCAGGATTTGCAGCTACAAACTGTTACTCCAAGAAGGGGGGCTTAGCCCACGCAGGCTAGCGAGAGAACTACTTATGATATTTCATACCATATCGTGACACCTCCCCCTTTTGGTGTGCGCTAGGGAGGTAGAACCCGACGGTATGCCTCCATGGGCACCTCAGTAGGTTCACCCTGGCGGGAGAGTCCATCTGCATTCCCATGCTCCCTGCCCGTTTTGTGTTCAATGGTGAAGTCAAACTGCTGAAGGGCAAGGCTCCAGCGTAGCAACCTGCCGTTGGTTCCACACATGGCGTTTAGCCAGCGCAGAGGGTTGTGGTCGGTCACCACAGTGAAAGTGTGACCATACAAGTAGGGCTGCAAGCGCTGCAGGGCCCAGACTATGGCCAGGCACTCCTTCTCGATTGTGGAGTAGGCCACTTCCCTCGGCAAAAGTTTCCAGCTCAGATATAACACGGGGTGCTCTTGGTCCTCTGAGTCAACCTGGCTGAGCACAGCACCCAGGCCAAACTCGCTGGCGTCGGTCTGCACCAAGAACGGTCGACTGCTGTCGACTGCTTTCAACACAGGGGCGTTGCACAGTGCGGTTTTCAACGCCTGGAAGGCCCCCTCACAGCCATCTGTCCAGGTGACGATGTGGGGTAGCTTCTTCCTGGTGAGGTCCGTCAAAGGTTTTGCCAGGCTACTATAGTGCTGTACGAAGCGCCTATAGTACCCTGCAGTGCCCAAGAAGGACATCACCTGTTTCTTGGTCACGGGAGTGGGCCAGTTCACGATCACTCCCACTTTGTCAGGCTCTGGCTTCAGGGTGTTCCCGCCTACCCGGTGCCCCAGGTAGTGAACCTCCCTCATGCCCATCTGACACTTTCCCGGCTTGATAGTCAGTCCTGCTTGGTGAATCCGCCTGAGCACCTCCTCGAGATGCTGCAGGTGTTCCTCCCAGGAGGAACTGAAGATGGCAATGTCATCCAAGTACGCCACGGCGTACTTCTCCAGTCCCCGAAGCTGGAGGTTGACCATCCGCTGGAAAGTGGCAGGGGCATTCTTCATGCTGAAGGGCATGACCGTGGACTCGTACAGTCCGAAGGGCGTGATAAAGGCGGACTTCTCCTGCGCCTCGGGTCTCAGGGGAATCTGCCAGTATCCTCTACTCAAATCCATTATTGTCAGGTATTTTGCGCCAGCTAACTTCTCAAGCAGCTCCTCGATGCGCGGCATGGGGTGCGCGTCCGAGGCTGTAATGGCGTTGAGCCCCCTGTAGTCCACGCAGAACCGGGTGGTCCGGTCCTTCTTTGGCACGAGAACTACAGGTGAGGCCCACGCACTCTTTGACCGTCGAATCACCCCCAGCTGTAACATCTCATCGATCTCTTGGCGCATAATCTGCTGCACCTGGTCAGAGATTCGATAGGGTGTTCGCCGTAGTGGGGCGTGATTCCCGGTGTCCACCTCGTGGACGGCTAACTCAGTCCTCCCAGGTCGGTTGGAGAACACGACCCGGAAGGGTTCCAGGGTGGTTTGCAACTGCACCCGCTGGGGTTCAGTTAACGAGGCGCTTACCTCCACATCCTCGATGGACCCATTGGCCTTGGCTTGGGCCAGCAAGTCCAGGAGGGTGTCTTCCTCACCGTCTTCGGGCAAGCTGCAGACCGGTAGGACGAAAGGTTCACGTTCGTGATGAGCCTTCATCATGTTGACGTGAAAGGCCTTTCGCCTACCCCGAGCGTGGTCAAGTGTGACCACGTAAGTGACCGGGTTGAGCTGTTGGTGGACGACGTACGGGCCCTCCCAGGCAGCCTGAAGCGTATCCGTTGGTACGGGGACCAGCACCCACACCTTTTGACCCACGTGGTAGGTCCGCTCCCGGGCGTTCTGGTCGTACCAGTGCTTCTGATCAGCCTGAGCCTGCGTCATGTTGTCATGCACCAACTGCGTCAAGGTCTGCATCTTGTCACGGAAGCGCATGACATACTCCACTATGGACACTTCAGAAGGGTTCAGCTCCTCTTCCCAGGATTCTCTTACCAACCCAAGGGGTCCCCGGACTCGCCTGCCGTACAGGAGCTCGAAGGGGGAGAACCCCGTCGAGGCCTGCGGAACCTCTCGGTAAGCAAACAGCAGGTGTGGGAGGTACCGCTCCCAGTCGCGCCCTTGGGTCTCAACCAGCATGCGTAGCATCTGTTTGAGGGTACCATTGAAGCGTTCACACAAGCCATTGGTCTGTGGGTGATACGCACTCGATACCAGGTGCTTCACCTGCATTCTCTTACAGAGAGCCTCCATTAGGCGAGACATAAATTGGGTTCCTTGATCAGTAAGCATTTCCCTGGGAAATCCTACACGTGAAAAGATAGCCAACAGGGCATCCGCCACCTTATCTGCCCTAGTTGACGACAGAGCTACTGCCTCTGGGTACCGGGTAGCATAGTCTACCACAGTAAGGATGTATTGCTTTCCAGAGCTGCTGGGGACGGCCAGCGGGCCCACAATGTCCACCGCGATCCTCTGGAAAGGCTCCTCTATTACTGGCAAAGGGATCAGGGGAGCCTTAATAGCAGGCCCCGCCTTCCCCACTCTTTGACAAGTGATACAGGAGCGGCAGTAGTTTGACACATCTGTCCCCATCTTAGGCCAATAGAAGTGTTGAGACAGCCGGGCCTTAGTTTTGCTGATCCCCAAGTGTCCAGCTAGCGGGATCTCATGGGCAATCCGCAACAACTCACCCCGGAATTGCTGCGGGACGACCAGCTGTCTTTCCCTCAACCACTCCTTTTGTGATTCTCCGGGTACTGTCTCCCGGTACAACCTTCCTTGTTCCCAGAACACCTTCTCCTTATCAGCCTCGGAGAAGTGCGTCCCGGCAAGTTGTCTCAAACTCTCTAGGCTCGCATCTGTGTGCAGAGCGGCCTGAAACTCCTGGCTAGGGGAAGCCAGAAGCGACGTCAGGGTCCCTTCCCCACGGGAACCCTCTTGGACCTGCTCTGGGTCCACCTCTGGTTCAGTCACAGTGATGACTGAGGAGGGTCCGGAAGGCTGACAGTTATCTGCGTTCCGGGCACTCTGACTGCGGGTGACAGCAGCTACGTAGGCTGTCTCCCCGGGGATTTCTACAGTCCCATCAGCCGGCGCTGCTATGGGCTCTACCTCCCCATCCACCCCCAACACTCCAGGGGCAGTGCTACTTATGGGCCAGTTACCTTCCTCGGTGGCACTGGTCACTTTCATGGCATCACCTTCCTCACGGTTCCCATGCATCTCCCCATTTCCTGTAGCACCGACACTTGCCCCTGTTAGGGGTTCCTCATCCGTCTCACTCCGCAGAGCGACGTGGCTGGGCACGCCTGTACCTATGGACACATTAACCTTCACAGAAAAATCATTATCCGGTTCAGCTGGCACAGGTACAACATTTTCACCATCAATCCTAGGAAAAAAATGGTTAATAGATGCATCATTACAAGATAAAGCATGGTCAGGTAACACATGCGATCTCCCATCATCATCATCATCATCATCAGGGTTAACTTTACCCTCATTAGTAGATTGGGGAGGGGTGTCGGGGACGTAGTGTGCAAACATCCTCCCCAAATCAGTCCCCAACAAAACATCAGTGGGCAAATTATCCGACAGCCCCACTTCCTTCACCCCGCTCCCAGCACCCCAATCAATAAAAACCCGGGCCATCGGTAAGGGACAGCTGATGCCCCCAATCCCAGTGACAGTTAGGGTTTTCCCCGGAGTGATTTCTTCAGGGGCCGCCAGTTCGGGTCGGATGAGGGTTCGTTCAGCCCCGGTGTCCTTGAGGCCTGTAGCAACGTGGCCTCCCACAGTGACGGGCTGTACGTTGTCACACACCCTCCCAACCAGACCACCCACCAAAAGAACTGCTGCATTAGGCCCTGGGGCCTTGGCTGGGGTGTTCTTCTGCTTAGCTGGGCAGTAGGTACTGATATGACCAGTCTGATTGCAGGTGAAACACTTGCGAGGTTCGGTGGTAGGTCTGGTGTTGTTGGCCACAGGGCCAGGACCTCTGGTGTGTTGGCTGGCAGGGGTACTGGCGTTTGTTGCAGGCTTACCCCCTCTCCAGCTGGTGGTGACTGGCTTCCGCACTTCCGATCTACGGTTGGCTTCATAGGCATCGGCAAGCTGCGCTGCTTTCGTCACGTCTTTGGGTTCTCTGTCCATCACGAACTGTCGCACCTCAGCTGGGCAAAGATGAAAGAACTGGTCTTTGATCATCAGGTCTCGCAGCGGTGCAAAGGTGGTCACTGACAGTCCTTGGGTCCACTGGTCAAAGTGGGTCCCCAGTCCATGCACCACATCACTGTAGCTGCCGTGTGGGCCACGTTGGAGGGTCCGGAACTTTCTACGGTACACCTCGGGTGTAAGCTGGTACTTGGCTATCAGAGCCTGCTTGATGGCCTCATAGTCACCATCTTGTTCTTGAGGGAGGGCAGCAAATGCATCCAGAGCTTTACCTCTCAGCCCTGGTGTCAGGTATCGGGCCCATTCATCTGTAGGCAGCCGGTACTGTCTGCAGGCTTTCTCAAAGGCCCGCAGAAAAGTGTCCAAGTCTCCGTCCTTCTCCATAACAGGGAAGTGATCGGGCCGGGGCTTCGGTATCTGAGCGCTGCTGGGCTCACGTCTCTGGGCGGTGGAGGGCATCCCCCCCTGCCGGAGCATCTCCAGTTCACGTTCTCGCTGGGCTTGGCGCTCGGCTCTCTCAGCCTCTCGCTGGGCCTCTCGTTCGGCTCGGGCCTCCTGCCGATACTGCTGAATCAGCCGTAGGCGTCCCTCATGGTCATCAGTGGGGAGTTCTTCCAAGGCCGCCTGCAGGTGGAGGTCCAATTCGCCCGGATTGCTAACAGGGCCGGCATTCAGTGGTTGGACCTCTGCTGCAGCACCATGTTCGCTGGTGCTGGCTTCTGCGGCCTCTGGGCTCTGTGACCTGGCTTGGTCGGCTTCAAATTGCACCAGTTCAGCGACCATTTGAGTCTTGGTCTTACCCTGGGGGTTCAGGCCATGGTACGTGCATATCCCAGCAAGAGAGTCCTTCTTCTGCTGGTTGTACCAGGCTTCCCCTTTCGCAGCCATGGTTGCCAAATAAAAGATAGGATAGAAAAACGAAGAGAAAGGGAAGGGATAATTACCAGTACGCAATTGTCTCACAACTAAAAAGCACTGAGTTCGTTCTCCAAACTTATTTGCGCAGAGTCCTCGCAAGAACTTTCTGCAAGTTTTTAGTGAGAGGAATGATTACTCAAACCAAATCACTAATGCTCTAAGATATCCCACCGCCTTGCCACCAATTGTCACGATTCCCCTGACCGCTGTCACCAATGGGTCAGGATTCACAACGTGACCGTCACCCCTACGTCACGGATTGAGGTGACTTTAGGCCAACAGACGGCTATCACATGTGCAGGGGGGCTTATCTTAGTTATCCCTCCACTCCACGATGTGATGAAAAACCACACACAAGGCTATTGACCTCTTGCTTACAGCAGGGGCTTATTTTAGGTATCCCACTGCTTTTCTATATACCACGAACTGCAGGGATTTATGTATATCCCGCTTACAGTTCCACTTAACACTTGCAGCTCTCTGGCGCCCCCCTTACTCTCAGGTCAGATTAGGTACTGCACCCTGGGTAATTAGTCGCCAGAAAGGCTGCCTGCTATGTACTGGCTATTGGGCACGCTGCAGCGACGCGATAACTACTCCCACTTAGGCAGGATCAATAATTATCAATGCCGCAGTCGCTATAACGCCACCCAACTACCCGGTACAAAACGTATGCTGCCACCAGCTTCGATTAAACGGGTCCGAAGCTAACCCAACACAACAGTAGAGTATTTCCCTTCAAGAGACTTAGGGTACGGTTTAGAACAAAAGAACGAACTAATATGAAATATTATATTCCATAAAAATTAGGCAGTGCTTTATCAAAAATATTTTGTAAGATGTTACAAATGAGACAATTGCAAATATGTACATGGGTAATTATAACATAAAGGGAATAAATGAGAAAAGTATCACTCACATGTTAAAAGCATGGCGGGCACCCCAGGCTAGTGCAGTTTCCATACATCCCAGTCCATGGGATGTACTCAGCTCTTCCAGGACAATAGGACAAGAAGTCCAGAAGAAGAAATCAAGCAGAGCGAGTCAGCTGGGGATGTGTGCAGCCAGTTATACTTTCAAGGCTGTGACATCACAGAAAGGCGGGTTTATCCAGAACCTCCTCTCTCTACATTCTGAGTACTTCAATCTTAAATTTATCTACTTGCTATAACTTTGCTACAAAACATGACAGAGTCAGACTCAACCTATCATTCATCTCGGATTAACGTGAGCATTCTAATGAGATCAAATATGTCCTAACTGGGATACATATTCACAGAGACATCCCTACTTCTTTACCAGATGGAGTTAGAAGCCCGAGTTTCATGGGATGTGTAGATACACCGAGTGAGACTAAGAATATATATTTTCGTATTTCTAGCTTAAATCGTTTGCCTAATATCTAACAAAAACTAAACAAAGAATCTTTCATGAATTTTTGGAGCCACTTTTCCTTATAGCTGAACAAGAGCTTACACAGGAAATGCCAGTCGTGAATTCCATTCGGCAATAAAACCTCTCTTCCCCCATACTATCACAGAAGGAAAGCCAGGAATTTTCAGCTACAAACTGTTACTCCAAGAAGGGGGGCTTAGCCCACGCAGGCTAGCGAGAGAACTACTTATGATATTTCATACCATATCGTGACACTGCCCATATATAGTACAGTGCAAACCACTGAACCACCATGCTGCCCATATATAGTACAGTGCTAACCACTGAACCGCTGTGCTGTCCATATATAGTACAGTGCTAACCACTGAACCACCATGCTGCCCATATATAGTACAGTGCAAACCACTGAACCACCATGCTGCCCATATATAGTACAGTGCTAACCACTGAACCGCTGTGCTGTCCATATATAGTACAGTGCTAACCACTGAACCACCATGCTGCCCATATATAGTACAGTTCTAACCACTGAACCACCATGCTGCCCATATATAGTACAGTGCTAACCACTGAACCGCTGTGCTGTCCATATATAGTACAGTGCTAACCACTATGCTGCCCATATATAGTACAGTGCTAACCACTGAACCACCATGCTGCCCATATATAGTACAGTGCTAACCACTGAACCACCATGCTGCCCATATATAGTACAGTGCTAACCACTGAACCACCGTGCTGCCCATATATAGTACAGTGCTAACCACTGAGCCACCGTGCTGCTCATATATAGTACAGTGCTAACCACTGAACCACCATGCTGCCCATATATAGTACAGTGCTAACCACTGAACCACCATGCTGCCCATATATAGTACAGTGCTATCCACTGAGCCACCGTGCTGCTCATATATAGTACAGTGCTAACCACTGAACCACCATGCTGCCCATATATAGTACAGTGCTAACCACTGAACCGCTGTGCTGTCCATATATAGTACAGTGCTAACCACTGAACCACCATGCTGCCCATATATAGTACAGTGCTAACCACTGAACCGCTGTGCTGTCCATATATAGTACAGTGCTAACCACTGAACCACCATGCTGCCCATATATAGTACAGTGCTAACCACTGAACCGCTGTGCTGTCCATATATAGTACAGTGCTAACCACTGAACCACCGTGCTGCCCATATATAGTACAGTGCTAACCACTGAACCACCATGCTGCCCATATATAGTACAGTGCTAACCACTGAACCACCATGCTGCCCATATATAGTACAGTGCTAACCACTGAACCACCATGCTGCCCATATATAGTACAGTGCTAACCACTGAACCACCATGCTGCCCATATATAGTACAGTGCTAACCACTGAACCACCATGCTGCCCATATATAGTACAGTGCTAACCACTGAACCACCATGCTGCCCATATATAGTACAGTGCTAACCACTGAACCACCATGCTGCCCATATATAGTACAGTGCTAACCACTGAACCACCATGCTGCCCATATATAGTACAGTGCTAACCACTGAACCACCATGCTGCCCATATATAGTACAGTGCTAACCACTGAGCCACCGTGCTGCTCATATATAGTACAGTGCTAACCACTGAACCACCGTGCTGCCCATATATAGTACAGTGCTAACCACTGAACCACCGTGCTGCCCATATATAGTACAGTGCTAACCACTGAACCACCATGCTGCCCATATATAGTACAGTGCTAACCACTGAACCACCATGCTGCCCATATATAGTACAATGCTAATGACTGAGCCGCTGTGCTGTCCATATATAGTACAGTGCTAACCACTGAGTCACATGCTGCCCATATATATTCTGAGTCACTATGCTACCCCTATAAAGTACAGTGCTATCCACTGTGCAAACATTCTGCCCATATATAGTAGTGCTAACCACTGAGCCATTATGATTCCCATATACAGTACAATGCTAATCACTGAGTCACTATGCTGCCCCTATAAAGTACAGTGCTAACACTGAGCTGCCGTGCTGCCCATATATAGTACAGTGCTAATCACTGAGCCAATATGCTGCCCATACAGTATATAGTGCAATGCTAACCACTGAGCCGCTGTGCTGTCCATATAGGTTTTCAAGATGTTAAAAGTAATGGTCTGCACTTTTTCTAGCAACAGTATATCCTATATAAACATAGTTATTTTAGCAATTCTTAATGGCCAGTGGCCGCCTTAGAAGATCAAGCGGGACTATCTTTATGATTTTGGGTTTTCCTGTCCTTTTTGGGGCCGATTCCCCACCCCCATCATTACTGACACGTAGTTCCCATAGCGGCCGCCTTGGCCATGCCAGTCATATATATACAGTATAATGTTACCCACATGTATTGTAACCTACAAGTGCGGCAGTGTCAGCACATCGGGCCCTTTGCAACGTCCTCGCTTGTTTCTCGCCTCCGCTCTAATCTTGTCTGAATGAGATGAAGAGTAATTAGGAATTAGTCTTTATCCCGACCAAATCTAGTCGCTCGCATCGAACAAAGTGAAATAGATAACGGGAGCCAACTGTTCACCCGGCATATGCCAGAATACTTTGATACCGATGCCAAAAAATTAAACGGCAATGTAGCTGGATATTGGCTGGCCCCGTGGTCTGCTCGCAGAAATGTTCTGTGTGTCAGATGTGATTGTGTCCGGCGCTGGTGATGGGGTATTACTTCCAAGAGCGGTCAGGGATCCTGGATAATTACATGCAATGGAACATTTGCTCCGTATGCGTTTCCTTTCTTTTCTTTTTTTTTCTGTGCCATGAGGTGGTTTATGTAACCTTTTGCTATAATTCTATACATTTCCGAAAACAAAAACCCTGTTTCTCTCTGAAGCTGAAATTTCAGCACCTACAATCACGAGGATTAGTCTGAATCAGGTATTTTATAAGGCCTCTGTTTCCTGTACTTCTACACTACATATCCCCAAAACACCAGAAATCTACATCCGAGATGGCGTCACAGCAGTCAGTACAGCTTTGCCAAAGTGGTCATCTCGAAATCAAACCGTGTATTAGACCTGAAGAACGGAAGAAATCCTGAGCCGTTGGCGCTTCTGGTTTGAGAAGTCCAGATGGAATACAAAGTGGAGTCAGCGGGATGTAGGAAAATGACACTAAAAGTGCTCAAAATGTATAAAAACAACAAACGGGCATAAAGTGGAAAGTTACAAGTTTGTGCAAAACGTTACGATAACCGACCGGTGTCTTCATCAGGCAAATTGTTACCTAGTCCTTGGCTGCAATGTATACAGTAGGACAGGGGTCCCCAACCTGTAGCTCGGGAGCCACATGTGGCTTGCGGCCCTATGAATTGTGGCTCGCGGCTGTCTGCTAGAACTGGAGCTGATGCACCATGCTGACAAACGGGTATGAAAAGCACCTCTGAAAATGGTGAATTTTGTGAGCAGCCCTGCACAGAAGAGCATATCTGGATGAACATGTACTGGTCTTAGGGGTTTTGAGAAAATTTGAGTATGGTACGCTGGAGACAAGATGACACCACTCGTCAGAGGAGATGTTTGGAGCTGGATGTGACAGTGTCTTGGGAGTGCTTTATAGGAGAATACTGAATGGGGGTATTGTAGGAACCCCTGGATCTTTGTATACTGCTTTGGGGTGATTGATTTTTGTGGAAAAGCTTTGGTTACCATTATGCCTGTAATGGGGGCTTTGGTTGCCACTATTGTGAGGGGGTGGGAGCTGAATGTGGCTCGCGACCCTCTCTCAAGGCTGGATGTGGCTCGTAGCCCTCTGTCAGAGCTGAATGTGGCTCTCAAGGTCAGAAACGTTGGGGACCTCTGCAGTAGGACTACCGGAACGTTGTTAGGTGAAGTGGTCCCTGACCCCCCAAAAATTGCAAAAACACTATAAAAAGTAAAACGTGAGAATATATCTTGTACTGTGATATATAGAATTTGAGGACTTTTGCAAACTATTTATTTTGAATACTTAAATGCATCTAATTGGGGCTAAAAATCATTTTTGCAATTTTGGTTTTGATAAAAAATTGTGCTGCAGAAAGAGTTTACTGAAAATCCATCAGTAATACCGGTGACGGGGAGTTTGTGACTCGTTTTTGTCTTTGGCCTCATTCACACGTCCGTTTTTTTCACGGATAACACTCGTATCTTTGACAGTCTGTGGGGTAGTTCACATTTCAGATTTTAAAAATCTCGGAGACGTATCCAATATTGATCCGAGTGTCTAATCCAAATCAGCAATGCGAGTCTACGGGTCAGTGAAAAAAAATCTGACAGCACTCTGATGCCACCCGTTTTTTACTGACAGATGGGAAAAGATGGAGAAATGTTTTAATTTTTTTTTTACTTTTTTCTCATCCGTGAAATAAATTAATTAGCGATGAAAAGCTGGTCCGTTTTTTTCTCATAAAAACCCTCCGGTCTGAATGAGGCCTTTTTCTGATTTATGACCACAGACCACATCACAGTTCAGTGTGCCAGGAAACCTAGCGCCTGTGTAAGCAAAACGATGCAACATTTTTAATGAAACCCTATTGCAAACATAACTTTTAGCTGCAAATGCATGCATTTAAAGTAAACAATTAAGAAAAATGTCCTTAAAGATGGGTAATCCCGTAAGGTAGACTTGTAGTCAGGTGCGAGTACCCAGGACGTATACACAATGGTCAATTTGAAAAGAAGTTGTTGCATAACAACATAAAAAGGTGAAATCTTCACGTCCTCATCAAATGCACAACATAGCGCTACATTCATGGCATAATAAAATGTCATTTACTGAGATGTTTCTATATGAATCAAGTCTCCTTTGTGCTCGATATAAATGGAAATATTTGGAGTTTTCAGTAAGGCTACTTTCACACTAGCGTTAACTGCAATCTGTCACAATCCGTCATTTTGCAGAAAAAACGCATCCTGCAAAAGAGCTTGCAGGATGCGTTTTTTCCCCATAGACTTGTATTGACGACGGATTGCCACACGTCGCATCCGTCGTGCGACGGATGCATCGTGCTTTGGTGGACCGTCGGGAGCAAAAAACGCTACATGTAACATTTTTTTCTCCTGACGGACCGCTTTTTCCGACCGCGCGTGCGCGGCCGGAACCCCGCCCCCACCTCCCCGCGCCTCACAATGGGGCAGCGGATGCGCCGGAGAAATGCATCCGCTGCCTCCGTTGTGCAGTGCGTTAAACGCTAGCGTCGGAATCTCTGCCCGACGCATTGCGACGGGGAGATTCCGACGCTAGTGTGAAAGTAGCCTAAGGAGTTAATAATGGGTTCTGGCCACTTGCTGCCCACACAGCTGCTGAGCTTGTCACAATGTATCAGTATATATGCAAAGCTCAGATGTTGCTGCTCCTGTAAGCTCTACTAACCCTGTAGATCCTGGATGCAATTGTAGAAAAGACTATATCACTTGGGGGATGGTCAATAATCCATCATGATGGCAGGACATGCTCAAAGGTGCTACATCCATGGCGAGGCAGCTGCATTGCTTTTCTTCAGCCTCTGAAATTCGGACACAATCCTGATAAGATTTCCAGTTATGGACAGCCAGGCCCCTCCCGTTCTCCTAGACTTCCCCAGAGTGGATGGAGATGTCATCGGTGCTTACCAACAGACATGGATGAACCAGTGCATGTGCAGCTGCTTGTCCTTCTCTGGAACAGTCGGCCGGGTGTTATCATTAACCTGATACAAATAAGCCCCTTACACACTGTTCGCTCTACGTATTCTTTTCCTGAGTAAATCAAGCTGCTGACTGTCCCAAGCCCCTAGGACTTTTCAGCCCAATCTGGTCCATATGAAGGCAGTGAAAAATACAGAAGGGAGTATGGACTACAATGTGTTTCTGAGAATCCAAACACAGTAACATTTCAATTATTATAATTGATCAAAGGATGTTTGCTCAGAAATTGAATTAGAATGAATTAGGACTGACATTGATTTGGCAACTGTTTCCATCTCCGCTGGCAGGAGCACAAAGGATAAGCAGCTTTTGGGAGAACGTTACTTGGATGGCCTTTGTTATCCTGAGCAGATTCTCCCGCAGCGGCCTAAGTGCATCTCATGTAGTGTATGGCTGCACAACTACGAGTCCTCAGCTGTCCTGCCTGTTTTTATTTAGGACTTGCAAATAACACACTTGTAAACCTAGCTCCTGACGTTGCTGATTTTGTTTGCGAGGATGAAATGTCCAGTTCCTATGTTTCTTGGTGAGGTCTAGTAGGAATTTCCTATTCTTATCAGTATTCCGTAGTGAGATACTTGCAGCTGCCACGTGAACATTGAGTGCAGACTGTGACTAATGCAGCTCTCTCTTCCTCTTCTACAGCAGGAAGTCCCAGCAATCTCAAGTACTAAATGGCAACATCATTGCACCCAAACTGGTCAGTTGTTAGTCTATTTCGCAAGTGAAGGAAACTCCCTTTTGCAAGTCACTTTCCCACTTAACAAGCTGTCACAATAACTTTCAGTTGACAAGGACAAGCCATTGCCAGCTTAGGAGAGAAATTGCCGTTTTCCTTTCGAAAGTCTAATCATTTACCAAATAAAAACACCCAAATCAACAAGACCGGTATCTTGTACAGCCGTCATGATGAAGAGTGTGCTCACGAAAAATGCCCCAAATAATGTGGCTTGTGCCTCATTATGAACTTGGAACACCTTTCAGCTGCTGTTCACCACCTCAAAGAATTTGTTGGTTCCTTCCACCCTGCCCCTTGTCCTACTAAACTTCATCCACTTTTCCAAAAATGGGAGTAAAAAGGCCAAAAGTTTCAGAAATCATGCGGAATTACTAGTTGCCCAAAATTGTCTAAAATTGCTTATTTCACCAGAACCATAAAGCTCCATTCAGATGTGTTATTTTGCAGCTTTTCCTAGAACTCTACATTGCGTTATTCTCCTCTATCCGTTCTTGTTTCATGTGCACATTTAAATTCCCAGGGGAGCATTGCATGACCTAGAAGCATAGCACAGCATTTTAGTCCTGGGTTCAAATCCCACCAAGGACAACATTGGCAAGGAGTTTGTATATTCTACCCGTGTTTACGTGGGTTTAGTGCAGGTTCTCTGTTTTCCCCCCACACTCCAAAGACATACTGATAGTCCCTCAAGGCTCTGTCCTAGGGCCCCTACTTTTTTCCATCTATACCCTTGGCCTAGGACATCTCATAGAGTCCTATGGCTTCCAGTACCACCTGTATGCGGACGACACTCAGATCTACCTCTCTGGCCCAGATGTCACCTCCCTGCTGTCCAGAATCCCGGAGTGTCTATCACCCATATCCTCCTTCTTCACCTCTCGCTTCCTCAAACTCAATGTAGACAAAACCGAACTCATCATCTTTCCTCTACCTCGTGTATCTCCCCTACCCGATCTATCTATTATGGTATACTGCATCACGCTCTCTCCCGCACCTGTAATCCGCTGCCTTGGAGTAACTCTCGACTCTGCCCTGTCCTTCAAACCGCACGTCCAAACTCTTGCCACCTCATGTCGCCTTCATCTAAAAAATATTGCCAGAATCTTTCCCTTCCTCAGCCCTCAATCTACTAAAACTCTTGTGCATGTCCTCATCATCTCCCGCCTCGATTACTGCAACACCCTCTTCTGTGGCCTCCCCGCTAACTCCCTTGCACCACTCCAGTCTGTCCTCAACTCTGCTGCTCGCCTAATCCACCTCACTACTCCCGTTTCTCCCCTCTGCAAATCCCTCCACTGGCTCACAATTCCCCAATGAATCCACTTCAAATACTAACACTGATCTACAAAGCCATCCACAACCTGTCCCTATATCTCTGAACTAATAACCCAATATCTTCGATCCTCCCAAGACCTCCTACTCTCCACCACACTTATTAGTTCCTCACACAACCGCCTCCAAGATTTTTCCCAAATATCCCCCATCCTCTGGATTCCATGCCTCAACACGTCCGATTATCCACCACCCTCGGGTCCTTCAGACGGAACCTGAAAACCCATCTCTTCAGAAAAGCCTACAGCCTGCAATAACCATTCTGCCGTCTCACCACCACCATAGCTGCTGCACCCCTGACCTTCTGTCTGTTCTCCATTATCCCGTAGAATGTAAGTCCGCAAGGACAGGGTCCTCTCCCCTCTGTACCAGTCGGTCATTGTAAATTTGTTTACTGGAAACGATATCTATAACTCTGTATGTAACCCCTTTCTCATGTACAGCACCATGGAACTAATGGCGCTATATAAATAAATAAATAATAATACTGATAGGGAATCTAGATTGTGAGCCCCAAAGGGGACAGGGATGATGATGTATGTAAAGTGCTGCTAAAAAAAATGGCATATATTAGTAAAATAAAGTAATAAATATGGGTTTATATTGACTTTTTAGGATTGCGTTCCTGACCTCTTCTTTGAAGAGGATACTTGAATGAAGAATTCGAGCAAACTGTTAAGAAAACAAATCCTATTTAACCCCTTTCTGACATATGACGTCCTATCCCGTCGAGGTGGGGTGGGCCCGTATGACCACCAACGGGATAGTACGTCATATGCGATCGGCCGCACTCACGGGGGGAGCGCGGGGGATTGCGGCCGGGTGTCAGCTGACTATCGCAGCTGACATCCGGCACTATGTGCCAGGAGCAGTCACAGACCGCTCCTGGCACATTAACCCCCGAAACACCGCGATCAAACATGATCGCAGTGTTCCGGCGGTATAGGGAAGCATCGCGCAGGGAGAGGGCTCCCTGCGTGCTTCCCTGAGACCCTCGGAGCAACGCGATGTGCTCGCGTTGCTACGAGGGTCTCCTACCTCCTTCCTGCAGTCCCCGGATCCAAAATGGTCCGGGTCCTGCAGGGAGGTGGTTTACCAGCTACTGCTCAGAGCAAGCGCTGGTAAGCCTGCAGACCTGCCTGTCAGATCGCTGATCTGACCCTATAACATGATGTCCCCTCCCCCCCCCCCGGGGCAATGTTATAGTGTAAAAATAAAAATGTTCAGCTGTGTAAAAAAAAAAAAAAAAAGATCATTAATAAAGAAAAAAAGATATTGTACCCATAAATACATTTTTTTTATCTAAATAAAAAAAACACAAAAGTACACATTTAGTATCACCGCATCCGACCTATAAAACTGTCCCGCTAGTTAACCCCTTCAGTGAACACCGTTAAAAAAAAAAAAAGAGAACGAGGCAAAAAACGCTTTATCATACCGCCAAACAAAAAGTGGAATAACACGCGATCAAAAAGACAGATATAAATAACCATGGTACCGCTGAAAACATCATCTTGTTCCACAAAAAACGAGCTGCCATACAGCATCATCAGCGAAAAAATAAAAAAAGTTATAGTCCTCAGAATAAAGCGCTGCAAAATGAATTATTTTTTATATAAAAGTTTTTATCGTATAAAAGCGCCAAAACATAAAAGAATGATATAAATGAGGTGTCGCTGTAATCGTACTGACCCGAAGAATAAAACTGCTTTATCAATTTTACGAAACGCGGAACGGTATAAACGCTCACCCCCCAAAAAAAGAAATTCTTGAATAGCTGGTTTTTGGTCATTCTGCCTCACAAAAATCGGAATAAAAAGCGATCAAAAAATGGCACATGCCTAAAAATGGTACCAATAAAAACGTCAACTCGTCCCGCAAAAAACAAGACCTCACATGACTCTGTGGACCAAAATATGGAAAAATTATAGCTCTCAAAATGTGGAGACGCAAAAACTATTTTTTGCAATAAAAAGCGTCTTTTGGTGTGTGACAGCTGCCAATCATAAAAATCCGCTAAAAATCCCGCTAGAAAAAAAAGTAAATCAAACCCCCCTTCATCACCCACTTAGTTAGGGAAAAACAATAAAATTAAAAACATTTTCCCATTAGGGTTGGGGCTAAATTTAGGGTTAGGGTTGGGGCTAAAGTTAGAGTTAGGATTACATTTACGGTTGGGATTAAGGTTAGGGATGTGTTGGATTTAGGGGTGTGGTTAAGGTTGGGATCAGGGTTAGGGGTGTGGTTGGGATTAGGGTTAGGAGCTTGTTCGGGTTAGGGGTGTGGTTAGGGGTGTGTTTGGATTAGGGTTTCAGTTATAATTGGGGAGTTTCCACTGTTTAGGCACATCAGGGGCTCTCCAAACGCGACATGGCGTCCGATCTCAATTCCAGCCAATTCTGCGTTAAAAAAGTAAAACCGTGCTCCTTCCCTTCCGAGCTCTCCGGTGTGCCCAAACAGGGGTTTACCTCAACATATGTGGTATCAGCGTGCTCAAGACAAATTGGACAACAACTTTTGGGGTCCAATTTCTCTTGTTACTCTTGGGAAAATAAAAATTTAGGGGCTAAAAAACCCTTTTTGTGGGAAAATTTTTTTATTTTATTTTCACGGCTTTGCGTTATAAACTGTAGTGAAACACTTGGGGGTTCAAAGCTCTCACAACGCATCTACATAAGTTCTTTAGGGGGTCTACTTTCCTAAATGGTGTCACTTGTGGAGGGTTTCAATGTTTAGGCACATCAGGGGCTCTCCAAACGCTACATGGCGTCCCATCTCAATTCCAGTCAATTTAGCATTGAAAAGTCAAACGGCGTTCCTTCCCTTCCGAGCTCTGCCATGCGCCCAAACAGTGGTTTACCCCTACATATGGGGTATCGAGTTTGCATCTCGGCTTTGGGAAAATGGCGGCCGCGATCTCTAATGCGCACGCGCGGCTGCCCGCGGCCATTTTCCTGAAGCCCCGTGCAGCAGAGCACTCCATCTGCGCACGCGCGGCCCCAGGAAGATGGCCGCCCCCACCGATGCAAGGGATTACAGCGCAGATCGCGCGCTGTGTCTTCACGTGGGCGCAGGGAAGTCGGAACTCTGGACATGCGCACACCACTACGCCACCAACGGAAAGCTGGGGAAGAAAAGAGCGCTGTGAACACGCCCACCTGACCAGACCAGCCTGATTGACAGGCGAAAACGGCGACTTTGGTAATGTATTTCTCAGCATACATGGGGAATCGGGGTACACTACATACACTATAGTAACGCACAGCGCAGGCCCTATTTAACAGTATTTATAGCTCAATCTCAAAAAACGGGGTGACAGGTTCCCTTTAAACATTCCAAAAATTCCTGTGAAACACCTGAAGGGTTAATAAACTTCTTGAATGTGGTTTTGAGCACCTTGAGGGGTGCAGTTTTTAGAATGGTGTCACACTTGGTTATTTTCTATCATATAGACCCCTCAAAATGACTTCAAATGTGATGTGGTCCCTAAAAAAAAATTGGTGTTGTAAAAACGAGAAATTGCTGGTCAACTTTTAACCCTTATAACTCCCTAACAAAAAAAATTTTGGTTCCAAAATTGTGCTGATGTAAAGTAGACATGTGGGAAATGTTCCTTACTATTAAGTATTTTCTGTGACATATCTCTGTGATTTAAGGGCATAAAATTCAAAGTTGGAAAATTGCTAAATTTTCTCTAAATTTCTGTTTTTTACACAAATAAACGCAGGTAATATCAAAGAAATTTTACCACTATCATGAAGTACAATATGTCACGAGAAAACAGTGTCAGAATCATCAGGATCCGTTGAAGCGTTCGAGTTATAACCTCATAAAGGGACAGTGGTCAGAATTGTAAAAACTGGCCCGGTCATTAACGTGCAAACCACCCTTGGGGGTAAAGGGGTTAAAAACCACGGGAAGCAAGTTTTTCTGAAATACCGTATATACTCGAGTATAAGCCGAGATTTTCAGCCCATTTTTTTGGGCTGAAAGTCCCCCTCTCGGCTTATACTCGAGTCATATACCCGGGTGTCAGCAGGTGAGGGAGAGCGGGGGCTGTGTAGTCATACTTACCTGCTCCCAGCGCGGTCCCTGCAGTCCCTGGCTTCTCCGGCGCTGCAGATTCTTCCTGCACTGAGCGGTCACATGGCACCGCTCATTACAGAAATGAATAGGCAGCTCCACCCCCATAGGGGAGGAGCCGCATATTCATTTCTGTAATGATCGGTGCCATGTGACCGCTCAATTACAAGAAGAAGCCGCAGCGCCGGGGAAGCCAGGGACTGCAGGGACCGCGCCGCAGCAGGTAAGGGGAGCGCAGCGCTATAATTACCTGCTCCTCGCTCCGGCTCCGTCTGCAGCGTCCTCTAGCAGTGACGCTCAGGTTAGAGGGCGCTGTGACGTAGTCAGTGCGCGCCCTCTGCTGATCGTCAGTGCTGGAGACGGAGCCGCACGAGGAGCAGGTAATTATTGAAAGCGCCGGCGTCCTGAGCAAGAGAGGTGAGTGTGATTTTTTTTTTTTTTATGGCAGCACCAGCAGCATTCTAAGGAGCACCTATGGGGCCATAAAGGTGCAGAGCATATAAGGGGCACAGCATTATAAGGAGCTCCTATGGGGCCATAAAGGTGCAGAGCATATAAGGAGCACAGCATTCTAAGGAGCACCTATGGGGCCATAAAGGTGCAGAGCATATATGGGGCACAGCATTATAAGGAGCACCTATGGGGCCATAAAGGTGCAGAGCATATAAGGGGCACAGCATTATAAGGAGCACCTATGGGGCCATAAAGGTGCAGAGCTTTTATATGGGGCACAGCATTATAAGGAGCACCTATGGGGCCATAAAGGTGCAGAGCATATATGGGGCACAGCATTATAAGGAGCACCTATGGGGCCATAAAGGTGCAGAGCATATAAGGGGCACAGCATTATAAGGAGCACCTATGGGGCCATAAAGGTGCAGAGCATATATGGGGCACAGCATTATAAGGAGCACCTATGGGGCCATAAAGGTGCAGAGCATATATGGGGCACAGCATTATAAGGAGCATCTATGGGGCCATAATCAAAGGTGCAGAGCATATATGGCACAACATTATAAGGAGCATTTATGGGCCATAATCAAAGGTGCAGAGCATATATGGCACAGCATTATAAGGAGCATCTATGGGGCCATAATCAACGGTGCAGAGCATTCTATATAGCACAGTTGTATATGGAGCATCTATGGGGCAATAATGAACGGTATGGAGCATCTATTTTTATTTTTGAAATTCACCGGTAAATGCTGCATTTTCTACCCTAGGCTTATACTCGAGTCAATAAGTTTTCCCAGTTTTTTGTGGCAAAATTAGGGGGGTCGGCTTATACTCGGGTCGGCTTATACTCGAGTATATACGGTATACGAAATTGAGGATAGGAGAGCGATGAACCAGATGGCTTCTTGTTTCAATTTCTTCCAGGGTCTGTCTTAGGAAATCATTGACCAGCAGGGTTAATGTTACACACACAGATAAGGAGATGGTCAGGGTAATTTTTAGGCAGAAGTCTGGAGACTGTTTCACCTTTACAGATATTCGATCTCACCACAGGGATCCTGTCCACTTGAACCTTCAGGAAATCCTCTCCACCACTTATGTGACCAGATCAGATCCAACCTGACCGAATATATCACCTACATAATGTCCAGAATCTTATCTATTGAATTTTTCCATTTCAGGAGATCCTCAAGAATGAACAGTTAAGGAAGGAAATAAGCGCCAAAGGAGAGCAACTTTTGAAGATCGACGATGCAATGTCACACACCGAAGGCAAACATGCAGTTGAGTCCATGAGAACTCAGATCAAAGGACATGCTTCTGCTCCAGTGTACGAAAAACCAACCCCAACTGAGGAACCAACCAGCACCGCAAATACATTTGTGCCTGGATCGTGGAACCCACAGAAAAAGTAGTTGGAACACATGATATTAGGGCTTGTTTTTGAAAGTCTACATTATCTCTGAGGCTTCTCGTTTTTGATGCTTTAGTTTCTTTCTTGAATCTATTCCCAAGAGAGCAGTAGTGCAACTAAAGGGGCTTCAAAAATATGGTAAACAATATGGATGAAAATGCAGAATAAAGACCTACGCTCCATTTATTGTCTATGGGAGTGTGGTCACACAGGGGGCTTTGGAACCCCAGTTGTCATAATCAGTGAAGTCATAAGTCATACCCCAGCTATCATACCCTTATCATCCATCCGGGAGGTCATTCTTGTCCGACCAATAATTATCTTAGATGTATGACCCCATCCCTCCCCCCCCCCCCCCCCGAGTGCTGTAACTATGCAAAATACATCCTTTCCGTCCCTTGTTGGTTCTCTTATTTTTAGATATAGTATATGCTGATGGAGAATGAAAACAGTTGTAAGCTGGCCATAGACTTGAGATATTTAGCTGCAGACCATTGGCAGATCAGATCTTCTGACTGGCTCTGGTGGCCACACACAAGATTATCGGTGAAAGCTGGTCATTCACAGGTTTGAGAGTTAATTCACTATCAATGGGCAGAGAGGATGAAAGCTGCTGCCAAACACATTGCTCCGCGGCTTCTCTTTTTTTTTTCACATCAGTTGGGTAAGAGTCAGGAGAGCCACACCTACCGAAATCAGAGTGTTTGAGTGTCTTTTATGTAATGTGAATAGGAGCCTATAACTAGGCTGGATATTCTGATCTGCAGATAAATGTCTGTCTCGAGTGTACGAGCAGTTTTTCCATAAACCAGTTCCAAACTAATGGCTGCTCTTATCTGAGAAGTGTCTACAATTGTATCCAGGCTACGCAATGCTTCATGGGATAAAATAAGGCAGGGTTGACGTTTATGCAGTGCTGTACGCTGAGCACTGCATCAGATTTCCCTGTGAATCCCTAGAAAAACGAGATTCAGATGGAGCCACTTCTGACAGTGTCTGTGACTAGGCAAACACAAAAGAGACTATGCCTAAAAGATGAAGTGCCAAAAGAGAGGCTAAACGGGAGCCCAAAGTGGCCACATTATGGGGATCCATTATAATCCTGTTTCTCAGATGGAAACGAATACACACTACTCTGCGTAGAGCACTGTAGAAAGCTGGTTTCACACGTCTGGAAATTCAGCCCTTACTTTGTCGGAATACCAGGCTCGATGGCCAGGTCTCAACAGAGGTACAGGAATATATAAGGCAGGCAGCTTGGGCCAGGAGCCACGATGGTTGGGCTAGGAATTCCGACCTGAGCAAGCACGGTGTTTCACAAATGTGGAACCGACCAAATAGAGAAGCTTTCCCACTAATCTTGTTATTGTGTGGATATCCAGTAAGTGTGGTGATGTACTTACTGATCGCGGTCTTCCCAATCTCCAGCACCACTCAGGAGTCACGTAACTGTTATTCGGTCATTACAGTGTAGGTTTCATGGAGCCTACATTGTAAAAGTGACTTCCGGCTAACACACAGTGCAATCCGTCGAGTCAGAATAGCCACCGAGTTACCCAGAAGAGGAATGGGGCAGCGCTGAAAACAGGGTCAGATGGCGATCTGCGAGCATATTACGCTACATATAATCACACAGGTTTAAGCAGTGAAACGTTTGGCAGTCATGCTTCCTCACGTTGCAGCACAAGTCTCAGTGGTAGTTTTCCCCCAGGTTTCAGTCTGCAGGCCAGAGCATTGCTTAGGATGAGCACAATTGTATTTACTTCTCAGCAGGACTAAGTCTGTACTAGTTCTTAGTGTTCTTGTTCACAGACCGCAAGGACACGAACTAAAACACAACCACATCAACAGACAATAAAGGATGACATTTCTCCCTACTCTCAGATGTTGAATATTGTGCTATACATATTCCACTAGGGCTGGGAATACCGGACTACTTGGCCCACAAAAAATATTTCTGTATTGCAGATCATTGCACAGGTTCTTGGCCTCAGTTGTACATAAAAAAAAAACCCTCAATTGTGAATCCAGACTAAGGCCCGAGAAGCCAGCCATAATGCTCCCCGTCTACGTGCCCACACAAGCCCATTCGCTTTGTCGTACCGCTGCTATCCCAACCTCTACACAGAGTAACCAGAAAAAGTTGAGGTAATGATTAAAAACCACAGATTCTTTTATTTTTAAAGAAGCAAATAAAACTATGTACATATGTGCTCAGGCTGAATGAATTACTTGTAAAATATGCCAAAATCTGTCACTTATCTACTGGGAATTTATCCGTGCGACTGAGCAGAATCCTAATTAGAGAGCAGACTCTGTATACCGTATCCTGCACACCCCAGCGAGTCCAGTAATAACTTTTAAAGAGAAACTCTCAATTTAACAAACCTCTAACATGGTGGGGGTGCCAAGACCCCCACCGATTGCTTTGAAATGACGAGAAAGCAGGTAGAATCGACAGGCCTGCAGCGGTCTGGTTCTATGAATCCTTATATCGCTGGTTCTGGTCTCTGATGACTGTGAAACAGAAAAGAAGGTGCACTTCCCACATTTCAAAATAAACTGTTGTGCGTACAACTCTGGTCATTATTTATCCTACATTTTGCAATTTCCTCGCCCCAAACAGGCACTATTTCTCGAGATGCTGCAACAACTTTTTGTGTGCTCTTCTTATTTCTCCCTTCTGCTTCTCCATCAACTTCTATAGACAGCATTTGTAATTTGAACCCTTATAGAAGACAGACGTGTAGACAGATTTGAGCACTTTTTGCATGAATGATTAATGCAGTGTAGAATTGACTATGGGGGAAAATACCGTATATACTCGAGTATAAGCCGAGAATTTCAGCCCATTTTTTTAGGCTGAAATTGCCCCCTCAGCTTATACTCGAGTCATACCCAGGGGTCGGCAGGGGAGGAGAAGCGGCAGCTGTGTAATAATACTCACCTGCTCCTGGCACGGTCCCTGCACGTCTGTTCCCCGACGCCTGCAGCTTCTTCCTGCAGTGCGCGGTCACATGGTACCGCTCATTACAGTAATGAATATGGACCCGACTCCACTCCCATAGGGGTGGAGCCGTATATTCATTACTGTAATGAGCAGTACCATGTGACCGCTCAATACAGGAAGAAGCTGCCGGGGAACAGACGTGCAGGGACCGCGCCAGGAGCAGGTGAGTATAACGCAGTGCGCGATATTCACCTGCTCTCCGTTCCACCGTCGGCGCCGCTGCGTCTTCCCCGTCATCTGCAGTGACGCTCAGGTCAGAGGACGCGATTAGTGCGCGCCACCCTCTGCCTGAACAGTCAGTGCAGAGGACGGGGAAGACACAGCGGCACCCATCGGTGGAACGGGGAGCAGGTGAATATTGCAAGGGGCTGGGGGCCTGAGAGGCGAGTATGTAATTTTTTATATTTTTTAATCGCAGGAACAGCATATGGGGCAAATATCTCTATGGAGCATCTTATGGGGCCATGTGCAGCATTATGTGGGGCAAATATCTGTATGGGGCCATGTGCAGCATTATATGGGGCAAATATCTTATGGGGCAATAATCCGCATTTGTGGAGCATTATATTGGGCAAATGTGTCTATGGAGCATCTTATGGGGCCATAATCAGCATTTGTGCAGTTTTATATAGGGCAAATGTCTGTATGGAGCATCTTATGGAGCCAATCATAAAATGTATGGCGCATTATATGTGACGTATTTTGTATGGAGCATTATGGGGCCATCATAAACTGTATGGAGCATTATATGGGGCTCCTGATTCAATATGGATATTCAAAAACACTTAAACTACTGATGTCTCAATTAATTTTACTTTTATTGGTATCTATTTTTATTTTTGAAGTTTACCAGAATCTGCTGCATTTTCCACCTTAGGCTTATACTCAAGTCATTAAGTTTTCCCAGTTTTTTGTGGCAAAATTAAGGGGGGGGTTGGCTTATACTCGGGTCGGCTTATACTCGAGTATATACGGTAGGTTCACCCCTGCTCTCCCCTCTAATAAGATTGATCATCATGACTTTCACTGTTTTCTTAAAAAAATGCTATAAATGGGGTTAGCATTAGTGATTAGTGAGTGTGCTTAGATAAAGTGTTATCCGAGCATAATTTGGTGCTAACCGAGTGTCTTCGGCATTCTCAAAAGACTTGGTTACTTACCGGTAATGTGATTTCTCAGAGCCCATGACCACACCACGGAGAGAGGGGATCCGCCCTTCAGGGACAGGAAACCTACAGATAAAAGGGTGGTACCTCTCCCTCGCATAAGTTGGTTTACAGAGCATAGGAGGACCTCCAGGTTAATGACAACAAAAAAATATACTCTTCATCATATTGCTTATCAGAAAAAACACCATGCCTATACATAAGCACACTACAACCAGCAAAAACGTGCTCACCACACACGTGATGGGAGGGAATAAACGGGTGCTATCATGGGCTCTGAGAAATCCTGTTACTGGTAAGTAACTACGTCTTTCTCTATCCCCCATGACAGCACCATGGAGAGAATTACAGAGACTTGTAAATTAGGGAGGGACCTTGGCCTGAAGAACCCTTCTCCCGAAGGTTAAGTCAGAAGAAGAGACTAGGTCCAGCCGATAGTGCCTAAAAAAGGTGGAAGGTGATGACCAAGTGGCCGCCTTACAGATCTATTCTATTGATACCTCCACCCTTTCTGCCCAGGAGGTTGCCATTGCTCTTGTGGAATGAGCCTTCAGCCCCTCCGGGACGACTTTCCCACTGGATGAGTAGGAGTAGGCCAAGGCTATAGCATCTCTTATCCATCTTGCCAGGGTACTTTTGGAAGCTTTGAATCCCTTCCTAGGCCCCTGGAAACACACAGAGATCCTTCCTTTCTACGCCTTGGGTGGACTCTAGATACTGAACCTGACATCTAAGGTTTGGAATCTTTCTTCTTTCCTATTCTTAGGGCTTGTTTTCACTTGCGAGGAACACGTCCGTGTCTCGCATGTGGAAACGAAGCTCTGGCGCCGGCACTGTGGAGCGGAGCGTGCGGCCGCATAGCAACACATGGAGCCGCACGCTCCGCTCCGGAGTGCCGGCACCAGAGCTTTGTTTCCACATGCGAGACACGGACGTGTTCCTCGCAAGTGAAAACAAGCCCTTAGGGTTAGAGCTAAAGGAAGGAAGGACTACCTCCTGGGACCTATGGAACCGAGAAGCTACCTTTGGCAAGTAGGCTGGGTCAGGCTTTAAAACAACCCTATCATCTAGTATTTTTGTGAAGGGTGGACCTGCAGACAAGGCTTGAATATCACTTACTCCCCGTGCTGATGTCAAAGCCACAAGGAGAACAGTTTTGAAATATAGGATCTTGAGAAGGGTTGAATCTAGAGGCTCAAATGGAGGACCTGTTAGTGCTGATAGAACCAGATTTAAATCCCAAGATGGTAGCCTGACTATCAGCCTCTTGCGGCAGCTCTAATAAAACATGCTACCCATGGGTCGCCCTCTACATCATTAAATAACGCTCCTAGGGCTGCTACCTGTACTTTTAAGGTGCTGACTGCCAAGCTCCATTCTAGTCCCTTTTGTAAAAACTCAAGGATTGTAGTAATTGGGATCCCATCCTGAACAGTTACACCTCAGGTGGACAGGAACTTCCTCCAGGTCTTAACATAAGCTTTTGTGGTGACAGCTTTTCTACTCTTTAACAGGGTAGAAACTAAGTTCTCTGAAAAGCCTCTTTCCCTCAATAGCTCCCCCTTAAAGGGACTCTGTCACCTGAATTTGGCGGGACTGGTTTTGGGTCATATGGGCGGAGTTTTCGGGTGTTTGATTCACCCTTTCCTTACCCGCTGGCTGCATGCTGGCTGCAATATTGGATTGAAGTTCATTCTCTGTCCTCCATAGTACACGCCTGTGCAAAGCAATCTTGCCTTGTGCAGGCGTGTACTATGGAGGACAGAGAATGAACTTCAATCCAATATTGCAGCCAGCATGCAGCCAGCGGGTAAGGAAAGGGTGAATCAAACACCCAAAAACTCCGCCCATATGACCCAAAACCAGTCCCGCCAAATTCAGGTGACCGGTTCCCTTTAAATTCTATGCTTTTAAATGAAAGCTTGCTGCCCGAGGGTGGAACACCGGTCCCTGAGAAAGAAGGTCCAGGAAATCCGGCAGAACCCAAGTTCTTTTTTGGCCAGAGGGTCTATTAATATTAGTCTTGACCCGTCTTCCCTGACCTTCACCGTAGAACCACTGGGATGAGGATAGTTGGTGGAAAGGCGTACGCTAGACTGCGTCCATGGAATCATGAAGGCGTCTAAGGCTTGAGGATTCCTCCTGGGATCTAGAGAACAAAATGCTTCCACCTTCATCTTGCTGACATTGGCAAACAGATCTATGACTGGGGTTCTCCACATTTCCACAATCTGCTCGAAAATGGATGGTTTCAGAACCCATTCGCCCTGTCTCAATTGATTGTGACTTAGAAAGTCTGCCTTCTGATTTTCTACCCCAAGAATGTGTAATGCGGAAAGGGACAGAAGATTGCCCTCTGCTAATCTGAAGATCTGGGAAGTGGTGTTCATAAGGGGTCGGGATCTGGTTTCCCCTTGGTGGTTTAAATAGGCCACTACAACCTGATTGTCTGAGAACACCCAAACGTGATGACCCTGTAGAATGTGTAGGAAATCTGACAGTGCATGACCTACTGCACAAAGCTCTTTCTGGTTCGAGGATGCCTCGAGCTCTTGGCCTCTCCACATCCCCAGAGTGACCCTGTCCCCTAGATGAGCCCCCCATCCCTTGGGGCTTGCATCAGTGGTAACCACCCGAGATATTTCTGCTACCCAGGGGATCCCTTTGGACAGGTTGTTGGTGTCCCTCCACCAAACTAGGGAACAAATAGTGGTTAAAGCTAGAGTCATGCGGCTCTCTAAATGACCTTTTAATGTGGCCTGGTTCTTTAAAATGTCCCACTGAAGATCCCTGTGTGTAGCTGTGCCCACTGAACTGCTGGTAAACAGGCGGAAAGGGAATCTAGCAGCAATATGGCCTTCCTCAAAGTCATAGAGGGGTTCTGTTAGGCTCTTGCCACCAGATCTGTGATCTTAGCCTTTTTCTTCATTGGGAGACGGCACTCCTGCTTCTGAGAGTCCAATGTTAACCCCAGAAATTCCTGCACCGTGTTTGGTTCTAGCCTTGATTTCCTTAGGTTTAGAAGCCAGCCCAGATCTATTAGGGTATTCATTACTCTGTTCAACTGCTCTCTGCAGTGCTAAGCCGAGTCGCTCACTATCAAGAAATCGATTCTTTGTGAATGGCGACATGATAGTAAGTATTGCCGAGATCCAGGAAACAAAATTTTGATGGTCGATTTTACTGACTCCACTTTGAATTTCTGAATTCTCACATAGCCATTCAGTTTCCGCAGATTTATAATTGTCCGATATGACCCATCTGGCTTGGTCACTAGAAACAATGGGGAGTAGAATCCCTTTCCCCTTTCCTGAGGCAGGACTTCCTGAAGGACCGATTTGATCACGAGGTTCATTACCTCGCATTCCAGGGCCTTTTGCTCTTGTGGAGAGGATCTCAGGACAGTTACTGCAAAGTTCTGGGGAGGGAGGGATGGGAGTGGAAGTCTATCCGAAGGCCCGCCCTGACCAGGTTCACTATCCAGGGGCTGTTCGAGAATTTTTCCCAGGCCGGAAGGAAATATAATAATCTTCCCCCACCCTGGAAAAACCGTCACTTTAAGGGCTTTTTATATCAGGAAGAATTTCCGAAGAGGAACCACCTGTCCTTCCTTTTCCCCTCATCCCATCTACTCTGCTGCCTTGGGGGGGGCCTTCTACGGAAGAATTTCTTGCTCTGAAAGGCTCGTTTAAGAGATGGGGGAGACCAGATTAGGGAAACCCTTCTTCTGGTCCCCTGCTTTTTGAAGGATATCATCTAGCGTTTCTGCAAACAAAAATTGACCCTCACATGGGATTGAGCACAGTTTAAGTTTTGTCTGCAAGTCTCCCGGCCAGCACTTGAGCCAAAGCACTCTACGGGCTGCATTTGAGAGAGCCGTAGACTAAAGGTACCTTCACACTGAACGATATCGCTAGCGATCCGTGACGTTGCAGCGTCCTGGCTAGCGATATCGTTCAGTTTGACACGCAGCAGCGATCAGGATCCTGCTGTGATGTCGCTGGTCGGAGCAGAAAGTCCAGCACTTTATTTCGTCGCTGGATCTCCCTGCAGACATCGCTGAATCGGCGTGTGTGACGCCGATTCAGCGATGTCTTCACTGGTAACCAGGGTAAACATCGGGTTACTAAGCGCAGGGCTGCGCTTAGTAACCCGATGTTTACCCTGGTTACCAGCGTAAAAGTAAAAAAAAAAAAAAACTTCATACTTACCTTCCGCTGTCTGTCCCCCGCTGTGCTTCTCTGCACTGTGAGCGCCGGCCAGCCGGAAAGCAGAGCACAGCGGTGACGTCACCGCTCTGCTTTCCGGCCGCTGCGCTTACACAGTGCAGAGAAGCACAGCGGGGGACAGACAGCGGAAGGTAAGTATGTAGTGTTTTTTTTTTTTTTTACTTTTACGCTGGTAACCAGGGTAAACATCGGGTTACTAAGCGCGGCCCTGTGCTTAGTAACCCGATGATTACCCTGGTTACCGGCATCGTTGGTCGCTGGAGAGCTGTCTGTGTGACAGCTCTCCAGCGACGCTGCAGCGATCCGGATCGTTGTCTGGATCGCTGCAGCGTCGCTTAGTGTGAAGGTACCTTTAGAAGCTAACCTGACTGAATCAGCTGATTAATCTGCTAAAAAGCAGCCGCACCTCTTATCAAGGGAACGGAATCCAGTACTTTTTTCCTGGGTATCCCATCCCGCAATGCTCCTCCAACTGATCCACCCATATCATAAGGGATCTGGAGGTACATGTTGCTGCTATGGTGGGCCTAAGGTCTGAACACCGACAACCCCCCCCCCCTGCTGATGCCCATGCTCCTTTGAGAAAAGTGTCAGCTTTTTTGTCTAAGGGGTCTTTCAATGTCCCCATGTTTTCGAAGGGGAGGGCAAATTTCCTAGAGGCCTTGGCCACTGTGACATCGAGCTTCAGGGCCTTATTCCATGATGTGGATGCCTCCTCAAAGGGATATTTCCCCTTAAGGGAAGACACCGTTGGGTTTTTCCTTAAAAAAAAAAAAAAAGTCTAATAAGCCTTGCTCGACTCCTGCCTTGCTGTGCAGGTTGGCACCCTATAAGAACGATTGTTTGGCTCCCCCACTCAACGAGGACTATCCCTCACTCCCCTAACTAACCCTACCAATATAGGTGGGAAATCAATGTCTAAAGAGAGCAGACATGAAGAAAGCAGAGAGAAAAAAATTGGTAAAAAAAGGCCTTAATAAACTCAGGTAACATCCTCAAAAACTGCTCCAGCAATTCACAATAGCCAAGTTGAAAAGGCATTGACCCCTATCAATGTACTTGGCTAATATGATAGCAGTTTGATAGTTATTTGTAATATAGGATGTCCCCTTAATAAGACAATCTTTTTGGTATGCCCATGGATGCAATCAGAAAAAATCATCCTAAACAACTGCTCCAAACAATAACATGATAACGAATTGTAGCCAAGTCAGATAAAATCTGGCTAATGTGATCGCAATTATGGAGACTACTTAGCATTAATAGGAAGTGTCCCAACGCGTTTCACCGCTGTACGGTTCATCAGGAGGCCCTAACAATGATGGTAGATGATGATGATGATGATGAAAATGCCGGGTGCCATTGTGGATGAATAGCATGTCAAGATATAAAGGGATTTTTCCATAGCACTTACTAATGGAGATGAGTGAACCTGAACTGTAAAGTTCAGGTTTTGTACCAGACACGGTGCTGAACTCTGAACACTGATGTCGGCCCCTGGACGATTTTGATCTATTAGTATGGGCATACAGGTAATAGAATGGTTGTCAAGTGCTGAAAAATCTATGCACATGCTGATTTCTAAGGCTTCAGACCCCATACACCCACTAAATTCTGCTATGCCTGTAAATCTTTGTGGGATCTGGGGGAGTCTGTCATCTCTCTACCTGACAGATTACAAGTGCTTCTCAGAAAATTAGAATATTATCATAAAGTTAATTTATTTCAGTTTTTCAATACAAAACGTGAAACTCATATATAGAGTATTTACAGAGTGATCTATTTCTAATGTTTACTAAAAAAGAAAGTAAAAAGCACTGGCGCTCCTGATAATTCCTAGTGGGGGAACAAAATTGCTGAATGAGTGCTGCTGGTGATTGTGACAGGTTCTGTGTAGACCTGTAAAGTATATCAAATGAAAAAGAGTGGTATTCACCTGCGCTGTCTACAAAGATGAACAATAAAATGAAAAATAGATGAATAAGAGAGCACTTACTTAATGAGTAATCATTGGTTATGCAGTGGATGTTGTAATAGGTCTTTAAAGTAATACCAGAATCTTAGGGGAATGAGGAGAGAGAAAAAAAATCCCTGATGAAGAGGGCCAGAGCCCTTGAAATGCATTGGCTGGCTGACTAGCTATACTAGCACACCTGTCCTCTTTAGCCCCGTAGCGTAGTGACGTCACCAGTAGCTCTGCCCACCCTCTCCAACCGCTACCTCAGCGCTGCATCCGGCCGGGGCACGCGAGGTCGCGCGGCTTCTGCCGCCACTCTCGTTAACCCACCGCTCTGCCATAGCGGTGGCTCAGATTTTCTGGAACCGCTTCCCTCCGCACTCAGCACCGCAGTGAGTACAGCATATTTTATGTGCACATAGCAATTGTGGCATATTAGTGCTCCAACATACTAGGGAAGCATTTCTCATCTCAACATATGGGCAATCAATTCTAATCACAGTAATCCTTGTCAGCCAGCACCTGATGGTCATCTTACTACCTTAACCTAACAGAATCCTGCGCTACTCCCACCAGCAGTAAGTTTGTGTACTGGGAAAACTAGACCACATTTATTTAAAACCACACCTATAAAGGTTGTACATTTATTTAAGCAGGGGCATCTATTATAAACCTCTAAAGATTAAGCAACCGTGGTCATCACAATACCCGCATCAATTGCAGATACACAGGGATCACGTCTCTTCATTGCACATTTCCATTTAATATCTGAGTGAGTATATATTAAAAATCTATTTAGTCTCACTATATTCACCAATACAAACATTTACCCTTTTTTTTCTCTCTCCTCATTCCCCTAAGATTCTGGTATTACTTTAAGGACCTATTTCAAATGTTTATTTCTGTTAATGTTGATGATTATGGCTTACAGCCAATGAAAACCCAAAATTCATTATCTCATAAAATTAGAATAATTAACAAAGGCTTGTGGCTGGTTGTTCTTCTTGTGGCTGGGTCTTCTTCTAATAGCAAACATCAATACCTCTCCTGCCACTCCTACCTTGTGTATGAAAAAGCTCTATAGTTAATATTGTTCAGGTAGAGCTATCCATGAAGAAAGTGAACGTGTAGAGCTATCCCATAGCCCTATTCCTAAAGGAAATGAACGGGTAGAGCTATCCGATAGCGCTTTTCCTCAATGTTCCTGAGCGTAAGCTATTTCACATGGTTGAGCGCACTTGGGATCTGTCCCCAAGGCCCTGCCTATGCCCAATGTTTGGTCCTTAGACCGCAGCTAGGAGTTAGTCCCGCTTTTGTGTACATTTTTTGGCTTTTACAATTGTTAAAAAGCTTAATAAAATACTTCTTTGTACACACAGTTGTGTCTGGGTCTTCTTCTTGGGTCTAGGTCTTCTTCTTGGGTCTTCTTCAGCAGTAGACTAAAGATGGCCACCACAGCACAGCCAGATAAAGGCCAAGGCCCATTATGACATGTGAGTGTTCCAGCACACCCATCTACTGCAAGCAGGACACTTGGCTGCTACAAACCATTTGAATACCCAGCCCTACCTACCTGCTCCTGTGGCTTCAGCAGTAGACTAAAGAAGGCCACCACATCACAGCCAGATAAAGGCCAAGCACACCTTTTATCTTTTGCAAGCAGTGCACTTGGCTGCTACAAACCATTGCATTACTCAGACCTACCTACCTACTGCTGCGGCTTCAGCAGTAGACTAAAGATGGCCACCACCGCACAGCTAAATAAAGGCCAAGGCCCATTATGACATGTGAGTGTTCTAGCACACATTCTATCTACTGCAGGCAGCACACATGGCTGCTAGAAACCAGTAGAATACTCAGACCTACCTACTTGCTGAGGCTTCAGCAGTAGACTAAAGATGGCCACCACCGCACAGCCAGATAAAGGCCAAGGCCCATTATGACAAGCGAGTGTTCCAGCACACATTTTATCTATCTGAACCTTTTAAAACGGTCCCTTAGTCTGTTTCACTAGGCTCCACAATCATGGTAAAGACTGCTGACATGACATATGCAGAAGGCAGTCATTGACACACTCCACAAGGAGGGTAAGCCACAAAGGTCATTGCTAAACAAGATGGCTGTTCACAGAGTGCTGTATCCAAGCATATTAATGGAAAGTTAATAAACTCTTGAAATAGATCACACTGTTTGTAATGACTCTCTATATGAGTTTAACTTTTTGTACTGAACTAAAATTAATTATCTTTTTGATGATATTCTAATTTAGTGAGAAGCACCTGTATGTCAGGAAAGAAGGATCCAGCATGATGGATTTACATACTAATCCTAATACTATGGGATAAATACATATTAATCCTTTTGTTTGTGAGAATAGCCACTGCCAAAAGAGCCTGGCAGCGGCACTATCAGAGAAGACAAATGTTTGGCCGAGCGTACCTTTGCATACAGAGGTGTCAGGGTCTGCTCAGCTATCTAGTTTGTATGGGGGACTTCAGGCAGACTTTTACCTACAAAGCTTACATTTATCACAGATTTTGAATAAAATCTTAACATTTTGTTATAAGATGCCCACAAGTAGCAGATTGTGTTTTTCAAAGAGAATAATTGTCCTGGCAGTGAAAGGTAAAAAGCTTCTTTATGTTTTATAACATGTGTGGATAGGAAAGATGAATACCGGCAGCCATATGTCTGCTCCTGTGTCTCAGCCTGTGAATGGTTAAGTAAATAGGGCAGCACACTGCGGCGCCAAAACATGCAAACTTGAAAACACAAAATTTGAACTGCATTACTGCACTAGAAATATGAAAAATGAGAGCTTTTAGCGCATAAAATTGGCCATTTTTATGCGCTAAAAGCTCTCATTTTTCATATTTCTAGTGCAGTAATGCAGTTCAAATTTCGTGTTTTCAAGTTTGCATGTTTTGGCGCTGCAGTGTGCTGCCCTATTTACTTAACTATATACAAGTTGGCGACTCTGGGTTCAGCACCTGTTCACACTCAGTCTATGTTTGGATGTGCAGGTCAGGTTTTTGAAATGTATTCTTCAGCCTGTGAATGGGACTGATCCGCGTCACCAGACCAATCCTGTGAACAGGAGCAGGATGATTTCAATTAAAAACAAAAAACGAACAACGTGACTATCTTTTCTAAACCCCATGTAAACCTTTTAGTTATATACATGATTTCTTCCAGAGGGTCCAGTCAATATGAAAGAAAGGTATTAAATGTACGACACAATGCAGAACCAGCGTTTGTTTGGGTCAGTTTATTAAAACTTGATGCGACTGAACATTTATGCACTTGCTCGGCTATTTTGAGAACTCCCATAGAAGTGAAAGGAAAGAGTCACGCATCTGCCACCATTAGTGATGAGCGAATGTGCTCGGATAAGGTGTTATCTGTGCATGCTCGTGTGCAGAGTGTCTTTGGCATACTCGAAAAATATGTCCACATGGCTGTTTGACAGTCACAACACAAGCATGGACTGCCTCTTTGTTAGGCAATCTGGTGCGGGTGTCAAACAACCACAACACATGCAGGCGTGAGGACTCCAACATTATTCGAGCACGCCGAAGACACTCTGTTAGCACCCGAGCCTGGTCAGATAACACCTTATCCGAGCACATTCACTCATCACTAGTTGCCACTAATCTATTCATACCGTTGTGAGACGCGACCACATTCTCTACATAGATGTGGGTCCTGCATCTATCAGACATTGTTTGTGTGTCATTTTCTACTCCCTTACAGCAGAGTAAAGTAGTAATAGGGATGCAGAAATTTCTCTTATAGAAAATGTGGTCCTTACATCTGAACAGTGCCAAGGACATGGAGTTCTACAAGCCTCATTCAAATGAACTCAATAACCAGAGAAATGTCTGCAACAAATTGGTCCAATTTGAATTCACCCATGAAGTTGCACATGATTTGCTACAAAAATGGTCCAAAACCAGTTAAAACATTTTGCACCAAGTTATGTGCATGGCCCCTTATCGTAAGCAATTAATGTGTTGCCCCTCTGTATTCTCCCTTTCCAACATTGCTCCTAGGGAAGAATATCCCCATTATATCATATGTGAAGGGCATATGTACATCGAAGACATGACATCACCCCTCCATTCCCAATATGGCCAATTGTACCAAACCTTAGAAAAATTAGGTGTCAAAACCACCCGACATTAAAAAAAAAAAAAAATACAGAATAGGCTCCCTTTTATATATGCAAAATACAGAAACCTTACATGTCTAGACATAAAATGTCAGGACAATTACAGATGAAAGTCTCACATTTTAAAAAGTCAGGTGAAAGCATGGGTATGCAGGGCATGGAGCTGCTGATTAGCACGGTGCTCCCAGGGTTCAGAAGTGTTAGATCTTGTGGCGTTGTTGTAGGACAGTGAATAGAAAGTCTGGCTGCTGAACAGTTCCTGACGCCATTATCTGGCCGTTGCGGAGCTCTCAGTCCTTCTTTGTCCTCTTGGCTTTTGCAATGTTTTCCTGACGTTTCTGCTTCTTTTTCTGTTCTCGTTCTTTGGCCTCAATCATTTTTGCCAGTTTCCATGAGAGTACTGCACTCGCTAGGAACAGCGGGGTGAGGGCCAGGATCACAGTCGTTAGAAAGCCATATGGGTCTTTGGCTGCCCATTCTACGATGTACTCAGCCCAGGCCTTTATGTCAATCATGTCTTCAAAGAAGCGTCACTAGGGGACAAGAAAAAAAAGAAAACAAATCACAGAAAGTAATCAATCATCTAGGTTAGTGGTGGCGAACCTATGGTACGCGCGATAGAGGGGGTAGTGGCCTCCATGTGGACATGCGTGCCTTCATCATTCCGCGTCAGTGGACCGGGTACGGCAGGTGAGTAGCCCAGCTATGCCAGCCCCTACTTCTACTAGATGTGCATCCTCGGACACACGTCCAGCTGAAATGTATTGCAGCACACGAACTTGCAGTGTCTGTGCGCCGCAATACACACTGCTGGCCAATCGGGCCAGCAGCTGACATTGGCATACCCACGAGTAGGAGTATGGCAGTGATGTCATAAGCCCCCGTCGCTTGGCCGCTGAAGTCAGTTGTCAGGTTCAGAAGACGACGTGGCGGGTAAGAGTAAGGAAGGTGAGAAGCAGTGTTTGTGTTTTATGTTTTAGGAGTTTGTAAGTCTTTACAAACGCATCTGCAGCTCTCATCCCACAGCACTGTCTGCTCTGCTCTACTGCCCTTGCCCATTCGTAATCACAGTAGATGGCGACAGGGAATAAAGTACATGCCCCCAGAGACATCTCTTCTAATGTCCCCTTGGCTAAAGGGGAAATCAGAATCTCAACGTTTACAAGACAATATCTCGGCAACGGAGAACAAAGTAAAAAATAAAAGTTTATTCCTCTCTGCAGCTACCATTTTATGGTGTGGTCAGTTTACCATGCTCAACGAAGCAGGTGACACGTTCCCGTTAAAGGAGAATTCCCATTGCCAAGATCCTATCCCAATATGTATATTGGCAAATACCTCCAATTACAAATGTAGTTATTCTGATTCGCTATGTCTATTTCCTCATGTTCAGGCATTGCAGAACTTTGGCTTCATCTGAAGGCAATTGTCTATGCTGTGAAGATACGAGATGTGCAGCATCTGAAACAACGGATACTGGAAGCCTGTGCTAGCATTTCTTCTGTGGTGTTGCCATCAGTGTGTCAAGAGTGGGAGAAGGTGGTTGCATTAACAATAGAACACAATGGGCAGCACTTTGAACACATTTTATAAGTGGTCATAATCTTATAAATAACTCATGAAAGAATAAAGTTACGTTAAAACCAAGCTCACCATTGTTTTTTTTGTGAAATTCTCAGTAAGTGTCATGTGTCACATGACCTTCTTCCCATTGGAAAAAATATAGTTGAATCCAAAATGGCCAACTTCAAAATGGCCACCATGGTCACCACCCATCTTGAAAAGTTTTCCCCCTCCCACCCATATACTAATGTGCCACAAACAGGAATTTGATATCACCAACCATTCCCATTTCATTTAGGTGTATCCATATAAATGACCCACCCTGTATATAAAAGGTGTTATCTGTCATTGCAATCCTGTCTGTAAAGATAATGAGACTGCTGAAAAATCTCCTGCACAGAACAAAAAGTGTTAGTCTAGTATAAGGCCTGTTGGCCAGTAGGAAAATTGGAAGCTTTCTGATATGTTTAATATAGATAGTAATGCAAGGAGAAATAAAAAAAACACCAATATTCTTTTTAAATACATTTAACATAAAAAAAAAAAATCTTAAAAGGGAATCTGTCACCCCAAAAATGCTAATTAAACAAGCTGTACAGCGGACTTAGTCCCTATGAAAAGCACACTAACACTGTACATTTTAGTGGTAAAGCGCCTGAGAAAATTACTTTTAATTCTTCTGTGAACCCCTTCTTCGGCCCAGGTTTCATTGCAGCATTACTTCCCCTCATTTTGCAGTTCAGTTTAGCAAGTGTTGGCCGCAGGGAGGAGAACAAGTCCACTGCGCACTATACAGCTGGCTACATGTGCATTTTGGGGGGTGATAGGTCAGTCTCTGATGACACTTTCCCTTTAATGGGCCCAGACTATTGAATAGGAAGACTTGGTCCACACGGTGATATAACCCACAGTACCATTGTACCTCATTCACCCATCAGGATTTTTGTACACAAACTGACGTCAATCTGTCAATTATAGTTTTCCTCTAAGTTCCATTTCTGGTTTTGGCAAACACTGATGTAAAATACTGAAGTGTGAATGAGGCCTAAGGCAGTAGCAGCTAGTCAGCAGCCAATATTTACATGCAATATGGTTGTGACTAGCAGAAGAAACTGAGATTAAAGGGGTGGTCAACAGGCAATGTAATTTGTATCTATAAAGGGAATCTGTCACCTCCTTTTTCGGCTATAAGAAGCTGCGGCCACCGCCATTAGGGGCTTGTCTACAGCAATCTGTAATGCTGTAGATTTTGTGAAGAAAAAAAATTAAATTATCCTTGGCCAGTACTCCTATATCTTTATAGGTTTTCTGCATTACTTAATACTTTAGATTATGGCACTAAATATGTGGGGATTTAGAATGAAAATTACTTTGCCTTCGGGCCACCCCTTTCAGGCTTTAATCACACATCAATATTTCAATACTAAAACCAGGAGTTTGTACAAAACACAGAACAGGCATCAATCTTTCAATGATAGTTATACTCTGTAAGGCTCCACTCCTGATTTACAAACACTGATGTAAAATACTGGATGTGTGAGTGGGCCCTGAAGAATCACTCCTACCAACCTTTTATTGGCTGAACCTGTGCAAACGTACTAATGTAATATACCGTACTTGCCGATCGCCATTTCCTCCCTTCTCCAGTGTCGCTCCGGTCCTGGGTCATGTGACTTCTATTCTGACCCGCCGGCTCACACCGGTGTTTAACCCCTTTACCCCCAAGGGTGGTTTGCACGTTAATGACCGGGCCAATTTTTACAATTCTGACCACTGTCCCTTTATGAGGTTATAACTCTGGAACGCTTCAATGGATCCTGGTGATTCTGACATTGTTTTCTCGTGACATATTGTACTTCATGACAGTGGTAAAAATTCTTTGATAGTACCTGCGTTTATTTGTGAAAAAAACGGAAATTTGGTGAAAATTATGAAAATTTCGCAATTTTCCAACTTTGAATTTTTATGCAATTAAATCACAGAGATATGTCACACAAAATACTTAATAAGTAACATTTCCCACATGTCTACTTTACATCAGCACAATTTTGGAACCAAAATTTTTTTTTGTTAGGGAGTTATAAGGGTTAAAAGTTGACCAGCAATTTCTCATTTCTACAACACCATTTTATTTTAGGGACCACATCTCATTTGAAGTCATTTTGAGGGGTCTATATGATAGAAAATACCCAAGTGTGACACCATTCTAAAAACTACACCCCTCAAGGTGCTCAAAACCATATTCAAGAAGTTTATTAACCCTTCTGGTGCTTCACAGGAATTTTTTGAATGTTTAAATAAAAATGAACATTTAACTTTTTTTCACAAAAAATTTAATTCAGCTCCAATTTGTTTTATTTTACCAAGGGTAACAGGAGAAAATGGACCCCAAACATTGTTGTACAATTTGTCCTGAGTATGCCAATACCCCACATGTGGGGGTAAACCACTGTTTGGGCGCATGGCAGAGCTCGGAAGGGAAGGAGCGCCGTTTGACTTTTCAATGCAAAATTGACAGGAATTGAGATGGGACGCCATGTTGCATTTGAAGAGCCACTGATGTGCTTAAACATTGAAACCCCCCACAAGTGACACCATTTTGGAAAGTAGACCCCCTAAGGAACTTATCTAGAGGTGTGGTGAGCACTTTGACCCACCAAGTGCTTCACAGAAATTTATAATGTAGAACCGTAAAAATAAAAAATCATATTTTTTCACAAAAATGATCTTTTCGCCCCCAATTTTTTATTTTCCCAAGGGTAAGAGAAGAAATTGGACCCCAAACGTTGTTGTACAATTTGTCCTGAGTACGCTGATACCCCATATGTGGGGGTAAACCACTGTTTGGGCGGATGGGAGAGCTCGGAAGGGAAGGAGCGCCGTTTGACTTTTCAAAGCAAAATTGACAGGAATTGAGATAGAACGCCATGTTGCGTTTGAAGAGCCACTGATGTGCCTAAACATTGAAACCCACCACAAATGACACCATTTTGGAAAGTAGACCCCCTAAGGAACTTATCTAGAGGTGTGGTGAGCACTTTGACCCACCAAGTGCTTCACAGAAGTTTATAATGCAGAGCCGTAAAAATAAAACAAAATTTTTTTCCCACAAAAATTATTTTTTAGCCCCCAGTTTTGTATTTTCCCGAGGGTAAGAGGAGAAATTCGACCCCAAAAGTTGTTGTCCAATTTGTCCTGAGTACGCTGATACCCCGTATGTTGGGGGAAACCACCGTTTGAGCGCATGGCAGAGATCGGAAGGGAAGGAGCGCCATTTGGAATGCAGACTTAGATGGAATGGTCTGCAGACGTCACATTGCGTTTGCAGAACCCCTAATGTACCTAAACAGTAGAAACCCCCCACAAGTGACCCCATATTGGAAACTAGACCCCCCAGGGAACTAATCTAGATGTGTTGTGAGAACTTTGAACCCCCAAGTGTTTCACTACAGTTTATAACGCAGAGCCGTGAAAATAAAAAATCTTTTTTTTTCCCCACAAAAAATATGTTTTAGCCCCGAGTTTTGTATTTTCCCAAGGGTAACAGGAGAAATTGGACCCCAAAAGTTGTTGTCCTATTTGTCCTGAGTACGCTGATACCCCATATGTTGGGGTAAACCCCTGTTTGGGCACACGGGAGAGCTCGGAAGGGAAGGAGCACTGTTTTACTTTTTTAACGCAGAATTGGCTGGAATTGAGATCGGACGCCATGTCGCGTTTGGAGAGCCCCTGATGTGCCTAAACAGTGGAAACCCCCCAATTATAACTGAAACCCTAATCCAAACACACCCCTAACCCTAATCCCAACAGTAACCCTAACCACACCTCTAACCCTGACACACCCCTAACCCTAATCCCAACCCTATTCCCAACCGTAAATGTAATCTAAACCCTAACTGTAACTTTAGCCCCAACCCAAACTGTAGCCCTAACCCTAGCCCTAACCCTAGCCCTAACCCTAGCCCTAACCCTAGCCCTAACTCTAACCCTAGCCCTAATGGGAAAATGGAAATAAATACATTTTTTTAATTTTTCCCTAACTAAGGGGGTGATGAAGGGGGGTTTGATTTACTTTTATAGCGGGTTTTTTAGCGGATTTTTATGATTGGCAGCCGTCACACACTGAAAGACGCTTTTTATTGCAAAAAATATTTTTTGCGTTACCACATTTTGAGAGCTATAATTTTTCTATATTTTGGTCCACAGAGTCATGTGAGGTCTTGTTTTTTGCGGGACGAGTTGACGTTTTTATTGGTAACATTTTCGGGCACGTGACATTTTTTGATCGCTTTTTATTCCGATTTTTGTGAGGCAGAATGACCAAAAACCAGCTATTCATGAATTTCTATTGGGGGAGGCGTTTATACTGTTCCGCGTTTGGTAAAATTGATAAAGCAGTTTTATTCTTCGGGTCAGTACGATTACAGCGACACCTCATTTATATCATTTTTTTATGTTTTGGCACTTTTATACGATAAAAACTATTTTACAGAAAAAATTATTTTTGCATCGCTTTATTCTCAGGACTATAACTTTTTTATTTTTTTGCTGATGATGCTGTATGGCGGCTCGTTTTTTGCGGGACAAGATGACGTTTTCAGCGGTACCATGGTTATTTATATCTGTCTTTTTGATCGCGTGTTATTCCACTTTTTGTTCGGCGGTATGATAATAAAGCGTTGTTTTTTGCCTCGTTTTTTTTTTTTTTTTTCTTACGGTGTTTACTGAAGGGGTTAACTAGTGGGCCAGTTTTATAGGTCGGGCCGTTACGGACGCGGCGATACTAAATATGTGTACTTTTATTGTTTTTTTTTTTTTTATTTAGATAAAGAAATGTATTTATGGGAATAATATTTTTTTTTTTTTTCATTATTTTGGAATTTTTTTTTTTTTTTTTACACATTTGAAAAAAAATTTTTTTAACTTTTTTACTTTGTCCCGGGGGGGGGGGACATCACAGATCAGTGATCTGACAGTGTGCACAGCACTCTGTCAGATCACTGATCTGACATGCAGCGCTGCAGCCTTCACAGTGCCTGCTCTGAGCAGGCTCTGTGAAGCCACCTCCCTCCCTGCAGGACCCGGATCCGCGGCCATCTTGGATCCGGGGCTCGAGCAGGGAGGGAGGTGAGACCCTCGCAGCAACGCGATCACATCGCGTTGCTGCGGGGGGCTCAGGGAAGCCCGCAGGGAGCCCCCTCCCTGCGCGGTGCTTCCCTGCACCGCCGGCACATCGCGATCATCTTTGATCGCGGTGTGCCAGGGGGTAATGTGCCGGGGGCGGTCCGTGACCGCTCCTGGCACATAGTGCCGGATGTCAGCTGCGATAGGCAGCTGACACCCGGCCGCGATCGGCGGCGCTCCCCCAGTGAGCGCCGCCGATCGCGCTGGACGTACTATCCCGTCCATGGTCATAGGGGCCCACCCCACATGGACGGGATAGTACGTCCGATGTCAGAAAGGGGTTAATTACAAAGCCGCCTTCTGACGGGTCAGAAACTTACACTGCGTGAGCCACTTCCGGCTGCAGATAGAGCCGACATGTAGCCATAGTCATCACGTGACCCAGAAGAGAACCAGAGATGGAAATCGGAGGCGGCGGAGACTGGCGAGTATAATACCGCACTTATATTACGGGTTTATGCAATGACGAGTTTGGTGGGAGCGATTCTTTACAGTTCAGTATTCTGAATAAATGTTCAAGTGAGGAATATCTGCACACATCAGATTTATATGAATAAACAGAGGCTTCCTCCAACATAAATACCATTCTGTGCTCGTCCGACAATGCGATCCCACACCATGCGGGGTGACTGAAGCAAAACAACTGATTAATAAGAAATCAGCCCTCCTTCACTACTGGAAATGACTTCCATTAGAGCCACATACCAAAGTAATGTCTAAGTCAGTGACGTCCTACCGTAGAAATGACCCCAAAGCTAGGCATAGTGTATACCAATAGGAAATGTATGTGCAATGAAAGGAAACACCTCTATATACAGCTGATAACATATGCTCTGATATTCACAGTAGGTGATGTCACAGCTCACCTCCTCCAGCTCCAGTACAATGACTGATAACACCTCTATATACAGCAGATAGTATATGATCTGATATTTATAGTAGGTAACATCACAGCTCATGTCCTCCCCTTCCTGTACAATGAATTATAACCTCTATATGTCAGATAGCATAGGATCTGATATTCACAGTAGGTGATATCACAGCTCACCTCCTCCCCCTCTGTAACACCATGATAACACCTCTATACACAGCAGATAGCATAGGATCCGATATTCCCAGTAGGTGATATCACAGCTCACCTCCTCCAGCTCCAGTACAATGACTGATAACACCTCTATACACAGCAGATAGCATAGGATCTGATATTTATAGTAGGTGATATCACAGCTCACCTCCTCCAGCTCCAGTACAATGACTGATAACACCTCTATACACAGCAGATAGCATAGGATCTGATATTTATAGTAACATCACAGCTCGTGTCCTCCCCTTCCTGTACAATGAATTATAACCTCTATATACAGCTGATAGCATAGGATCTGATATTCACAGTAGGTGATGGCGCAGTGGGTTTCTGCTGCATGATGTGAATGGCCTGCTGATTGGTAATGACCGTACGGTTCTGCGTTAACAATAAGGCTACTTTCACACTTCCGTCGTTTGGCCAACGTCGCAATGCGTCGTTTTGGAGACAAAACGCATCCTGCAAAGTTGCCCGCAGGATGCATTTTTTCTCCATAGACTTGCATTAGCGACGTATGGCCACACGTCGCATCTGTCGTGCAACGGATGCGTCATGTTTTTGGCGGACGCGACGCACAAAAAAACGTTCAATGTAACTTTTTGAGCGACGTGTCCGGCATTTTCGACCACACATGCGAGGCCGAAACTCCCCCCCCTCCTCCCCGCTCATCGCAATGGGCAGCGGATGCGTTGTAAAACTGCATCCGCTGCCCACGTTGTGCTACATTTAGCACAACGTCCGTCGGGCCGACGGTTTGCGACGGCCCCGTACCGACAGAAGTGTGAAAGTAGCCTAAGTAGGAAGTTTGCAATTCATTTCCAGTGAAAGCCGCTGTGACTTTTAGCAGCCAGGGTACACAAAAGCGGATGAGAGGGCAAGACAGCGTGCAAATTGGCTAGTAATGCACAGCCACCCTTTACCCAACAGGTGTTGAGCCCAAAATCAGATCTGCTGGAAGAGAGAAGTGTGGCACAATCCCTTTAGAACACCTCTATTTGATAAAAGTATATAGTGGGGAAACCCACCTGCCATAAGGGGGACCTGTTACCTTCCTGGCACACGAAACGTCGTAACAGGTTTTTTTTTTATCTGTTATCTTGAAGAAAACACTTTAAATGCTGTTTGCAATCAGTTCTTGATCATGTCTGAAACTTTTCACTGTACCCAGATATCTAAGATGGATCAGATAACGTCTCTCCCACTACTACTCCCATTCTTGTCTCTCACAAGCCAAGGGTATGATCATCCGCACAGCCATGAATGCAGAGAATAGTAGCCAGAAATTAGGAAGGTTTTCTATTACCGCGATCTCCACTGCGGCCATTGCCCTCTGAACCCAAGCGCTGGACTCTGAGGAGTAATAATACATTTTGTTTGCTTTTGAAGAATAGAGCCAATGAAGATTAGATGCGGCTGCCAAACACAACCTCACATTGCTTATTCTGCGAGCACAACTAATCCTCCAATTATCCTCCTATCGGCACAGAATGCCAGAACGGGACATTTTTGTCAGAGAAGAAAACATTTTTATAGCGTTCTCATTACTTGGAGACGACAGATATTTGTTTTAATCATTTCATCTGTTGTTGTTTTTTCGTGTTATAATATACAAGCAGCGACATAAATCAGTCTGGAAGCCGCGCTCACCTCCAGACATACAATCACTGGACTCTAACGTTGTGTCCCAGCCGCCCAATGCAGGTAGGCCGCCGGAGGCTCGTGCCTTTTTCAGGTTACCTGGTCCTGCCCCGATTTGTTGTGTTTTCTAACAGATCCTCTTTTAATAAGAAGCGTATGCATCAACTTACAGTTTTATTAACCCCCTTTTTAAGAATCAACGCACCCACTCCAGCCCTCAGTCACTGGCTGCTTTGAAGCCAAGAACCCATCTTCCCACTAACCTACGATAACATGGCAAACGCATAATTTAGGGCAGAGGTCCCCAACTCCAGTCCTCAAGGCCCACCAACAGGTCATGTTTTCAGGATTTCCTTTGCATTGCACAGGTGATGCAATTATTACCTGGACAAGACTAAAGAAATCCTGAAAACATGACATGTTGGTGGGCCTTGAGGACTGGAGTTGGGGACCCCTGATTTAGGGTACCGTCACACAGTGGCATTTTGATCGCTACGACGGCACGATTCGTGACGTTCCAGCGATCTCACTGTGTCTGAGACGCTCCTGCGATCAGGGACCCCGCTGAGAATCGTACGTCGTAGCAGATCGTTTGAAACTTTCTTTCGTCGTCTAGTGTCCCGCTGTGGCGGCATGATCGCATGGTGTAACAAAGGTGTGCACGATATTGTATACGATGTGCGCATAGCAACCAACGGCTTCTACATCGCACATACGTCATGAAATTATCGCTCCAGCGTCGTACATTGCAAAGTGTGACAGCAGTCTACGACGCTGGAGCGATATTGTTACGATGCTGGAGCGTCACGGATCGTGCCGTCGTAGAGATCAAAATGCCACTGTGTGACGGTACCCTTACAGCAACAAAACACAAGCCCCCCAGGACTGGTCTTCTCATGGCTCAGACACAGGAGCGAGTAGAAAATCCACAGTACAGTGGAGTGAAGGAGATTTGGTAAGATTGCATCCACATTGTGTGTAGGAACAATGCAGATATAGGGATATTCCCAAATGCTGGGTCCCACACCAATCTCAGAACGGGGCTCTGAAATGATCAATTTGTTGTCTATGGGACTGAAAGAGTAAAGGTAACCCAAGATTAAAAGTGATCCTGACAGCAGATCCATGGCTCATTCAGACCTGGGATTTTTCCACCTTGAAAAAAGGACCAAATATTCTGGTCCGAGTTTGAGCTGAGAAATAAAAAAAAAATACCGTAAGCTAAAAGTTTTTTCACCTTCTCAATTCTGACAGTCAAATCGGACTACACGAGGAAGACATCCGAGTGCAGCCCAATATTTTCATTAACCCATTGACTTGCGTTCTGATCTGACACGTCTCCGCGATCAAAACCACATACGTGTGAATGGCCACATAGATTAACACAAGCGATATCTGTGAAAAACCATGGACGGCACTCGCACGGTAAAAACCAGACATCTGAATGAGCCTTCATGCTGAATAAATCACAGATTACAAAAAAAAAAAAGCTCAGCAGGAGGACAAGGGTTTTTCCGAAAATCATAAGCTCCATTAATGACCTAGCCTTAGGGCTTGTACACACAACTGTAATAATTGGATGAATGCTAGCTGAGGTTTTGATGGATAGCACTAGTAACCATGTTATTCTATGGGGCAGTGCACGAGTTGGTCCAAAGAAGAAGAAAAAAAAATCACAGAATGCACGACATCCCTCCGATAATCGGATGGCACTAGGACATTCAAATCTAGGAGATGAAAACTTCAGACCACACTGGGATGACATCCGTGTGCTGTCCGATTTTCACTGACACTGAAGGGAGATTTTTTTTACATTCTCCACATCCGAGAAAATTGTATCACAATGTGATCAAGGTATGGTTTCTTTCATCTGAGAAAATCGGTCCAGTCATGTGACCCTAGCCTTAGATCATCAATATCTGTACAGTTCCAGCACCCACACTGATCAGCTGCTTTCTGCTACACTGTAGTAGCCTGGGCTGTGGAGTCAGTAAGGCAAACCTCCGATCCCAAAGCACTGCCTCACTACTGAGCGTGTACATAAAGTGCAGCACTGCCTCACTACTGAGCGTGTACATAAAGTGCAGCACTGCCTCACTACTGAGCGTGTACATAAAGAGCAGCACTGCCTCACTACTGAGCGTGTACATAAAGTGCAGCCCTGCCTCACTACTGAGCATGTACATAAAGTGCAGCACTGCCTCACTACTGAGCATGTACATAAAGCGCAGCACTGCCTCACTACTGAGCATGTACATAAAGCGCAGCACTGCCTCACTACTGAGCATGTACATAAAGAGCAGCCCTGCCTCACTACTGAGCATGTACATAAAGAGCAGCACAGATTAATCTCAACTAAAAGCCAAGATCCTTATATCAGGAACAAAACATTTCAGAACTTTCCCAAATTCTTATGAAAACATTTACAGCATATCCTGCATTGTACTACTGTATCCAATTTATTATATATGTTAGGAGTCGGTCCATTTTATACCGACTCCACCAAAATGGTCACTGACTCAAAAGTGCAGTCTTGCTCCTATTTAATGAAATATGGGGTCTTTATCAGAGCTGTCTGAAAAGTAATAGGTCCCCATATGACCTATTTTAGATGCCACACATGTGCCCTAAAGTTATATTCAGGAGCAACTGAGCTGAGAAGTAGCTTTCAAAACTAATTACACAATTATAAAGCACTAGATGGTCGCCCGATTCTAACGCATCAGGTATTCTAGAATATGCATGTCCACGTAGTATATTGCCCAGCCACGTAGTATACAGCACAGAGTCACGTAGTATATTGCCCAGCCACGTTTGTCACAGGTCAAAATATAAACATATACTCACCTTTCCGAGGGCCCCTTGTAGTCTACGGCAGCTTCCGGTCCCAAGGTTGGTATGACCGCAGGTCTTTCTAGCGCAGGCGCGCAGGGCCTGTGATGACGTCGCGGTCACATGACCGTGACGTCATGACAGGTCCTTCTCGCGCAGGCCCTATGATGACGTCGCGGTCACATGACCGTGACGTCATGGCAGGTCCTTCTCCCATACCATCTTTGCCACCGGAACCTGCAACGGAAGATGGCGGCCGGCGCAAGTGACTACGGAGGGCGAGTATAGCAGGTTTATTATTAATTTTAACATTGCATTTTTTACTATTGATGCCACATAGGCAGCGTCAATAGTAAAAAGTTGGGGACACACAGGGTTAATAGCGGCGGTAACGGAGTGCGTTACCCGCGGCATAACACGGTCCGTTACCGCCGGCATTAACCCTGTGTTGCGGTGAGGCGCCCTCTGCTGGATGTTCATAGATCGTGGGAAATTTCCTAGAAAGCTCCCAGGCTTTCTAGGCAAGTTCCAATGATCTATAAACAGCCAGCAGAGGGCGCCTCACCGCAAATGAACCTAAATATAGCTCATTGATCTATATTTAGACTCATTCCCCGGGGTTTTGCAGCGAGGAGCAGCCTGCATTAGCAAAGCTCCTTGCTGCAAAATGTTTTAACCCCTTCAGAAGGATTTACATCGTTGGACGTTACAGATCTGCGGAGGGTAAGTATATTGTTGGTTTATTATGTTTTTTCTTTCACAGAACGAGGGTCTTCAGTGACTGGATTGGGCGTAGAATAAAATACTCCAACAACCATTGTTTTTATTTCATTAAAATAATTTTAAATAATGTGTTTGTGTTTTATTTAACCCTTCACTACAATTGGATTAATAATGGATAGGTGTCATAATTGACGCCTCTCCATTATTAATTAGGCTTAATGTCACCTTACAATAGCAAGGTGGCATTAACCCTTCATTACCCCATATCCCACCGCTACACGGGAATGGGAAGAGAGTGGCCAAGTGCCAGAATAGGCGCATCTTCCAGATGTGCCTGTTCTGGGGTGGCTGGGGGCAGATATTTTTAGCCAGGGGGGGGCCAATAACCGTGGACCCTCTCCAGGCTATTAATATCTGCCCTCAGTCACTGGCTTTACTACTCTGGCGGAGAAAATTGCGCGGGAGCCCACGCCAATTTTTTCCGCCATTTATCCCTTTATTTTAAGAGCTAGAACGGCCAAATTTTGCAGATACACACTACTGACATTAGTAGTGTGGAATCTGCAAAAAAAATGGAGAGAAGACATGGTTTACTGTATGTAAACCATGTCTCAAATCATGTCGGGTTTTAAGAAGGAGAAAGAAAAAGCCGGTAATTGAATTACCGGCTTTCAAGCTGTCTAGCGCTGGAATAAATATTAATATATATACATATATGTGTCTAATGACATACATATATACATATATATATATATATATATATATATATATATATATATATATATATATATAGACAGTATATATATATATATTTTTTTCTTTTTGGGACACATGGATCATTTCTATAGCGGTATGTTGGTTTTGCAAGCCTGCGAGAAAACCACGCAGTACGGATGCCATACGGATTACATACGGAGGATGCCATGCGCAAAAAACGCTGACACACCCTGCCTACGGAGGAGCTACGGACCACTATTTTCGGGACATTTCAGCGTATTACGGCCGTAATATACGGACCGTATTTTCATACGCTGAGAGTGAAGCCGGCCTTAGTGTTGTGAATTCTGCTTTTGGGCTCACTCCGGTGGTTATGAGTGGTAGTGCTGCGGTAGTTGGATCGCAGCATTTATCAGGTGTATCCATTTTTTGCAATTTGGGCTGGGCTATTTAAGTCCTGCTTTATCCTTTAGTCAGTGCCAGTTGTCCATTGTTTTTGGAGGATTCACATCCATACCTGGTCTCTCCTGTTCTGCTGTTCATTTCAACAAAGATAAGTTCTGGCCTTGTTTTTGCTGTCCACCTGCTGTGGACCTTATAGTCTGTGCATTTTCTTGTTTTGTTTTGTCCAGCTTTCTCTGTGAAGGATTTTTTGCAGCCTAGCTGTGTCTCTGGAGATGCAGATATACCCTCCATGTCTTTAGTCAGATGTGGTGTTTTGTATTTTCTGTGGTGGATATTTTCTAGTGTTTTAATACTGACCGCATAGTACTCTGTCCTATTCTTCCTTTTTAGCTAGTATGGCCTCCTATGCTAAATCCTGATTTCATTTCTGCGTGTTATTTCCCTCTCCTTTCACAGTCAATATTTGTGGGGGGCTATCTATCCTTTGGGGATTTTCTCTGAGGCAAGATAGTTTTCCCGTTTCTGTCTTTAGGGGTAGTTAGTTCTTAGGCTGTGTCGAGGGGTCTAGGGAGTGTTCGGTACATCCCACGGCTATTTCTAGTTGTGCTGCTAGTTCAGGGTTTGCGGTCAGTAAAGGTACCACCTTCTCCAGAGTACGTCTCATGCTGCTCCTAGGCCACCAGATCATAACACCTTAGACCATTATATAGTAGACTAGATGGTGGCCCGATTCTAACGCATCGGGTATTCTAGAATATGCATGTCCATGTAGTATATTGCCCAGCCACGTAGTATATTGCCCAGCACAGAGCCACGTAGTATAGAGACTTAAAAAATAAAAATAAACATATACTCACCTTCCGAAGGCCCGTTGAAGTCGTGCTATACTCACCATCCGCCGCCTTTCCCGCTCCTCGTCACGCTCCCGGGACCGCTCCCAGGACCGCTCCATTGCAAGCGGCAGCTTCCGGTCCCAGGGCTGGTGTGAGCAGGACCTGTGATGACGTCGCGGTCACATGACCGTGACGTAACGGCAGGTATTTTGTTTTTTTATTTTTAACATGACATTTTTACTATTGATGCTGCATAGGCAGCATCAATAGTAAATAGTTGGGGTCATACAGGGTTAATAGCAGTGGTAATGGAGTGCGTTACACCGCGGGCCGTTACCGCTGCCATTAACCCTGTGTGAGCGGTGAGTGGAGGGGATTATGGAGCGGGCGCCAGGCAGTGAGCGCAGGGGAGTAGGTGAGGGAGTAATCGGACTGTGCCCGTCGCTGATTGGTCGCGGCAGCCATGACAGGCAGCTGCCGAGACCAATCAGCGAATGAATAACCGTGACAGAAGGACAGACGGAAGTGACCCTTAGACAGTTATATAGTAGATGGTGGAAACAATCGAGCCCTGAACTCCACCATCACCATTTAGAGCTGACCTGTGGCAGGTCAAACTGCAAATTGGCAAGAGACAAGCGAGACTGCACCTAAGATTTCTACCACGGATTCCAGAGCGTAGATTCCAAGGTGTGTACGCTGTATATCTGCGCCCCACAGCTGCAGCACGGGATGAAATAAAAAAATAAATAACGCTTTCAAACCCTCGGCCGCTCGACCTGCAGCAATGACAATGTACAGCCATGTGACCTCTGCAGCCTATCACTGGCATCCCGCAGAATCCACATGGTCGTACACGACATCAGCTCCACAGGTGAAGTATTCTCCAGTAACTCATTCTGCAGTCAACAGACGGCACAACGCGGCCTGGAGAAGGCAAACTGTGGCAAATGTTTAGTGAAAGCCAATAGCATAAATGAATTTTATCCTCACACATATGCAGTTAAAGGGGTTGTCCCAAGCCAAAAGTGAATTTTATACTAAATAAGACATCATCGGGAAGCTGGGGCTGCAGTCACCGGCACAGCTGCTCTCCCCACTCTAAAAGGAAGAGTCATCAGTGACCTCTTTTTCATGGGCTGTGTCAATTCCCAATTCCTACATCTGTTCAGTACGAGCTCCCTGCTCTACATCCCTTTGAATGTAGTGACAGTGCACTCCCTACACCAAAGTGAGCGCTGTAAGGAGAGAACGCGGCAAGTATTGGGAGGGCAGGGACTAGCCCAGCATCAGAAGCAGAGGTCACTGATTACGCTTCTTTTCAGGGTGGCGACAACAGCCCAGCCCCGGATGGATGTCCGTATGCTGGGGGTCTCCTGCAAAATGCAATCAGGGGGAAAACAAGCAGACAGGAAGATGGGGGGGGGGAGGATTTTTAATCTAAGTATATTAGAAAGTTATACTATCCCTTTAAGGAAAAAGGCCTCAAAAGGTGGACAACCCTTTAAGGGATTTGTGGAAAAACACTGTACAGCTTTATTTACAAAACTCGTGTGACCCGACTACACCCCCGTCATCGCCTAGTAATGACCTTAGCAAACCAATGATCTCCCAAATATTCCCTGCAGCGTCGGCCGGGAACATACCAGGCAGCTCATGAAGCCGCACACAGCACCGGAGGAAGCGGGAACTGTCGCCGAGCGCGGACTCCTTCCTGCCAGCAGCGCTGCTCCTGCCACAAGCACTTCCTGGATCCAGCATGTAACAAGCCCTGTGATTGGACATCGCATGCCCTCGCTACATGGGCGGAAAGTAAGCTGCGCGGTGATAGGTCAATGGTAGCCACAACCGGGAAGGTTTCATTGAATAGAAAGTGTCTTCCAATGTGAACGCGTGACGTCATGAGGTCCGGGGGCAGCTGGGGCTCGGGGACCGTCTGCAAAGCGCTGACATCGTTTTGTACCGGACATAAACACTGAGGGTAGGAGGAGCAGCGGCCCGGGGCAGTGTCGGGGCTGGAACCGCTTTTGGAGCACAAGACTTTATTTTGTTTTATTACTTGTCTTTGTGTGAGCATTTAGAGCAGAGGACGGAAGCTGCGGGGATGGCGTCGTGCTGTTGGTGTTTATTTGCTCCCGATCCCTGACCAGGCACAGTTTGTTTTGTTTTTTTCATACATGCGGTTAGAAAGGCTATAGAACATTGTTCGGATAGTCACGTCACTTTTGCGGGTTTTTTTTTCTTGATACATGGAGCTATTTTTTTAATTTTTTGTTATGCTAATATCTGCAATCTCAGAGGGAAATAAGTGTTTTTTCGACGTTTTATTTCCATCCAAAACTATTACATTTAATAATTTATTATATATATTTTTGTTGGGGGGGGGGAGGGGTTGAGGCATTTAACCCCTTCATGACCTTGGGATTTTTCGTTTTTCCGTGTTCGTTTTTCTCTACCCTCCTTCCCAGAGCCATAACTTTTTTTATTTTTCCGTCAATTTGGCCATGTGAGGGCTTATTTTTTGCGGGACGAGTTGTACTTTTGAACGACATCATTGGTTTTAGCATGTCGTGTACTAGAAAACGGGAAAAAAATTCCAAGTGCGGTGAAATTGCAAAAAAAGTGCAATCCCACACTTGTTTTTTGTTTGGCTTTTTTGCTAGGTTCACTAAATGCTAGAACTGACCTGCCATTATGATTCTCCAGGTCATTACGAGTTCATAGTTAGAAACACGTGTGCACAACCGTATGAGGTGCACGGGTAGGTTCCCAAACCGTAATCAGCAAATAATACAAAACCCGGCACTCAACTTTGTGGTGTGAAGAAACGAAAGATTTATTATCCCAAATCAGAAAACGTTTCGGTCCCACAACTGGACCTTCATCAGTAACGTTTACTGGGACAATATATAGATTCAAGTGGCTATATGGCCTGCCCGGAGGTAGCTACCAATATAGTATTGGATATCCAGAGAGAAAAGTTACAGCCTATATGGGTGCTGTCATCGCGGCGTCCACCGCTGAATAGCAAGTGTCACTTACTATCCCGTCCGAGGTCAGATAGGGGTTAAATATTGAAATATTTTCCTGTTCATCCTATTTCCGTTGTATACTTTCCCCAGTTACAGTGGAGTTGTAGCAGATCTGTGTCATGTGACCTTCAGCCCTAATAGGTCACATGACCACTGTGTGTAGAGGGGGAGGTGCTGTCACCACTGCTACATGCCATGGAGAAGGCAGATATGGTAATAAACCGTCCCGTCTTCTCTGTGGTGACTCCAGCTGTGTATGACCCCCACATATAGCGGTGCTTCTATACAGTGATGTTCTAGAACCTCACTGTGGAATAGGATCGGGACTGCTCAGATGTTTAATGTCTATGGGTGGTCCGGAAACGGTTTAATGGGGACGTTAGAGCCCCATCCCTGGATATCCATCATGTTTCACTCTTCCAATCTTGTTCTCCTCATTGTCCAGGCAATAGCTGAGATATAACACATTAATACGTGTATTATAGCTGAACAAAGTTTTCTCTTAATGGCTTATACGGTTCCCCAAGTCTAAATTCATATAGATATTGTATTACTGTTGTTTTTCTCATAAAGTTATCACTGATCATAATACCACTTATGCACACAATCACAGAATAACCCATATTCCATAGCATGGTTCCTATATTCAGGAAGAGGTCCAAAGGTAAATCCACATTTGCAACTAGCAGGACAGATAATAAACCACATACCATAACCAACACGTGTAGCATCACAGCAGAGAGGGGATTAACCCTGAATATTGGCTAATGTCAGGCAACCGAGCCTTATCTGAACAAGCTAAGTACTCCTTGCTTCTTATCATGCTCCTGATGAACCTTGGGAGAGAAGAAACTCGTTGAGTTGCAGTTGAATTTGGAGTTTGCTTTTTTGGGGGTTTAATCACAAGAGTTGGTTATGATATATAGTTAACTTCCGCAGTGGGATTGATAATCAGAGTATTATTATTATTTATTATTATAATGCCATTTATTCTGTGGCGCTTTACATGTGATGAGGGGTATACATAATAAAAACAAGTACGATAATCTTAAACAATGCAAGTCATAACTGGTACAGTAAGAGAGAAGATCCTGCCCGTGAGGGCTCACAATTATTATTATTTACAGTATAAAGCACCATTAATTCCATGGTGCTGTATATGAGACGGGGTTACATCAAAATGCAACTATCACTTACAGTAAACAAAACTAACAATGACAGACTGATACAGAGAGGAGATGACCCTGCCCTTGCGGGCTTACATTCTACAGGATGGTGGGGAAGGAGACAGTAGGTCGGGGGTTGCGGTAGCTCCAATGGTGTTGAGGTGGTCGTGTGGTCATTACAGGTTGTAAGCAATTTACTAGGGTTGGGTTAGGATACAATAGGTGAGGAAAGAGCTGGTCGTGCAGTGGTTTGGTCGATCGGTGGTTACTGCAGGTTGTAGGCTTGCCGGAAGAGGTGGGTCTTCAGGTTCTTTTTGAAGATTTCGATGGTAGGCGAGAGTCTGATATGTTGTGGTAGAGAGTTCCAGAGTAGGGGTGATGCGCAGGAGAAATCTTGTATACGATTGTGGGAAGAGGAGATAAGAGGGGAGTAGAGAAGGAGATCTTGTGAGGATCGGAGGTTGCGTACAGGTAAGTACAGGGAGACGAGGTCACAGATGTATGGAGGAGACAGGTTGTGGATGGCTTTGTATGTCATGGTTAGGGTTTTCTACTGGAGTCTCTGGGCAATGGAGAGCCAGTGAAGGGATTGACAGAGGGAAAGGCGGGGAATAGCGGGGGGACAGGTGGATTAGTTGGGCAACAGAGTTTAGAATAGATTGGAGGGGTGCGAGAGTGTTCGAGGGGAAGCCACAGAGCAGGAGGTTGCAGTAGTCAAGGCGGGAGATGATGAGGGCATGGACTAGGGTTTTTGCAGATTCTTGGTTTAGGAATGTACGGATCCGTGAAATATTTTTGAGTTGAAGGCGGCAGGAAGTGGAAAGGGCTTGGATATGTGGTTTGTTATTCCAGTAGTTTTGAGGCATAGGGGAGAAGTGATATAGGGCGATAGCTAGATGCAGAGGATGGGTCAAGAGAGGGCTTTTTGAGGATAGGTGTGATTGAGACATGTTTAAAGCTTTAGGGGAAAGCACCAGTTGTTAGTGATAGGTTGAAGAGATGGGTTGGGATGAAGACTGTGGCGAGGTTTGGGATGAAGTGGGATGGGATGAGAGTAGAGTGGAGAGTCGATCTTCTGTAAGGCTAGGTTCACATTGCGTTAGGGCAGTCTGCTTAGCGCATAGCGCTACGGACTGCGCTAACGCAATGTCCCAAAAGGGATCGCGTTTGCCGATCCTGCTAGCGCAGATGCCCGATCTGCGCTAGCGAGGAACGGACCGCGAACGCTGCAAGCAGCGTTCGAGGTCCATCACTCAAATGACGGCACATCGCTAGCGCACGCCCAGTGTGGGCGTGCGCTAGCGATGCGTTCGCCATTACAAGCAATGGCGGCGTTAGCGGACTATGTTACACCGCGTTATGCCGCGGTGTAACGTAGTCCATTTAACGGGTTCACATAACATGTGAACCTAGCCTAATGGAGAAATTGGTTTTGGAGGTGGAGGACTGGGCAGTTGGGAGGAAGGGCTCTGGGGGTTGTCGACCAAAACTGTCTCTGATGTTATCAATCTTCTGCTTGAAAAATGAGGCAAAGTTTTCAGCTGAGATGAGTGGGGAGGGAGGAGGTGCTGGGGTATGGAGGAGAGAATTGAAGGTGTTAAATAACTGTTTAGGGTTGTGAGACAGGGAGGATATGAGAGATGAGAAGTGGGTTTGTTTAGCTGTGGCGAGGGTGGCCTTGAAAGTAGTGAGGGACTGTTTGAATGCGATGAAGTGCTCATTGTAGTTGGATCTTTTCCATCTCCGCTCAGCAGCCCTGGAAGCTCGCCTCAGTTCTTTGGTCGGGCTGGTGTACCAGGGTTGTCTGTTGATTTTGCGAGCTTTGGTATAAGTGAGAGGGGCAACAGATTCCAAAGCTACAGCTATTGTGGTGTATTATAGAGCAGCAGCGGCATCCGCATTGTGTAGGGAACTTATTTTTGTAAGGCTACGGTCACATTGTGTTAGGGCAGTCCGCTTAGCGCATAGCGCTACGGACTGCGCTAACGCAATGTCCCAAAAGGGATCGCGTTAGCCGATGCCGCTAGCGCAGATCCCCGATCTGCGCTAGCGAGGAACGGACCGCGAACGCTGCAAGCAGCGTTCGCAGCCCGTCACTCAAATGACGGCACATCGCTAGCGCACGCCCAATGTGGGCGTGCGCTAGCGATGCGTTCGCCATTACAGGCAATGGCGGTGTTAACGGACTACGTTACACCGCGTTTTGCTGCGGTGTAACGTAGTGCGTTTAACGCGGTCACAGAATGCAATGTGACCCTAGCCTTAGAGAGAAAAGGGATTCAGAGAGTGAGTGTAGATCAAGGTGTTTAAGATTTCTGCAAGGGTGTGCAAATTTGTGGGTTGGGGATTGTAGACAAGGAGTGGAGAGGGAAGAGAATATGAGTAGGTTGTGGTCAGGAAGAGGTGAGTTAGAGAGGTTAGATAGGGAGCAGAGGCAGGTGAAGATGAGGTCCAGTGTGTGGCCATCTTTGTGGGTGGCAGTAGAAGACCATTGAGTGAGGCCAAAGGAGGAAGTGAGAGATAGAAGCTTAGTGGCAACTGAGAGGGAAGTGTCAATGGGGATGTTGAAGTCACCCAAGATGATAGTGGGGATGTCAGCAGAGAGGAAATGAAGTAGCCAGTTGGTGAATTGGTCAAAGAAGGTGGTGGCTGGCCCTGGGGGGTGGTAAATAATAGCCGGTTGGAGGGAGAGTAGATGTGCACAGAGTGCACCTCAAAGGAAGGGAGGGTAATAAAGGGTGGTAATTGGATTGGGGTGAAGGAGCAGATATCTGACAGGAGAAAGCCAACTCCTCCACCATGCTTGCTGCTGGGGCGGGGTGTGTGAGAAAGGTGGAATCCACCATACGAAAGTGCAGCAGGAGAGGCTGTGTCAGAAGGGGTGAGCCAGGATTCAGTGATGGCGAGGAAGGAAAGTTTGGTAGTAACAAAACGATCGGGGATGTAGGAAAGCTTGCTGCAGACAGAGCGAGCATTCCACAAAGCTCCTGTCAGTGGGACTGGGGAAGTGGGGGCTGGGCGAGTGGGTATAAAGTTAGAGAGGTTACGGAAATTTGTGAAAGAACGTGTATGGGAGGTAGAACTGACTGTGGGGGTGTGGTGAGGACCAGGATAGCAGGGTGAGCCTTCGATGAGCGGTTGTAGGGTGCCAACCTCAGCTGGTAGGTAGGGAGGCTCAGTTTGTTACAGGGGCAGGTACCTACCTGTGGGGTTTTAATCTATTGCTAATGTTTTGGTGATGGGGTTTGTTTCACGTTTTGTAACTTTGATAATTTTATTGAATTGAAATAAAAGTGAAATTTTAACTTTAAAAAGTACAAGAGTTTATGGTGAACTACGTTGAAATTGCTCTTACTCAGGCTCGGACTGGCCCACAGGGTAACAGGAATTCCCCGGTGGGCCCCTGTGCAGATCTGGGCCCCCAGCCTCACTGTATGGGCAGTACTTGGCATAATTCACTTAATTCACTCTGTACAGAAAAAAAACAGCCTCATCATTCATTAACCAAACTACCCAGTTTATTAATAAATATAGAAGTAAATTTGTGACAAGGGTAGTGTAATATTTGTATGCAGGTGAAAAGAGGGTCCCCCAAAGGCAATCTTACTGGTGGGCCCTTGCCACCCCAGTCCGACACTGCTCTTACTAGTATCTTTTTTGAAGCTGTGAAAGCGCTCAAAAGGCACAAGCTGAAGGTTTTACAATGGCCCTCACAGTCCCCTGATCTGAACATCATTGAAAATCTATGGCTAAACTTCAAAATAGCAGTGCATGCAAGACGACCCAGGAATCTCACAGAACTGGAAGAATTTTCCAAGGAAAAATGGATGAAAATTCCTGAAACAAGAATTGAAAGACTCTTGCCTGGCTACAAAAAGTGTTAGCAAGCTGTGATACTTGCAAAAAGTGAGTGCTGCTAGGTAGTAGCCATGCAGGGTGCCGAAACTTGCATCTGCCCATTTTCCTTTTTCTAATGTTTAAAATGTAAAAGATGAAAATATATATTTTTTTCACCTAAAATACAAAGAAAATGTGTCATCCCTGACTTTTGGCCTTTTAGAGATCATTTCACCTTCAATTTGCTTAACTGCTCACAATAACAGTATTTGAAAACAATAACTTTTACCAGGGGTGCCCAAACATTTGCATTTCGCTGTATAGGTATATTGCTGATGCAATCTAAAAAAACAACAGTTCTTTTCAGGGTTACATATTTTCTTTTCCCTATTAATACCGGAAATTTTGCAGGCATATATTATATCCCTAACTTAAAATATGCAAGGCATACAGCCCTCATCCCAAATTTTTAGGGGGTCATCAGGCGACCTTCACTCATAATTTTTAGACGCTCATCAGGCAGCCCTCACTCATAATTTTTACAGGATGTGTATGAGGCATATCTCTACAATTCTCTTATATATACAGGGGTAAATGTTTTATGTTTTTCAGCCATTGCATTTAGTACATAGGCATTACCAGTCTAAGAATTCCAACCAGCCTAGGAGTCCCACTCCTTAAATACGGCCAAAAAAATATTCTGAGACCCTCTTCTACTTGTCTTCCAGGGTGTATTGCAGTCCCTCCTTCAAATATTTGGCAGCTCTAAGGGTAGTGCACACTTCAGGATTTTTCCTGACAAAATCCGGAGAATTCTGCCAGAAATCCGCGTGCTTTTTTCGCGCGGAATTTGCGCGTTTTTGATGCGTTTTTTGCGCGGAATTTTTGCGGATTTTTCCGGAATGTCCATTTTGATAGGAAATCTGCAGAAAATCCGCAAAAAGATAGAGCATGTCCGGATTTTTTGCGGTATGCGTTTTTTTTGCGGAAAAAAACGCTAACATATGCACAAAAAATGCGGAATGCATTATAAATGATAGGATGCATAATGTTAGCGTTTTTTTAGCGGATTTATAGCGTTTTTATGGCGAAAGTCCGCAAAAAAAAGCTAAAAATCCGGACGTGTGCACATACCCTTACACTTGGTGCATAGACTTTACAAGTCTAAAAGTCCCACTTCTTAAAATTTTGAAAAAATGGAAAAAAAATATTTCCGAGGCCCTCATCTACATGTTTTCCAGGGTGTATTGTTGGGTCTCCTATTTTTTGGCAGCCCTTGCACTTAGTGCATAGGCTTTATGAGTCTAGTAGTCCCACTACCTATATGTCTAATACAGGATGTATCAGAGTGCCTCTTCCTTCTCATTTTTGGCAGTTCTCGTATTGTCCGCATAGGCTTTGTGAGTTTGAGTTCCTTCTTCATAAATTAAACAGGATGTGTCTGACTATGGAACACACACCACATGCCCAGATAAGGTAATAAAATGTTAAAATGACACGGTGACTACCGGTGGGTGTAGTATTATTTACCCCTCTACTATGTCATCTACTATAGTCCTAGGCGACGGCGACATAGGATGAGATATAGCCCGGCTATTAATGGGTGGAGATGTTTTTTTTCTTTTTCTCTTTTTAATTTTGCCTTATATATAAGTAACTATACAGGAAAGAGTGTTTTCTAACATTTGTTCTTGTAAAAATCCATTTTATCTTCGGTTTTGTATGTTTTACTGTCAGTCCGTACAAGTAGAGTAATACTCTGACAGCATCGTTCCCATCAGCGACCTGGGAGTTAGCGATGCATCCAGGCTTCTTCTCCATGCTGTTTCCATCCATTTTAGCGATTTTCCTGTCTCCCCAGTCCTCCTATTAGTGTCTTTTGGAAAAATGTTTGAGTTTCCCATTGACTTTCATTATAGTCGGTATTCGGGTTGAACCCGTCGAGCGTCCAACCTGCTCGATTCGAGTACCGAGCACTTGAGCATTTTAGTGCTCGATCATCACTAGCTCCAGCAACTTAGAATATCTCAGCATTATCGCTACCACTCTCGGAAGTGCTGATTTGGCCCCCACTGGGCACTGATCCCAACATCATTAAGTCTGTGTGGGTTTCCTTGAAGAGACAGAGTTTCATAAACCTACATCCACAGAAGAAAAAAAAAAAGACTTGCAGGACCCTTGTCCAGCGGCCAGGGATTACTGTTAGGAGCCCTGCAAGCCTCATAATACCAACAGCATCCCTGGTGTCTCTTCTGATAATTTCGCCCCCACAATAACATTACGTTGTGGCACAAACTACTTTTATGGTTCACCTGAGGTGGACTCACTAATCAGTATGTCGGGGTGAGAAGCACAGACTGGTAGCATTGATGCAGAGACGTTGGCTAGGCTGGATGACACATTGAACGTAGCTGAATATACAGGATGAGCCATGGATCAGTGAAGCAGAAGATGTGGACAGGCACCTTGGTATCACAGAGCTTTGTGGGGACACCTTGGGATTAGAGGGCAATGTATGTAGTCGAGCGCCATGGAACAGCAAAGCTGAGTATTTACACAGCACCTTAGAATAGTATAGTTGTAAAGACAGACTGGTACCTTGATTCAGCAGAGCTAAGTGTGCTGACAAGTGTAATTGGAACAGTGCAGCTGAGATGGAAGACCGTCAGCTGGATGTAGCAGAGCTAAATGTGGGGATGTGTCCACACGAAGAAAGAAAAGCAGCAATCCCCACATCCTGGAATTTAAAAGTCCTTTAATCCACAAAATAACATCCAAGCGGTGTACAGAGGGTGTGCGGGAGAGAGATGGGCGACAGACGTTTAGCGCTTCTACGCATCCAGGTATGTGTGGTGTTTGGATAGCACCTTACAACTGCAGAGCTGAGACGGCCTACAGGCACCTTGATTAAATCGAGCCGAGAGTATGAATGACATTGGATGTGTGAGCCAGACAATAGCAGAGCTGGGTTATGTAAGTGGTTCGGCTGCAAGAATTCACGTAGAAGCAGCATGTACCATGTTGTGAATTCCGCTTTTGGGCTCCCTCCGGTGGTTGTAAGTAGCATTTTTGTGAGTTCTGCTCTTTGGCTCCCTCCTGTGGTTTTGAGTGGTACGGCTGCTTCTTGGATTTAGCTTCAGCAGCTGTTTTCACTGATCGTCTTTCTGGCTCGGCTATATTAGTCTGGCCTTATCCCTCATTCAATGCCAGTTGTCAATTGTTCCTGCCTGGAGTCATTGCTCTTAGGACTTTCCTGACACTCTGACCAGTTCATCAAAGCTAAGTCCTTGCTTGTCCTTTTGCGGTTCTCTTCTTGTAGACTTGTTGTTCAGCACTTTCTTTGTTTTTGTTCATTTGTCCAGCTTTTTAGTATGGATCTATTCAGTTAAGCTGGAAGCTCTGGGCAGCAGAGTTTGCCCTCCACACCTTTAGTCAGGTGTGGAGATTTTTGCATTTCTCTGCGGTGGACTTTTTCTAGTTTTTTTACTGACCGCACAGCGTTCTGTTCTGTACTATTTCTATTTAGCTAGAAGTGGCCTCCTGTGCTAAATCTTGTTTCATACTACGTATGTCATTTCCTTCTCCCTCACAGTCATTCTTTGTGGGGGGCTAATCTATCCTTTGGGGATTTTCTCTGAGGCAAGATAGTTTTCCTGCTTCTATCTTTAGGGGTAGTTAGCTCTTAGGCTGTGACGAGATGCCTAGGCCGAGTTAGGAGCATTCCATGGCTGCTTCTAGTGTTTGTGTTGAGCTTAGGGACTGCGGTCAGTATAGTTGCCACCTGCTCAGAGCTAGACGCATGTCGCTCCTTAATCACCAGATCATAACAGTACAACTGGCCAAAAATGAGCTGAATGCCTCTCAAAAGAAGGAAGAGAAAAAGAGTTCTGAGCCATTTTTTTTTCTTTAGTTTGTTTTGTCTTTTTCCTTCCTCTTGATCTCTGGGTGATTTGGGATTTGGATGCAGGCATGGATGTTCAGGGTTTGTTTTCTCGTGTGGATCAGCTTGCTGCAAGAGTACAGAGTATTCAAGATTATGTGGTTCAGACTCCGGCCTTAGAGCCTAGAATTCCTACTCCGGATTTGTTTTACGGGGATAGATCTAAGTTTTTGAACTTTAAAAATAACTGCAAATTGTTTTTTGCTCTGAAACCCCGTTCCTCTGGTGACCCCGTTCAGCAAGTTAAGATAGTTATTTCTCTACTGCGTGGCGACCCTCAGGACTGGGCATTCTCACTTGAGTCAGGGAATCCGGCATTGCTTAATGTAGATGCATTTTTTCAATCGCTCGGATTATTGTATGACGAACCTAACTCTGTAGAGCATGCTGAGAAAACACTGTTGGCCCTGTGTCAGGGTCAGGAAGTGGCAGAATTATACTGCCAGAAATTTAGAAAATGGTCTGTGCTCACTAAATGGAATGAGGATGCTCTGGCAGCAATTTTCAGAAAGGGTCTTTCTGAAGCCCTTAAAGATGTTATGGTGGGGTTTCTCACGCCTGTTGGTTTGAGCGAATCTATGTCTCTGGCCATTCAGATTGATCGGCGCCTGCGCAAACGCAAAGTGGTGCACCATATGGCAGTGACCTCTGAGCGAAGTCCTGAGCCCATGCAATGTGATAGGATTTTGACTAGAGCGGAACAGAGGGGATACAGACATCAGAATGGGCTGTGTTTTTACTGTGGTGATTCTGTTCATACTATTTCTGATTGCCCTAAGCGTATTAAGAGGGTCACTAGATCTGTTACCATTAGTACTGTGCAGCCTAAGTTTCTCCTGTCTGTGACCCTGATTTGCTCATTGTCGTCCTTTTCTGTCATGGCATTTGTGGATTCAGGCGCTGCTCTGAACTTAATGGACTTAGAATTCGCTAGGCGCTGTGGTTTTTCTTTGCAGCCTTTGCAGAGTCCCATACCCTTGAGGGGTATTGATGCTACACCATTGGCCAAGAATAAACCTCAGTACTGGACGCAGATGACTATGTACACAGCTCCTGCACATCAGGAAGATTGCCGTTTTCTGGTGTTGCATAATTTACATGATGTTGTACTGGGTTTTCCATGGTTACAAGTACACAATCCAGTGTTGGATTGGAAATCAATGTCTGTGACTAGTTGGGGTTGTCAAGGGGTACATAGTGACGTTCCTTTGATGTCAATTTCCTCTTCCCCCTCTTCTGATGTTCCTGAATTTTTGTTAGATTTCCAGGATGTATTCGATGAGCCCAAGTCCAGTTCCCTTCCACCACACAGGGACTGTGATTGTGCTATTAACTTGATTCCTGGCTGTAAATTCCCTAAGGGCCGACTTTTCAACCTGTCTGTGCCAGAGCATGCCGCCATGCGGAGCTATGTTAAGGAGTCTTTAGAGAAGGGGCATATTCGGCCGTCTTCGTCACCATTGGGAGCGGGATTCTTTTTTGTTGCCAAGAAGGATGGCTCCTTAAGACCCTGTATTGATTATCGCCTTCTTAATAAGATCACGGTCAAATTCCAATATCCCTTACCTTTGCTCTCTGATTTGTTTGCTAGGATTAAGGGGGCTAGTTGGTTTACCAAGATTGACCTTCGAGGGGCATATACCGTATATACTCGAGTATAAGCCGAGATTTTCAGCCCAAATTTTTGGGCTGAAAGTGCCCCCCTCGGCTTATACTCGAGTCACGGTAGCGGTGGGGTCGGCAGGTGAGGGGCTGAGGGCGCTGAGGTATACTTACCTAGTCCCAGCGATCCTCGCGCTGTCCCTGCCGTCCCACGGGCTTCGGCGCTGCAGTTTCTTCCTCTCTTCAGCGGTCACGTGGGACCGCTCATTACAGAAATGAATAAGCGGCTCCACCTCCCATAGGGGCGGAGCCGCTTATTCATTTCTCTAATCAGCGGTGCCGGTGACCGCTGATAGAGAAAGAAGCTGCGGCACCGAAGACAGGAGGGGACAGCGCGAGGATCGCCAGGACTAGGTGAGTATGTTATATTCACCTGTCCTCGTTCCAGCCGCCGGGCGCCGATCCATCTTCCCGGCCGGCGCCTCCATCTTCCCGGCGTCTCTGCTCTCTGACTGTTCAGGCAGAGGGCGCGATGACGCATACAGTGTGCGCAGCGCCCTCTGCCTGATCAGTCAGAGCAGAGACGCCGGGAAGATGGAGGCGCCGGAACGAGACGCCGGGAGCTGCAATCAAGGGAGGTGAGTATGTGTTTTTTTTTCTTTATTGCGGCAGCGGCGGCACAAATTTATGTGGAACATCTATGGGGCACAGTGAACGGTGCAGAGCACCGTATATGGCACAGCACAGCTATGGGGCACAGTGAACGGTGCAGAGCACCGTATATGGCACAGCACAGCTATGGGGCACAGTGAACGGTGCAGAGCACCGTATATGGCACAGCACAGCTATGGGGCACAGTGAACGGTGCAGAGCACCGTATATGGCACAGCACAGCTATGGGGCACAGTGAACGGTGCAGAGCACCGTATATGGCACAGCACAGCTATGGGGCACAGTGAACGGTGCAGAGCACCGTATATGGCACAGCACAGCTATGGGGCACAGTGAACGGTGCAGAGCACCGTATATGGCACAGCACAGCTATGTATGGGGCACAGTGAACGGTGCAGAGCACCGTATATGGCACAGCACAGCTATGGGGCACAGTGAACGGTGCAGAGCACCGTATATGGCACAGCTATGGGGCACAGTGAACGGTGCAGAGCACCGTATATGGCACATCTATGGGGCACAATGAACGGTGCAGAGCACCGTATATGGCACAGCTAGGGGGCACAATGAACGGTGCAGAGCACTATATGGTTCACACCTATGGGGAAATATGAACGGTGCAGAGCACTATATGGCACAGCTATGGGGAAATAATGATCTATTTTTATTTTTGAAATTCACCGGTAAATGCTGCATTTCCACCCTAGGCTTATACTCGAGTCAATAAGTTTTCCCAGTTTTTTGTGGCAAAATTAGGGGGGTCGGCTTATACTCGGGTCGGCTTATACTCGAGTATATACGGTAATCTTGTTCGTATTAAACAGGGTGACGAATGGAAGACTGCATTTAATACGCCCGAAGGCCATTTTGAATACCTTGTGATGCCATTTGGGCTCTCTAATGCTCCATCTGTGTTCCAGTCTTTCATGCATGATATTTTCCGCAATTATCTTGACAAATTCCTGATTGTGTATTTGGATGATATTTTGATTTTTTCCGATGATTGGGAGTCTCATGTGAAGCAGGTCAGGATGGTATTCCAGATCCTTCGTGATAATGCTCTATTTGTGAAGGGGTCTAAGTGCCTATTTGGAGTTCAGAAGGTCTCTTTTTTGGGGTTTATTTTTTCTCCTTCGTCTATAGAAATGGATCCTGTTAAGGTCCAAGCCATTCATGACTGGATTCAACCCACATCTGTGAAGAGCCTTCAGAAATTTTTGGGCTTTGCTAATTTTTATCGCCGTTTCATTGCCAACTTCTCTAGTGTGGTTAAACCCCTGACCGATTTGACGAATAAAGGCGCTGATGTGACTAATTGGTCCTCTGAAGCTGTTGAGGCCTTTCAGGAGCTTAAACGCCGATTTACTTCTGCCCCTGTGTTGCGTCAACCGGATGTTTCTCTTCCTTTTCAGGTTGAGGTTGACGCTTCTGAGATTGGGGCAGGGGCTGTTTTGTCTCAGAGGAATTCTGATGGTTCCTTGATGAAGCCATGTGCCTTCTTTTCCCGAAAGTTTTCGCCTGCGGAACGCAATTATGATGTCGGCAATCGGGAGTTGTTGGCTATGAAGTGGGCATTTGAGGAGTCGCGACATTGGCTTGAGGGAGCCAAGCATCGCATTGTGGTCTTGACCGATCATAAGAATTTGATTTACCTTGAGTCGGCCAAGCGGCTGAACCCTAGACAGGCTCGGTGGTCCCTGTTTTTCTCCCGTTTTGATTTTGTGGTCTCATATCTTCGAGGATCTAAGAATGTTAAGGCGGATGCCCTCTCTAGGAGTTTTTTGCCGGATTCTCCTGGAGTCCTTGAGCCGGTTGGCATTCTTAAGGAAGGGGTGATTCTTTCTGCCATCTCCCCTGATTTGCGGCGGGTGCTTCAGGAATTTCAGGCTGATAGGCCTGACCGCTGTCCTGTGGGGAAGCTGTTTGTTCCTGATAGATGGACGAGTAAGGTGATTTCTGAGGTCCATTGTTCAGTGTTGGCTGGTCATCCTGGGATTTTTGGTACCAGAGATTTGGTTGCTAGGTCCTTTTGGTGGCCTTCCTTGTCGCGTGATGTCCGTGCTTTTGTGCAGTCCTGTGGGACTTGCGCCCGAGCCAAGCCTTGCTGTTCCCGCGCTAGTGGGTTGCTTTTGCCTTTGCCCGTCCCGGAGAGGCCTTGGACACATATTTCCATGGATTTTATTTCGGATCTTCCTGTGTCCCAGAGGATGTCTGTTATCTGGGTGGTTTGTGACCGGTTCTCTAAAATGGTCCATTTGGTACCTTTGCCTAAATTGCCTTCCTCCTCTGATTTGGTTCCATTGTTTTTTCAGCATGTGGTTCGTTTGCATGGCATTCCGGAGAATATTGTGTCTGACAGAGGTTCCCAGTTTGTTTCCAGGTTTTGGCGGGCCTTTTGTGCTAGGATGGGTATTGATTTGTCTTTTTCTTCGGCGTTCCATCCTCAGACCAATGGCCAAACTGAGCGAACTAATCAGACCTTGGAAACCTATTTGAGATGCTTTGTGTCTGCTGATCAGGATGATTGGGTGACTTTCTTGCCGTTGGCCGAGTTTGCCCTTGATAATCGGGCCAGTTCGGCTACTTTGGTTTCGCCTTTCTTTTGTAATTTTGGTTTCCATCCTCGTTTTTCTTCAGGGCAGGTTGAGCCTTCTGATAGTCCTGGTGTTGATTCTGTGATGGACAGGTTACAGCGGATTTGGGCTCATGTGGTAGACAATTTGACGTTGTCCCAGGAAAAAGCTCAGCGTTTTGCTAACCGCCGTCAGTGTGTTGGTCCTCGGCTTCGTGTGGGGGATTTGGTTTGGTTGTCCTCTCGTCATGTTCCTATGAAGGTTTCTCCCCCTAAGTTCAAGCCTCGGTTTATTGGTCCTTATAAGATTTCTGAGATTATCAATCCTGTGTCTTTTCGTTTGGCCCTTCCAGCCTCTTTTGCCATCCACAATGTTTTCCATAGATCTTTGTTGCGGAGATATGTGGTGCCCGTTGTTCCATCTGTTGATCCTCCTGCCCCGGTGTTGGTTGAGGGGGAGTTGGAATATGTGGTTGAGAAAATTTTGGATTCTCGTTTTTCGAGGCGGAAGCTTCAGTATCTTGTCAAGTGGAAGGGTTATGGCCAGGATGATAATTCTTGGGTTGTTGCCTCCGATGTTCATGCCGCCGATTTGGTTCGTGCTTTTCACTTGGCTCATCCTGATCGGCCTGGGGGCTCTGGTGAGGGTTCGGTGACCCCTCCATAAGGGGGGGTACTGTTGTGAATTCCGCTTTTGGGCTCCCTCCGGTGGTTGTAAGTAGCATTTTTGTGAGTTCTGCTCTTTGGCTCCCTCCTGTGGTTTTGAGTGGTATGGCTGCTTCTTGGATTTAGCTTCAGCAGCTGTTTTCACTGATCGTCTTTCTGGCTCGGCTATATTAGTCTGGCCTTATCCCTCATTCAATGCCAGTTGTCAATTGTTCCTGCCTGGAGTCATTGCTCTTAGGACTTTTCTCACACTCTGACCAGTTCATCAAAGCTAAGTCCTTGCTTGTCCTTTTGCGGTTCTTTTGTTGTGGACTTGTTGTTCAGCACTTTCTTTGTTTTTGTTCATTTGTCCAGCTTTTCAGTATGGATCTATTCAGTTAAGCTGGAAACCCTGGGCAGCAGAGTTTGCCCTCCACACCTTTAGTCAGGTGTGGAGATTTTTGCATTTCTCTGCGGTGGACTTTTTCTAGTTTTTTTTACTGACCGCACAGCGTTCTGTTCTGTACTATTTCTATTTAGCTAGAAGTGGCCTCCTGTGCTAAATCTTGTTTCATACTACGTATGCCATTTCCTTCTCCTCTCACAGTCATTATTTGTGGGGGGCTAATCTATCCTTTGGGGATTTTCTCTGAGGCAAGATAGTTTTCCTGCTTCTATCTTTAGGGGTAGTTAGCTCTTAGGCTGTGACGAGATGCCTAGGCCGAGTTAGGAGCATTCCACGGCTGCTTCTAGTGTTTGTGTTGAGCTTAGGGACTGCGGTCAGTATAGTTGCCACCTGCTCAGAGCTAGACGCATGTCGCTCCTTAATCACCAGTTCATAACAGTACCACTACCTGAAAACTCAGACGGCATGTAGCTGTCTGATCGGACGGTGAAAGGTTCAGGGAGATGACATCAGAGGTGTGCTTTGGATTACCATGGTAACCTGACACACAAGAGCAGAGAGAGAAGATGGGTGGACCGGTGCTGGAGGTACAGTATTCAGGCATGCAGGAGTATAGCATAGCCCTATAGATTTCTGTGGTACTGTATTATAGTCTATTAAAGTGAATTTCTCTTCTGGACAAGCCCAGTTTATGCACCGTACTGCAGCATAATGATGTCACCAAAGTGGAGTCCTTTACTTGGGTCACCCTCCATGAGCCCAGGTAGAGAGCTGCTGCTTGTCCTACCTGTGTAGCAGAACATGAGCAGCAACCAGGTGATCGTAGAAGGGGCTTTAAGATCAAAGGGAATGTCTGAAACTAGGAAAAGATTAAAAATACGGAATATCAGATAGTTTAAATCGTTTACACAATTACATGAATAGAATATATCTGATAACAGATCTTCCATGTAAAACAGGCTAGCTGTTCTCCGATGGGTCCATCTATCTAAATATTTGCATAGTTTTGACAGAGGCAGATAATATTTTATTGTAGCATTGCCAAGTTCTCCTCCCCTTGCCGACGTCTTTGTCTTAGAAACCATGGAGATATCTCTAGTTAAAGGCTCTTATTTGTGACTAAATTATTCATACCCACATCGCTGTGGAAGGAATGAGGACGTACCCAACATTCAGTCCTCCAGTTTGGAAATATTCTTGCTATTTTATACACAGATGTAGAATGTGACTCATGGAAGACATGTCCTCAAAAGACTTGGCCTCTGGCCCTAGTTCTTCGCAATGCACTCACTATAGAACGACCCCTCCTTCTGTCCTAATCCTTAATTACACCTATATATCTTCTTCCCGTTTACACATGCACTCGGGGTATAATTACTAAATGACAAGCCCTACCAAAGGTGAGCTACAAAGAATAATTAACTGGTATCTTCCAAACACTGGGCACAGGATGATTGCCGTCCCCCAGCAAGCTTGCCATTTTCTTGGATATTTAACGTGGATTACTTAAAGGTCAGACATTATTACTTAGTCATGTTTTCATTTGGAAGAAAAGAACTTTTAATTATTTCTACTGGATAGATAGTACAGTACATTTATATAGATATAATATGTCGTTCCTATGCTTATTACTTGGATTTACCCGTATAACGGATTTTACTTGAGATAAGTGGTCAGAATATGCTCTCCGAGGAGCATCAGTCTCCACCAGGCTCCCTTGCATGGAGAATCGGGAACAGGTTTGCAATATCGCCTTCTGAGCGAGGTAGAAAGTAGATAAAGGAACATCTGGTGCTAAATGTCAGAATTTTATGAAGAACCTAAAGAGACCTCTCTTAGATATTTGTGCAGAGATTTGTTCCATAGTTTTTCCCAACTATCTTTTATATTTCTTTATGAAATCTATGTCTTAGGATGAAAATAACATCCCACATGTATAACCTGAAGATTGTGCTACATTACTAGCTTTCATCATAGTGCATCTGTGTCTACGAGAACAATCTGAAAGTAGTGGACTACTTGGGCTCCAACAGACTAGGTTTTGAGTAAATCGAGTTTTGGGGAACTCTAAAAGCCATGGTATTCAATAATTAAACCCTTTACAGGAATCTGATCTTTTCTGCAGGGTTTCCCAGGCGACAACATTATCCCCTTTCTGACCTCTGACAGGATAGTACGTCCGAGGTCAGATCCCCTACTTTGATGCGGGCTCCGGCGGTGAGCCCGCATCAAAGCTGGGACATGTCAGCTGTTTTGTACAGCTCACATGTGCCCACAATAGCGACGGGTGGAATCACGATCCACCCGCCACTATTAACTAGTTAAATGCCGCTGTCAAACGCTGAGCGGCATTTAACTAGCGCTTCCGGCCATCGAGCCGGAAATCAGCGCATCGCTGACCCCCATCACATGATCGGGGGTCAGCGATGCGTCGGCATAACAACCAGAGGTCTCCTTGAGACCTCTATAGTTGTTGATGCCGGATTGCTATGAGCGCAACCCTGTGGTTGGCACTCATATCAAGCCTGTAATTCTGCTACATAGGAGCGATCTGAGCTTTGCTCCTATGTAGCAAAGCTGATTGAGTTGTGCCAGCTTCTAGCCTCCCATGGAGGCTATTGAAGCATGGCAAAAGTAAAAAAATAAAACAATAAAAATAATATCAAACCTACACATAATTGGTTTTGCTGCATTCAGAATCGCCCGATCTATCAATAAAAAAAGGATTAACCTGATCGCTAAACGGCGTAGAAAGAAAAAAATTTGAAACGCCAGAATTACGTTTTTTTGGTCACCATAACATTGCATTAAAATGCAATAATAGGCGATCAAAAGGACATATCTGCACCAAAATGGTATCATTAAAAACGTCAGCTAGTCATGCAAAAAATAAGCCCTCACCCGACCCCAGATCACGAAAAATGGAGACGCTACGGGTATTGGAAAATTGTACATTTTTTTTATCACTTAGATAAAAAATAACCTACACATGTTTGGTGTCCATGATTGGAGGTTGGAGAATCAAAATGGCGGGTCAGTATTAGTATTTAGTGAACCTAGCCAAAAAGCCAAACAAAAAAACAAGTGTGGGATTGCACTTTTTTTGCAATTTCACCGCACTTGGCATTTTTTTCCCGTTTTCTAGTAAACGACATGCTAAAACCAATGATGTCATTCAAAAGTACAACTTGTCCCGCAAAAAATAATCCCTCATATGGCCATATTGACGGAAAAATAAAAAAGTTATGGCTCGGGAAGGAGGAGAGTGAAAAACGAAAACGCAAAACCGAAAAAAGCTGGAGTCATGAAGGGGTTAAGGGTAGTGCACATTGAGGGGAGCAATTCATCAAAGCTTTTTTATCAGATGTCTCTCTGGCAAAAAAAGCTTTGAAAAAATGCTACTTCTGGCACTTTAATACCATTCTTGCCCAGCTCTGACCAAGTGGGCTGTAATGGGACGAGGCATGGAGACCCCACCCATCAATTTCACTTTGAAAATGTTCATACCATTCTTGCCCCGACTCAGACCAAGTGGGCGGTGATGGTACAAGGCATGGAGATGCACGCTCATCAAATTCATGAGGAGTAGCGACATTCACTGTGCCACAAATCTTACTCTTACAGAGGCTGGAGTTAAATTTGTGCTGAAGTTCACATAGTGGCTCACACCACTACACACCTTGCCTTACAAATCTTACTCTTATAGAGGCTGTGTTGCATAGTTTGATCACAGAACAAACTTATGAGAGTAGATTCAACTTTTAGCTACAAAGAACATGAAGTACATGCATCAGCTTCTTAATACAGCATAACAGGAGGTCTGAAGGATCTTTTACCAGAGAGAAAATGAATCCAAAGTACAACAACTATATGCATTACATTCAACTAAGCATATAACAGTAACAACATTGCCATCTACTGTCAGAAAAGTGTAAACTCCTCCTGCACACATATAAGTCTATCTGTTGCATATCTACCAACACCCTTTCTCAACAGTAAGGACTTATCCAGTTAAGCCTAATTTCCTCATCAGTCTCTGATGTCTTTCAGCATTCATTGCCTTTGTGAAAATATCTGCTGTCATATCTTCAGTTGGGCGATACTCTAAGTTTTGGATTTTTTGTTCTTGGTAATCCGTCAAGAAGTGAAACTTCACATCAATGTGTTTAGTTTTTGGATTAACTCTTTCCATCTGAGCAAGAACTAGAAATTCTTGATTGTCCTCATCTTTGTTATTCCCAATTGTTGTCCTAAGTCTGTTAGTAATTGTCTTAACTTCTTGACTGGCATGTGCTGCGGCGACATATTCTGCTTCTGATGATGAGGGTGTTACTATAGATTGTTTCCTACTAGTCCAACTAATTGGTCCACCTGAGAGCCAGAAAAGATAGCCACTGGTAGATTTCCTGTCAATTGGATCTCCAGCCCAGTCTGCATCAATGTATCTGGTTAAAATGCATTGCATGTCTCACTTGCAGTAAGTATCAGTTTAACACTGCTAGTCCCTTTCAAATAACAGATTACCCTCTTCACTGCATTCCAATCCATTTTGTTTTGGCTTTGACACCTTCCTGCTCAAAATTCCCACTGCTGCTGCAATGTCTGGCCTTGTAACAGTCACAAGATGTAATAATTTCCCCATTGCCTTTCTGTATTGTTCATTATTCGGTAACAGATTCTGTTCACTATTTATTTCCTTCAGATAGTTGGTTTCCATTGGAGACTTTACTGGTTTTCCCTCTTTCAATCCAAATGTTTCGATTATGTCTTGAATCATGTGATTTTGATTAAGAAGGAAACTCCCATCTTCTCTTTCTATCTGTATTCCTAGGTACTGTTTCACATTTCCCAGATCTTTGATCTTGAAGTGTTGATCCAAAGTTTTCACTATCTCCGCTTCATCCCTTTCTTTTTCAAAACAAACTAAAATATCGTCCACATATATCAGCACATAGAGCCATCTGTCTGTCAGTCTCTTTGTATACAAGGATCCGCTTTGCTTCTTTGAAAATGTTTATTTATGAGTACTTCTGTGATTTTTATCATTCCATGCTTTAACCGCTTGTTTTAAGCTATGTATACTTTTTCGTAGCTTACAAACCATGCTTGGTTTCCTTTTATCCCTGAATCCTGGGGTTTGTTCCACGTAAATGTCTTCAGTTAAAGAAGTTGTCCACTACAATAATTTTTTTTTTCATAAATCTTGCTGTTATGTGCCACTGAAAACATCCACTGTGTTTATTACCTTTTATCATGCTGTAGCAGCAGCACACCTTCAGTGCTGGATCCAGCTCTCATGGGGTTAATCGACAACTTCCTTTCTCCTGAGTTATTGTGCTCTAATACTACAAGTTCCATGATGCATTGCACTGGCCACTAAGCTCGAACCTACCACACCCACTCCAAAACACACCCAAACCCCTCCCTCCTCTCCCCCCTTTATCTTCAAATAGATTTGTGATGTCATTTCTGTCCAACCTTCTCTTTTACATTTGTCCAACCCACACTCCATTACACACAGATAGATAGATACAGTCATGGCCAAAAGTATTCACACCCCTGCAATTCTGTCAGATAATACTCAGTTTCTTCCTGGAAATGATTGCAAAGACAAATTATTTGGTATTATTATCTTCATTTAATTTGTCTTAAATGAAAAAAAACACAAAAAGAATTGTCCTAAAGCCAAATTGGATATAATTCCACACCAAACATAAAAAAGGGGGTGGACAAAAGTATTGGCACCCTTTGAAAAATCATGTGATGCGTCTCTAATTTGTGTAATTAACAGCACCTGTAACTTACCTGTGGCACCTAAAAGGTGTTGGCAATAACTAAATCACACTTGCAGCCAGTTGACATGGATTAAAGTTGACTCAACCTCAACCTCTGTCCTGTGTCCTTGTGTGTACCACATTGAGCATGGAGAAAAGAAAGAAGACCAAAGAACTGTCTGAGGACTTGAGAAACCAAATTGTGAGGAAGCATGAGCAATCTCAATGCTACAAGTCCATCTCCATAGACCTGAATGTTCCTGTGTCTACCGTGTGCAGTGTCATCAAGAAGTGTAAAGCCCATGGCACTGTGGCTAACCTCCCTAGATGTGGACGGAAAAGAAAAATTGACAAGAGATTTCAACGCAAGATTGTGCGGATGTTGGATAAAGAACCTAGACTAACATCTAAACAAGTTCAAGCTGCCCTGCAGTCCGTGGGTACAACAGTGTCAACCCGTACTATCCGTCGGCGTCTGAATGAAAAGGGACTGTATGGTAGGAGAACCAGGAAGACCCCACTTCTTACCCGGAGACATAAAAAAGCCAGGCTGGAGTTTGCCAAAACTTACCTGAAAAAGCCTAAAACGTTTTGGAAGAATGTTCTCTGGTCAGATGAGACAAAAGTAGAGCTTTTTGGGCAAAGGCATCAACATAGAGTTTACAGGAGAAAAAAGAGGCATTCAAAGAAAAGAACACGGTCCCTACAGTCAAACATGGCAGAGGTTCCCTGATGTTTTGGGGTTGCTTTGCTGCCTCTGGCACTGGACTGCTTGACCATGTGCATGGCATTATGAAGTCTGAAGACTACCAACAAATGTTTCAGCATAATGCAGGGCCCATTGTGAGAAAGCAGGGTCTCCCTCAGAGGTCATGGGTCTTCAAGCAGGACAATGACCCAAAACACACTTCAAAAAGCACTAGAAAATGGTTTGAGAGAAAGCACTGGAGGCTTCTAAGGTGGCCAGCAATGAGTCCAGACCTGAATCCCATAGAACACCTGTGGAGAGATCTAAAAATGGCAGTTTGGAAAAGGCACCCTTCAAATATCAGGGACCTGGAGCAGTTTGCCAAAGAAGAAAGGTCTAAAATTCCAGCAGAGCATTGTAAGAAACTCATTGATGGTTACCGGAAGTGGTTGGTCGCAGTTATTTTGGCTAAAGGTTGTGCAACCAAGTATTAGGCTGAGGGTGCCAAAACTTTTGTCTGGCCCATTTTTGGAGTTTTGTGTTAAATGATCAATGTTTTGCTTTTTGCTTCATTCTCTTTTGTGCTTTTTCATTTAAGACAAATTAAATGAAGATAATAATACCAAAGAATTTGTGTTTGCAATCATTTTCAGGAAGAAACTGAGTATTATCTGACAGAATTGCAGGGGTGTGAATACTTTTGGCCATGACTGTAGATAGATAGATAGATAACAGATAGATATGTATCTATATATCTATGTCTATTTCCATAGATATGTCCATATCCATGTTTCTAAACCCCTTCACCCTTGGAGCTTTTTTCGTTTATCGCTCCCCTTCTTTCCAGAGCCATCATATTTCCGTCAATATGGCCATGTAAGGCTTATCTTTTGCGGGACAAGTTCTTCTTTTGAACAACACCATTGGTTTTACCATGTCGTGTAACAGAAAATGTGAAAAAAATTCAAAGTGCAATGAAATTGCAAAAAAAGTGCAAATCCCACACTTGTTTTTTGCTTGGCTTTTTTACTAGGTTCCCTAAACGCTAAGGCTGTGTGCACACGTTGCGGATTTGATTCCAGATCCGCAGGGTTTTTTGCTGCACAGAATTGCATCAAATCCGCAGTGTAGTGCACAACAACCAATGTAAGTCTATGGGAGCTGCAAACTTGTTGTGCATATGCTGCGGAAAAAGCCGCACCGAAACGCAGCTTTTTTTTCCCGCAGGATGTCACTTCTTTTGTGCCGAACTGCAGCATTTCTGCACCCTCATTGAGTCGGGCACATCCGCAGCAAAACCGCAGATGTAAAAAAGATCTGCAGTCTTGCTGCTGATGTGGGTCTGAGAAACGCTGCAGTTCGGGAAGAGGGAAGTGTGTGGGCAGTGACTGTGCGTGTAAGTGTGTGCGGGCGGGGTCTGCAGACTGTTCGGATGTGTGCGGGACTGTTCGGGCGTGTGCGGGACTGTTCGGGCGGGGTCTGCGGGCTGTTCGGATGTGTGCGGGACTGTTTGGATGTGTGCAGCGCTGTGTGGGACTGTTCGGGTGTGTGCGGGACTGTTCGGGTGTGTGTGGGGCTGTGCGGGTGTGTGCCTGGCTGTTCGGTTGTGTACGGGACTGTTCGGTTGTGTGCGGGGGTGTGCCTGGCTGTTCGTGTGTGTGCTGGGCTGTTCGGATGTGTTCGGGGCTGTGTGGGGGGTCTTCGGGGATGTGTGCAGGCATCATCCGATGGGACTACAAGTACGCAGCATCCAATCTGCAGCTAATTCGGATGTAATCCGGACCGTGGACACGCACCCTACACTAGCCATACATCTATCAATAGATATATCTATCCAAATATATCTATAGATAGATATATGAATAGATGTATGCATCTATAGATCTATCTATATGTAGATCTGTCTATCCATTTCATCTATCATCTGTCTATCTGTGTGTGATTGAGTGTGGGTTGGACAAATGTAAAAGAGGAGGTTGGACAATAATGACATCACAAATCTTTTTTTTGTTCAATAATACATCTTTATTTAGCTTTCAAAAACGCATACAAAAACCGCGCAAAAACTCCACCAAAAACTCCACCAAAAACTGCACCAAAAACGCATCAAAACTTCACCAACAACTGCATCAAAACCGCACCAAAAACTGCATCAAAACAGCACCAAGAACTGCATCAAAAACTGCATCAAAACCGCACCAAAAACTGCATTAAAACTGCACTAAAACCTGCGTCAAAACTTCACCAAAAACTGCATAAAAAAGCATCAAAAACCTGAATCAAAACCACGCAAAAAACCACACCAAATACTGCAGCAAAAACTGAATCAAAACCACACCAAAAACCACACCAAGAACTGCATCAGAACCGCACAAAAAACCCGCAGCAAAACCGCTCAAAAACTGTGAAAAAAATGCATCAAAAGCGTAGCTGTGTTTTCTGCAAGGAGATGCAGATTTTGTGCACAAAATTCTGCACCTAAATCTGCAACGTGTGCACACAGCATAAAACTGACCTGCCATTATGATTCTCCAGGTGATTACGAGTTCATAGACACCAAACATGTCTAGGTTATCTTTTTTATCTAGGTGGTGAAAAAAAAATTCCAAACTTTGCTAAAAAAAAATAAAATAATTGCGCCATTTTCCGATACCTGTAGCGTCTATACTTTCTGAGATATTGGGTTGGGTGAGGGCTAATTTTTTGCGTGCCGAGCTGACGTATTTAATTATACCACTTTTGTGCAGATACGTTCTTTTGATTGCCCGTTATTGCACTTTAATGAAATTTCACGGCGACCAATAAAACATAATTTTGGCTTTTGATTTTTTTTTTCTCGCTACAACGTTTAGCGATCATGTAAATTTTTTTTGTATTGAAAACAGCTGACATGTTGCGGCTTTGAAGTGCGCTCACCGCCGAAGCCCACCTCAAAGGATACTGCCAGCTGACGTAGTATTCCGTCAGCTGGCAGAAAGGGGTTAATTAACAATATGGTTCAGTTAAAAAAAAGAAAAAAAAATGGCGTGGGCTCCCGCGCAATTTTCTGCGCCAAAGGGGAAAAGCCGACGGCCGGGGACCAATATTTGTAGCCTGGGAAGGGGGTAATATCCATGGCAGCTGTCTGCATAGCCTTTACTGGCTATTAAAATAAGGGGACCCCCCCACCCCCCCAAAAAAAATGACCCTTTTCTTATCCCATGTCTGATTATTATCATTGGGTCTGTCTGTAGTGATTGCCTCCCATAAATCATCTTTAGATATTAACATCTCCACTTTGAACTTCCATAACTGATAGTTCTCATTGTTCACCTTATCTACTGTGAGTCTCAGCTCTGAACTGCTGCTCATCCTTATATTATTTCTAAACACTCTCTTTTTCGGTGATTACTTTGTATCTCCGTTCATACTGCACCCACACACACAAATGATACACCATTTGAAAGTTAAGGTACCGTCACACTTAGCGACGCTGCAGCGATACCGACAACGATCCGGATCGCTGCAGCGTCGCTGTTTGGTCGCTGGAGAGCTGTCACACAGACCGCTCTCCAGCGACCAACGATGCCGGTAACCAGGGTAAACATCGGGTAACTAAGCGCAGGGCCGCGCTTAGTAACCCGATGTTTACCCTGGTTACCATCCTAAAAGTAAAAAAAACAAACACTACATACTTACCTACAGCCGTCTGTCCTCCAGCGCTACTCTGCACTCCTCCTGTACTGTCTGTGTGAGCACAGCGGCCGGAAACCGCTCTGCTTTCCGGCTGACCGACGCTCACAGCCAGTACAGGAGTGCAGAGCACAGCGCTGGAGGACAGACGGCTGTAGGTAAGTATGTACTGTTTGGTTTTTTTTACTTTTAGGATGGTAACCAGGGTAAACATCGGGTTACTAAGCGCGGCCCTGCGCTTAGTTACCCGATGTTTACCCTGGTTACCAGTGAAGACATCGCTGAATCGGTGTCACACACGCCGATTCAGCGATGTCTGCAGGGAGTCCAGCGACCAAATAAAGTTCTGGACTTTCTTCCCCGACCAGCGACAGCACAGCAGGGGCCTGATCGCTGCTGCCTGTCACACTGGACAATATCGCTAGCGAGGACGCTGCAATGTCACGGATCGCTAGCGATATCGTCTAGTGTGACGGTACCTTTAAACTTGCCCCTTTCAGCAAGAAAATAGCCAAACAAACTACACATCCATGGTATGATCACAAAATACAGTTTAATCATTAATTTTCATTAACCTGCAGTAAGGAAAAATGACTTGCAGGTGGCACCACACTACCCCAAAGCACACTACCACAAAGCTGCAGGTGAGCCACATATGCAAACACATTTGTAAACATGCACTGCCTATTCAATTGCACACTTGCTCCGTTTATACTCCACCAACACGCACAAATGATACGCCATTTCAAAGGTCAAATTACCTGCAGGTGGCATTTGCCTTGGGGTCTTTCCAGCTTGCCGAAGTGCTTGCACAGCCTATTTCAGGCAAATTCGAGGATTGCACACTTCACCGCAGGTGAGTCACATATGCAAAAACATTTGTAAACATGCACTGCTTTTTCAGTGATTACTTTGACCAATACACACAAATAATATACCATTTGAAAGGTAAACTTGCCCCTTTAGCAAGAAAAGACATAAACAAGCCACACATTCACGATTTGATAACAAAAATACAGTTTAAACATTCATTTTCAGAAACCTGCAGAAAAAACAATAACCTGCAGGTTGCACCAAAACCTCAAGACATTTGCCTCTGCTTATCAAACCAATTTATTGTATTACCAATCTACATATATAAATACCTCTCTCTGTTCATCATCTCATTAAATACATTAACATTTGACCAGCTTGATTTTCCTGAAATTGCCTGCGCCCCCGTGAACCTATGTGCGAAAATTTTGGACGGGCCAACTAGTCTTTAACTTATTTGTCTTACTTGTTTGGAGAGAATTGCTCTGAAGTATTCTTTTGCATTCACCAAGTCCTTTTTGTCTTCTATGCTGGACCCATAACATGTTGCATAGTTTGGTTGCAGAAGAAACTTGTGAGAGTAGATTATATGGGGTAATTCACCTTTTGTCTACACAGAACATGAGGTACATGCATCAGCTTCTTAATACAGCATAACAGGAAGTCTGAAGGACCTTTTGCCAGAGAGAAAATGAAACCGAAGTACAAGTATATGCATTACATTCAACTAAGCGTGTAACAGTAACAACATTGTCATCTACTGTCAGAAAAGTGTAAACTCCTGCACACAAATAAATCTGTATCTGTTGCATATCTTCCAACACCACTGTGCCTCGGTCCGGGCAGAGCCTGGAGGGACGTAACTGAGTGATCACCTGACTCTTTTGGTATATTTCCTCTTCCTTTTTCCTTCCTTCTCCATTTTTTTCCTCCACCCCTTTTCATATGCATGTACTAATTGTGCTTATGCTAACCTTCCGGGGGATGATAAAGTTTGACTAATAATGTTGGATCGAACACTGCATGTTTCCAATATACTATGCTTTGACCAGTTTTGCTTAATGCAGGGGTGTCAAACTGCATTCCTCGAGGGCTGCAAACAGGTCATGTTTTCAGGATTTCCTTGCATTGCACAGGTGATAATTTAATCACCTGCAGAGAATGATTCCAGCACCTTGTGCAATGCTAAGGAAATCTTGAAAACACACATGGTTTGAGGCCCTCAAGGAATGCAGTTTGACACCCCTGGCTTAATGTATATACTTAATTTGTCGTTTTCCTTTTTTTTTAATTTTTCATGTTTTACATGTACTCATTCTTCTACCTCTATTTATTTCTTATATTGTAGTAACTGAAGAAGGTCAATTAGACCGAAACGTTTTTGTTTATTACTACTCCTTGTACTGCATTAAAAACTCTTTTTCTGATCACATCTTGTGTGCTAAGTATATTTTTGATTAGTAACAGGTGGGGTGAGTTGCATGGAACAAATGTTCAGGGCAGGACCAAATGGAGATACCTGATGGACATTCCAACAGCATCTACAGCCTTGGGCTTGGGCCAGGTACCATGGAGTGGACCTGGTTTACCAACATCCTGAGGTCAGTGGACATGCAGTTTATGAGAGGCAGGTGGCTGGTCCCGGGTGCTGACGGAGTAACGATGAATCCCTGGGGCTGATGGAGTCAGCAGTCTTTGTGGGTAGTCCAAAATGAATATGTGGCAGAACAGAAGAGGAGTAGTGCTAAAGAGTATGAAAGTCTGCATTGCTGTGCCCTATCCACCTATACCCACCTGATGAATTTGACCTATTTAGTAAAAGTTTGGCTATTTCAAAGAACCTGGTGTCCCATGCATTGTGAGAAGAGAAGCTTGAAGGCAGTGGTGGCCTGTGGCCTACAAGTGAGTGTGATGCACCCCACACCCTACAGCACACTAGGATTGGGAATCCCATCTGTAAAGTGCCAGAGCACAACCGTACAGCAGCTCGGTCGCGACTACAGCTCTGCAGCACTTTACACATTTAAAGGAACAGACAAATACTGTATATTTTCTGTGCAAAAAGGATGCATTATATTAATAACGTATATGGAAGTAGAGGGGCAACACTAATTATTTTGGGGTTCCTCTAGTTTTTGTTTTCTGTCAATTTTTAGAACAGAAAAGTCCTTCAAGCAGAACTTATTCTTCTATTCTAAAATCTGGCCTAAAATGTAACCCAAACGGACCTTATAATAATCAGTTAGGCCCCTGTGCTTCAGCTTGCATAGTTGATGGAAATGGAGACTTTTGCTCATAAATTTCATTGGTTTCTTTAACCCCTTAACGACCGCCAATACACCTTTTCCCTGCGGTTAATTAACGGCGCTGTGGAAAAAGTGTATAGTTGTCGGGGGTAGCCGAGACCCCAGATAACATGATTCGGGTTGTTTTTTTACCAACCCCCAGGTTGCGATCACCGTTATTAACGTATAATGCCAACCACAAAAAAAAGCACAATTTGCCATTTAATTTCTCTGTCCTCTGATGTGATCGCACATCAGATGACAGAGAAATAGGGTCTCAGATTGCCCCTCCGATACTTACCAGTGTCCCTGGATCCTCTTGCTTCCCTCCACGGCCGCTGGTGTCTTCTTCCTGTAAGAAAATGGCCGGCGCATGTGCAGTTCGCCCGCCGACATCTGCCGGCTAGCACCCGGCAACAATTGGAACATTTTTCCTATTGGTTCATTTTGGTCACTGTGATAGACCCTATCACAGTGATCAAAATAAAAAAAATAGTAAATGAAACCCCCCCCCCCTTTATTACCCTCTTAGGGAAAAATAATAAAATAATTTATTTCCATTTCCCATTAGGGTTAGACTTGGGCTAAAGTTAGGGTTAGATTTGGGGTTAGGGTTTGGATTAGGGTTAGGGTTGGGATTCGGGTTAGAGATGTGTTGGGGTTAGGGTTGTGATTAGGGTTATGGTTAGGATTGGGATTAGGGTTAGGGGTGTGTTGGGGTTAGGGTTGGGATTAGGGTTAGGGGTGTGTTGGGGTTAGCGTTGTGGTTAGGGTTGGAATTAGGGTTAGGGGTGTGTTGGGGTTAGGGTTGTGATTAGGGTTATGGTTAAGGTTGGGATTAGGGTTAGGGGTGTGTTGGGGTTAGGCTTGTTATTAGGGTTAGGGGTGTGTTGGGGTTAGGCTTGTTATTAGGGTTAGGGGTGTGTTGGGGTTAGGGTTGGAGTTAGAATTGGGGGGTTTCCACTGTTTAGGTACATCAGGGGGTCTCCAAACACGACATGGCGCCACCATTGTTTCCAGCCAATTTTGCATTCAAAAAGTCAAATGGTGCTCCCTCCCTTCTGAGCTCTGCCGTGCACCCAAACAGTGGAATCAGCATACTCAGGACAAATTGGACAACAACTTTTGAGGTCCGATTTCTCCTGTTACCCTTGGGGAAAAAATTGGGGGCTAAAAATAATTTTTGTGGAAAATGCATTATAAACTTCTGTGAAGCACTTGGGCATTCAAAGTGCTCACCACACATCTAGACGACTGAGGGGCGATCTAATAACCATGTATAAGTATATAAGGGGACAATTCAAATATCTCGCTGATGTTTTCTGTTATTTTTATACTACCGTATATATCCCGAGGTATCAAGCACATTTTTTTGACAGTTTCTACTGTATCTGCTATGGTGATACTGTATAGGCAAAAGTTTGTATCAGGATTTAAATGAGTAATAATCAGAATATTAAGCTAATTACTAGGAAACAAGTAGTTTTAAGGCTTTACCCCACAATCAGAAGGGATGACAGGGATTTATTTGTTTCTCCGTTCCATTTCTGCAATCATAGGAACTGTTAGGCCCCTTTCACACATCAGGTTTTCGCCGTCAGGCTAAATCCGGCTTTTTTTTTTTTTTAAACTGATCTTGTGAAAGCTGTTGCCGGATCCGATTTTTAGTCATAGACTTGTATTGGTACCGGATTGCGCCGGATGGCCTCACATTTCATCCACCTTTCGCCGGATCCGGCAAAATAGGATTTTCCTGTGTCTGGAAAAACGTACAAAGTTACGTTTTATGTCTGCGGCTAAAATACAATGGAAGCCTATGGGCACCGGAATGTGCCGGATTCCAGTTTTTATAACTGAGCATGCTCCGATACAATTGTCCAGCCCCCAATTAGGAAACAGATATAAAACCAGCCAAGCAGGCCTTCACCCATCCATTTACCAGCCAGCAAGATAATAGAGAACACCTGCCTGAAGAGCTGAACCTGCCTCCAGAGCCAGAGCTGAACCTGCCTCCAGAGCCAGAGCTGAACCTGCCGCCAGAGCTGAACCTGCCGCCGGAGCCAGAGCTGAACCTGCCACCAGAGCTGAACCTGCCGCCAGAGCCAGAGCTGAACCTGCCGCCAGAGCCAGAGCTGAACCTGCCGCCAGAGCCAGAGCTGAACTTGCCGCCGGAGCCAGAGCTGAACCTGCCACCAGAGCCAGAGCTGAACCTGCCACCAGAGCCAGAGCTGAACCTGCCACCAGAGCCAGAGCTGAACCTGCCACCAGAGCCAGAGCTGAACCTGCCACCAGAGCCAGATCTGAACTTGCCACCAGAGCCAGAGCTGAACCAGTCACCAGAGCCAGAGCTGAACCAGTCACCAGAGCCAGAGCTGAACCTGCCGCCAGAGCCAGAGCTGAACTTGCCACCGGAGCCAGAGCTGAACCTGCCACCAGAGCCAGAGCTGAACTTGCCGCCAGAGCTGAACCTGCCACCAGAGCCAGAGCTGAACCTGCCACCAGAGCCAGAGCTGAACCAGCCACCAGAGCCAGAGCTGAACCAGCCACCAGAGCCAGAGCTGAAGCTGCTCCAGGCCAGCTCTAGCTCCAGCCACACCCAGCTCCAGCCACAGCCAGCTGTAGGAAGCCATGTCTTCATCTGGGAGCCCTCCCCCGCGTCGTCAGCGCTGTGAGGTAAATAAACGTATTTTTTTAGTTTTTGTATTTAACTTTTTTTTCGGGGGGAGGGGGCGATGTTCACATAATATATGCATATAATTAATATATCATTTTTGTATAACAGGAAGTTGCAGAAGAGGTGCTTCCAGAAGGAGATGTAAGGGGTGGAGAGATACCCGGAGCGGGCTCGCAATTGGTAAGTTTACATACATCGCAGAACGACATCACACACATCACAGTATACACAACACAAAAACAGATTATTACAGACATCACCATTCGCACAACACATAGCCTACATCCAAGCACATAATTTTTTTTTCTTCTAGTCTTCTTATTCTGCGGCTCAATCTAGAGGTCCTCAAAGTGCCCCCCAGGGTCGTCCGCGGGAGCGTCACGGCGGTCGCCATAGAGTATCTTTTTTTTTTTTTTTTAAATTTCCACTTTATGTTGTTTTGAGTCTCTTTTCTTTGTTTTTTGTCTTTTTTAACAGGCTTCACAGTGTGTTCCTGACTCGGACGGTGAGGAGGTCGGGCTAGATATCGAGCTCCTCATCAATCTAATCCAAGAGCGGGAGCCGCTGTGGAACATGGGGGACCGCCGCCATGCAGATCTGGGTGTTACCCTTCGGCTCTGGGAGCAAGTATGCCAACAATTTGTGGACAACTAGGAAGACCTCGATGTTTGGGCCCAGAATCAAGCGCGTAAGTATTCACAGTTCAGTTATGTTGCTGGATGTAATGTATTGTATACTAACCAATTTGTGCTTTGACTTTACAGGCAAAAGAGTTGTCAAGTTGTCGATCTGGAGGACGCAGGAGCAAGTACAAGTATGCAAGGGCCCTGTCGCTCCTCCGGTCAATGATGGTGAGCAGAAGGTCAATGTTACCCACCCCATTTAATAAAAAATGTTTACATGTCTAACACTTTTTGGGGGTTTCAGCCAGGGCCAAGCAATATCAATATATTCCTTTTTTTTTTCGTTTTTTCACAGCACTGTCTGCAGCACTCGGGAGCCTGCAGACTTGAACCCTTCTGAAGCGATCCCTCAGGAGTCCACCACCGAGTGACACTTCGACAGACCCGACCCCTTTGCACCTTCCCAGCCATCCCTCACATCTGATCCCTCGGTCCCATCCACCAGCGCTGGAGCATCGTGGCCGACTGCGTTACATGAAGGATATAGCTTTTCCTTTACCCCACCCCTCTGATGCTGTCACCTCTACAACACCTGTGGGTTCTGGGTGGCAGCGCCAGAGGGGTCAGAAAAAGAGCTATGCGCCCGAGTTCTTGCATCTGAATGCAGCATTCCAGAACTGTCTGAAACTGTTGTCTGAGCAAATGACTGCAGAATTTAATTTGCTCAGCAACAGTATTCTTGAGTTGCTCACACACCTGGATAGGATGCATTCAGATGCAAGTAAATCTCCAAACCACACCTTTTTCCAGTCAGTACTCGAGCGCATGGACTAGCTATCTCCTGACCAGCAGATGCATGTAATGCAAGCCTGCCAGTTTGCCCTAGCGCATGTTAGCTCCCAAGCCTCTCCACCCACCCCGGGAGTTCCTCCCGCACCTGCCCCACCTCCAGCCACAGTCCCTCCTCCCTCTCTTATACAATACCAGCATCCTGTCCGTACCAGCATCCTACCCCATACCAGCATCCTGCCCCGTACCAGCATCCTTCCCCGTACCAGCATTCTGCCCCATACCAGATCACAACCATATCACCTGCGCCTCCACTTCTTGCCCAACCTGTACTCCCTGGCCACTACCAGCAGTCTCCTTCCACACCCATCATGCCCCTAACACAACCCTCTTCTCCACCCACCACCTCTTCTGCCTCCCAATCCCTCCACTCCACCCCGCAAACCTTCCAAAATACCAACACTACTCCCACTTTTATGTCCACATGTTTTATTTCTTTCTCCACCCCTTCACCTTTACCTACTGATCCGTCATCACCAACACCACATTCCTCTCTCCACACTCCCACTGTCAAAGTGTCCCAATCTGACAGCCCCTCCAGTATTATCTCCACCCCACACTTTTTAAATTTATGATACTTTTCTTAATTTGTAAATAACACAGTTTTTTTGGTTTAAAAATTTTGTCTTTCATTTATTACATTATAAGGTTAAATACTTTGGGTAAAAGAAGGTACAATACTTTGGGTAAAACCCATCCAGGTACAATGCTTTGTGTTAAAAAGGTACAATACAACCAAACAGGTACAATACATTGGGTAAAACATGGAAAAAACTTTGGGTAAATCCCAACCAGGTACAATACTTAGGGTAAAAAAAAGGTCAAATACTTTTGGTAATAAGGTCCAAGACAAAATTTTCACTCTCTCATCCTGCCAGTCTACTCATCCTTGAGGTGAAATGAAGCATTCAGCAAATTTGTCCCTCATTCTGGAAACTGACACAGAGCTTCTATAAGTAATGTTGTGATAATCAGGCAAGGTGGTTTCTTCTAAGTTGTCATCAGTGGGAATCTGTTCCTTGAATAAAACAAAATTGTGAAAGACGACACAAGCTTTAACCACCTCGTCAACACTGTCAGTCTTCAGGTTGATAGCGGTTAACAGAACTTGCCGTTTTGCTGTTAGAATCCCAAAAGCGTACTCCACAATTCTCCGTGCTCGTTTGGGTCGGTAGTTAAAAATTCTTTCAGTTGGCGTCAATCCACTACTTGAGTAAGGCTTAAGCAGGTGTTCTGAGAGTTGAAAGGCTTCATCTCCAACACATACAAAAGGCATTGGCGGCCCGAGGTTTCAGGCAGCAGTCTTGGTGGTTCTGTATCAGCGATGGCCATGAGCACAATTGAGAAATATTTCTTGTAGTTAAAAAATTCCGAACCAGATGCAGCATGTTTCACAACGCAGATATGTTTCCCGTCCACAGCACCCAAGCAATTTGGAAACTGACAATTGTTTTGGAATTTTTCAACAATCTGCAGCCAACTCTCCGTTGTGGGATGTGGTATAAACTCTCCATGTAAAGAGTCCCACAATGCACGGCAGGTGTGCTTCACATTTCCCGATATTGTTGAAATTCCAAGTCTGAACTGAAAATGTAGTGATAAAACGGATTCTCCAGTTGCAAGAAATCTGAAAAAAAAGGAAGACAAAAATTAGTACAAAATGCCAGCATTAAAATTACAGTCATAAGTCAGCTTTAACAGTTGGAGATACAATAAAAATAATTATTAAACACTACCAGCAACAACATTACAGTTATAAGTGTGATTTAACAGTAGGAGATACAATAATAATGGCTTACCGAAGAGTCACCATCAGACGCTCCGCCTGTGAAATGGAGAAGCCACAATATGTATCACTTCTTGCGATGAGGTGTCCAATCCGCTCCACCAACAAGTTGAAGTTCTCGGCTTTCATCTTCACGTATCTGAAAAACTTCTCGGGGTTTCCTCGTAACTCCATGTATATAGTAGAAAAAACACCACGCGTCATTCTCTGTGCTGTTATTCGGTGAATCCAAAAACAACGTCGCCGCTGTTGCATGATGCGCTGTCTCTCTCCTCCAGATCAATCGCTTTCAAACGATTCGCCTCAACAGTAAAATCCACAGTAATCTTCAGAATGTTTGCTATCACGTCTTCCATCTTCGCCCGCCACTTGCTCCTCTACAACCTGCACTTGCTCCTCTACAACCTGTCAAAGATGGGCTGTAGGAACACTGTATATATAGGTTTTCATCACGTTTAAAACGGATAAAGAAATGGATGCGGTTTTTCGCTGGATCCACTAGACTGTTCCAGCGAAAAACCAGATCCATTGCATCAGTTTTCCACAATTTACGCCGGATCCGTCGCTCCAGTGCGATGCTGGAATTAGCCGGACGGCGAAAACCTGATGTGTGAAAGGGGCCTTACGATACTCCTGATAAGGTGGATTTTAAAAGCTCTTAGTCCAGGTGAGAATCTGATGTAGGTGAAAATGGGCCCCCTTACCTCTTGGGCCCCTGTGTGGCCACAAAGGTTGCATCAATGACATGTCCGCCCCTTCTGTTCTCAAGAGGGATATGTCGACCCTAGAAGTGTCTGGCAGCAGCTTACTTCACTCTCCTCTTTACGAGCACATGCATGATCCACTGGACCGAGCATGCATGTGTATGGGGTGGTCAGGAGGAGTAGTCCAGCATTTGGCCTCCTTGTTAATGTGTGTACTGGCAGATCCTCAATACATACGTTTGAAATTGAATAGTGGCCATTGATTTCAACATGTGATCCTCTAGAATGGCACCTCCATTAGCTGAGTATTACAAAATAGGGTGTCTGTGAAGGAAGGGCCAGAAAGCTTTATTAATTGGATGTCGATCGGACCTCAGTGCTTGGACTGGTCAGCAGCGCTCCTGACCTAAGAGTTACAGCTGTGTAGAAATATACTAAGCTGTCACGCTCGGGTGGGGAGAACCGCCGGCCAGTCCGTGCACTGAGTTCAGATCTCACTCCGATTTAGATGGTCCTCTGACTGCACCCTAAGGATGATGGTGTCATTGGAACCAGTTTTTGCTTTATTAGATACTTCTTGTTAATCCAAAGCTATGGATAAAAAAGGAGACGGAAATATGTTTTGGAGCGTCATGCTTCATTACTTTACCAAATGTGCATACGGCTGCACGGGGGGATTTTCATTAGTCCGGCTATTTTACGTGATTTAATATATGCTACATTGTTACATTTCCCGTAGAAATAATGTAATTTTAGTTTTGTACACATGAAGTTGCATTTGTGGGGTTCTGGGCCACAGTAATGGCTCCTGCGGTGATAATCAAGTTTAGTAAAGAACAGTCCACTCTTTCTTGTTGATTTAACGTTATTTTCAGGCAGTTGTGTTATTAGGCTAGAAAATCAATGCTGGAAAGAGCGAGGCCTTTCCTCAAGTTAATTGCAAATGTGAAGGCTTATTTTGAGGACTTAACAAAACCTTGTGAAGTGTATTCCTCATGCTGGGTTTCAGGAATGAATGTATTGTATTTAACGCTAATTGATATTGACAGCAGGATATGCTTGTAAAAAACATAACATTTAACCTCACCGTGTTTACATTGCAAGAAGGAAAAAAAAACGCTTGGCAATTAGCAGGCGCTAAAGTGTATAGATTAGTGTATTACTGCGGTAGGGGGGAAAGGAGACAGTGTGACTGTAGGGGGTGTCACAAGGCAAAGGTTAAAGAACCATTACCTGGTAATCTATTTGTAAATTATAAATGCTGAAAAGCATGATTATACCTAGGGTTGTGGAAATACAACAAAACTAATAATTATGCAGTAGCTGCAAAATATTGGGTATAGTGTATGAGTGATGCTTCATATATACCACTGTGAAAGGGGTATTCCTGCTTTCTAATGTTATGGTATATAGCTATCATAATGATTGCTGGGGGTCCTGATGTCTGCAATATAATGCACTGGCTCCCCATTATCCAATGACTCCAGTTCGAAACCCTAACCATGACATACAAAACCATCCGCAATCTGTGTCCTCCATACATCTGTGACCTCACCTCCCGATACTTTCCTGCACGCAACTTCCGATCCTCACAAGATCTCCTACTCTACTCCCCTCTTATCTCCTCTCCCACAATCGTATACAAGATTTCTCTCACGCATCCCCCATACTCTGGAACTCTCTACCCCAACACATCAGACTCTCGCCTACCATCGAAACCTTCAAAAAAAACCTGAAGACCCACCTCTTCCGACAAGCCTACAACCTGCAGTAACCACCGATCGACCAAACCACAGCATGGCCAGCTCTATCCTCACCTACTGTATTCTCACCCATCCCTTGTAGATTGTGAGCCCTCGCGGGCAGCGTCCTCTCTCCTCCTGTACCAGTCATGACTTGTATTGATTAAGATTATTGTACTTGTTTTTTATTATGTATACCCCTCATTACATGTAAAGCGACATGGAATAAATGGTGTCTTCAAAGGGAGATTTGTAGTTAAAATTCTTCGCTGCCGCTAAGATGAATTTCAGGAGAGTATAGTTGATCTGCATCAGCTGCTATCTATATGCTCTAATCTCATCCTAAAAAGGTGAGCAAATTTCTTGTATATTCTCTGTGTAATGTGATTAAGACCCTATTGCGCTCTTTGTCTCCCCATTGTTTTGCAATGGAATAAATGGTGCTATAATAATAAATAATAATATCATGCTGATTTAAAAAACGTAGGTCCCTTTGGTAAGTTTTTCTGCACATCTGTGCACTTAGCCTTCTGCCATGCAGGAAACAGCAAACAGCTCTATTTATATCAAAGGAAATCTGTCAGAAGGATCAACTCTCGTAAGCCATCTATATGTGCTTGCAGGTTATAGAAAACTGAATAAAACTATACTTTGATATCTGAAATCTGATGCTTTATTCCAAAGAAATCCAGGCTTTTCTTATATTCAAATGAGCTGTTAAGATCTATGGGCTGGACACCGATCTCCCCGAGAATTTGCCTCCAGAGCTTATAAATGAAAGGGAGTATTGCCAGCGTTAGACATGCAGTAATTGACAGTCTTCTCTCCTGATCTCACTGCAGAGCTGTGTGTGAGTATAACTAACACAGTACAGCAGAGTTGAACTGAGTCTCATTACAAACATTTACCACTGCAGTTGTTCTCTCATATTGCTCCAGCTTCCATCTCACCGGTAGCCAGTGTGGGGAGAAGAACAGTACAGGAAAGCACTGTGAGAGAAGTGCTCAAGTGTGTTTCTAATGAAACAGCTCAGCTCTGCTGTATGGTGTTGGTTATTATCACACACAGCTGTGCAGTGAAATCAGGAGATTTACATTACGCTGCCAAAAAAGCTGCAAACAGCTGATCATTGAGGTTCCCGGGTGTGCTCACAGATGTGATATTGATAACCTCAATATTGATAATCAATATCATAAGGCTGGAAAACACCTCTAATTATGAGACACAACTCTATCACTTTTGTTGATACCCTCTCTCTGCTGAAAATAAAGCTGAGGTTGGCAAAACCTCACCTCACTTGCTGACTTTACAAGATGATCTGTTTAACGTTTTGAATGAATATTTGTATACATTGTATGGAATCAGCAATTTTGCAGTCAGCAGCGTTCACACAGGCACCCCAGAGCCTTGTGCAAACAGGAAAGTTTAGTGAGTCCGTAAACTTCCAACAGAAGGTAAGACAGTCTTTTCTCCAGCAAAAAGGAACAACATAACACTAAACAGCCCCAAAGAAGGTACGGGCTCACCCAACGAAATCTCAGTCCTGCTATTCCAGCATCTGGCAGAGATTGAGCAACGTATCTCAGGTCTTTTCACCTTCTTTCTAAGGCTACTTTCACACTAGCGTCGGATTCGGCCCGTCGCATTGCGTCGGGCCGAGATTCCGACGCTAGCGTTTGTTGCGCCGCACAACGGGTGCAGCGGATGCATTTCTCCGGCGCATCCGCTGCCCCATTGTGAGGTGCGGGGAGGTGGGGGCGGAGTTCCAGCCGTGCATGCGCTGTCGGAAAAAGCAGTCCGTCGGCAGCAAAAAATGTTACATTTAACGTTTTTTGCTCCTGGCGGTCCGCCACAACACGGCGCAACCGTCGCGCGACGGTTGCGACGTGTGTCAATACGTCGCAATGCGTTGGTAATATTACTCTATGGGGCAAAAACGCATCCTGCAAACAACTTTGCAGGATGCATTTTTTCCCCTAAACGACGCATTGCGACGTATTGAAAACGACGCTAGTGTGAAAGTAGCCTAAGGCACAAGTATCAGAGGTGTTTCCACCTCTACTCCCAGACACTTATAAGGATCTTTGCTCTCCTTTTATATTGGTGGGAACAACTATTCCCGCTCATCTCTTCTAGTCATTCCTAAAAACCTGAATCCATACTGGTCTTATCAACCTTGTCGGCACCTATCAGTGCTGAAGCCTGCTTAATAGGTTTCATATTCGGGTCTTTCCATGTCAAGTGAACCAATGATTTTTACCTCTATATTTTTAATTCTTTTGAGATTTTGTTATTTGGTAATAGTGTGTCAAAGAATGCAAAATGTGAAGAAAAAAAATTCTAGAAATTTTTTTTTTTTTTTTAATTGATTTTCAAAGTTCGGAAAAAGTGCGAATTTCGGTGTTGCCTGCCTTTACATTTCTCCTCATAACTCAGGCTAGAAAAAAGATAGAGAAACAAAATAAACACCATTCTACTCAGAACTGTACAGGCTTTCACCAGATATGTCACAAGAGAATGTTTGATAATATTTTACCCATGCGAACGCAAACGCAAAATTTTAAAAGCGTTTATTTTCAAAATTTCAAAAACTGTTTATGTGCCTGCTCTGCTCCTAGCCACATCTGTACCAAAACACAAGTTGGGATTGCGATGGGATCATATTTTAAAAAATAAAGTCTCAATTGGAAAATCTTGAATTCAGATCTGTTCAGCCTGTGGTCTAAAAGTGTGGGGTCTATATTTAATAATAATAATCATTTTATTTATATAGCGCCAACGTATTCCGCAGCGCTTTTCAAATTATAGAGGGGACTTGTACAGACAATAGACATTACAGCATAATAGAAATCACAGTTCAAAATAGATACCAAGAGGAATGAGGGCCCTGCTCGCAAGCTTACAAACTATGAGGAAAAGGGGAGACACGAGAGGTGGATGGTAACAAATGCTTTAGTTACTCGGACCGGCCATAGTGTAAGGCTCAGGTGTTCATGTAAAGCTGCATGAACCAGTTAACTGCCTAAGTATGTAACAGTACAGACACAGAGGGCTAAAACTGCATAAAGTGTATGAGAACATGATGAGAGGAACCTGATTATGGTTCAGTTTTTTTTTTGTTTGTTTTTTGAATGGGCCACACAGGGATAGTTAAGTTAATACGTTGAGGCGGTAGGCCAATCTGAACAAATGAGTTTTTAGGGCACGCTTAAAACTGTGGGGATTGGGGATTAATCGTATTAACCTAGGTAGTGCATTCCAAAGAATCGGTGCAGCACGTGTAAAGTCTTGGAGACGGGAGTGGGAGGTTCTGATTATTGAGGATGCTAACCTGAGGTCATTAGCGGAGCGGAGGGCACGGGTAGGGTGGTAGACTGAGACCAGAGAGTAGATGTAGGGTGGTGCTGAGCTATGGAGAGCTTTGTGGATGAGGGTAGTAGTTTTGTACTGTATTTACCCTATAATCCATGATTTTTAGATATTACTGTATTATTTTATTATGGTACAGAGTAGTAGAAGCAGGAGAGGAAAGAGGAGAAAGCTTTGTTAGGGCTCAGCCTGAGAATGCGCAGGGGTAGACAGTGAATGCAGAGCAGATGACAGGCCGGCAGCTCGGGCCTCCAGAGGCCATATTCACACCAAATCTTAACACCCAGCCAACTCCTCAAATGGAGTGAGAAAAATATTCTTAACATCCAGTTCATGTATTGTACAAACCAGGACTACGAAGAGGAGGAGAGAATGTTAATACATCGGTTACAGGAAGCAGAACCCATCACAGTGACTCAGCAATACCGCACTGTCATCCCATGTAGTGAAACAGAAATAAAAACAAGGAATTTTTAATTCAGCAAAGAGAGTGAAGTCCATGACGTAGTAGAAGGCGGCACAAGATCGGCAATGGATGACAGAACTGGTGATGTGACCTGTGAATATGATTGGCGCTGGTGGCTGTTACCGGACTCTCCGAAGATTGTGAAAATGAAGACGTAGAAGTGATTTTTCTGCAGCTTCTGGTCCAGCGACATCCTTTGTGTATCCAAGAAAACCAGACATTATAAAAGTTACAAAAATCAGATATTAACTCAGGTGCAGCCGAACGCCATGACCGGCCGCACATACTCTGACACAAAAGGAAACGGCCATTGATGGTAAGCGCTTATGGACAAGATGACATTTCACCCACTAGAAGGGACACATTGATGATAACAGGCCAGTGTAAAAACCTATTAATTATTTGATTAGTTCATATTTTATAGAAAGAGGATTTAACTACTGTACTATTCCTAAACACTTCATAAATGACATGTTTAGTGATATAGTAGAAAAAAATTGTAACAAGTATTAATAGGTGGTAAAAATATTGGTTCTTTTAATCTTGTTTTTAACATATAATTAGGATGAGACTGAATTTAGAAAACCACACTTGAGGATGTGATCACCTTTTTTCTTTTGGCTTGTTCAAAGAATTCAGGTTGAAAATGCTGAGCAAGTTGTGTTATGATGAATAAGATGTATTTATTCTGGCACTTCGGTATTTGTTTTTTGTCTTTCTTTATTGTTGCATATAAATGTTGAATTCAATAAGTTGTAATTTGAAAATAAAAAAGGAAGAAACTCACACAAACATAAAATCAGATGATTCAAGGCTTAAAAAAAATACAAATTTGATAGGTCCCAAGTTGAATCCCTGTACAAACATAATCAAGAACACAAGTAATACACATGCATGTTTTCACAATTTTAAAACATGCTTTTTTCACAATTACGCATCAAAATTTTGAATTTGATTTCTCCAAAACAAAATATAAAGAAACATAGTCTTGTGACATATCAAATGAAAGCCGGTACCGTTCTGAGAAAAAAGATGCCTCTCCCAACTCTTTATCTTAATTCTAGCCCGAGATATGATAAAAAATGTAAAGCCATACCAGGCCAAAATCCGTGCCTTTTAAAAACTTTAGAAATCTGTAAAAAATTAACTGATGAAGAAAAAAATTCAAAACTTTTAATTTGTAATTAACTAAAGTTGTACTTAATAAAAACAAAAAATAAAAAAAAAAATTCATATTTGTATCACTTGATATGGAATGACCCATCCTCCAGGCTTGCCAGCTTGCTGATACACACCCCTGATCCAAGATTCTGCCAGCTCCTTGCCTGCAACATATATACACAACTAGATGGTGGCCCGATTCTAACGCATCGGGTATTTTAGAATATGCATGTCCACGTAGTATATTGTCCAGCCACGTAGTATATTGCCCAGCCACGTAGTATATTGCCCAGCCACGTAGTAAATTGCCCATCCACGTAGTATATTGCCCAGTTACGTAGTATATTGCCCATTTACGTAGTATATTGCCCAGCCACGTAGTATATTGCCCAGTCACGTAGTATATTTCCTAGCCACATAGTATATTGCACAGCGACGTAGTATATTGGCCAGCCACGTAGTATATTGCCCAGCCACGTAGTATACAGCACAGAGCCATGTAGTATATTGTCCAGCCACGTAGAATATTGCACAGCGAGGTAGTATATTGCCCAGCCACGTAGTATACAGCACAGAGCCACGTAGTATATTGTTCAGCCACGTAGTATACAGCACAGAGTCACGTAGTATATTGCACAGCGACATAGTATATTGCCCAGCCTTGTAGTATACAGCACAGAGCCACGTAGTATATTGCCCAGTGACGTAGTGTATTACCGAGCTACGTATGTCACAGGTTAAAAAAATAAACATACTTACCTAACGATCCGAGGGCCCCTTGTAGTGTAACATACTCACCATTCTGGTCGCTGCTCCTCAGCGTCCCGTCTCTCCGCTTCCTGGGATCCAACGGCGCTGTGCAGATGGGCGCGTGGCTGCTGCCATCTTGCGTTCCCAGGATGCTTTGCGAAATTACCCATATGACTTAGCGGTCTCGCAAGACCGCTAGGTCTTCTGGGTAATTTCGCGAAGCATCGCTGGGAAAGGAAGATGGCGGCAGGCGCGAGCGGACAACGGAGGGTGAGTATAGCAGGTTTTTTTTTTTTTACTATTTTTAACATTCCTTTTTTTTACTATTGATGCCGCATAGGCAGCATCAATAGTAAAAGGTTGGGGACACACAGGGTTAATAGCGGCGGTAACGGAATGCGTTACCCGCGGCATAACGCGGTCCGTTACCACCGGCATTAACCCTGTATTAGCGGTGACCGGAGGGGAGTATGGAGCGGGCGCCGGGGATACTGACTGTGGGGAGCGGAGCGCCGGGGACACTGACTGCGGGGAGCGGAGCGCTGGGGACACTGACTGCGGGGAGCGGAGCGCCGGGGACACTGACTGCGGGGAGCGGGGAGTATGGAGCGGGTGCCGGCCACTGACTGCGGGGAGTATGGAGCGGCCATTTTCTTCCGGACTGTGCCCGTCGCTGATTGGTCGTGGCTGTTTTGCGGCGACCAATCAGCGACTTGGATTTCCATGATAGACAGAGGCCACGACCAATGAATATCCGTGACAGACAGAAGGACAGACGGAAGTACCCCTTAGACAATTATGTATATAGATAGGGGTTAAAGTATTGGGACACACGTCTTAATCATTGGATTCAGGTTTTTCATTCAGTCACATTGTCCCTTGTGTATATTATCTCACCCAAGGCTTGCTGTGTCATCTGCATTTACCAACATTACTAAAAGAATAGCTCATTCTAGCTTACTAGATACCAGTTCAGTTCTGTAATTGGATCCCAATGTTATGACACATCAGTTTGGGAAATATCTTCCCTCCAAAATGTTCTGCAATCAACTCTGTATGGTATTATTGAAGAATGGAAGGAACTCCGCCAACAAGTGGAGCCAACGTAATGTTACAGAGCAGGGTCATCGTGTGCTGAGGAGCAGAGGGCAGAAAAGTGACCAACGCTCTTCTGACTCCATAACTGCAGAGTCCAAACCTCCTCTGGTGTTTACATCAGCACAAAAATGTGCTCCAGGAGCTTCATGTCAAGAGTTTCTATGGCCCAGCAGCTGAATGCAAGCCATACATTACGAAGAATTGGATACAGGGCTGCCATCAGGGCATTGCTGCCCTGACTGACGTATGGGGCCCGATGACCAGAGGGGGTCCGCATTGGGCCCTGTCTCTTGTGGTCATCGGGCCCCAGCGGCAGGGTTCTGCCGGAGCAGAAACAACCTGTGTCCGACACACAGGTTCAGTTAAAATTTATTGCCGTGCAGCTGACATCAGCGCTCACATTGCCAGTGTTTGACGCCATTGTCATTCGGCGGTGAGTCCGCGCTTGAACTGCATGGAGAGACATCGCTGCAGGAGTGCGGCCAAGTAAGGAAAAAGGTTTTCGTATTTTTTTTAAAGAGGCAGGGGGGCAGGATGGGAGATGCAGGGGGAAAAATTGAGACAGGGCAAGAATGGAGATACAGGAGGCAAGAATCGAGACACGGGGCAAGAATCGAGACACAGGGGGCAAGAATGGAGACAAAGGGGGAAGAATGAAGACACTGGGCAAGGTTAGAGACCCAGGGGGCAGGATGGAGAAACGGAGCAGGATGGAGACACAGGGCAGGATGGAGACAAAGGGGGCAGGATAGAAACAGATGGGGCAGGATGGAGACAGATTGGACAGGATCATGGGGCAGGATGGAGACAGATGGGCCAGGATCATGGGGCAGTATGGAGACACATGGTGCAGGATCATGGGGCAGGATGGAGACAGATAGGGCAGGATCATGGGACATCTGGAGCAGGATCACGGGGACAGATAGGGCAAGATCACGGGACATCACATGGGGGCAGGATGGATACTAATGAGAGTAGGATGGGAGAACATATGGGGCCAGGATGGGAGAACATATGGCTGGAGCCAGGAATAAGACTCATGGGAGCCAGGATGGGGGATATTATTAACATAAGGGCTAATTAAGGGATATTACTGCAGTCATGTATTTATTTAATTTTTTTGAGGATACTGTTTTAAATGGGGTGGTTTTGTTACTGTGCACAGTGACACTATGTCGTCTTTTTTTTCTTCATCTGGTGTATTGTAGAAGTTGGGGAAAAATTAAGTAATGTGTTCTGCAAGAGAGGCTCTAGATAACTGTTATTTCCTGCAGAGACAAGCCCTGGCTGGAAGAAGTGATGGCAGTCTGTGCTGGATGAAGATTAAATGCGAAGATGTAGGACTTCACCTAGAGACATCACTGGTGAGTTAGTGTGTTACCTGTACACTGACACTATACACTGTATGCTACATGTATACAGCGGTCCTGTGTACAATGTCACCAGTGATCACTGTATTACCTTTACACTGACACTATATACAGAGCTCCTGTGTATAATGTCATTGATCACTGTATAACCTGTACAATATATACAGCACTTGTGTGTATAATGTCACTGTTGATCACTGTATTACCTGTACACTGATACAGTATACAGAGCTCCTGTGTATAATGTCAATGGTGATCACTGTATTACCTGTATACTGTACACTATATACAGAGCTCCAGTGTACAATATCACCGGTAATCACTGTATTACCTGTACACAGACACTGCATACTAAGTGCAGATCTCCAGTGTATATGTCACGCCGATTACGGTGATAAAGGGGCAGGACAGCGTATTTGGAACCCGCACCTGTCTCTGCCACTATAATGGGCCCTGGCTTTCCCTTATCTCGGGGGTACCTATGAAGGTTAGGAGGCCCGAGCCGCCAGCGTATCCCTGTCTCCTATGCAGGCCCTATAGTGACCCCCACTCCCCCCAAGGGAGGTGGACTGCACCAGTGAATTACTATACAATAAACAGGAAAACAGACAATGTAATGGAAAATCAAACTTAGCTTAATGCTGCAAGGCACAACACAGCAGAAAAAAACACCAGATACAACGGACACAGCTGTAGAACAGTTCCTAGCTAGCTCCTACTCCTGGATTGGTCGCTGAAGAATGAACTAACACCGACAGTCAGCTGATGAACCAGGTGACCTTTTAAAGGATGGAGGGAGTGGTCACCACAAACATCAGCTGAGCCAGCAGCAATGCAATAACACGAGTGGCCACCAGAGGGGGAAAAACTGCATTAACCCCAATGACCAAAAAGGAAAAAAGGTATTAAACTGAAGCAAACCAGATCTGCCACAAATCCAAAATTGGATCGTGACAGTACCCCCCTTTCAATGAGGGGCCTCTGGACCCTCAACACTGGACCTCACCAGTAAACAACCTACAGTGAGAACATCTCGATTCACCAGAGTTCACCTCCTCAGTCACCTGACCCTTAGGTTTACGGTGGACACAGCACATTGGAGATGACAACGTAGGCGGCACAAATCTCCAGAGCGCCGACCTGTGGAATGAGTTGTGTATGGGCATTACAGAGGGTAACTCCAACTGGTAAGTCTTCGGACCGATAATGGCTGACACCCGGTATGGCCCGATTACCCTCGAACTCCAGATTCTAGTTCCACACTTCCACCTGATATTTTTGGTGGACACCCATACGTAATCATTCACACACAGGTCCGGACCTGAACGTTTATTTTCACGCATGCGTCTGCCACAAGATGGTGAACTCTTTATAGAACTGACAACAGAGGCGTCCCCCTGTGTCACCAAACACACCCCCACTATGCACCGAGGTAACCACCACCCTCCTCCGACCCCTCCTCCTAAGAGGTCTCTGACATACCGGGTTAGAATGTAATGAGGGTAGAGTCTTGCCCCTTCTCCCTTCAAACACCTCTACTGAATCCACAGGAGAAGAAGGGGTAGGTTGTAGAATGACGGCAGAGATCGTAGCTCCTGGACAGCAGTCCTTACACGACTGACCCCAGCTGACTACTTCTCTGGACCACCATTCAATGACCGGGTTGTGTTTTAATGTCACGCCGATTATGGCGATAAAGGGGCAGGACGGCGTATTTGGAACCCGCACCTGTCCCTGCCACTATAAGGGGCCCTGGCTTTCCCTTATCTCGGGGGTACCTATGAAGGTTAGGAGGCCCGAGCCGCCAGCGTATCCCTGTCTCCTATGCAGGCCCTTTAGTGACCCCCACTCCCCCCAAGGGAGGTGGACTGCACCAGTGAATTACTATACAATAAACAGGAAAACAGACAATGTAATGGAAAATCAAACTTAGCATAATGCTGCAAGGCACAGCACAGCAGAAAGAAACACCAGATACAACGGACACAGCTGTAGAACAGCAGTTCCCAGCTAGCTCCTACTCCTGGCTTGGTCGTTGAAGAATGAACTAACACCGACAGTCAACCGATGAACCAGGTGACCTTTTAAAGGATGGAGGGAGTGGTCACCACAAACATCAGCTGAGCCAGCAGCAATGCAATAACATGTGGGGCCACCAGAGGGGGAAAAACTGCATTAACCCCCGATCACCAAAAAGGAAAAAAGGTATTAAACTGAAGCAAACCAGATCTGCCACAAATCCAAAATTGGATCGTGACAGTATAATGGCACTTATTGTTGATATTAGTATTGTTTTTTATTTTATTAATGATCAGTATTGTAGCATTCAGTCACTATGTGGTGGTAATATTTTGTCCGGCCATGGTGTGGCGGTATTTGTTCGTTGTACAGTACAGACCAAAAGATTGGACGCACCTTATCATTTAAAGATTTTTCAGAATTTTCATGACTATGAAAATTGTACATTCACACTGAAGGCATCAAAACTATGAATTAACACGTGGAATTATATACTTAACAAAAAAGTGTGAAACAACTAAAAATATGTCTTATATTCTAGGTTCTTCAAAGTAGCCTCGTTTTGCTTTGATGACTGCTTTGCACACTCTTGCATTCTCTTGATGAGCTTCAAGAGGTAGTCACCGGGAATGGTTTTTACTTCACAGGTGTGCCCTGTCAGGTTTAATAAATGTGATTTCTTGCCTTATAAATGGGGATGGGACCATCAGTTGTGTTATACAGAAGTCTGGTGGATACACAGCTGATAGTCCTACTGAATAGACTGTTAGAATTTGTACTACGGCAAGAAAAAAGCAAAGTAAAGAAAAACGAGTGGCCATCATTACTTTAAGAAATGAAGGTCAGTCAGTCCGAAAAATTTGGAACTCTTTGAAAGTGTCCCCATGTGCAGTGGCAAAAACCAAGCGCTACAAAGAAACTGGCTCAGATGAGGACCGCCACAGGAAAGGAAGACCAAGAGTCACCTCTGCTTCTGAGGATAAATTTATTCGAGTCACCAGCCTCAGAAATCGCAGGTTAACAGCAGCTCAGATTAGAGACCAGGTCAATGCCACACCAAGTTCTAGCAGCAGACACATCTCTACAACAACTGTTAAGAGGAGACTTTGTGCAGCAGGCCTTCATGGTAAAATAGCTGCTAGTAAACCACTGCTAAGGACAGGCAACAAGCAGAAGAGACTTGCTTGGGTTAAAGAGCACAAGGAATGGACATTAGACCAGTAGAAATCTGTGCTTTGGTCTGATGAGTCCAAATTTGAGATCTTTGGCTCCAGTCACTGTGTCTTTGTGCGACGCAGGAAAGGTGAACGGATGGACTCTACATGCCTGGTTCCCACCATGAAGCATGGAGGAGGAGGTGTGATGGTGCTTTGCTGGTGACACTGTTGGGGATTTATTCAAAATTTAAGGCAACTGAACCAGCATAGCTACCACAGCATCTTGCAGCGGCATGCTATTCCATGCGGTTTGCGTTTAGTTGGACCATCATTTATTTTTCAACAGGACAATAACCCCAAACAGACCTCCAGGCTGTGTAAGGGCTATTTGACCAAGAGGGAGAGTGATGGGGTGCTAAGCCAGATGACCTGGTCTCTACAGTCACCAGACCTGAACCCAATCGAGATGGTTTGGGGTGAGCTGGACCGCAGAGTGAAGGCAAAAGGGCCAACAAGTGCTAAGCATCTCTGGGAACTCCTTCAAGATTCTTGGAAGACCATTCCCGGTGACTACCTCTTGAAGCTCATCAAGAGAATGCCAAGAGTGTGTAAAGCAGTCATCAAAGCAAAAGGGGGCTACTTTGAAGAAGCTAGTTGCTTCACACTTAATTTGTTAACTATATAATTCCACATGTGTTAATTCAGAGTTTTGATGCCTTCAGTGTGAATGTACAATTTTCATAGTCATGAAAATACAGAAAAATCTTTAAATGAGAAGGGGTGTCCAAACTTTTGGTCTGTACTGTATCTATAAATATATCTGTAGATAGATTATCCATATATATATATTGTCTAAGGGTCTGTTTGAGTCTGTTTGTCTGTAACGGAAATCTCACGTCACTGATTGGTCGCGGGCGGCTGGCGCGACCAATCAGCGACAGGTGCAGTCCGGCAGCGAATTGGCGCGACCAATCAGCAATATTGCAGCGGGATTTAAACACTGCTTTGTAAATAAACTACATACATATTCTAGAATACCCGATGTGTTAGGATCAGGCCACCATCTAGTAGATATGCAATAGCAGATGTTTATTAATGAACGTTTAATTTAATAAAAAAAATGGGAAAAAAATGGCGTGGGCTCCCGCACAATTTTCTGCGCCAGAGGGTGAAAGCCGACAGCCGGGGGCCAATATTTGTAGCCTGGGAAGGGGGTAATACCCATGGCCCCTCTCTAGGCTATGAATATCAGCCTGCAGATGTCTGCGTAGCCTTTACTGGCTATTAAATTAGGGGGACCCCCCAAAAAAATGACGTGCTGTTCCCCTATATTTTATAGCCAGAAAGGCTACACAGACAGCTGCGGGCTGATATTCATTTCCCAGAGAGGGGCCATGGATATTGCCCCCCCTGGCTACAAATCCATCCTGCAACTACCCCAGAAATGGCACATCTGGTAGATGCACCAATTCCGGCATTTAGCCCCTCTCTTCCCACTCCCCTGTAGCGGTGGGATATGTGGTAATAAGGGGTTAATGTCACTTTGCTATTGTTAGGTGACATTATGCCCGGTTAATAATGGAGAGGCGTCAATAAGATGCCTCTCCATTACTAATCCTATAGTAGTGAAAGGGTTGAAAATAAAAAGACACGGCCAGAAAAAATTATTAATATTCTTAATTTCACCATACTTACCATACTCGATCACCTGCAAAAATTTTTAAATAATAAACCAATCGTATACTACCTTTCCGCCATGATCCAATTAATAACGAGTGTCCCACTAAAATCTCCCCTATAGAACAGTGACATCGGGTGATGTCACTGCTCCATAGGGCCTCCAGTGACACACTGACAGGAGACAATGGCTCCTGCAGTGCATCACTGAAGAGGTTAGGTTACCTGAGTTCAGGGTCTCACTTTATGGCAATACTGTGTAGGAATTTTCCCACATAGCAGTGCCACAAGTGAGAGTAGGGACTATTTCTCACAGAGGTGGAGGAATACATTGCTGAAGGAGACCTTCCTTCATTGTATTCCTGAAGCTCCTGGAGAGCGGTCACATCAGCTGATGTGGCTGCTCTCCATGGGAGATCGTCATGGGACACTCATTTTAATTGGATTTCTGTGGATCACGGAGTATATTGTTTGTTTATTTTTTTAATATATTTTACAGGTGACAATGGCTTCGGGGATCAAGGTGACAAGGTGATGATGAGTATGTACTCTATGTTATATGTACTGTGTCTATATGTATGTAGTGTATGTGTGTTGTATGTACTGTATGTTGCATGGTGCATGTATGTGGTATGTCGCATGGTGCATGTTGTATGTTGCATGTCACATGGTGCATGTTGTATGTCGCATGTTGCATGGTACCTGTTGTATGTCGCATGTATGTCGCATGGTACATGTTGTATGTCGCATGGTGTATGGTGCATGTTGTATGTTGCATGTCGCATGGTACATGTATGTCGCATGGCGCATGTATGTCGCATGGTGTATGTCGCATGGTGCATGTTGTATGTCACATGGTGCATGTTGTATGGTGCATGTTGTATGGTGCATGTTGTATGTTGCATGTCGCATGGTACATGTTGCATGTCGCATGCTGCATGTAGCATGGTACATGTTGTATGTCACATGGTGCATGTATGTCGCATGTTGTATGTTGCATGGTGCATACTGTATGTTGCATCGTGCATGTTGTATGTCGCATGGTGCATTTTGTATGGTGCATGGTGCATACTGTATGTTGTATGGTGCATGTTGTATGTTGCATGTCGCATGGTACATGTTGCATGTCCCATGGTGCATGTTGCATGTCGCATGGTACATGTTGTATGTCGCATGGTGCATTTTGTATGTTGCATGGTGCATATTGTATGTTGCATTTCGCATGGTGCATGTTGTATGTCGCATGGTACATAATGTATGTCGCATGGTGCATGTTGTAGGTTGCATGTCGCTTGGTGCATGTATGTCACATGGTGCATGTTGTATGCCACATGGTGCATGTCGCATGTTGTATGTCGCATGGTGTGGTGCATGTTGTATGTTGCATGTCCCATGTTGTATGTCACGTGGTGTATTTTGCTTGGTGTATGTAGTATGGTGTATGTTGTGTGTTGTATGTGCACACAGTCTAGACGAGTCCAGCTCTGCTACATCTGGATGCCTGACATCCAGATGTAGCAGAGCCTGTAGATGATCGCCAGAGATAACTCTCCAGCGATCACCTACACTGCAGCGTTCTCACAATCAGCTGTTTGTGAGAACCAGACTAGTGACCGGAGATAAGTCCCGGTCACGTGCACGGCAGTTCTCGCGATAAGATAAGTTACCATGAGAACTGCAGTGGACGAGGGACTTCCGGCGGCGGGACAGGTGAGTCGGCAGACATGCGTAGTAAGCTGCGTTTACGCAGTTACTATGCATGTGACTAATCATTAGATGTGGTTTAAGCGCATCTAATGATAGTCTATGGTACATTTACAGCGCGGCGACGGAGCGTCGCCACATTGTAAACAGACATGCTGCATTCTGAAAAGACGCGCCGCATGTCCGTTTACGCAGGTCTGCCTCCTGCGTGTTTTACCGCATAGTGGAGATGGAATTTCATGAAATCCCCTCCACTATGCTGTAACATCTGGACGCTGCGTGTTTGACGCTGCGGCTCTATGCAGCGTCAAACACACAGCGTTTCCAGAACGTGGAAACACACCCTTAGCTTATTCAAAAATATTTTAAACCAATGGTTCCATCCTGACAAAAGAATTAAAACCTGACGTGTTTCTGGCATTGTCAGGCCAGTGTGGTAACTCTCACTCCCTCACTCCTTCATTTCCATCTTAGAAAGCTTCAGCCTGATTCCTAAAATTACACGACACTAAATCAGTTTCCTTGCTTCTATCCCTATTCATATTGTGATTGAAATGGATTGTTGGCGATTCTTTTATCTCCCCCCTCTGTCTCCTCCTTCTGATCTCAGAGCATCATAATAACATTTTGGAGAATGGCCAGGCTATTTTATTCCTTTGTGGGAGGTAGAGGATACTTATCCCTTCTGCTCAAACAGCAATTGAAACCAAGAAAAACTTACCCTTAACTTTTTAATAAAACTCTGCTCCTTTCCAAAACGGCTGCCAAACGTGGAGAAAACCAAAATGTGAAAGATATTTAGCATTTGTGCACATTCCTAGCCCATAATAACATTCTTCTAAATTACTGCAATTATAATCTGTCTGACCAAAAGGGAAAACCTGAGCAGACACCTGACCAGGAACTGGGCGACAACAGGACAGCTTGCATGTGGCTGTTACTTGTGCTTTCTACAGCCCCATAGCCTATAGGAGACCCTCTGTGATGAAGGACCTTCACCTCAACATGACCACATAGGATGCAATGTTGTCAAGATCATCACCTTAATGGTATTACCTTCACGTAGGACGTAGACATTTTAGTGGCATCCAAGTAATGGTCACCAATAGAAACAGCGGGATCCGTGTGTTCGGCACAGAAGTGTTACTACATTCGTTTTTTTGGTATTGTCTTAAAAGTTACGCGTTTTGGGGATCTGTAATCTCGACAAAGGAGAAACAGCTCCCCAAAACACGTTGTTTTTAAGAAGATAATAAATATAATCATATTTAAGTCACATGCTGTCCATTTCCTTGTGATCCTCCTTGAGATGGTTCTACTCCTTCATTGTAGTCCAGCTGTGTTTAATTAAACTGATAGGACTTGATTTGGAATGGCACACACCTGTCTATATAAGACCTCACAGTTCACAGTGCATGTCAGACCAAATGAGAATCATGAGGTCAAAAGGAACTGGCCAAGGAGCTCAGAGACAGAATTGTGGCAAGGCACAGATATGGCCAAGGTAACAACAGAATTTCTGCAGTACTCAAGGTTCCTAAAAGCACAGTGGCCTCCATAATGTATAAATGCAGGAAGTTTGGGACCACCAGAAGTCTTCCTAGACCTGGCCGTCCAGCCAAACTGGGCGATGAGAGAAGAGCCTTAGTGAGGGAGGTGAAGAAGAACCCCAAGATCACTGTGGCTGAGCTTCAGAGATGCAGTAGGGAAATGGGAGAAAGTTCCACAAAGTCAACTATTACTGCAGCCCTCCATCAGTGGGGTCTTTATGGCAGAGTGGCCCGATGAAAGCCTCTCCTCAGTGCAAGACATATGAAAGCCTACATAGAGTTTGCTAAAAAACACATGAAAGACTCCCAGACAATGAGAAATAAGATTCTCTGGTCTGATGAGACAAAGATAGACCTTTTTGGTGATAATTCTAAGCGGTATGTGTGGGAAAAAAAACAGACACTGCTCATCACCTTCCCACTACAATCCCAACAGTGAAACATGGTGGTGGCAGCATCATGCTATGGGGGTGTTTTTCAGCTGCAGGGACATGACAGCTGGTTGCCATTGAAGGAAACATGAATGCAGCCACGTACAGAGATATCCTAGATGAAAACCTCTTCCAGAGTGCTCCGGACCTCAGACTTGGCTGAAGGTTCACCTTCCAACAAGACAATGACCTTAAGCACACAGCTAAAATAGCAAAGGTTTGGCTTCAGAACAACTCTATGACCATTCTTGACTGGCCCAGCCAGAGCTCTGACCTAAACCCAATTGAGCATCTTTGGAGAGACCTGAAAATGGCTGTTTACCATCCAACCTGACGGAACTGGAGATGATCTGCAAGGAAGAATGGCCGAGGGTCCATAAATCCAGGTGTAAAAAACTTGTCCAGTCTCGTGCATGCCGACATCAGCTATGGGCCTCTGGTTGACCTGCAGCATGTTGCAGCACATGGACACAGAAAGTTCGTGCTCTGCAATACACTTCATCTCCATGTGCATCCGAGGACACACTGTTGTGGATTCTGTTTTTGGGCTCCCTCTGGTGGTTACAGATGGTACTGGGTGACTTGTGTTTTCTGCGGTCTCTGGTGTCCACCTGTTCTATCAGGATATGGGAGTTTCCTATTTAACCTGGCTTTCTTGTCATTTCCTCGCCGGCTATCAATGTAATCAGTGTGTCTTGTTACCTCTGCTTCCCGCTTCTGTAATCTTCAGGACAAGCTAAGTTTTTGATTTTCCTGTTCCACGTTTTGCTTAATTTTTGTCTTAGTCTAGCTTGCAGATATGTGATTCCTTTTTTCTGGTTGCTCTAGTGGGCTGATATTACTCCTCATGTTCCATGAGTTGGCACATGAGTTCAAGTAATTTCAGGATGGTTTTTTGTAGGGTTTTTCGCTGACCGCGCAGTTCACTTTTGTATCCTCTGCTATCTAGCTTTAGCGGGCCTCATTTTGCTGAATCTGTTTTCATAACTACGTATGTGCTTTCCTCTCATTTCACCGTCATTACATGTGGGGGGCTGCTATTTCTGTGGGGTGTTTCTCTGGAGGCAAGAGAGGTCTGTGTTTCTTCTAATAGGGGAAGTTAGTCCTTCGGCTGGTGCGAGACGTCTAAGAATCATCGTAGGCACGTTCCCCGGCTACAGCTAGTTGTGTGTTTAGGTTCAGGATCGCGGTCAGCTCAGTTTCCATCACCCTAGAGCTTGTTTTGTTTTTTGTGCTTGTCCTTTTGTGATCCCCTGCCATTGGGATCATGACAGTATAGCCGGCCAAAAGTGGTAATCGTATTGGCTGAAGTAGGAGGAAAAGTAGTCTGAGGAAGTTTTTTTTTTTTTTTCTCCCCTCAGAGTTTGCTGCCTAGCCTTAATTGCAGCCTGGCTGCGTCTTACCTCCTCTTAATCCTTGAATGGCTCTGACCTCAGCTGTTTATCATGGACGTCCAGAGTTTGGCTTCCAGCCTGAATAATCTTGCTGCTAAGGTTCAAAATATACAAGATTTTGTTGTACATGCTCCTGTGTCCGAACCTAGAATTCCTATCCCAGAGTTTTTTTTCTGGAGATAGATCTAGTTTTCTGAATTTTAGGAACAATTGCAAGTTGTTTCTTTCTTTGAAATCTCGCTCCTCTGGAGACCCTGCTCAGCAAGTCAAAATTGTTATATCTTTCCTGCGGGGTGACCCTCAGAATTGGGCATTTGCATTGGCACCAGGGGATCCTGCGTTGCTCAATGTGGATGCGTTTTTTCTGGCATTGGGTTTGCTCTATGAGGAACCTAACCTAGAGATTCAGGCTGAAAAAGCTTTATTGGCTCTCTCTCAGGGGCAAGATGAAGCAGAAATATATTGTCAGAAATTTCGGAAGTGGTCGGTGCTTACTCAGTGGAATGAGTGCGCCCTGGCTGCAAGATTCAGAGATGGCCTTTCTGAGGCCATTAAAGATGTTATGGTGGGGTTCCCTGCGCCTACAGGTCTGAATGAGTCTATGACTATGGCTATTCAGATTGATCGGCGTTTACGGGAGCGCAAACCTGTGCACCATTTGGCGGTGTCTTCTGAACAGGCACCTGAGACAATGCAATGTGATAGAATTCAGTCCAGAAGTGAACGGCAAAACTATAGGCGGAAAAATGGGTTGTGTTTTTATTGTGGTGATTCAGCTCATGTTATATCAGCATGCTCTAAACGCACAAAAAAGGTTGATAAGTCTGTTGCCATTAGTACTTTACAGTCTAAGTTCATTCTGTCTGTGACTCTGATTTGTTCATTGTCAGCCATTTCCATCGATGCCTATGTGGATTCAGGCGCTGCCCTGAGTCTTATGGATTGGTCATTTGCCAACCGCTGTGGGTTTAGTCTGGAGCCTCTGGAAGTCCCTATTCCTTTGAAAGGAATTGACTCTACACCTTTGGCTATGAACAAACCTCAGAACTGGACACAAGTGACCATGCGTATGACTCCCGTTCATCAGGAGGTGATTCGCTTCCTGGTACTGTATAATTTACATGATGTCTTAGTGCTTGGTCTGCCATGGTTACAAACTCATAACCCAGTCTTGGACTGGAAAACGATGTCTGTGTTAAGCTGGGGATGTCAGGGGGTTCATGATGATGCACCTCCGATTTCTATCGCTTCATCTACTCCTTCTGAGGTTCCTGTATTTTTGTCTGATTATCGGGATGTTTTTGAGGAGCCTAAGCTCAATTCGCTTCCTCCTCACAGGGATTGCGATTGTGCTATAGATTTGATTCCTGGCAGTAAATTTCCTAAAGGACGTTTGTTCAATCTGTCAGTGCCAGAGCATACTGCTATGCGGGATTATGTTAAGGAGTCCTTGGAAAAGGGACATATCCGTCCATCTTCGTCCCCTTTGGGAGCAGGTTTTTTTTTCGTGGCCAAAAAAGATGGTTCCTTGAGGCCTTGTATAGATTACCGTCTTTTGAATAAGATTACAGTCAAATATCAGTATCCTTTGCCATTGTTGACTGATTTGTTCGCTCGCATTAAGGGGGCTAAATGGTTCACTAAGATTGATCTTCGGGGTGCGTATAATCTTGTGCGGATAAAGCAGGGTGATGAGTGGAAAACCGCATTTAATACGCCTGAGGGCCATTTTGAGTATTTGGTGATGCCTTTTGGACTTTCTAATGCTCCTTCTGTCTTCCAGTCCTTTATGCACGATATTTTCCGTGAATATCTGGATAAATTTATGATTGTGTATTTGGATGATGTTTTGGTTTTTTCTGATGACTGGGAGTCCCATGTTCAGCAGGTCAGGAAGGTGTTTCAGGTCCTGCGGGCCAATTCTTTGTTTGTAAAAGGTTCAAAGTGTCTCTTTGGAGTCCAGAAGATTTCTTTTTTGGGGTATATTTTTTCCCCTTCTACTATTGAGATGGATCCCGTCAAGGTTCAGGCTATTTGTGACTGGACGCAGCCTACATCTCTTAAGAGTCTACAGAAGTTCTTGGGCTTTGCTAATTTTTATCGTCGTTTCATAACTAATTTTTCTAGTGTTGTTAAGCCTTTGACGGATTTGACTAAGAAGGGTGCTGATGTTGCTGATTGGTCTCCTGCGGCTGTGGAGGCCTTTCAGGAACTTAAGCGCCGGTTTTCTTCTGCACCTGTGTTGCGTCAGCCAGATGTTTCACTTCCTTTTCAGGTTGAGGTTGATGCTTCCGAGATTGGAGCGGGGGCGGTTTTGTCACAGAGAAGCTCCGATTGCTCAGTGATGAAGCCATGTGCGTTCTTTTCTAGAAAGTTTTCGCCCACTGAGCGGAATTATGATGTTGGTAATCGGGAGCTTTTGGCCATGAAGTGGGCATTTGAGGAGTGGCGTCATTGGCTTGAGGGTGCTAGACATCGTGTGGTGGTCTTGACTGATCACAAAAATCTGATTTACCTTGAGTCTGCCAAGCGTCTGAATCCTAGACAGGCTCGTTGGTCACTGTTTTTCTCCCGTTTCGATTTTGTGGTTTCATACCTGCCAGGTTCAAAGAATGTGAAGGCGGATGCTCTTTCTAGGAGTTTTGTGCCTGACTCCCCTGGAAATTCTGAGCCCACTGGTATCCTTAGGGATGGGGTGATTTTGTCGGCTGTCTCCCCAGACTTGCGACGTGCTTTGCAGGAGTTTCAGGCGGATAAACCTGATCGTTGTCCGCCTGAAAGACTGTTTGTTCCAGATAATTGGACCAGTAGAGTCATCTCCGAGGTCCATTCTTCTGCGTTGGCAGGTCATCCTGGAATATTTGGTACTAGAGACTTGGTGGCCAGGTCTTTTTGGTGGCCTTCTTTTGTGCAGTCTTGTGAAGTTTGCGCTCGGGCTAAGCCTTGCTGTTCTCGCGCCAGTGGATTGTTGTCACCTTTGCCTATCCCGAAGAGGCCTTGGACGCACATTTCCATGGACTTTATTTCGGATCTCCCTGTCTCTCAAAAAATGTCCGTCATCTGGGTTGTGTGTGACCGCTTTTCTAAGATGGTTCATCTGGTACCCTTGCCTAAGTTACCTTCCTCCTCTGAGTTGGTCCTTCTGTTTTTTCAGAACGTGGTTCGTTTGCATGGGATTCCGGAGAACATCGTTTCTGACAGGGGATCCCAGTTTGTGTCTAGATTTTGGCGGACGTTCTGTGCTAAGATGGGCATTGATTTGTCCTTTTCGTCTGCATTCCATCCTCAGACGAATGGCCAGACGGAACGAACTAATCAGACCTTGGAAACTCATTTAAGGTGTTTTGTTTCTGCTGATCAAGATGACTGGGTTACCTTTTTGCCGCTTGCCGAATTTGCCCTTAATAATCGGGCTAGTTCTGCTACCTTGGTTTCTCCTTTCTTTTGTAATTCGGGGTTTCATCCTCGTTTTTCCTCTGGTCAGGTGGAGCCTTCTGATTGTCCTGGAGTGGACATGGTGGTGGATAGGTTGCATCAGATTTGGAGTCATGTGGTGGACAATTTGAAGTTGTCCCAGGAGAGGGCTCAGCAGTTTGCTAATCGCCGTCGCCGCGTGGGTCCTCGACTTCGTGTTGGGGACTTGGTGTGGTTGTCTTCTCGTTTTGTTCCTATGAAGGTCTCTTCTCCTAAGTTCAAGCCTCGGTTCATCGGTCCCTATAGAATCTTGGAAATTCTTAACCCTGTGTCGTTTCGTTTGGATCTCCCGGCATCGTTTGCTATTCATAATGTGTTCCATCGGTCGTTGTTGCGGAAGTATGAGGTACCTGTTGTTCCTTCGCTTGAACCTCCTGCTCCGGTGCTGGTGGAGGGAGAATTGGAGTATGTTGTGGAGAAGATCTTGGATTCTCGTGTTTCCAGACGGAAACTCCAATATTTGGTCAAGTGGAAGGGTTATGGTCAGGAGGATAATTCTTGGGTGGTTGCCTCTGATGTTCATGCTGCTGATTTGGTCCGTGCATTTCATAGGGCTCATCCTGGTCGCCCTGGTGGTTCTCGTGAGGGTTCGGTGACCCCTCCTCAAGGGGGGGGTACTGTTGTGGATTCTGTTTTTGGGCTCCCTCTGGTGGTTACAGATGGTACTGGGTGACTTGTGTTTTCTGCGGTCTCTGGTGTCCACCTGTTCTATCAGGATATGGGAGTTTCCTATTTAACCTGGCTTTCTTGTCATTTCCTCGCCGGCTATCAATGTAATCAGTGTGTCTTGTTACCTCTGCTTCCCGCTTCTGTAATCTTCAGGACAAGCTAAGTTTTTGATTTTCCTGTTCCACGTTTTGCTTAATTTTTGACTTAGTCCAGCTTGCAGATATGTGATTCCTTTTTTCTGGTTGCTCTAGTGGGCTGATATTACTCCTCATGTTCCATGAGTTGGCACATGAGTTCAAGTAATTTCAGGATGGTTTTTTGTAGGGTTTTTCGCTGACCGCGCAGTTCACTTTTGTATCCTCTGCTATCTAGCTTTAGCGGGCCTCATTTTGCTGAATCTGTTTTCATAACTACGTATGTGCTTTCCTCTCATTTCACCGTCATTACATGTGGGGGGCTGCTATTTCTGTGGGGTGTTTCTCTGGAGGCAAGAGAGGTCTGTGTTTCTTCTAATAGGGGAAGTTAGTCCTTCGGCTGGTGCGAGACGTCTAGGAATCATTGTAGGCACGTTCCCCGGCTACAGCTAGTTGTGTGTTTAGGTTCAGGATCGCGGTCAGCTCAGTTTCCATCACCCTAGAGCTTGTTTTGTTTTTTGTGCTTGTCCTTTTGTGATCCCCTGCCATTGCGATCATGACAACACACATCCAGATGAAGTAGTGACTGGCATCAGCGACATCCGCACCACGGCACCATTTTATTGAAGTCACTCTTCAATAAAATGGTGCCATAGTGTGGTCCACTGAATCACAATTCAATACAAGTGTTGAGCAGTAAGACTGGTGCTATGTGGTAACTTTGGACACACAACATTATATGGGTATTACAGCCTCAACAAGTTGTATGCTATCCGTCCCACAAGAATTGGGAATGTTCCCAGTTCTCTCATGATTCTCCCTTGGCAGCAAAACTGTGGACAGGAAGAGATAAATGGTGTATCAGGTCCATGCACCCCTCCCCCCCCCCACTCGTTATATATTGTTCATGTTGGGAATCAGGGAATCGGGTATGCAACGACCTCCTGTGTGAGTCTGCGGCAAGCCACACCTCAAGCCTCTTCCTATTTGCCGTTCTCTCTTTTTAAACTTCCCCTTCACTGGGTGATACCACTCCCTGACAAAGGAAGATGCCGAAACACGTGTCAGGGTGGGCGCATCCTCATGGGAGTCCCTGCTGGCTCCTGTTCAGGTACATCCAACATGAACAATATATATTTACTTTTATGAGCAGTAAATATATTAACGTCTAATATGTGCAATTTCTACTTTTATAAGCAGCAAAAATTTCACTTCTTTAGGAGCTGTCTATTATAGGTATCCATGCACTATAGCAGTTTACTAATGCAATGAGAGTTTATATACAATTGTATTTATTTATCTGGTATTCATTTACTGCAGCACCTTATTAGCACAATTAGAGTGTACATAACATATTGCTGCATTCATTTGTTTGTGGGTTAACACCATCATTCTTAGTCATTGCACTTTTTATATATGCCACAATCTTCTCCTATACATGATATCTCCAGCACCATAGGTGTACATTTTGTCACTGATTTACCCATAACCCCCAATGTTATGTGTCAAGGAAATCGTCCAGCCCTTTTTTAAAAGCTGTTAAGGTGTCTGCCATTACTACCTCTTGTGTTCGGCATTCCACAGTCTGACTGCTCTAACTGTAGAAAACCCTTTATTGTTTAGCTGATAGAATCATCTTTCTTCCACCTGTAATGAGTGCCCCCTAGTCCTCAGTACGGCCTTTGGCATTAATAAGCTATGTGTCAGTGCTTTGTATTGACCACACATATATTTATACATATAAATGAGATCTCCTCTGAGGTGTCTTTTTTCTAATCTAAATAAGCCCAACTTTTCCAATCTCATCCTATGAGAGGCCTTCCATCTCTTGTAATAATCTAGTTGCCCGTCGTTGAACAGATTCTAACTTCTGAATATCCTTTTTTAAATGTGGAGCCCAAAACTGGATACCATATTCTAGATGTGGCCTCACCAGTGATTTATAAAAGGGTAACAATACGTTTGAATCGTGGGATTTTATCTCTTTTTATGTCTTTATATCTTAAATCTTGTTTGCTTTTGCAGCTGCTGCTTAACATTGAGTACTGCAGCTCAGCTTGTAACTAGAATGTGCAAGTCCTTATCCTGTTCTGTAGTCTTGAGTATACTCCCATTTAATGTATATGAAGCAATAGGATTACTCCATCCTAGGTGCAGGACTCAAGAGGTTCATAGTAGATTGTTCTAATGGCCCATTGTTTACTAAGGAGGTATGTAACTTTTGAGATCATTCCCCTTTATAAACGTATTCTGTGTAACTTAACAGTGGAGCCCTCTGATTAACCCCTTAGCGACAGCCGATACGCCTTTTAACGGTGGCCGCTAAGGGTACTTAAACCACAGCGCCGTTAATTAACGGCGCTGTGGAAAAAGTCAATAGCGCCCCCCAGAGGCCGATTTTCTCCGGGGTCTCGGCTGCCGGGGGTAGCCGAGACCCCAGAGAACATGATTCGGGGGGTTTTTAACCCACCCCGCATTTGCGATCGCCGGTAATTAACCGTTTACCGGCGATCGCAAAAAAAAAAAAAAAAAGCGATTTCTTTTTAATTTCTCTGTCCTCCGATGTGATCGCACATCAGAGGACAGAGAAAAGGGGTCCCAGGTGGCCCCCAATACTCACCTAGCTCCCCCGATGCTCCTCGTGTCTCCCGGTGGGCGCCGCCATCTTCAAAATGGCGGGCGCATGCGCAGTGCGCCCGCCGGCCGGCATCGGGAGAATCTTTGGGGTCTCGGCTGCCGGGGGTAGCCGAGACCCCAAAGAGCATGATCGGGGTCGGTTTTACCGACCCCTGTTTTGCGATCGCCGGTAATTAACTGTTTACCGGCGACCGCAAAAAAAAAAAAAAAGTAAAGTGTAATTCTCTGTCCTCTGATGTGATCGCACATCAGAGGACAGAGAAATAGGGGGATTCGGGGACCCTACAATACTCACCTGTGTCCCTGGATCCTCTTGCTGCTCCTCCTGGCCGCCGGCAGAAGAACATGGCGGACGCATGCCCAGTGCGCCCGCCATCTGTCTCCATCTGCCGGCCGGCAGGAGAACAGCAGTTGGGGCTAAAATTAGGGTTAGGGTTAGGGGTAGGGTTAGGGGTAGGGTTAAGGGTAGGGTTAGGGGTAGGGTTAGGGGTAGGGTTAGGGGTAGGGTTAGGGGTAAAGGTAGGGGTAGGGTTAGGGTTAGGTTAGGGGTAGGGATAGGGTTAGGGGTAGGGTTAGGTTAGGGTTAGGGGTAGGGTTAGGGGTAGGGTTAGGGGTAGGGTTAGTTTAGGGGTAGGGGTAGGGCTAGGGTTAGGGCTAGGGTTGGGGCTAAATCTAGGGTTAGGGTTGGGGCTAAATTTAGGGTTAGGCTTCTTTCACACTTAAGTCGGTACGGGGCCGTCGCAATGCGTCGGCCCGACATACCGACGCACGTTGTGAAAATTGTGCACAACGTGGGCAGCAGCTGTAATTTTTCAACGCATCCGCTGCCCAATCTATGTCCTGGGGAGGAGGGGGCGGAGTTACGTCCACGCATGCGCGGTCAGAAATGGCGGATGCGACGTACAAAAAAACGTTTCATTGAACGTTTTTTTGTGCCGACGGTCCGCCAAAACACAACTGATCCAGTGCACGACGGACGCGACGTGTGGCCATCCGTCACGATCCGTCGGCAATACAAGTCTATGGGCAAAAAACGCATCCTGCGGGCACATTTGCAGGATCCGTTTCTTGTCCAAAACGACGGATTGCGACGGAATGCCAAACGACTCAAGTGTGAAAGTAGCCTTAGGGCTAGGGTTAGGGTTGGGGCTAAAGTTAGGGCTAGGGTTGGGGCTAAAGTTAGGGTTAGAGCTGGGATTAGGGTTAGGGTTTGGATTAGGGTTGGTATTAGGGTTAGGGTTGGCATTAGGGTTACGCTTGGGATTAGGGTTAGGTTTGGGATTAGGGTTAAGGTTAGGGTTGTGATTAGGGGTGTATTTGGATTAGGGTTAGGTTTGAGGTTAGGGTTGAGATTAGGATTAGGGGTGTGTTGGATTTAGGGTTTTGATTAGGGTTATGGTTAGGGTTGACATTAGGGTTGTTTTGGGGTAAGGGTTGTGATTATGGTTAGGGTTAGTGATTAGGATTATGGATCAGGTTGGGATTAGGGTTAGGGGTGTGTTGGGGTTAGGGTTGGAGCTAGAATTGGGGGGTTTCCACTGTTTAGGTACATCAGGGGCAGGGCCGGCTCCAGGTTTTCGAGGGCCCCGGGCGAAAGAGTCTCAGTGCCCCCCCCCCCCCTTTAACACATACCCCGATTTATGATGCCCAGATACGGCAGAGAAATGTATAGTACAATGCCAGATTTCACTTCTTACATGAGTGACAGCTATTGTAGATTCTGCAGTGTATATATACAGGAGGACAGGTGCTGTGCAGTGTATATATACAGGAGAGGTGCTTTTCTGTTTTGAGTTTTTCTATGAAACAAAGACTTTTCTACATAAACAACGTTGTTTGGTTTTGCAGCCCCAACAGATCTGTGCTACAAAGTAACAGGCGGCTCGGGCATTAATGAGGGACCTGATGCTGAATCCTTTCCACAAACCCTAATGACCCAATTAGTGCCCCATCATTAGAACCTCATTAAACGCCTCCCTGTCCCGAGCAGTCATGTACAGTATGGGGGGATCCTGCAGCCCACCCCCTGACTGCTCCATACCATGCACTGCCCTCTGTCGCGCTCACTATTATCCTGTGCATTTCTCTGTAATCATTACCCCATGTTACACTTGTCACCCCCCACTACACAGTAGCAGGGCAGCTAATGTCACCCCCTCCCGGACCCTAATGGCAGCAGGAAATGTCTGCTCCTCTATTGGGTTGGAACCTGATTTAATCAAGGAATAATGTGGATTTGTTGCCGGTGGCTGCAGGGGAAGGGTTAAGTGATGCCATGTCCTTGGTGGGAGCAGTGGCAGCTGCTGGGACCTGGACAGACACAACCAATGTTGCTGTGACTGCACAGTGTGACCTGGAGGAGAGAAGCTGAGACTCCGGAGCAGAAATCACCCACATGCCAGCACTGGGCAGAGTCCCTCCAGTCACCAGCCTGGGGCCACGGGGGCCCCAACCTACAGCCCACAGCTCAGATTTATCCATGGCAGCAGCTCCCCTTCCTCCTGGCATCTGGTTAACCCCATTTATGCGTGTCGGATTGTTATCTTTAAAGGGAACCTGTCACCCCGTTTTTTGAGTTTGAGCTATAAATACTGTTAAATAGGGCCTGCGCTGTGTGTTCCTATAGTGTATGTAGTGTACCCCGATTCCCCACCTATGCTGAGAAATAACTTACCAAAGTCGCCGTTTTCGCCTGTCAATCAGGCTGGTCAGGTCGGGAGGGCGTGGTGACATCGCTGGTTCTTCCTCAGCTTTACGTTGGTGGCGTAGTGGCGTAGTGGTGAACAAGCAGCGCGCGATCTGCGCTGTAATCCCTTGCATCGGTGGGGGCGGCCATCTTCCTGGGGCCGTGCGTGCGCAGATCGAGTGCTCTGCTGCACGGGGCTTCAGGAAAATGGCCGCGGGATGCCGCGCGTGCGCATTAGAGATCGCGGTGGCCATTTTCCCAAAGCCGAGTTTGCATCTCGGCTTTGGGAAAATGGCCGCCGCGATCTCTAATGCGCACGCGCGGCATCCCGCGGCCATTTTCCTGAAGCCCCGTGCAGCAGAGCACTCGATCTGCGCACGAGCGGCCCCAGGAAGATGGCCGCCCCCACCGACGAAAGGGATGACAGCGCAGATCGCGCGCTGCTTGTTCACCACTACGCCACTACGCCACCAACGTAAAGCTGAGGAAGAACCAGCGATGTCACCACGCCCTCCCGACCTGACCAGCCTGATTGACAGGCGAAAACGGCGACTTTGGTAAGTTATTTCTCAGCATAGGTGGGGAATCGGGGTACACTACATACACTATAGGAACACACAGCGCAGGCCCTATTTAACAGTATTTATAGCTCAATCTCAAAAAACGGGGTGACAGGTTCCCTTTAAGGTTCAGCAATAACCTTCATACAGATGGGATGGGGTTAAGCTTCTTCCTACCCCACTGGTGCAGGTTTGGTGCAGCATGCATGTATTCTGGGAGAGCTGGGTGGCTGCAGGTTGCAGGCTGCACCCCACCAGCTGCTCCTCCAGACATCACCCACATTTTTAGGCAGCGGAGACAGACAGCAGACTGAGCCACAACTGCAACCACTGCTGGATACCTTTGCACTCAGGCACTGGTAGGACGGAGCTCCTCCGGAATCTGCCTGATAAACTTCAGCACTGTCTGCAGCCAGCCAGGGGGGAGAGCAGAGAACGTGCTCTCTCCGCCCACAATGTCACACTGGCTGCCTTCTGTTAACCCCTATGTGTGCCTGCCTGGCTGCACTGACTAAGTGAGAAGATGCTTGTGTCAGAGCTGGCACATAGGGGTTAAGAGAACGCAGCCAGCAGTGACATTGTGGGGGGAGAGAGCATGTTATCTCCTGCTCTGCTCTCCCAGCTGTATCTATGACAGCATGAGTGGGCCCCCCTCTCTCCCCAGGGCCCCGGCATTTGCCCGGGATGCCGGGTGCTGACGCCGGCCCTGATCAGGGGGTCTCCAAAGACGACAGCCAATTTTGCGACCAAAAAGTCAAATGGTGCTCCCTCCCTTCTGAGCTCTGCCGTGCGCCCAAACAGTGGGTTACCCCCACATATGGGGCATCAGCGTACTCGGGATAAATTGGACAACAACTTCTGGGGTCCAATTTCTCTTGTTACCCTTGTGAAAATAAAAACTTGGGGGCTACAATATCTTTTTTGTGAAAAAAAAAATATTTTTTATTTTCACGACTCTGCATTCTAAACTTCTGTGAAGCACTTGGGCATTCAAAGTTCTCACCACACATCTAGATAAGTTCCTTGGGGGGTCTAGTTTCCAAAATGGGGTCACTTGTGGGGGGTTACTACAGTTTAGGTACATCAGGGGCTCTGCAATCGCAACATAATGCCCACAGACCATTCTATCAAAGTCTGCATTCCAAAAAGGCGCTCCTTCCCTTCCGAGCTCTGCCGTGCGCCCAAACAGTGGTTTACCCCCACATATGGCACATCAGCGTACTCGGGATAAATTGGACAACAACTATTGCAGTCCAATTTCTCCTGTTACCCTTGTGAAAATAAAAACTTGGGGGCTACAATATCTTTTTTGTGGGAAAAAAATATTTTTTATTTTCACGACTCTGCATTCTAAACTTCTGTGAAGCACTTGGGCATTCAAAGTTCTCACCACACATCTAGATAAGTTCCTTGGGGGGTCTAGTTTCCAAAATGGGGTCACTTGTGGGGGGTTACTACAGTTTAGGTACATCAGGGGCTCTGCAATCGCAACATAATACCCGCAGACCATTCTATCAAAGTCTGCATTCCAAAAAGGCGCTCCTTCCCTTCCGAGCTCTGCCGTGCGCCCAAACAGTGGTTTACTCCCACATATGGGGTACCAGCATACTCAGAACAAATTGGGTGGTCTAGTTTCCAAAATGGGGTCACTTGTGGGGGATTTCTACTGTTTAGGCACATCAGGGGCTCTCCAAACGCGGCATGGCGATCTCAATTCCAGCCAATTCTACATTGAAAAAGTAAAACGGCACTCTTTCTCTTCCAAGCTCTGCGGTGCGCCCTAACAGTGGTTTACCCCCACATATTGGGTATCAGCGTGCTCAGGAGAAATTGCACAACAACTTTTGTGTTCTAATTTCTCCTGTTACCCTTGTGAAAATAAAAATTTGTGGGCAAAAATATCATTTTTGTAGAAAAAATGCGATTTTTTATTTCACGGCTCTACATTATAAACTTCTGTGAAGCACATGGGGGTTCAAAGTGCTCACCACACATCTAGATATGTTCCTTAAGGGGTCTAGTTTCCAAAATGGGGTCACTTGTGGGGGGTTTCCACTGTTTACGCACATCAGAGGCTCTCCAAACGCGACATGGCGTCCGATCTCAATTCCAGCCAATTCTACATTGAAAAAGTAAAACGGCGCTCCTTCACTTCCAAGCTCTGCGGTGCGCCCAAACAGTGGTTTACCCTCACATATGGGGTATCGACGTATTCAGGAGAAATCGCACAACAACTTTTGTGGTCTATTTTCTCCTGTTACCCTTGTGAAAATAAGAATTTGTGGGCGAAAAGATCATTTTTGTGTAAACAAAAGCGATTTTTTATTTCCACGGCTCTACGTTATAAACTTCTGTGAAGCACTTGGGGGTTCAAAGTGCTCACCACACATCTACATAAGTTCCTTAAGGGGTCTAGTTTCCAAAATGGTGTCACTTGTGGGGAGTTTCCACTGTTTAGGCACATCAGGGGCTCTCTAAACGTGACATGGCGTCCGATCTCAATTCCAGCCAATTCTGCATTGAAAAAGTCAAATGGCGCTCCTTCACTTCTAAGTTCTGCGGTGCGCCCAAAAAGTGGTTTATCCCCACATATGGGGTATTGGCGTATTCAGGAGAAATTGCATAACAAAATTTATGGTTACATTTCTGTTTTTACACTTGTGAAAATAAAAAAAATGGTTCTGAATTAAGATGTTTGCAAAAAAAAAGTTAAATGTTCATTTTTTCCTTCCACATTGTTTCAGTTCCTGTGAAGCACGTAAAGGGTTAATAAACTTCTTGAATGTGGTTTTGAGAACCTTGAGGGGTGTAGTTTTTAGAATGGTGTCACACTTGGGTATTTTCTATCATATAGACCCCTCAAAATGACTTCAAATGTGATGTGGTCCCTAAAAAAAAATGGTGTTGTAAAAATGAGAAATTGCTGGTCAACTTTTAACCCTTATAACTCCCTAACAAAAAAAAATTTTGTTTCCAAAATTGTGCTGATGTAAAGTAGACATGTGGGAAATGTTATTTATTAACTATATTTCGTGACATATCTCTCTGATTTAAGGGCATAAAAATACAAAATTTGAAAATTGCAAAATTTTAAAAATTTTCGCCATATTTCCGTTTTTTTCATAAAAAATCGCAAGTAATATCGAAGAAATGTTACCACTAACATGAAGTACAATATGTCACGAAAAAACAATCTCAGAATCAGCGGGATCCGTTGAAGCGTTCCAGAGTTATAACCTCAAAGTGACAGTGGTCAGAATTGCAAAAATTGGCCTGGTCATTAAGTACCAAATTTGCTCTGTCACCAAGGGGTTAATTTAGTCTGATGGGTTCAGCTTACGTTAGACCACACTAAGGGCCAATTTCGTTAAAGCATTTCTGACTGTTTTTTTGGTGTTTTTGTGCATTTTGTTTGTACCAAATTTATCTTTCCGTTTGCACCTTTTTGAAGTCTATTTTACACACATTCAATAGAGATGAGCGAGCACTAAAATGCTTGGATGCTCGTTACTCAAACTGAGCAGTTTCTAATGCTCGGATGCTCATTTTGAGTAACGATTATAATGGGAGTCAATGGGAAATCCAAGCATTTTTACAGCAGACCCCACAAGGAGGTATAGGGGGTAGTGAAAATGTTGAAATGGATGGAAAAAATGTTGAATGAAATGAGAACAACATGTGAAAGACCCCTAGAAGCCTCACTGACTCCCTGATCGCTGCTGAAAACAATGGTGTCACACTTTTATTCCACTTTAAGGACTGATAATAAAACATTCAAAATCAGCAGGAAATTGGAGTATACGGGAAAAAAAGTTAAACATTTTTGTCCTGTATATTGACTTGTACAATGACTTGTATATAAGGCAAAATATAAAAAAGGATGAAAAAAAATATATAATTTAAGTAAACCAAAATCGCACTTTTAACTAACAAATTGGAAATTTCAGTGTAATTTATGAAAGAACAGAATTCTGTTCAAATTTTAATGTAATGACTCTTTTATATTTAGAAAGACTATGTACTAAGAGCAAATCTTGCCAAAAATTACAAACATGGTCATCCATACACCCTTGAAGACACCAACTGGAGTGCCTCATTCAAATATTGTGAACAAAGCGTAGTTGTGTTTCATCCATACTCATAAAGACTTTGTGCAAAGTGTAAAGCCAAGAAAAAATTATAAGTTTGGTCATCCAGTCATCCATAGACCCTAGAAGGCAACAACTGATGGGCCTCATTCAAATATTGAACATTGAAAAAAAATATTATGTACTGCTATCATATGGTTCATTATGAGCCTATCAGCACTTTCTGTTGACAGGAGAAAGCACATGTGTGTTATGAACTGTCCGGTGACACTAAAACCTGCTCAGACGAGACTTTTGCAACAGAGTAGACCAACACCTCCAAGGCATAGGGGGACAGCTAATACCAAGTGTCCAGATTTGAGATCCAATAGCTGAAGATTACACAGGAGTTAGGGAGTATACTGGTTTTGTCAACCAGGTATTCCTTGACCGTCTTTAAAAACTTTTCCCTCCTTGTAAAAAATATCTGGTCACCAGGGCATGGACGTTGGGAGGGTGTCATGAAATTGACCCAGGCCTTTGACAGTATACCCCTGCCTCTGCTGTACCTGGTGTGTGTCTCCCTTGCCTCCCCTCCTTGATTGGGCAAGAAAGCTTGCCCCTGCCACTAGCATCTAATGGGAATTTTTTTCTACATATTTTCCACAATGGCCCTCTGGTATAGCACCATTTTAGAAGACTTCTCCGCCTCAGGAAGAAGAGATGCAAAGTTTCTCTTGTAGAGTGGGTCTAGCATTGAGAACAACCAGTACTCTTTTTTGGCCAAGATGAATGTAATTCGAGTGTCATGGGAACAGGCAGCGATATATAAAGTCTGCATACATGCCAATGTCCCTTCAGCAAACACTTTCCTGTCTCCATCATAATGACTACTCTCTATCTCCTCCTCCTCAGCCCATCCACTTAGGAGAGACGGGACAAAGCTTGCGTGGGCACTAGCTTTTTTGCGCTATCAGCCATCTCCTGTTCCTCCTCCTCTTCCTCAGCCTCCACTTCTCATTGTTGCCCAATATGCACTGAACTGATGAGATGAGGCTGGGTAGTATCTCCATCTGATGTCTTCCTCCATCTCCACCTGGTACGCATGCAGAGCTTCATGTTTAATTGTCAGCAGCGACTGTTTAAGTAGGCACAGAAGCAGAATAGTTGCGCTGTTGATAGCGTCATTGCAGATCATCATCTTTGTAGAGTGCTCAAAGTCTTGGAGAACTGCACAAATGACAGACTTCCATGCCCACTCTTCAGTTGCTATATATGCAGGTTGACCAGAATACCGACCGGTTTGTTGAACCAGGTATTCCACAACTGGCCTCTGCTGCTCACAAAGCCGTTGACAGCATGTGCAGTGTGGAGTTCCAGTGCGTGGTCATGTCACACACCACTTGGTGAGCTGGCACTTGCATATGCTCACACCACCAGTTCCAATATTTCTCCTGAATATCCCCCATCCTCTGGAATTCCACACCTCAACACGTCCAATTATCCACCACCCTCGGATCCTTCAGACGGAACCTGAAAACCCATCTCTTCAGGAAAGCCTACAGCCTGCAATAACCATTCTACCGCCTCTCCAACCACCCGAGCTGCCACCTCCCCAACCACCTGAGCTGCTGCCTCACCAACCACCTGAGCTGCCGTCTCACCAACCATCTGAGCTGCCGCCCCACCAACCACCCGAGCCACTGCTGCCCCACCAACCAGCGACCTGCTGCGTCATCACTGCCAGAGCTGCCACCTCACCAACCACCCAAGCTGCCGCCCCACCAACTAACTGAGCCGCTGCTGCCCCACCAACCACCCAAGCTGCTGTCTCATCACCACCAGAGCTGCCGCCTCACCACCACCAGTGCTGCAGCACACCGACCTCCTGTCTCTTCCTCATAATCCCGAAGAATGTAAGTCCGCAAGGACAGGGTCCTCTCCCCTCTGTACCAGTCTGTCATTGTAAATTTGTTTACTGTTAATGATATCTATAACCCTGTATGTAACCCCTTTTCACTTGTACAGCACCATGGAAATAATGGTGCCATATAAATAAATAATAATAATAATAATATGCTGCTGCAGAACTGCCAGTTTGGCGGCAGCTGTAGCTGACTTACGGAAATGGGCAAATTTGGGTAGGATTTAAGAAACCACAGAACTATCAAGTTGAGCACATGGGTCAAGCATGGTACGTGTGTAAGCTTGCCAAGCTTCACAGCTGCCACCAGGATACCCCCATTATCACACGACCATGCTTGGTTGTAGATTTAGTGGCAAGAGCTACAGATCTTTAGCTAAACAACTTTAGTGTCACGTGTGGTTTGTCTCCTAGACAAATAAGCTTCTGCAAAGCCTGTTGTTGCTTTGCTGAGGCAGTGCTGCAGAGCTTCCAGTTTCCAGCTGATGTGGACAACGTGCTCTGAGATAGCACATCAGAGATGGAGGATGAGGGGTGCAAGAACTGGTGTAAGAAACCATGATAGAAATAGGGCCAGCAATCCTCAGCATTGGTAGCACATGTGCCATGCCAGAGTGGGACTCTGCCCCAGCCTCCATGATGTTCATCCAGTGTGCCGTCAGAGAAATGTAGCATCTCTGGCCACAAGCGCTTGTCCATGTGTCGACTGTTAAGTGGACAATCCCACTAACCACGTTGGTAAAGGGATCGGTGCTGTTCCTGAGCATGTGCTTGTACGAGGCAGGGATGCCACAACAGGAGAAATAGTGGTGACTGGGATCCGAGTATCCAGGGACCAAATTTGTACAACTGTAGCAGACCATTTTTTTTTATTTCAAATCAACAAAATTAAACACAAACCAAGTAAAATAGTATATATGACAATAGTTAATTTTGAATACACCTGTAGCAGGCCAATTTTTATTTTTTATTTCAAACCATTGAAATTTCGCACAAACCAAGTTTAACAGTATATAGGACAATAGTCAATTTTTGAATAGCCAAATGTGTACAGCTGTAGCAGGACAATTTTTGTTTTTATTTTAAACCAATGAAATTTCACACAAACCAAGTTTAACAGTATGTATGACAATGTTAAATTTTTGAACAACCAAATTTCTATACCTGCAGCAGGCCAATGTAGGTTTTTATTTGAAACTATTGTAATTTCGCACAAACCAAGTTCTAGAGTATACAGTGGGGAAAAAAAGTATTTAGTCAGCGATCAATTGTGCAAGTTCTCCCACTTAACAAGATGAGAAAGGCCTGTAATTGACATCATAGGTAGACCACAACTATGAGAGTCAAAATGAGAAAACAAATCCAGAAAATCGCTTTGTCTGATTTGGCAAGGTTTATTTTGCAAATTATGTTGGAAAATAAGTATTTGGTCATTAACAAAAGTTAATCTCAATATTTTGTTATATATCCTTTGTTGGCGATGACAGTGGTCAAATGTTTTCTGTAAGTCTTCACAAGGTTGGCACACACTGTTGGTGGTATGTTGGCCCATTCCTCCATGCAGATCTCCTCTAGAGCAGTGATGTTTTGGGCCTGTCATTGGGCAACACGGACTTTCAACTCCCTCCAAAGGTTTTCTATGGGGTTGACATCTGGAGACTGGTTAAGCCACTCCAGGACTTTCATATACTTCTTACGAAGCCACTCCTTCATTACCCTGGCGGTATACTTGGGATCATTATCATGCTGAAAGACCCATCAACGTTTCATCTTCAATGCCCTTGCTGATGGAAGAAGTTTTGCACTCAAAACCACCTCCATGCTTCACAGTAGGTATGGTGTTCTTTGGATGCAACTCAGGATTCTGTCTCCTCCAAACACAACAAGTTTTGTTTCTACCAAACAGTTCTACTTTGGTTTCATCAGACCCTGTGACATTCTCCCAGTACTCTTCTAGATAATCCAAATGCTCTGTAGCCAACTTCAGACAGGCCCGAACATGCACTGGCTTTAGCAGGGGGACACGTCTGGCACTGCAAGATCGGAGTCTCTGGGATTTTTGCTCATCGTTCTTGTGATCATTTTGACCTTGTGATCTTAAGTGGAGCCCCAGATCCAGGGAGATTATCAGTGGTCTTGTATGTCTTCAATTTTCTTATTATTGCTCCCACAGTTGATTTAATCACACCAAGCTGCTTGCCTATTGCAGATTTAGTCTTCCCACCCTGATGCAGGGCTACATTTTTGTTTCTGGTGTCCTTCAACAGCTCTTTGGTCTTCACCATAGTGCAGTTTGGAGCGTGACTGTTGTAGACAGGTGTCTTTTATACTGATAACAAGTTCAAACAGGTGCCATTACTACAGGTAATGAGTGGGGAACGGAGGAGCCTCTTAAAGTCTTAAAGAAGAAATTATAAGTCTGTCAGAGCTAGAAATCTTGCATGTTTTGGGGTGACTAAATACTTATTTTCCACCACATTTTGCAAAATAAATCTTGCCAAATCAGACAAGATGATTTTTTGGATTTGTTTTCTCATTTTGACTCTCATAGTTATGGTCTACCTATGATGTCAATTACAGACCTCTCTCATCTTTTTAAGTGGGAGAACTTGCACAATTGGTCACTGACTAAATACTTTTTTTCCCCACTGTATATGACAATAGTCAATTTTTGAACAATCAAATATGTACACCCGTAGAAAGCCATTTTTGTTTTATTCTTGAAACCAACAAAATTTCACACAAAGCAGGTTCTACAGTATATATGACAAAATATTTTGTTCCAAAATAGTCTAAGAGGTTTTCAAAAATTTTAACCCACTGTAATTTTACACAGAGCATGATAAACTGTATGGATGACTAATTGAATCCAGAAAAAAAATGAACTTTTTTTTGGAGTTTTAGACAATAATAATAACTATGTTAAATTCTATTGATGACTAGTGTTGAGCGATACCTTCCGATATCGGAAAGTATCGGTATCGGTTTGGATCGGCCGATATTCAAAAAATATCGGATATCGCCGATACCGATACCCGATCCCAATGCAAGTCAATGGGACCAAAATATCGGAATTAAAATAAACCCTTTCTTTCCTTGTAGGTTCATTCTACCTGAAGGAAAACAACTAAGAATAATGTAGGATGTATGGGGGAGGTGGCGGAGACATTAAAGGCAATGAGGATTAGTCCAATCAAATAGAATAGCATGTTTTTTTTTTTTTTTTAAAGACGTTCGGATTGAAAAAGATATTGAGTATGTAAATTTTTTTTATTTTGTCAGATATTGATGTTTCACTATTCCACGCCCTTCCCCTTCTTTTTTTTCTTTTTTTTTTTTTCTTTTCCCACACTTTCATCTTCATCATCATCAGCATCCTTGACATCAACTTCTTCACCTTATTCATCTTCTTCTTCATCTTCTACCTATTTTTTTTTTTTATTACATTCTTCATATTCATTTTCTTCAACTATTATTATTCTTCCTATTCTACATATTCTTTTTATTCCACTGTTATTATTCTTCCTATTCTACTTCTTCATCATATTCTCATTTGTGACAGGCATTCCCGTAGTTGTTATCTATAAAAGTTGGAAGATTACACCTTCCGTTCTGCCAGTCACAAAAGTTACATTTGTCCGCGTTCAGTTTGGCCTGCAGCATCAGGCTTTATCCAGGGGCACCACGAGGAGGAACGGACTCACCCCCATACACTGCTTAGTCTTCTTCTGCATATAATTTAGATAATATCTTTTGCTCTGATATTAAGTCTTATGCTTAATGTTCTTCTGCTCTTTGTTCTGCAGCCTCTTGTTCTTCTGCTTCTCGGTCTTCCATGTTGTCGTCTCCAGGGTCTTCGTCTCCAGTGTCGTCATCTCCGCCGTCGTCGTCTCAGCCGTCGTCGTCTCCGCCGTCGTCGTCGTCGTCGTCATCGGGGTGGTCTTCCGGGTCGTCGTCATCGGGGTGGTCTTCCGGGTTGTCGACGTTAGGGTCTTCAACTTGGAAATGTAGCAGAAGGTACAAGAAGGCTGAGAAAATGCCAAGAACCAGCTGATGGAACTGGAACTCGGATGGCTACCCGAAGGTTCAAGAGCCTATGGAACTACCGAGGACCAGCTGACGTTACTGGAACCCGGTTACTAAGCAGGAGGTACCCGTGCTAAAAAGCACTACCAAGGACCGCCTGACGTTGGCGGAACTCGGATACCCAGAAGGAGGCACCTAAGCCAAAGGCTCTGCCCGGAACCAGATGACGTTACTGGAACCAGGATGGGGAGCAGAAGGTACAAGAGCAAAAGACACTGCCGAGAACCAGCTGACGGTACTGGAACCCGGATGGGTAGCCGAATGTCCAAGAGCCAATGGAACTACCAAGGACCAGCTGACGTTACTGGAACCCGGTTACTAAGCAGGAGGTACCCGTGCCTGAAAGCACTACCAAGGACCACCTGACATTGGTGGAACTTGGATACCCAGAAGGAGGCACCTAAGCCAAAGGCTCTGCCCGGAACCAGCTGACGGTACTGGAACCAGGATGGGGAGCAGAAGGTACAAGAGCAAAAGACACTGCCGAGAACCAGCTGACGGTGCTGGAACCAGGTGGTGGACCCGAAGGCCCACAGGAGAGGAGAGAACAGCTAGGCCGCGAGGCAGCCGCAGTTACCGAACCCCAACAGTCCTACAGGGGGAGCTGGGCCTACTGGCACTACAGAACCAGCCTTGACTACCAGTTCACGCAGCCCACATAGGAAGCTCCTAAACTGGAGGCACCCTGGAGTTGGCTAACTCGACCGCCCCACGACGGGGCAAGCATAGGCGTCTCAGTGAAGTTGACACAACCCGGAAACAGCTGACGGTGCTGAAACCAGGCTTGGCACGAGGGAGTACCTGTGACAAGAACACTGCCGAGAACCAGCTGGCGGTGCTGGAACCCGGATGCGTTGCCCCAGTGTGCAAGAGCCAATGGCACGACCGAGGACCAGCTGACGGTGCTGGAACCCGGTTACTAAGCTGTAGGTGCCCGCGCTTAAAAGCACTACCAAGGACCGCCTGGCGTTGGCGGAACTCGGATACCCAGGAGGAGGCACCTAAGCCAAAGGCTCGGCCCGGAACCAGCTGACGGTGCTGGAACCAGGGGGTGGACCCGAAGGCCCACAGGAGAGGAGAGAACAGCTAGGCCGCGAGGCAGCCGCAGTTACCGAACCCCAACAGTCCTACAGGGGGAGCTGGGCCTACTGGCACTACAGAACCAGCCTTGACTACCAGTTCACGCAGCCCACATAGGAAGCTCCTAAACTGGAGGCACCCTGGAGTTGGCTAACTCGACCGCCCCACGACGGGGCAAGCATAGGCGTCTCAGTGAAGTTGACACAACCCGGAAACAGCTGACGGTGCTGAAACCAGGCTTGGCACGAGGGAGTACCTGTGACAAGAACACTGCCGAGAACCAGCTGGCGGTGCTGGAACCCGGATGCGTTGCCCCAGTGTGCAAGAGCCAATGGCACGACCGAGGACCAGCTGACGGTGCTGGAACCCGGTTACTAAGCTGTAGGTGCCCGCGCTTAAAAGCACTACCAAGGACCGCCTGGCGTTGGCGGAACTCGGATACCCAGGAGGAGGCACCTAAGCCAAAGGCTCGGCCCGGAACCAGCTGACGGTGCTGGAACCAGGTGGTGGACCCCAAGGCCCACAGGAGAGGAGAGAACAGCTAGGCTGCGAGGCAGCCGCAGTTACCGAACCCCAACAGTCCTACAGGGGGAGCTGGGCCTACTGGCACTACAGAACCAGCCTTGACTACCAGTTCACGCAGCCCACATAGGAAGCTCCTAAACTGGAGGCACCCTGGAGTTGGCTAACTCGACCGCCCCACGACGGGGCAAGCATAGGCGTCTCAGTGAAGTTGACACAACCCGGAAACAGCTGACGGTGCTGAAACCAGGCTTGGCACGAGGGAGTACCTGTGACAAGAACACTGCCGAGAACCAGCTGGCGGTGCTGGAACCCGGATGCGTTGCCCCAGTGTGCAAGAGCCAATGGCACGACCGAGGACCAGCTGACGGTGCTGGAACCCGGTTACTAAGCTGTAGGTGCCCGCGCTTAAAAGCACTACCAAGGACCACCTGGCGTTGGCGGAACTCGGATACCCAGGAGGAGGCACCTAAGCCAAAGGCTCGGCCCGGAACCAGCTGACGGTGCTGGAACCAGGTGGTGGACCCCAAGGCCCACAGGAGAGGAGAGAACAGCTAGGCCGCGAGGCAGCCGCAGTTACCGAACCCCAACAGTCCTACAGGGGGAGCTGGGCCTACTGGCACTACAGAACCAGCCTTGACTACCAGTTCACGCAGCCCACATAGGAAGCTCCTAAACTGGAGGCACCCTGGAGTTGGCTAACTCGACCGCCCCACGACGGGGCAAGCATAGGCGTCTCAGTGAAGTTGACACAACCCGGAAACAGCTGACGGTGCTGAAACCAGGCTTGGCACGAGGGAGTACCTGTGACAAGAACACTGCCGAGAACCAGCTGGCGGTGCTGGAACCCGGATGCGTTGCCCCAGTGTGCAAGAGCCAATGGCACGACCGAGGACCAGCTGACGGTGCTGGAACCCGGTTACTAAGCTGTAGGTGCCCGCGCTTAAAAGCACTACCAAGGACCGCCTGGCGTTGGCGGAACTCGGATACCCAGGAGGAGGCACCTAAGCCAAAGGCTCGGCCCGGAACCAGCTGACGGTGCTGGAACCAGGTGGTGGACCCCAAGGCCCACAGGAGAGGAGAGAACAGCTAGGCCGCGAGGCAGCCGCAGTTACCGAACCCCAACAGTCCTACAGGGGGAGCTGGGCCTACTGGCACTACAGAACCAGCCTTGACTACCAGTTCACGCAGCCCACATAGGAAGCTCCTAAACTGGAGGCACCCTGGAGTTGGCTAACTCGACCGCCCCACGACGGGGCAAGCATAGGCGTCTCAGTGAAGTTGACACAACCCGGAAACAGCTGACGGTGCTGAAACCAGGCTTGGCACGAGGGAGTACCTGTGACAAGAACACTGCCGAGAACCAGCTGGCGGTGCTGGAACCCGGATGCGTTGCCCCAGTGTGCAAGAGCCAATGGCACGACCGAGGACCAGCTGACGGTGCTGGAACCCGGTTACTAAGCTGTAGGTGCCCGCGCTTAAAAGCACTACCAAGGACCGCCTGGCGTTGGCGGAACTCGGATACCCAGGAGGAGGCACCTAAGCCAAAGGCTCGGCCCGGAACCAGCTGACGGTGCTGGAACCAGGTGGTGGACCCCAAGGCCCACAGGAGAGGAGAGAACAGCTAGGCCGCGAGGCAGCCGCAGTTACCGAACCCCAACAGTCCTACAGGGGGAGCTGGGCCTACTGGCACTACAGAACCAGCCTTGACTACCAGTTCACGCAGCCCACATAGGAAGCTCCTAAACTGGAGGCACCCTGGAGTTGGCTAACTCGACCGCCCCACGACGGGGCAAGCATAGGCGTCTCAGTGAAGTTGACACAACCCGGAAACAGCTGACGGTGCTGAAACCAGGCTTGGCACGAGGGAGTACCTGTGACAAGAACACTGCCGAGAACCAGCTGGCGGTGCTGGAACCCGGATGCGTTGCCTTGCCTATTAAAGATTGTCTTCCTAGAGCCCCAACTAGCGGTGTTGGAGCAAAGGGTAAGCAGGGGGAGATGAGTGTAGGCCGAAGCCTGCACTGGAGGCAGCTTTGTGTCTGCGTTGCGTTTGCAGGACACTTTGCCGGCTACACACTGGGGGAACAGCTGGCGTTGCTGAACCCCACTAACACAATGGCGTGTGTTTTTATCTGTGCAGCTAGCACTTGCGGGCAAAAACTAGCGATGTTAGAGCCCGTGTTGAAGCAGGAGGAGGAGGAGAGGAGCAGAGTGTAGGCCGAAGCCTAGTTGAACCAATTTCAAAGGAAACCTTTAACCCCCCCCTCAGGTGTTACAAAGTACAAGAGACACACCTTGTGCAGTATTAATGCTGCACAAGTGAAAGGTTGCTCTATTAATTTGTCTACTTGCACACGCTGAATGAAAGACATACACAATTTACCCCATTCTACAGTCAAACTGTAGTGGATGCGTGACTTGGTTTTTTGATGAGACGCAGCACAGGTGTCCAAAATAACGCCTTGGTGCTTGGCGCAGCTTCCTGAGCGTTGTTATTTGCTGTACAGGAGTCTGCGCTCTTGTGTTATCCCTTGGCAATGCCCTGTTAGCGCTGCCCATCTTATGACCTCATTTCATGTTGGCCGGTGCGGTTAACGATGGCCATAAATCCCAGACCCACAGTGTCTTTTCATAAAGCCACACTGCGGTGCTGGGATTCGTGGCCTTGAGCAGTAAATATTTTGGCCGCTCACACACGTCCTTACACCTGCTTCAGACTGGGCGGCCTCTGCTGATCCCTTCTCGCATGCCGCGGCCATGAGGCTGCACAGTCTGAAGAAGGCGGAAGGAGATGAGTTAAGACAGGCGAAGATATGCACTGCTCGTGCCCATCAATCACACCCTCGCAGTCAAAATAATTAAGACAACGAGGAGCATTTTATTCAGGCAGGGCGGACGAACAGGCGCAAGTAGCCAACCAATGATGTCAGAAGACGGGAAGCGCTACCAAGGGGGGTGCTGCGTATCATTAGAAAGGAAAGTCACACCTCAGGGACAGTGGAATGGTCTCAAAGAGACACATTTTGTACGTGTTGAGTTCCACGTGGGCAAGGAGAAAACATCAGCCACCTTGTACAAATGCAGCAGTACTGCTGTACAAGGTGGCTGTTATACATAGAAACACCTGGGGGTGGGGGCCAGGCTCCCTTCAATTTCAGTTCATGTGCCTGCGTGGCGTTTGCAGGTCACGTTGCAAGCTGCACAGCAGGGGAACAGCTGGCGGTGCTGAACCCCACTAACACATTGGCTGGTGTTTTTCTCTGTGCAGCTAGCATGTCCGGGCAGAAACTGGCGTTGTTTGAGCCCAGGGTCAGCAGGAGGAGGAGAGGAGCAAAGTGTAGGCCGAAGCCTGCACTGGTGGCAGCTTTTGTTCTGTTGTGCCAGCGTGGCTTGTGCTGGACACGTTGCCGACTACACAGCAGGGGAACAGCTGGCGGTGCTGAACCCCACTAACACATTGGCTGGTGTTTTTCTCTGTGCAGCTAGCATTTCCGGGCAAAAACTAGCGGTGTTTGAGCCCAGGGTCAGCAGGAGGAGTAGAGGAGCAGAGTGTTGGCCAAAGCCTAGTTGAACCAATTTCAAAGGTTACCTTTAACCCCCCCTCAGGTGTTGCAAGGTACAAGAGCCACACCTTGAACAGCATTAATGATGCACAAGTCAAAGGTTGCTCTATTTAATTTTGCTCCTTGCACACGCTGAATTAAACACGTACACTATTTAGCCCATTATACTGTCAAACAGTAGTGGAGGCGTGACTACTAGTCTTTTTAAGGAGACGCAGCACAGGTGTACAAATTTACACCTAGGTGCTGTGCGCAGATTCCTTACCGTTGTTATTTGCAGTACAGGAAACTGCGCTCTTGTGTTATCCCTTGGCAATACCCTGTTAGTGCAGGCCGTCTCATGACCTCATTTCATGTTGGCCGGTGCGGTTAACGATGGCCATAAATCCCAGACCCACAGTGGCTTTTCCTAAAGTCACACTGCGGTGCTGGGATTCGTGGCCTTGTGCAGTAAATATGTTCGCCGCTCACACATGTCCTTACACCTGCTTCAGACTGGGCGGCCTCAGCTGATCCCTTATCGCATGCCGCGGCCATGAGGCCGCACAGTCAGAAGAAGGCGGAAGGAGGGGAGTGAAAACAGGGGAACATATGCACTGCTCGTGCCCATCAATCACACCCTCGCAGTCAAAATATATGAGACAACGGGGGGCGTTGTGTCGGGCAGGGGGGACGCACAGGCACAGCCAGCCAACCAATGATGTCAGGAGACGGGCAGCGCTAACAATGGGGGTGCTGCGTGTCATTAAAAAGGAAAGTCACACCTCAGGGACATTGTAATGGTCTGTAATGAGACACATTTTGTACTTGTTGAGTTCCACGTGTGCAAGGAGAAAAAGTCAGCCACCTTGTACAAATGCAGCAGTACTGCTGTACAAGGTGGCTGTTATACATAGAAACACCTGGGGGGGTGGGGGGCAGGCTCCCTTCAATTTCAGTTCATGTGCCTGCGTGGCGTTTGCAGGTCACGTTGCAAGCTACACAGCAGGGGAACAGCTGGCGTTGCTGAACCCCACTGACACATTGACTGGTGTTTTTCTCTGTGCAGATTGCATGTCCGGGCAAAAACTAGCGGTGTTAGAGCCCAGGGTCAGCAGGAGGAGGAGGAGAGGAGCAAAGTGTAGGACGAAGCCTGCACTGGTGGCAGCTTTTGGTCGGTTGTGCCAGCGTGGCTTGTGCTGGACACGATGCCGGCTACACAGCGGGGGAACAGCTGGCGGTGCTGAACCCCACTAACACATTGGCTGGTGTTTTTCTCTGTGCAGCTAGCATGTCCGGGCAGAAACTGGCGTTGTTTGAGCCCAGGGTCAGCAGGAGGAGGAGAGGAGCAAAGTGTAGGCCGAAGCCTGCACTGGTGGCAGCTTTTGTTCTGTTGTGCCAGCGTGGCTTGTGCTGGACACGTTGCCGACTACACAGCAGGGGAACAGCTGGCGGTGCTGAACCCCACTAACACATTGGCTGGTGTTTTTCTCTGTGCAGCTAGCATTTCCGGGCAAAAACTAGCGGTGTTTGAGCCCAGGGTCAGCAGGAGGAGTAGAGGAGCAGAGTGTAGGCCGAAGCCTAGTTGAACCAATTTCAAAGGTTACCTTTAACCCCCCCCTCAGGTGTTGCAAGGTACAAGAGCCACACCTTGAACAGCATTAATGATGCACAAGTCAAAGGTTGCTCTATTTAATTTTGCTCCTTGCACACGCTGAATTAAACACGTACACTATTTAACCCATTATACTGTCAAACAGTAGTGGAGGCGTGACTACTAGTCTTTTTAAGGAGACGCAGCACAGGTGTACAAATTTACACCTAGGTGCTGTGCGCAGATTCCTTACCGTTGTTATTTGCAGTACAGGAAACTGCGCTCTTGTGTTATCCCTTGGCAATACCCTGTTAGTGCAGGCCGTCTCATGACCTCATTTCATGTTGGCCGGTGCGGTTAACGATGGCCATAAATCCCAGACCCACAGTGGCTTTTCCTAAAGTCACACTGCGGTGCTGGGATTCGTGGCCTTGTGCAGTAAATATGTTCGCCGCTCACACATGTCCTTACACCTGCTTCAGACTGGGCGGCCTCAGCTGATCCCTTATCGCATGCCGCGGCCATGAGGCCGCACAGTCAGAAGAAGGCGGAAGGAGGGGAGTGAAAACAGGGGAACATATGCACTGCTCGTGCCCATCAATCACACCCTCGCAGTCAAAATATATGAGACAACGGGGGGCGTTGTGTCGGGCAGGGGGGACGCACAGGCACAGCCAGCCAACCAATGATGTCAGGAGACGGGCAGCGCTAACAATGGGGGTGCTGCGTGTCATTAAAAAGGAAAGTCACACCTCAGGGACATTGTAATGGTCTGTAATGAGACACATTTTGTACTTGTTGAGTTCCACGTGTGCAAGGAGAAAAAGTCAGCCACCTTGTACAAATGCAGCAGTACTGCTGTACAAGGTGGCTGTTATACATAGAAACACCTGGGGGGGTGGGGGGCAGGCTCCCTTCAATTTCAGTTCATGTGCCTGCGTGGCGTTTGCAGGTCACGTTGCAAGCTACACAGCAGGGGAACAGCTGGCGTTGCTGAACCCCACTGACACATTGACTGGTGTTTTTCTCTGTGCAGATTGCATGTCCGGGCAAAAACTAGCGGTGTTAGAGCCCAGGGTCAGCAGGAGGAGGAGGAGAGGAGCAAAGTGTAGGCCGAAGCCTGCACTGGTGGCAGCTTTTGTTCTGTTGTGCCAGCGTGGCTTGTGCTGGACACGTTGCCGACTACACAGCAGGGGAACAGCTGGCGGTGCTGAACCCCACTAACACATTGGCTGGTGTTTTTCTCTGTGCAGCTAGCATTTCCGGGCAAAAACTAGCGGTGTTTGAGCCCAGGGTCAGCAGGAGGAGTAGAGGAGCAGAGTGTAGGCCGAAGCCTAGTTGAACCAATTTCAAAGGTTACCTTTAACCCCCCCCTCAGGTGTTGCAAGGTACAAGAGCCACACCTTGAACAGCATTAATGATGCACAAGTCAAAGGTTGCTCTATTTAATTTTGCTCCTTGCACACGCTGAATTAAACACGTACACTATTTAGCCCATTATACTGTCAAACAGTAGTGGAGGCGTGACTACTAGTCTTTTTAAGGAGACGCAGCACAGGTGTACAAATTTACACCTAGGTGCTGTGCGCAGATTCCTTACCGTTGTTATTTGCAGTACAGGAAACTGCGCTCTTGTGTTATCCCTTGGCAATACCCTGTTAGTGCAGGCCGTCTCATGACCTCATTTCATGTTGGCCGGTGCGGTTAACGATGGCCATAAATCCCAGACCCACAGTGGCTTTTCCTAAAGTCACACTGCGGTGCTGGGATTCGTGGCCTTGTGCAGTAAATATGTTCGCCGCTCACACATGTCCTTACACCTGCTTCAGACTGGGCGGCCTCAGCTGATCCCTTATCGCATGCCGCGGCCATGAGGCCGCACAGTCAGAAGAAGGCGGAAGGAGGGGAGTGAAAACAGGGGAACATATGCACTGCTCGTGCCCATCAATCACACCCTCGCAGTCAAAATATATGAGACAACGGGGGGCGTTGTGTCGGGCAGGGGGGACGCACAGGCACAGCCAGCCAACCAATGATGTCAGGAGACGGGCAGCGCTAACAATGGGGGTGCTGCGTGTCATTAAAAAGGAAAGTCACACCTCAGGGACATTGTAATGGTCTGTAATGAGACACATTTTGTACTTGTTGAGTTCCACGTGTGCAAGGAGAAAAAGTCAGCCACCTTGTACAAATGCAGCAGTACTGCTGTACAAGGTGGCTGTTATACATAGAAACACCTGGGGGGGTGGGGGGCAGGCTCCCTTCAATTTCAGTTCATGTGCCTGCGTGGCGTTTGCAGGTCACGTTGCAAGCTACACAGCAGGGGAACAGCTGGCGTTGCTGAACCCCACTGACACATTGACTGGTGTTTTTCTCTGTGCAGATTGCATGTCCGGGCAAAAACTAGCGGTGTTAGAGCCCAGGGTCAGCAGGAGGAGGAGGAGAGGAGCAAAGTGTAGGCCGAAGCCTGCACTGGTGGCAGCTTTTGGTCGGTTGTGCCAGCGTGGCTTGTGCTGGACACGATGCCGGCTACACAGCGGGGGAACAGCAGGCGGTGCTGAACCCCACTAACACATTGGCTGGTGTTTTTCTCTGTGCAGCTAGCATGTCCGGGCAGAAACTGGCGTTGTTTGAGCCCAGGGTCAGCAGGAGGAGGAGAGGAGCAAAGTGTAGGCCGAAGCCTGCACTGGTGGCAGCTTTTGTTCTGTTGTGCCAGCGTGGCTTGTGCTGGACACGTTGCCGACTACACAGCAGGGGAACAGCTGGCGGTGCTGAACCCCACTAACACATTGGCTGGTGTTTTTCTCTGTGCAGCAAGCATTTCCGGGCAAAAACTAGCGGTGTTTGAGCCCAGGGTCAGCAGGAGGAGTAGAGGAGCAGAGTGTAGGCCGAAGCCTAGTTGAACCAATTTCAAAGGTTACCTTTAACCCCCCCCTCAGGTGTTGCAAGGTACAAGAGCCACACCTTGTGCAGCATTAATGCTGCACAAGTAAAAGGTTGCTCTATTTGTTTTGCTCCTTGCACACGCTGACTAAAACACGTACACTATTTAGCCCATTATACTGTCAAACAGTTGTGGAGGCGTGACTTGTCTTTTTAACGAGACGCAGCACAGGTGTCAAAATTTGCACCTAGGTACTGGGCGCAGATTCCTGAGCGTTGTTATTTGCTGTACAGGAGTCTGCGCTATTGTGATCCCTTGGCCATGCGCTGTGAGCGCTTCCTGTCTTCTGACCTCATTTCATGTCGGCCGTTGCGGTTAGCGATGGACATGAATCCCAGACCCACAGTGTGTTTTCAAAAAATCACACTGCGTGGCTGGGATTCGTGGCCTTGTGCAGTAAATAGGTTTGCCGCTTACACATGTCCTTACACCTGCTCCAGACTGGGCGGCCTCAGCTGATCCCTTATCGCCTACCACGGCCAGGAGGCCGCACAGTCTGAAGAAGGCGGAAGGAGATGAGTTAAGACAGGCGAACATATGCACTGCTCGTGCCCATAAACCACACCCTCGCTGACAAAATAAATATGACAACGAGGGGCGTTGTTTCTAGCAGGGCGGATGCACAGGCGCAGCCAGCTAACCATGATGACAAAAGACGGGAAACGCTACCAAGGGGGGTGCTGCGTATCATTACAAAGGAAAGTCACACCTCAGGGACAGTGGAATGGTCTCAATGAGACACATTTTGTACGTGTTGAGTTCCACGTGGGCAAGGAGAAAAAGTCAGCCACCTTGTACAAATGCAGCAGTACTGCTGTACTAGGTGGCTGTTATACATAGAAACACCTGGGGGGGTGGGGCCAGGTTCCCTTTTAATTTCAGTTCCTGTGCCTGCATGGCGTTTGCAGGTCACGTTGCCGGCTACACAGCAGGGGAACAGCTGGCGTTGCTAAACCCCACTAACACATTGGCTGGTGTTTTTCTCTGTGCAGCTAGCACTTCCGGGCAAAAACTAGCGGTGTTTGAGCCCAGGGTCAGCAGGAGGAGGAGAGGAGCAGAGTGTAGGCCGAAGCCTGCACTGGTGGCAGCTTTTGTTCTGTTGTGCCAGCGTGGCTTGTGCTGGACACGTTGCCGACTACACAGCAGGGGAACAGCTGGCGGTGCTGAACCCCACTGACACATCACCTAGTGTTTTTTTCTGTGTAGACAACACTTCCAGGTGGCAACTGACAGTGTTGAAACCCAGGCAATCAAAGAGGAGCAGAGTGTAGGCCGAAGCCTGCAGTGGAGCAAGTTGAAAGGGAACCTTTAACCCCCCCCCCCAGGCATTTGTTGCTGAAAGAGCCATCTTGTACAGCAGTAATACTGCACATGGAAAATGGTGGCTCCGAAAATTATGCTCCTTGCAAACGCTGAAGTACACACTCATATAATGTGTCCCCTCACACCGTCAAACCATCCCGGAAGTGGGACTTTCCTTTGTAATGTGACACAGCACAGCCGTCATTCCAACCCCCTTGGTGCCGGGCACCACCTCCTCAACGTTGTTTGGTTCTGTCACGGAGCCCGCACTGTAATGTTATCCCTTGGCCATGCACAGTTAGCGGTGCCCGTCTTCTGACATCATGTAGGTGTCAGGCTGGCAGTGCCTGTGCGTCCAAGCTGCCCGAGATCCAACCTTGCAGTGTCATCTAATGTAGTCCCACTGCGGGCCAGGGATCCATGGGCATGCGCAGTGCATATCATCGCCTCTCACTCACCTCCTTCCTGCTTCTTCAGACTGTGCGGCGTCACGGCCGTGGCATGCTATTAGGGATCAGCTGACGCCGCCTAGTCTGAAGAAGCGTGAAGAAGGGGAGTGAGAGGCTAGTATATGCACTGCGCTTGGCCATGGATACCAGGCCCACTGTGGGATCACATTAGACGACACTGCGAGGTGTGATTTCGGGCAGCGTGGACGCACAGGCGCAGCCAGGACGACAACAAATGATGTCAGAGGACGGGCAGCGCAAACTGTGCATGGCCAAGGGATAACATAACAGCGCAGGGTCCATGACGGAATCAAACAACGCTAAGGAGGCAGCGCACGGTGCCAAGGGGGTAGCAATGACGGCTGTGCTGCGTCACATTACAAAGGAAAGTCCCACCTCCGGGACGGTTGGACGGTGTGAGGGGACACATTACATGAGTGTGTAGTTCAGCGTTTGCAAGGAGCATAATTTCAAGAGCGACCTTTCCCTTGTGCAGTATTAGTGCTGCACATGGTGGCTCTTTCAGTAACAAACGCCTAGGGGGGGGGGGGGGACAGGTCCCCTTACATTTTAGTTGTGCCAGCGTGGCGGTCGCATGACACGTTGCCGGATACACAGCTGGGGATCAGCTGACGTTACTGAACCCCAATAACAGAGGAGCGACTGTTGACTGTGCACACAGCACTTCCAGGCACCAACTGGCGGTGTTAGAGCCCAGGGACAGCAGGAGGAGCAGATTGGAGGTATTGCCGCACACACAGCTGGGGATCAGCTGACGTTACTGAACCCCAATAACAGAGGAGCGACTGTTGACTGTGCACACAGCACTTCCAGGCACCAACTGGCGGTGTTAGAGCCCAGGGACAGCAGGAGGAGCAGATTGGAGGTATTGCCGCACACACAGCTGGGGATCAGCTGACGTTACTGAACCCCAATAACAGAGGAGCGACTGTTGACTGTGCACACAGCACTTCCAGGCACCAACTGGCGGTGTTAGAGCCCAGGGACAGCAGGAGGAGCAGAGGAACAGAGTGTAGGCCGAAGCCTGATTGGAGCAAGTTGAAAGGAAACCTTTAACCCCCCCCCCCAAGACGTTTGTAGCTGAAAGAGCCATGTTGTGCAGCACTAAGGATGCAAAAGGAAAAGGTTGCTCTTTTAATTATGCTCCTTGCAAACACCGAAGTAAACACTAAAAATGTGTCCCTTTATACCGTTAAACCGTTCCGGAGGTGCGAATTTCCTTCGTAATGGGACACAGCACAGCTGTCATTCCTATCCCCTTGATGCCGTGCGCTGCCTCCTCAGCGTTGTTTTAAGCTGCCACGGAGCCTGCGCTGTTCTGTTAGCCCTTGGCCATGCCCAATTAGCGCTGCCTGTCTTCTGACATAATTTGGTGTCAGGCTGTCAGTGCCTGTGCGTCCACGCTGCTCCAGATCCCACCTCGCAGTCTCATCTAACGTAATCCCACTGCGGGCCTTGGAACCATGGGCATGCACAGTGCATAACCTCGACTCTCACTCCCCTCCTTCCCTCTTCTTCAGACTGTGCGGTGTCACGGCCGTGGCATGCTAGGGATCAGCTGACGGCGCACAGTCTAAAGAAGGCGGAGGGAAATGAGCGAGAGCCCGAGGGGAAGATATGCACTGCGCATGCCCATGGATCCCAGGCCCGCAGTGTGACTCAATCAGAAGACACTGCGAGGCGGGATCTCGGGCACCGCGGCCGCACAGGCGCAGCCAGCCTGACACCAAATTATGTCAGAAGACAGGCAGCGCAAATAGGGCATGCCCAAGGGATAACAGAACAGCGCAGGCTCCGTGACAGCTTAAAACAACGCTGAGGAGGCAGCGCATGGCACCAAGGGGGTAGGAATGACGGCTGTGCTGCGTCACATTACGAAGGAAAGTCCCAGCTCCGGGACGGTATAACGGTATCAGTGAACACATTTTATAAGTGTTAAGTTCTGCGTGTGCAAAGAGCTAAAAAAAAAGAGCTACCTTTTCCTTGCGCAGCATTACTGCTGCACAAGATGGCTCTTTCAGTAACAAACGACGGGGGGGGGGGGGGAGAGGTTCCCTTACATTTAGGTTGTTGTGCCAGCGTGGCGGTCGCAGGACACATTGCCGGCTACACAGCTGGGGATCAGCTGACGTTACTGAAACCCAATAACACTGGGTCGTATGTTTTTACTGTGCAGCCTGCACTTCTGAGCCGCAACTGGCGGTGTTGGAGCCCAGGAATAGCAGTTCAGGTGGTAGAAAGATGAACACAGCAGGAGACCTGGATGACACCCAATTACTTAATCAGGCAGAGGAGTGGCAAATTCCTGCGAGATCCAGGCCTGGTTCATTTTCAGGAAAGTAAGCCGGTCAACGTTATCGGAGGATAGTCGCATGCGACGGTCTGTTAGTACACCACCTGCGGCACTAAAGACACGTTCCGATAAGACACTAGCCGCAGGGCAAGCCAGCACCTCCAATGCATACTGGCTTAGCTCTGGCCATGTATCCAGCTTAGAGACCCAAAACTTGAACGGGGAAGAGCCGTCTGGGAGTACAGTAAGAGGGCAAGCCATGTAGTCTGTCACCATCTGACGGAACCGTTGCCTCCTGCTGACTGGAGCCGCCGGTGATGGTGTAGACATTTGGGGCGGGCACACAAAAGTGTGCCAGAGTTGTGCCATACTGGGCTTGCCTTGGGCAGAGGCACTGCTTCTGCTCCCTCTTTGGGCAGAGCCTCCCCCACTGCCTCGACGCACTGAGCTGCTTTGTAAAGCACTAGCAGCACTCCTCTCAGTTGGACAGGAGAAGATGATGGAATTCACCAGTGTGTCGTGGTACTCCCGCAATTTACGCTCCCGGGTCAACGCAGGGATGAGGTTTTGGACGTTGTCCCGGTAGCGAGGATCGAGGAGGGTGAACACCCAATAATCAGGCATGTTGAGAATGTGGTCGATGCGGCGGTCGTTTCTCAGGCACTGCAGCATGAAATCCACCATGTGCTGCAGAGTGCCAACCGGCCCAGAAACGCTGTCCCCTGCTTGAGACATGATCTCTGCCCGCTCGTCATCACCCCACCCTCGCTGTACACACTGACCACTGGACAATTGTGTCGCTCCCTCCTCTGGACGGAGCTCTTCCTCCTCCATTGACTCCTCCTCATCCTCCTCACAAATTGGCCCCTGCGTACCCCTTTGTGAGGAACCACGTGGCGCTGACTCTCCAGAAGCTGATGGAAAAGGTGACTCCTCATCCTCCACCTCTTCCACCACATCATCCCTTAACCCTTGCAAAGTTTGCTGAAGCAGGCAGATAAGGGGGACAGTCATGCTGACTAGTGCATCATCTGCACTTGCCATCCGCGTGGAATAATCAAAAGGACGCAAAACCTGGCAGACGTCCTTCATAGTGGCCCACTCTGTGGTTGTGAAGTCTGATCGGCGCTGACTGCGACTTCTTTGCGCCTGATGCAGCTGGTACTCCATAACTGCTTGCTGCTGCTCACACAACCGCTCCAACATATGTAACGTGGAATTCCACCGGGTAGGTAGGTCACATATGATGCGGTGTTCCGGAAGGCGGAATCGGCGCTGCAGAGCAGCAATGCGGGATCTGGCCAAGCTGGAACGCCGCAAGTGAGCACACTCTAGGCGGACCTTGTGCAGCAGGGCATCAAGATCCGGATAGTCCCTCAGAAAACCCTGCACAACCAAATTGAGCACATGTGCCAGACATGGGATGTGAGTGAGGTTGCCAAGGGCCAAAGCTGCCACCAGATTTCGGCCATTGTCACACACTACCATGCCTGGCTGGAGATTCGCTGGCAGTAACCACACATCGCTCTCCTGCTTTATGGCATTCCAGAGCTCCTGCGCTGTGTGGCTTCGATGCCCCAATGAAACTAGTTTCAAGACGGCCTGCTGACGTTTGGCCACGGCTGTGCTCATGTCGGTCATAGGTAAACGTTCACGGGTCCATGTGGGGGTGGACTGTGACGGATCCTGCAGAGAGGAATCAGAGGAACTGGTGTAAGAGGAGGAGTCGATGCGTACAGACTGGATTCCTGCAATCCTTGGAGTGGGCAGGACACGTCCTGCGCCACTCGCACGATCTGTACCTGGCTCAACAACATTAACCCAATGGGCAGTGAGGGAAACATATCGCCCCTGTCCATGCTGACTGGTCCACGCATCGGTGGTGAGGTGGACCTTGCTACTGACGGCGTTCAGTAGCGCATGTTTTATGTTTGCCTCAACATGCCTGTGCAGGGCAGGGACAGCCTGCCTGCTGAAGTAAAAGCGGCTGGGCACCTTGTACTGTGGGACTGCCAATGCCATCAAGTCACGGAAGCTGTCAGTCTCCACCAGCCTGAACGAGAGCATTTCCAGGGACAACAGTTTGGCAATGCCTGCATTCAGAGCCTGTGCTCGGGGGTGGTTGGCCGAGAATGCCCGCCTTTTCTCCCATGCCTGTACTACCGATGGCTGTAGAGTAGACTGGGAGTGTGAGGATGACTGGGAAGGTGGTGCTGTGGGTGGAATTACACAAGGTCTCTGGGAGGAAGCCAAACCAGCTGTGCGTGAGCTGGAGGAAGAGGCAACACGAGCTGAAGAGGTGGTAGCTGCCGCTGTTGGTTGGCCTACATCTTCAGTGTGTTTCTGTAACTCCACCGCGTGCCTGGTCCGCACATGTTTCCACATATTTGTGGTATTGAGGTTGCTGACATTTTTCCCTCTTTTTACTTTATGATGACACAGCTTGCATTTGACAAAACAAATGTCATCTGCAACTGTGTCAAAAAAGGACCAGGCACTGCAAGTCTTGGGAGCGCCCTTTTTGGCTTTGGAAAGAGACAGGCTCCTAACGGGTGCCAAAGTGGAGGCTACAGGCTCCGCAGTCTTCCCCCTCCCTCTCCCTCTTTGGCCCGTAAGAGGAAGCTCTTCCTCTGAGCTGCTCCCACCACCTTCCTGTTCCTCACGCCACGATGGGTCAAGGACCTCATCATCTCCACTACCCTCTGCCACCAACTGCTCCTCCTGGGTAGTCTCAGCAGCACAGTACGCACGAGAAAGCGGCACCTGAGTTTCATCATCAGATGCGTACTGCGCTGTGGTCACCGGAGGCACTGGCCCACCTGCCTCTTCAGAGTCAGAGAGAAAAAGGTGTTGGGCATCACTGCACACTGCCTCTTCTTCCATTTCTCCAATGCTGCTTGGCTGGCCCCCTGTTTCCAAGCCAAGAGATTCAGAGAACAGAAGTAGAGACGGCTCCTGTCCTGGGCTCTCTGACTGCCTGGCCAATTTGGCAGGTGGTGAAGAGACAGATGGCTGCTCTCCAGTGCTCTGTGCCTGAGAGGATGTGGCACTAACTGAAGTCGATGCCGAGGCGTTAGCTGCCATCCACCCGACAACGGCTTCAATTTGGTCTTCACGCAGCAGCGGTGCACGGCGCTCTCCGACAAAGCTGCGCATGAAGGACTGTTCCCTGCTGAAACTGAGTGACGACGAGTCACCGGCGCCCGCAGCAGGCACAGAATCACCACGTCCTCTCCCTGCTCCTCTCCCTGCTCCGCGCCCACGCCCACGTGCCTTACTCCCTGCCCTCTTCATCTTGGTTGACAGATAAAGATAAGCAGAAAAGTACTAAGGCCTTAGTGTGCTTATTCCTGTAATGCTCCTCCTAACAGGTGTAAGAAACACTAATGTTGTAAATTGTGGACTAAACTTTATTATTTTTCAAATGTGGCCTACACAAGTGTAAGTTGTGTTTGGTGAACTTAACCTTTTTTTTGGTGCAGATCGGGCTACAGAGCTAGTTTAAATCACACGGAGACCGTGCAGACAGCCGTAAACGGCGCTGCAAGGCCAAGAAACCCTCCTCTAGGTTATCCTATATAGTGTTTTTCCACTATTTAGCTGGATACAAGTGGAAAGACACTAATAGGAATTTTTTTTTTCAAATTTTAAACTGGCTGCACTATTTGAAAAAAAGGAAATTGTTTTTCAAGGTATGAGGCAGTAACGCACCCTGAGCTGAATCCAACCGGCTATGGCTGCACACAGACTACAGGGCGAGCTGCGCTCACACAGAGACCATGCAGACAGCCGTAAACGGCGCTGCAAGGCCCCCAAAAAAACCTCTAGGTTATCCTATGTAGTGTTTTTCCACAATTGAGCTGGAGACTGGTGGAAAGACACTAATAGGAATTTTTTTTTTTTTCAAATTTTAAACAGGCTGCACTATTTGAAAAAAAGGAAAATTTTTCTCAAGGTATGAGCCAGTAACGAACCCTGAGCTGAATCCAACCGGCTATGGCTGCACACAGACTACAGGGCGAGCTGGGCTCACACGGAGACCGTGCAGACAGCCGTAAACGGCGCTGCAAGGCCAAAAAACCCTCCTCTAGGTTATCCTATATAGTGTTTTTCCACTATTTAGCTGGATACGAGTGGAAAGACACTAATAGGAATTTTTTTTTTCAAATTTTAAACAGGCTGCACTATTTGAAAAAAAGGAAAATTTTTCTCAAGGTATGAGCCAGTAACGAACCCTGAGCTGAATCCAACCGGCTATGGCTGCACACAGACTACAGGGCGAGCTGGGCTCACACGGAGACCGTGCAGACAGCCGTAAACGGCGCTGCAAGGCCCAAAAACCCCCCTCTAGGTTATCCTATGTAGTGTTTTTCCACAATAGAGCTGGAGACTGGTGGAAAAACACTAATAGGAAATTTGAGAAAAAATGTGCAGCAGGCTGCACTAAGAGCAAAAAAGAACAACTGTGTGAGGCAGTGTGAACCCCCCCTGAGCTGAATACAACCGGGTATATGGCTGCACACAGACTACAGAGTGAGCTGCACACACACACACACACACACAGAGACCTTGCAGAACGCTGTTAAAACAGCGCTGCAAGGCAAGAGCAAGGTGAACAGTGAAGAACACACAGCGTTTTGCTAAATTAGCCTTTGGAAAGGAAAATAAAGCAATTAGCTAGCTCAACTGGCCCTCAGTTAGAACACAGCGTCCTGTCCCTAACTGAAATCACAGCAGAGTGAGCGCAAAATGGCGGCAGCGCTTTTTTATAGTGCAGAGTGACATCATTTCAGCAGCCAATCCAAGCCTTGCCAGTACTTACATGCCCACCATGCTAAACAGGATGTGCCCACACTTTCATTCATTCCTCATTGGCTGCTGCGTTCAATTTGAATTCTGGGAACTTCCGATTCCGGTATCCGATACGCGGGAAGTATCGGAATTCAGTATCGGAATTCCGATACCGCAAATATCGGCCGATACCCGATACTTGCGGTATCGGAATGCTCAACACTATTGATGACTAATTCAATCCAGAAATTTTATTTTGAACGTATATATTTTGAAAGTGTAGTTAATGTACTCCTACACTCATGCACTTTGCAGTGTTTTATTATAATATTTCAGTGCAGAGACAGGTCATGAGGGGAGGAGATTGGGGTCAATGATGACTACAAAGTCTTCATAAGTTCCTGGGTGTTGATGGCACGTATGTTTCTATAAGCGTGGGAGGTGGGGTTGTCTTGATCAAGGTGACAATTCTTAACAGAGAAGGAAAGAAGGTTGAGGTCAGAGAGCGGGAGAGGGAAAAATTATGCACTGGTAAAATCATGCACTGAGCAGAGTCGGGAGAAAACCAGGTCCAGCGCATTCCTGTCTCCATGCGTAGAAGAGTTAGTAAGCTGTGAAAGGCCAAAAAAGAAGGTTAGAGATAAAAGGTGAGTGGCAGATGGGGAGGGGGAAAACCAATGGGGATGTTAATGTCTCTCATGATGAAGGTGTGACTGTCACAGGATAGAAAATGTGGAAGCCAGGTGGCAAATTGATCAAGGAACTGATGGGAGGGGCCCGGAGGATGATACACAACTGCCAATCACAGGGAGGAGGGTATGTAGCGCCTGACAACATGGACCTCAAAAGAAGGCAAGAGAAGTGAGGGTACTTGGGGGATAAATGAAAAGTACATTTGGTTGATAGGAGCAGACCAACACCTCCACTTGGTAAGTTGTCTGATCTCAGGTTATGAGAGAAATTTAGTCCACCATATGAGAAAGCAGCAGTAAAATTGGTGTCTGATTGCTAAATCCAGGTTTCAGTAAAGGCCCCTTCACATTAAGCGACGCTGCAGCGATACCGACAACGATCCGGATCGCTGCAGCGTCGCTGTTTGGTCGCTGGAGAGCTGTCACACAGACAGCTCTCCAGCGACCAACGATGCCGGTAACCAGGGTAAACATCGGGTTACTAAGCGCAGGGCCGCGCTTAGTAACCCGATGTTTACCCTGGTTACCAGCGTAAAAGTAAAAAAAAACAAACACTACATACTTACCTACCGCTGTCTGTCCCCGGCGCTCTGCTTCTCTGCACTCCTCCTGTACTGGCTGTGAGCACAGCGGCCGGAAAGCAGAGCGGTGACGTCACCGCTCTGCTTTCCGGCTGACCGACGCTCACAGCCAGTACAGGAGGAGTGCAGATCACAGCGCCGGGGACAGACAGCGGTAGGTAAGTATGTAGTGTTTTTTTTTTTTTACTTTTACGCTGGTAATCAGGGTAAACATCGGGTTACTAAGCGCGGCCCTGCGCTTAGTAACCCGATGTTTACCCTGGTTACCAGTGAAGACATCGCTGGATCGGTGTCACACACGCCGATCCAGCGATGTCAGCGGGAGATCCAGCGACGAAATAAAGTTCTGGACTTTGTTCAGCGACCAACGATCTCCCAGCAGGGGCCTGATCGTTGGTCGCTGTCACACATAACGATTTCCTTAACGATATCGTTGCTACGTCACAAAAAGCAACGATATCGTTAACGATATCGCTATGTGTGAAGGTACCTTGAGAGCCAGAAGCTTAAGATAATCAGAAAGGAAGAAGTAATGGATAAAGGAGAGTTTGTTACATGCTGAGCATGAATTCCAAGGGGCACAGTTAAAAGAGACATAAGGCATGCAGGGAATTTTAATGACATTTGAGGGGTTTCTGAGTATAGTAGGTGACAGGTTGACTTGCTATTACTTGAAGGGTCGGTGTTGGGAAAGATATTTCCTGCGACTAGGAGAAGGAAGATAGAAAGAGTGAGCAGATCGTTAAGTGATTTGTGTTGTAAGGTGGGACTGAATAGATCTGTGCAGTTTAGGATTGTGAAAAGAGTGTCCGTGCTGTACATAGGAGAGTAGAGGACAGAGGGGCTGATACAGATGGAGTGTAAAGAGTTTGTGCAAGGACGATGGATCTGAGTGAATGCAGCAGCCAGGATATAAATAATACAAATGCATATGGTGAATACTTGTTGCAAACCAAATGTTCTGGAAATAGTTTACTTTGAATAGTTTAACTGTCTCTTGCCCTGTTTAACTGCCATTAATTGCAAGGCACTTTGAAAAAATGCACTCGGACTAAAATGTGCATATTTGTCCCCTACATAAATGCATCCCCAAAGCTATGTCTGAATACAGTGGGGCAAAAAAGTATTTAGTCAGTCAGCAATAGTGCAAGTTCCACCACTTAAAAAGATGAGAGGCGTCTGTAATTTACATCATAGGTAGACCTCAACTATGGGAGACAAACTGAGAAAAAAAAAATCCAGAAAATCACATTGTCTGTTTTTTTAACAATTTATTTGCATATTATGGTGGAAAATAAGTATTTGGTCAGAAACAAACAATCAAGATTTCCTGCTCTCACAGACCTGTAACTTTTTCTTTAAGAGTCTCCTCTTTCCTCCACTCATTACCTGTAGTAATGGCACCTGTTTAAACTTGTTATCAGTATAAAAAGACACCTGTGCACACCCTCAAACAGTCTGACTCTAAACTCCACTATGGTGAAGACAAAAGAGCTGTCAAAGGACACCAGAAACAAAATTGTAGCCCTGCGCCAGGCTGGGAAGACTGAATCTGCAATAGCCAACCAGCTTGGAGTGAAGAAATCAACAGTGGGAGCAATAATTAGAAAATGGAAGACATACAAGACCACTGATAATCTCCCTCGATCTGGGGCTCCACGCAAAATCCCACCCCGTGGGGTCAGAATGATCACAAGAACGGTGAGCAAAAATCCCAGAACCACGCGGGGGGACCGAGTGAATGAACTGCAGAGAGCTGGGACCAATGTAACAAGGCCTACCATAAGTAACACACTATGCCACCATGGACTCAGATCCTGCAGTGCCAGACGTGTCCCACTGCTTAAGCCAGTACATGTCCGGGCCCGTCTGAAGTTTGCTAGAGAGCATTTGGATGATCCAGAGGAGTTTTGGGAGAATGTCCTATGGTCTGATGAAACCAAACTGGAACTGTTTGGTAGAAACACAACTTGTCGTGTTTGGAGGAAAAAGAATACTGAGTTGCATCCATCAAACACCATACCTACTATAAAGCATGGTGGTGGAAACATCATGCTTTGGGGCTGTTTCTCTGCAAAGGGGCCAGGACGACTGATCCGGGTACATGAAAGAATGAATGGGGCCATGTATCGTGAGATTTTGAGTGCAAACCTCCTTCCATCAGCAAGGGCATTGAAGATGAAACTTGGCTGGGTCTTTCAACATGACAATGATCCAAAGCACACCGCCAGGGCAACGAAGGAGTGTCTTCGTAAGAAGCATTTCAAGGTCCTGGAGTGGCCTAGCCAGTCTCCAGATCTCAACCCTATAGAAACCCTTTGGAGGGAGTTGAAAGTCCGTGCTGCCAAGCGAAAAGCCAAAAACATCACTGCTCTAGAGGAGATCTGCATGGAGGAATGGGCCAACATACCAACAACAGTGTGTGGCAACCTTGTGAAGACTTACAGAAAACGTTTGACCTCTGTCATTGCCAACAAAGGATATATTACAAAGTATTGAGATGAAATTTTGTTTCTGGCCAAATACTTATTTTCCACCATAATATGCAAATAAAATGTTAAAAAAACAGACAATGTGATTTTCTGGATTTTTTTTTCTCAGTTTGTCTCCCATAGTTGAGGTCTACCTATGATGTAAATTACAGACGCCTCTCATCTTTTTAAGTGGTGGAACTTGCACTATTGCTGACTGACTAAATACTTTTTTGCCCCACTGTATATAGGAGGTTTGATCTTAGATCTATCACTAATTCGACTCGTTAATATAATCAATCAACTAAGTTAAGACAGCAGGAGAGAATAAATGTAGAGATTAACAAACAAGTTTGCAGGCCAACATCTAATATATAATTGCCTAGAATACTACTTCCTGCAATTTGTGCCAACTTCCTGTCCGGAGCTAATGTCCGGAGCTAATGTCCGGAGCTAATGTCCGGAGATAAGTGACGTCAACAGTGTCCAATGTCTGATTGGTTGCCGCCTGCTGCGAGCGACCAATCAGAAACGTGCTGTACTGTGACACACTCCGCCCACCATTTTGGTGTGATTTTTGAATTTTTACCTCACAGCAAGTTTCTACTGCGTGGAGGCGGGCCCAGTGACGTTGCTCTTCAAGCTCCTGCCGAATTTCGTCAAAAAAATGATAATACCATTTACCAAAACTATATATATTTAGTTGTGAAGTGGTTCAGTGACATTTTCACACCAATTTTGAACTTTTGTTTGGTGTTTTCTCCATATACTGCCTATTATTCACTGACTGTTATACTGAGAGACTGCCGTTTATTAACCTCTTCTTTGCCACATTGGGTATATTGCTCTATTATTTGCCACATAAGGACATTGTCCATTATTGCCCAGCAATTTCTCTGCAATATAAACTGCCTATTTATTAATATCTGCATTCCTGCAAAGAACTATTGCCTATTATTAACTGGGTATTTTCCTACTACCTGACATTGTTCTTAAGCAAAGAACCGTTGTTGTGGCATTTGCCACAACACGCAAAGTTGTCGTCTGATGTCTTTCATCCCTCCCCTCATAAGCATGTTCATGGATCCTGTGTAACTGTACCTTAAATAACAAGAATTGTCAAGAGCTGGTGAGTGCAGCCATTTTTTGTTCTTTCTTACTATTATTTATTAATTGTATTATTTTTACATTTGAATAAATAAAGTATATATGGATTCTAGACTCCCGATTCTTTAGAATCGGGCTGCCATCTAGTCTAATATATAATTGCCTAGAATACTACTTCCTGCAATTTGTGCCAACTTCCGTGGCTTTGTCCGGAGCTAATGTCCGGAGCTAATGTCTGGAGCTAATGTCCGGAGCTAATGTCCGGAGATAAGTGACGTCAACAGTGTCCAGTGTCTGATTGGTTGCCGCCTGCTGCGAGCGACCAATCAGAAACGTGCCGTACTGTGACACACTCCGCCCGCCATTTTGGTGTGATTTTTGAATTTTTACCTCACAGCAAGTTTCTACTGCGTGGAGGCGGGCCCAGTGACGTTGCTCTTCAAGCTCCTGCCGAATTTCGTCAAAAAAATGATAATACCATTTACCAAAACTATATATATTTAGTTGTGAAGTGGTTCAGTGACATTTTCACACCAATTTTGAACTTTTGTTTGGTGTTTTCTCCATATACTGCCTATTATTCACTGACTGTTATACTGAGAGACTGCCGTTTATTAACCTCTTCTTTGCCACATTGGGTATATTGCTCTATTATTTGCCACATAAGGACATTGTCCATTATTGCCCAGCAATTTCTCTGCAATATAAACTGCCTATTTATTAATATCTGCATTCCTGCAAAGAACTATTGCCTATTATTAACTGGCTATTTTCCTACTACCTGACACTGCCTCTTATTAACCTGTTGTTTGCCACCACCACGCTTAAAGCTGTTTAGCTTAGCCAACATGAGCTCTAATAGTAAGGATACTAATGACACAGAGCCCAAAGCTGCTGATGGCGCACGTAAGATTAGGTCTGATAGAAAGTATACTAATAATGCAGAGCAAAAAGACGCCGATGCCGCACGTAAGCGCAAACAGCGTGCTAACAAGAGTACAGAGGATAGATGCAAGCGCATGGACACTGTTAAGTATACTAATAACACAGAGTCCAAAGCTTATGATGGCGCACGTAAGATCAGGTCTGATATAAAGTATGGTAATGATGCCGAGCGAAAAGCCGCCGATGCTGGACGTAAGCGCAAACAGCGTGTTAACAAGAGTACAGAGGATAGATGCAAGTGCCTGGATACTGTTAAGTATACTAATGACACAGAGCCCAAAGCTGCTGATGGCGCACGTAAGATCAGGTCTGATATAAAGTATGGTAATGATGCAGAGCGAAAAGCCGCCGATGCCGCACGTAAGCGCAAACAGCGTGCTAACAAGAGTACAGAGGAGAGATGCAAGCACCTGGACACTGTACATACCAATATACATAGTTATTGATACATATTATTTATTATTTACATTATTGTTCTTAAGCAAAGAACCGTTGTTGTGGCATTTGGCACAACACGCAAAGTTGTCGTCTGATGTCTTTCATCCCTCCCCTCATAAGCATGTTCATGGATCCTGTGTAACTGTACCTTAAATAACAAGAATTGTCAAGAGCTGGTGAGTGCAGCCATTTTTTGTTCTTTCTTACTATTATTTATTAATTGTATTATTCTTACATTTGAATAAATAAAGTATATATGGATTCTAGACTCCCGATTCTTTAGAATCGGGCTGCCATCTAGTGGATCATAAAACTCTTTGAGCTAGTGGGATGACCTTACAACATCAGGGACCAGCTCAGTAAGATGAATGATATATATCATTAAATGTGCTTGTGTAAGAGTGTAACAGAGGGTTGTGTCGGGTTGTAAGAGACTGTGCCCATGCGTCTTTGGGCATATATGTATTGTTGGCCAAAGGACCAGGCTAATAAAGAAAGTAATGGTTTTATGTGTATTAAAAGTAGTTGCCAAATGTTTTAAGTGTAAATTGGTGTCTTAGGCGAAAGTAGTTGACCATAACCTCAAAGGTGAAGGACCCTTTACTAATCTTAATAATAAAAGTAAGAGTATGACACCTTCTCAAGGGGATCTGTAAAAACTCTTACCAGTATGATATGGTCAGGGATGACCATATTTTAGGAGGGAGGTATGTAAAGGTGTGACAGATTCTGTCATGTGCCTCTCCCTCTCTAAACAGTGTAGGTATTGAATGTGTGCTGATAGTCACTGTTAGATACTATGTGCTGCTGCATATAATTTTATGAACATTACTGTATTCGCTTAATGTTATTATATAGTGAGTAAATGTCATTTATGCATTGTAATTAGGGAAAGATGTAAAGGATAAGATAACAGTTTAGCTATAAATGACGATATGATTGGGGTTAGTATAGTGGGGCACAATAGAGTCAGGAAAACTAGGCTGCCAGTATAGGAATAGTTAAAAAAATAAGTGGATTTCCAAGTTGGGAGGAGTAAGAGTGAGTAAGTGAGTTTGTCAGTGGGATACTTCCTGATTCTCAGTCAATCAGTGGGAGCTGTGTACAGTAGTGTATAATAGTTGTAATGTTAAGAAAGTGCTGGAGAGTGATTCAGGAGAAGGCAGAACAGGCCAGAGGACCACACAGTACGGAAAGGCACAGGATGCTTGGGAAAAGCAGAATACTCCCACACCACACATCAGACAGAACATTATGTTTTCTTTGCGGGGTTTCAAGGTGTGGGAACACAACAGCCTCTTGCCATGACTACCACGCTGGCCACCTCACACTTGCAGAGATGGAAATGAGGTTTCATGACATTGGTATTGTCGATCACCGTAAATAAGTGTCTCCCCAAGGGTCTCCGACCCCTTTCCTTCCCAGCATCCGAATAATGACATGAGTCTCAAGTTGGATATAATTGGCCACAGCGGCCTTTATTATAAACAAACAAAACATTTTTAACCGTAACATGATCTGGGAAGGGGTCCTTGAAGCTAAAAGTCTGGTGTTAACCATAGTATAAACAAGTGGATAAGAGACCAACCGTAGATTACTCTCAGCCGTTACCCTTAGGCTCGAGAGCACCAAAATACCCCGAAGGGTTACCCTTGTGTTGTGAATTCTGTTGTCGAACTCCCTCCTGTGGTCGTGAATGGTACTTCGGCGAGTTCTGTCTATGGGCTCCCTCTGGTGGCTGTGAGTGAAGCTGCTGCTTCTGAGGTTCCTTACACAGGTGACGTGGTTTATCCTTTGGTTGACTGCTCTATTTAACTCCTCTCAGATCGTTACTCCATGCCAGCTGTCAATGTTTTTGCATTGGTTCAGTTCGCTCCTGGATCTCTCTGGTGACCTGCCTTCTCCTGCAGAAGCTAAGTTCCTGATAGTCATTATTTGTTCATTGTTTTCTTGTCCAGCTGGTTTTCATGATTTTGTCTTGCTAGCTGGAAGCTCTGGGATGCAGAGTGGTCCCTCCGCACCGTGAGTCGGTGTGGAGGTCTTTTTTGCACACTCTGCGTGTTCTTTTGTAGGTTTTTGTGCTGATCGCAAAGTTACCTTTCCTATCCTCTGTCTATTTAGTAAGTCTGGCTTCCCTTTGCTGAAACCTGTTTCATTTCTGCATTTGTGACTTTCATCTTTACTCACAGTCAATATATGTGGGGGGCTTCCTTTACCTTTGGGGAATTTCTCTGAGGCAAGGTAGGCTTTATTTTCTATCTCTAGGGCTAGATAGTTCTTAGGCTGTGACGAGGCGCCTAGGTCTGGTCAGGAGCGCTCCATGGCTATTTTTAGTGTGTGTGATAGGATTAGGGCTTGCGGTCAGCAGAGCTCCCACATCCCAGAGCTTGTCCTGTATGAGGTTTAACTATCAGGTCATTCCGGGTGCTCCTAACCACCAGATCACAACACCCTTGTCCACTTCCAACTTAGGAATCTGGCCCACCGTTGCCAAGATTCCCCCAAATCACCAGACCCGCAACCAAAACTTATACCAACTGGAGAATCCGTATCCCGACGGACCCCCCCAGGCCAATTTAGCACCAACTCCAAGGACCCCTCCCCCGCCACCATGAGGATACTTGACCCCCTCAAGTATCCGAGACCCCACCAACCTTAACCGCTATGGCCCGCTCAATTCCAGACTGCAGCCCAATGGCCCACAAGTCAATGCCCACCGCGTTCAGATGAACGCCATCATCCAAAAGATATTGGTCACCACCACATTCCAACTCAAAATGACGCACGGCAAAGCCCCAATTCCATACGACAAAACCAGACACGGCCCGATTCACCTTGATGCGGGCCTTATTAATCTTGTCCACCGACCTAGCGTACCTCCAGGATTTCCATGGAACAGTCTCCGACCACACAATAGACAAGTCCCGAAAAGAGACCCATAACTGTAGCAAGTCATGTTTAATGTCCCGGATCAACTCACATTAAGGAGGAACTCCCAAGTCGTTTCCCCCAACGTGTAAAACCAAAATGTCGAGAGGCCTGTCCAACCGCACGCCATTGTGTACCTCCTCCAGGACACTGTTCCAACCTAAGCCCCGAAACCTCAACCACCTGATGACGGCCACGTCCCTGGAAAAGCCGAGCTGTCTTCCATCCCGTAGGACGTCTGCTCGCTTTGCGCCCCAGTACACGTAAGAGTGGCTGACAATCCACACCAACAGCGAGGATGAACCTGAAAAACATAAACAAATTAGGCACGCGCCAACAACGAGTACAAAGACCGACAGTCACCAGCCTCTCAGGTGCTCACGTAACTCCGATAACGACCAGACTCCCACCGCCCTATCCTCTGTACCACCGCAGGAGCCAAACCACTCCACGCCGCCTCCGTAGCGGCCTCGATCCGAAAAGAATGCGAGGCGAACCTGGAAGAATCCATGCATATGGCCTCCAAAGACTGCCGAAAAACCGCTACAAACTGGTATTTAGACAGAAAAGACCCATCCTCATGACGTAACAAAGGCCCATCACCCCGCGGGTGAAGCCTATCAAAATCCTGCCAGCAACGGACAGGACACATAACGGACCCGGGAACGGCGCCCAAAACCACCCTTTTACCCCGTCCCGTCTGATCTGTCTTAGATTCCAAATCCAAAATTGCAACGACCCCTCGGAAACAAAAAAGTCCCCCGCCCAAAGGCCCCCCTGACGAACTGTAGTGGGAGACACCAACTCCCCCACCCTCAAGGCCCCGGAAAAGGCCAACGAGAAAGCCAGACGAAATAGCGCAACCTCAAAACCGGCAACACATACAGTTAGGTCCATATATATTTGGACAGAGACAACATTTTTCTAATTTTATTTATAGACATTACCACAATGAATTTTAAACAAAACAATTCAGATGCAATTGAAGTTCAGACTTTCAGCTTTCATTTAAGGGTATCCACATTAAAATTGGATGAAGGGTTTAGGAGTTTCAGCTCCTTAACATGTGCCACCCTGTTTTTAAAGGGACCAAAAGTAATTGGACAGATTCAATAATTTTAAATAAAATGTTCATTTTTAGTACTTGGTTGAAAACCGTTTGTTGGCAATGACTGCCTGAAGTCTTGAACTCATGGACATCACCAGATGCCGTGTTTCCTCTTTTTTGATGCTCTGCCAGGCCTTCACTGCAGTGGTTTTCAGTTGCTGTTTGTTTTGGGGCCTTTCTGTCTGAAGTGTAGTCTTTAACAAGTGAAATGCATGCTCAATTGGGTTGAGATCAGGTGACTGACTTGGCCATTCAAGAATATTCCACTTCTTTGCTTTAATAAACTCCTGGGTTGCTTTGGCTTTATGTTTTGGGTCATTGTCCATCTGTAGTATGAAACGAGGACCAATCAGTTTGGCTGCATTTGGCTGGATCTGAGCACACAGTATGTCTCTGAATACCTCAGAATTCATTCGGCTGCTTCTGTCCTGTGTCACATCATCAATAAACACTAGTGACCCAGTGCCACTGGCAGTCATGCATGCCCAAGCCATCACACTGCCTCCGCCGTGTTTTACAGATGATGTGGTATGCTTTGGATCATTAGCTGTACCACGCCTTCACCATACTTTTCTCTTTCCATCATTCTGGTATAGGTTGATCTTGGTTTCATCTGTCCAAAGAAAGTTCTTCCAGAACTTTGCTGACTTTTTTAGATGTGTTTTAGCATAGTCCAGTCAAGCCTTTTTATTCTTGAGTCTTGTGAGTGGCTTGCACTGTGTAGTGAACCCTCTGTATTTACTTTCATGCAGTCTTCTCTTTATGGTAGATCAGAATATTGATACGCCGACCTCCTGGAGAGTGTTATTCACTTGGTTGGCTGTTGTGAAGGGGTTTCTCTTGACCGTGGAGATTATTCTGTGATCATCCACCACTGTTGTCTTCCGTGGGCGCCCAGGTCTTTTTGCCTTGATTAGTTCACCAGTGCTTTCTTTCTTTCTCAGGATGTACCAAATTGTAGATTTTGCCACTCCTAAATCTTCCAAATGCAAGCACCACACCTCAAATCAATCCAGGCCTTTTATCTGCTTAATTGAGAATGACATAACGAAGGGATTGCCCACACCTTTCCAAGAAATAGCTTTGGATTCAATTGTCCAATTACTTTTGGTCCCTTTAAAACAGGGTGGCACATGTTAAGGAGCTGAAACTCCTAAACCCTTCATCCAATTTTAATGTGGATACCCTCAAATGAAAGCTGAAAGTCTGAGCTATGGAATCCATATAACAAAACAAGGCGGAGCAGTTCTCGGGAGCCTTCTCGCCAATAACGCTTGCCAAAATCGTGAACGCCTGAAGCCAATTTACAAACGTCTGAGGAATAAGGCGCCATTGCCGCTTTTCCTCATCCTCCTTCTTACTATCTTCCTTTTTACTCTTATCAAGGTTAAATTTTTCCAACGGCAAGAGCAAAAATATCTCGACATACTCATCCTTCCAAATCTTCTCACGCACCTCCTTTTTCAAGTGCGCCCCCAACGGCCCTTAAAAGCAAACATACACCTCGCCCCGCGCCTTATCATCCAACCGAATGCCCCCTTCCTTCTCTTTCTCAGTCTGCACAGATACCGAGACCGGCTCTTTCAACCTGCCCGATTCGGCAGACCCGCTGCCGGATAACGCCAACCCTGGATCAGACGATCCGACCAAGCTGACAAAGGGGATGGCCCTGGCCTACAACTGCCCAACCGTGACAACAGCTCACGTACACCCGACAACAACTCACCCACCCCCTCACGATTCGCATCAGCCCGCATACCGACTCCATCACCCCGCTCCACATACCCCTCAACCCGATTTACAGAAGTAAAAGTCGGCATCGAAAACGCCGGGGACAAACAATACATAGATGGATTCTCACCAGGCTGCAAGGGAGCTGTGATCCCCCCAGTCGCAGACACTGTTGCCGTCCAGCCGTCTCTCGATCCCGAAGCCGTCCTTGGGCCCTCCCGGATGTGAACTTCGCTCCGCAATACCGCTCCAACCGATCCACCCCCTGAGGAAGGGACCATGCCGAATCCGTCAGCCGAGGTGACCGCCTGATGTCCTGTAGGCCCAGACGCTGCCATCTGACACCGCCACCCGAGAGGATGCAGGCCCGGTCGCCGGTGCTTGAAGGGAATGGTGCCCCCTGGTCGTGTGCAGCAGCCCCGCTGGGTCTGGGGCGCTGCCTGCTGCTGGGATGCTCCCCCGCCGTCTCGCGCTGCCGCAGGAAGCAGGCCGCCTGGCCTGGTCATCACCACGGCGGCCCACTGTGACATCGCTCCAGCCGTTAGGAGCTCTGGCATGCATAGGCCCCGCCCCCCCAGCGTGCTGGGGGAGAAGGCCCAACTGCCACCGCAGGCCTCAGCGCAGCTGGCGGATTCCTCCCAGACCGCGGCCTGCTGGGGCGCTTCTGAGCAGGCACGTGGCCTGAAGCGTCCCCTGAGGGGCTCCTGCGCCGCCACTGAGACACCAGGGTGACATCGGGGGATAAGCGCTACGGGGGCCGCACTCGCCTGGACCGCCGCTCACCGGGCCCGACCCGCGAGGGATCTGCACCGCTGCTGCCGCTGCCACCACCGAGGATGCTGGACACCTGAGCCTCCAACCAGCCTGGAGGCTGTGCCGCCGCCGCCGCCCGCAGCTCTTACAGGACTCCTTCAATGGCCGCCATGGTAAGCTGCTGGTGCTTGGTGCTTCCTGCTGCTCACAGGTCCTCAGAGCGGGAAGTGACCGGCTCCTACCCCCACTCACCCCATACCCTCTCCAGGCCAGCATTAACCCTCCCCTAACAGCGAAATTCCACGCCCCCTTTTTCCCTCCTCCAAACCCCCTGTCATGTCGGTTTTCACGTACGCCGCCTGGGGGAGGGGGTGGGGCGGCTCGCTCGAGCCTGGTCTATATACATCCAGGACACATGCAGCAGATGAATGAACTATATACCATTAAATATGCTTGCAGAGATGGAAATGAGGTTCCAGGATACATGGAGGACATATGCAGCAGATAAATGAAACATACACTACTGTTCAAAAGTTTAGGGTCACTTAGAAATTTCCTTATTTTTGAAAGAAAAGCAGTTTTTTTCCAATGAAGCTAACATTAAATGAGTCAGAAATACACTCTATACATTGTGGTAAATGACTGTTCTATCTGCAAACGTTTGGTTTGTAATGCAATATCTTCATAGGCCCATTTCCAACAACCATCATTCCAGTGTTCTTATGGCACTTTGTGTTTGCTAACTGTGTAAGAAGGCTAATGGATGGTTAGAATACCCTTGAAAACCCTTGTGCAAGTATGTTAGCACAGCTGAAAAGTTTGGCTGATTAGAGAACCTATAAACCTTACCTTCCTTTGAGCTAGTTGAGAATCTGGAGCATTACATTTTTTGGTTCCATTAAACTCTCAAAATGGCCAGAAAAGGAGAACTTTCATGTGAAACTTGACAGCCTATTCTTGTTCTTAGAAATGAAGGCTATTTCATGCGAGAAATTGCCTAGAAACTGAAGATGTCCTTCAACGGTGTGTACTACTCCCTTCAGAGGAGAGCACAAACAGGCTCTAACCAGTGTAGAAAGAGAAGTGGGAGGCCTCGCTGCACAACTGAGCAACAAGACAAGTACATTAGAGTCTGTAGTTTGAGAAATCGACCCCTCACAGGTCCTCAACTGGCAGCTTCATGAAATAGTACATGCAAAACACCAGTGTCAACGTCTACAGTGAAGAGGCGACTCCGGGATGCTGGCCTTCAGGACAGAGAGGCAAAGAAAAAGCCATATCTGAGACTGGCTAATAAAAGGAAAAGATTAATATGGGCAAAAGAACACAGACATTGGCATTTGACAGAGGAAGATTGGAAAAAAGTGTTATGGATAGATAAATCCATGTTAGATGTGTTTGGATCACACAGAAGAACATTTGTGAGACGATGAACAGCTGAAAAGATGCTGGAAGAGTGCCTGACGCCATCTATAAAGCATGGTGGAGGTAATGTGATGGTCTGGGATTGCTTTGGTGCTGGTAAAGTGGGAGATTTGTACAAGATAAAAGGGATTTTGAATAAAGAAGGCTATCACTCCATTTTGCAACACCATGCCATACCCTGCGGACAGCGCTTGATTGGAGCCAATTTCATCCTACAACAGGACAATGACCCAAAGCACACCTCCAAATTATGCAAGAACTATTTAGGGAAGAAGCAGGCAGCTGGTATTCTATCTGTAAGGCCGGGGTCACACTAGACCGTATTACGGACGAGTGCAGTGCGCTAAAAAAAAAAATCGCACAGCACTCGTCCCAATGTTAATCTATGGGTCAGCTCCCATTATCCGATATTTTCTCGGCCGTATTCCGGATCCGAGTGAAATCGCAGCATGCTGCGATTGTCAGCGTATCTCGGCCGAGAATCGCCAATGCAAGTCTATGGGTGCGAGAAAAAAATCGGATTACATACGGACCATGCGTGTGCATTGCGAGAAATACGGAAGACTTCTCCAGGTGACAGGAAATTGAATCATCCATTATCAGGAAGCTTTGGCATGCTAATTTCTGGCCCACGCTGGATTGCAAACCAGGAAGCATGCCTCCACGGAGTGTTCTGTTGTAGCAGCATGGCCAGGCATATTATTGTGGAGATGCTCATTGCTCTGGTCCATGATAGGCCCGAATTATGGGACCAACACGACGCACATTATGCGGACCGTGCACGTAAAGACGCAGCATGGAGGGCAATATGTCGCCACATGTTCCCCGATTTTGATGAGCGACCTCAAGAGGTTCAGCAAGAAATATGTAAGTACCATTCTTCACCAAAAAATGATGTTTATTATTTGATTTTTCATGATAAAAAAATAAGCCTGAAACCATCATATGTGTTTTGTTTATGATGGGAGTAAATCATCCATGCTCTTGGTTGAAGATGCAAAAACATTACCAAGATACACAAATATGGATTTAAATTATTTTAGCTATAGTCCGTTAATATAGGGCGAAAGGAATTTTATGTCCCCCTAGCCTCCTGGGCCCATGTGTTATTGCAAACCCTGTAACTGTTTGTGTGTGATATTTATATCAAATATTTTGTATATTTGCAGTCAATGATGTAAATAGACGCTGGCGGAGTTGCCGGGACCAATACCGCCGTGAACGACAACTTTCTGGTCGGAGTGGTGATGCAGCCCCCCAAAAAAGAAAATACCTTTATTATGACCGTCTAAATTTTCTTGCCCCGGTGATGGAGCTACGACCGTAAGTGCATGTATGTCTACAAATATTTTACACATCTTATGATGTGAATATGTAGGTATTTTTTAATATAAATAATCTTTTGTGAAATACAGAACAGAGTCAAATCTGACTGAAAGAGAGACTGGATCTGACTCAGAGTTGCTGATTGACCCTGTTGCTGAAGATGCAGAAATGGCTGGACCATCTGGGCAAGCAGCAGGCAGCAACCACCCACCACCACCACCACAACCAGTAGCAGCGTCTTCCGCTCCACAGGAGGCAAATCCTGAGGTTGATGAAGGAGGCCAGAGCAGCAGTCCAACATTGGCTCTGGATACATCACCACAGCCTACTACCAGACCAAACCGTGGTCGTCGCAGAAGGGTGGCTTTGAACATTGGCACCAGGAGGCAAGTTGATACCGGGGTGTTGGACTATTTGTCCCGAGCTGCCAATGACGATGGGGAGGAAGCTTACTTCCGCAGTCTTGCCCGCTATTTACGGCCCATTCCCCGCTCGCTCAGGCTGCGGACCAGAGGTTGCATTCAAATTTTGCTAGATGCGGCAACACCCCCAATCAACCCCACTAATATCTTTAATTATCTGGAACGGTGGCAAATGTCATCTACAAACCTTCTGGCGGTGCAGGACCTTCCACAAGACCAATCACAAACTGTGTCAGCACCACCCCCCCAAACCTCTAGCTCCCCAACAACAGCCTGCACAAACCACACAACAAGCCCAAAACAGGGGTAGTTATGATTTTGCAGCACATCCCCAATCTGACCACTTGAACAGACACATGTTTGGAGGCTGGTCCCAACATGTGTCTGCTCGACATGGCCATATTGGGGGTTCTGACCAAATGGGTCAATCCAGCACCCAGGACTTGATGCCCTTCTATCCTCCACATCAAGTGTTAGCTCATACACATGATCGCAACTTGCAGCAACACCCGCAATTTATATCTGCACTAACGCAGGTAGACAGAGTGGTTGGTCAACCACCCAGGCCAAGTTCCGCACATGCTGGACACCCGCCATCACCATCACCACCCCCAACCTACCATAACCTGTAATGTTTTGGATGTTATATTTTGGCTGTCATTTTGGCTTTTTGTTGGCCTTAGTTTTTTGTGACCATGGCATGTAAAGCTGTGTTGTTTATTTTTCTCAAATTACATATGAGAAAGGAAATATGTTGTTTGAATACATATATATATGCGCTGAGCAGTAAAAATTTGTTCGGAAAACAGAGTCTTATGTCTTGGTCCAGCTACATACATGATTTGTCAACTTTACACACTTACATCTTTTCATCATCAGATACATATTACACCAATTTCTGAAGCAAATTATGTGATTTATTAACTTACAATCTAAAATAAAATTAAGGCAAAACAGCATTGTCTTGCCAAACCGTAGATCCCTCTGGTGACACAAAAAAATTGGTTAAAACATCACGAACTTTTAGGCCAGAGGGCTGACGACGTGAAGGACGAACACGTGTAGTTGTCAAGACAGTATTTGCATAATCAATGTCATCTGCAGCAGATGATGGGCAATCATGGTCTCTGGTAAAGTTGTGAAGAACAACACATGCTTTTATCACGCCATTTACATTGCCTTCACTCAGTTGGATTGCAGACTGAAGGACCCGCCATTTTGCACTGAGAATGCCGAATGAACACTCGACCAGACGGCGGGCACGGGAAAGACGCAAATTAAAGATTCTGCGCCGGTAGTCCAGGCCTCTCCGTGGATAGGGTCTCATGACGTTCCTTGATAATTGAAAGGCCTCATCTGCAACCATCATGTAAGGGACCGCATCCAAATTAGCCCCTGGTATGTGACTTGGGGGTGGGAGATCCAATTCATTGTTGCGCAGCCGCCGACCAATAATGGAAGAACTGAAGACTCTAGAGTCTCCAGTTCTCCCATAGGCCCCAATATCTACAATTATAAACCTGTAGTTGCTGTCGACTAGGGCCAACAGCACTACAGAGAAAAACTGTTTATAATTATAGAATTGGGTCCCTGAACCTGGCGGCTTACGCACACGGATGTGCTTTCCGTCAAGAGCCCCAATACAGTGCGGAAACTGGCATGTGTCCTGAAATCCTTGAGCAATACGTAACCAGTCTGCAATTTTGGGTTCAGGCATCACCTCTTGATGGAGTCTTCTCCAGATTTCCGTGCATGTATCCCGCACAATACCAGAAATTGTAGATTTTCCCAATAAAAACTCTAAATGCAGGGCCGCATATGATAGGCCAGTGGCAAGGAAGCTAAAAGACAAAAGAATATTGTTTTCAAATATAAAATTAACACAATACAGGGTTGTATGGGGCAATAAAACCCTTAAAAAAAAAAAAAAAAAAGGAGATGCTATGGCTTTGATCTTTGCAAAAATTTAAGTTAATAAAAGAAGGACAAATGATGTTGAAGTTACTTAACCATTTAAGTATCTAATTTGAATAAGGGGTATCGACCAAAAAATGTGTAACAGATTGGGTCAATTAGTATTAAGGCATACCACAAGGTAAGGATAAGGCGCTCCTCAGCTGAAATCGATTTGCGCATCCTGGTGTCCTTCTTCGTGATCCCTGGACGCAAAATCTCCAACAAAATATCAAAGGTTTGTATCCTCATCCGACAATAGTTGAAGAACTTGTCCGGATTAGTCCTCAGAGCAGCATATAGACGGCTGAAATGGCCTTTAGTGATACGTTGCTTGATAAGTGGATGTACCCACATCCGTCTCCGCCTCCTCGGATCTACAATAACTGGGTATGGCTGGCTAAAACGTTGGGAAAGTACCCAGTTGAAAAGCACACGCTCTGTGGTGTTGAAAGTCAGTCGATCAGACATGTTGCTCATCAATCCGAAGTGTACCAACACAAGCAGGGACTCTACTGCATAGATTGGTGGGTGGCACCTGTGTTTAGGGCCATTAAATAATGTTCTTGGTGATGATTTAAATTTTTTCAGGTGGAAAAACCGTTATATGTCCATTTTGCAAGCCTGCGAGAAAAACTCGTCATACGGATGCCATACGGATGTCACACGGATGTCATACGGATCATTTGATGCGAGAAAATCGCATCCTCGCACTGCACACGGATCACTGTTTTGTAAAAATTTGTGCGATTCTCGTCCGTCAAAAACGGACCGTTTTTAAATACGTTGTGTGTGTCCCCGGCCTAATGGAGTGGCCAGCGCAGTCACCAGGTTTCAACCCCATTGAGCTGTTGTGGGAGCAGCTTAACCGTATGGTACGCTAAAAATGCCAATCAAGCCAAACCAACTTGTGGGAGGGGCTTCTGGAAGCATGTGGTGAAATTTCTCCAGATTACCTCAGCAAATTAACTGCTAGAATGTCAAAGGTCTGCAATGCTGTAATTGCTGCAAAGGGAGCATTCTTTGAAGAAAGCAAAGATTGAAGGAGAAAATTATTATTTGAAATAAAAATCTTTTTTTTGAAACCTTGTCAATGTCTCGACTAGATTTTCAATTCATTTGGCATCTCATTTGATTAATAAAAGTATGAGTTTCCATGGAAAACCCAAAATTGTCTGGAGGACCCTAAACTTCTGAACGGTAGTGTATACCTGTATGAAGAGAATAGAGATGAGTGTTAGATTAGGCCATGATTAACTGCAAAGCACTTTTGAAAATATGCACTTGGAATAAAATGTGCATAAATGCCCCCTACATGATGTTCTATAGCACCAAAATGTACCACAGACCACATAATAGTATATGAATGAGTAATTGAATATAGAAAAATGTTTGAACGCTTTTTTGAGTGTTATATAACAGAGAAATGTACCTCAAAGAACGTAATACTCTAAGGATGGCAGTACAGTAAATTTTTTCACCTACCCAAAAAAGTGGTCAACTGTCTCAGCTATAGATTTAGCAACGGACTGCAAAGCTCTAAGGGTATGTACACACGATGCAGATTTAGTGCAGAACTGCAGCAGATTTTTCTGCAGCAGAAACGCTGCAGAACTGCACTGTGATTTACAGTACAATGTAAATCAATGTGAAAAAAAAAAGCTGTGCACATGGTGCAGAAAAATCTGCGCAGAAACGCTGCAGATTTCAAAGAAGTGCATGTCACTTCTTTTGTGCAATTCTGCAGCGTTTCTGCACCCCTCCATAATAGAAATCCATTGGTAAAATCTGCACTAAAAACGCACTAAAAACGCACTAAGGCTATGTTCACGCCTTGCGTCGGGTCCCTGCGGGTTCTCCCGCAGCGGATTTGATAAATCTGCAGGGCAAAACAACTGCGGTTCTCCCTGCAGATTTATCGCGGTTTGTTCCGCGTTTTCCGCTGCGGAATATGCAGCATCAATAGTAATGTTAAAAATAATAAAAATTGGTTATACTCACCCTCTGATGTCCGGATCTCCTGGGCGCTGCACCCGGCGGTCCGGTTCCTAAGATGCTGTGGGAGAAGGACCCTTCGTGACGTCACGGTCATGTGACCGCGACGTCACCGCAGGTCCTGGTCGCACAGCAACTCTAACCGGACAGCCGCGTGCAGCGCCCAGGAGCTCCGGACATCAGAGGGTGAGTATAACCAGATTTTTTATTTTTTAACCCCAAATATGGTTCCCAGGGCCTGGAGGAGAGTCTCCTCTCCTCCACCCCGGGTACCACCCGCACATTATCCGCTTACTTCCCGCAACGTGGGCACAGCCCCATGCGGGAAGTAAGTGGTTCAATGTATTCCTATGGGTGCAGAATCGCAGCGATTCTGCACAAAGAAGTGACATGCTGCGGGTTGTAAACCGCTGCGTTCCCGCGCGGTTTTTCCCGCAGCATGTGCACAGCGGTTTGCGGTTTCCATAGGGTTTACATGTTACTGTAAACGCTATGGAAACTGCTGCGGACCCGCAGCATCAAAATCGCGGCGGTTCCGCGGTAAAAACCGCTAAGTGTGAATATAGCCTAAAAATGCATTAAAAACGCACCTGCGGATTCTGCCAGGAGATGCAGATTTAGTGCAGATATTATGCAGAAAATTCTGCACCAAATCTGCATCGTGTGCACACAGCCAAATACTTGCCTAGAGATTGTATTTAGACAGTCTCGCAACTCGCTCTCCCTAGGCTAAATGCAGAATGTATCTGATACAAACAGCAAAGCACAAAATTACCCCTTAGAAGGACTGTTAGGGCTCATTTCCACTTGCGAGAAAAACGGACAAGTGCAATCCGATTAAAAAAAAAAATCGATAGATAGCAGAAAAGCCAGTAATTCAATTGCCGGCTTTTGCCATCTCCTTCCCAAACCCGACAGGATATGAGACATGGTTTACATACAGTAAACCATTTCATATCCTTTATTTTATTACATATTCCTGACTACTAATGTAAGAACTGTCTTTGTGTAAAATTTGGTGGCTCTAGCTGTTAAAATAAAAGGTTAATGCAACGGATATCATACGGATGTCATACGGATGTTGCGGGAAAAAAAAAAAAAAAAAAAAAAAAAATCGCATGACACTCGCATGACAATTGCATGATTTACCTCCGTTTTTTTTCGGTCTGTAACTTGGACCTTTTTTTCTCTCAAGTGGAAATGAGCCCTTAGTATAACAGTTCACCTCCAGCATCAGTATCAATGCTAGAGGACTCTGATTCATTATACTGTGCACCAGGGCTGGCGTCAGCACCCGGCGCACCTGGGCAAGTGCCGGGGCCCTGGCGAGATGGGGGGCCCACTCACGCTGTCTGGGATATAGCCAGGGCCGGCAGAAGCTCCACTGATAATCATAATCAGTGAAGCTTCCGATGTAGAGACTGGTTGAGGACCTGTAATGACATCACAATCATGTGACCTGCCATGTGACCGTGATGTCACCACAGGCCATGTATTCATAGGCCAGTGCACCTCCTGTCCTCATGCACGGCCACCGAGCTTCTGAGGGGAGGGAGAGCTAAGACCTGGGCCGGCACCTACATACCTGAGCTGTGATGTGAGGTACCATAAGTCGTGCAGCACCCTTTGTGTGTGCTGCTCCTGGTGATGATGGCTCCTGTCAACAACTCCTGCTCTTGTCGGCAGTCCCAGCAGAGGAGAGGGCAGGGAGGTGTCTGCTGGGATAGTGCTGCTGGGAGCAGGAGGAGCTGCAGCTGATACTGTGTGGAACATCTCATTCCCTCCAGCATAAAGCAGTGTATGTGAGGTGTGTGTAATTGATGTGTGTATAGTGTGTGGTATGTGTAGTGTGTCCTGTCTGTGAGCTATGTGTATGTGTTTATATGAATCACATGTATCATGAGCATTTGTTGTGCAGCATGTGTCTGCCATGTATGTGTGTGCCTTGTATGTGTGTGTGTGTCTGCCATGTATGTATGTATGTGTGTTCCATGTATGTATGTGTGTCTGCCATGTATGTATGTGTGTACCATGTATGTATGTATGTGTATGCCATGTATGTATGTATGTATGTATGTATGTGTCTGCCATGTATGTATGTGTGTGCCATGTATGTATGTATGTGTGTGCCATGTATGTATGTATGTGTGTGCCATGTATGTATGTGTGTATGTGTGTGCCATGTACATGTGTGTTCCATATACATATGTTCCATGTACTGTATGTACGTGTGTGTGCCCTGTACGTGTGTGCCATGTACCTGTACTGTATGTGTTGCAGCGTTTCACCCACTACGTGTCTTGGGGGACACTCGCTTGGCAGCAGAATAACCATAGACAGGCACGGTTTTTCAGATAAACAGTCCATGTGGTTTATTATACTCAGCATAAACCACTGTAGGCCATGTTTCATATCACAGACCTCACATAGACCTTTACTTCTTCATATATGGCTTCACAAATCATTCATTACTCAAGCCTGTATCTCTCCAGTCACCGGGTGACTGCACAGTTCAGCAACTGTCCTATGTTAGCGCACACAGTTCTTTTCCCCATACCAGGGGTTACCTCTTAGGAGCTCCTGCTCCACAGGTTGACTCCACGTCAGTCCAAGGTCCACAACAGGACCGTCCAGGTCGACGGTCTCACAGTGCTTCCAGGACGACTCCCCTCCCAGGAGCCTCCAACACTGACTGTGCAGGTCGACGGTTTCACAGTGCTTCCAGGACTACACTCCCAGGAGCCTCCAACACTGACCGTGCAGGACCTACAGCACACAGGCTACTCAGTGCCAAAGCCCAACCATGTGCTATTCAGGAATTCCCAGGATTTCCAACACAGGCTTCCAGGGCCTTGCACTTGGACCATACAGATCCAAACACAGGAACATGTGACCCACACCCTGGTCACATTACATACCTGTAACCACTCCCCTGGGTGGGAGTGTGGGTGTGTGTGGCTAGTTTGTCCCGCCCATCTCACACAACTAGCCCTGCCAATCTCCCATTAGAACTTACACATTTACATGTGGGACTACAGGTCCTAGACCACAACATAACTTTAGATTGACAGCGCAGAGTATCCTCCTCTGCGACACACATACCGGCCATCTACAATTCTGCCAGTCACTGTTTCATCACATTTATGCCTCCAAGCGCATCTTGAAGCACACACACAGCGCCCCCTGGCTGTAACGTGGGTCACTGCACCACAGTGTGTTAGGGCATGTTAGGTTAGGCTATGGGTTGAACTAGATGGACTTATAGTCTTCCTTCAACCTTAATAACTATGTAACTATGTAACTATGTGTACCATGTACATGTACTGTATGTATGTGTGTACATGTACGTGTGTGTGCCATGTACATGTACTGTATGTATGTGCCATGTATATGTGTGCAACATGTACTGTATGTGTGTACCATGTACGTGTGTGCGATATGTACATGTACTGTATGTATGTGTGTGCGCCGTGTACATGTACTGTATGTATGTGTGTGGCATGTACGTGTGTGTGGCATGTACAAGTACAGTATCAGTCCAGGCTAGATATTATATCCGAAGACATAAGTGAGTTACAGAAAAATCAGGCAACCACGATGGCAAAAATCGCACAGTACAAGAGGAAATTAATGGAACTCTCTCACAGAGTCCTTCAGGTACAAATGTGCTCTTGTTTGGGGATGGAGTAGTAGTATGTCAATGAATAGGAGCAATAGTTCTTATTTGTCTCCCCCTCCCCCTTTGGCTTTTGGTAGTCCTTGATATTTTGTGAATTTTTATATTACTTGCATCATGTTCAGGTCATTTATGACATCTCATATGTCACCATATATGGTACATTTTGTCCCTCTTCATACTTTAGAGACAAATTCCAAAATTCCAGCTTATTGAGTCTGATTTGACACACTATAGGCACGATTCAATAAAGTAGAAACATTTGTATACAACTATTGGCTCCAGTTTTGCCCACCCAACAAATTATTCAAAAGTTACTCTACTTTAGAGGCTTAACTTAAGCCAGAAGTGTACTTTAGTTACTGACTGGAATAACCTTTCTGGTGAGGAGCATGAAGGTGCACGCCAGTGTTAAAATGCAGCTAATTCTTTAAGTGGTTAATGAATTGGGCACATCTTACCACACCACGAACTTTCAATAAGGCTGGCATCTTAACCCCTTCCCGACCCATGACGCCACGTAGGCGTCATGAAAGTCGGTGCCAATCCGACCCATGACGCCTATGTGGCGTCATGGAAAGATCGCGTCCCTGCAGATCGGGTGAAAGGGTTAACTCCCATTTCACCCGATCTGCAGGGACAGGGGGAGTGGTAGTTTAGCCCAGGGGGGGTGGCTTCACCCCCCCGTGGCTACGATCGCTCTGATTGGCTGTTGAAAGTGAAACTGCCAATCAGAGCGATTTGTAATATTTCACCTATTATAACGGGTGAAATATTACAATCTAGCCATGGCCGATGCTGCAATATCATCGGCCATGGCTGGAAATACTAATGTGCCCCCACCCCACCCCACCGATCGCCCCCCCAGCCCTCCGATCTGCCCGGTACACTGCTCCGGCTCCCCTCTGTCCTGTGCTCCGCTCCCCCCGTGCTCTAGTCCGCTCACCCCCGTGCTCCAATCACCCCCCGTGCTCCGTTCCACCCCCCCGTGCTCCGTTCCACCCCCCCGTGCTCTGTTCCACCCCTCCCGCGTTCCGATCCACCCCCATGCTCCGATCCCCCCCGTGCTCCCCCCCCACCCCATCATACTTACCGATCCTGCCAGGGTCCGTCCGTCTTCTCCCTGGGCGCCGCCATCTTCCAAAATGGCGGGCGCATGCGCAGTGCGCCCGCCGAATCTGCCGGCCGGCAGATTCGTTCAAAGTGCATTTTGATCACTGAGATATAATCTATCCCAGTGATCAAAATAAAAAAATAATAAATGACCCCCCCCCCCCCTTTGTCACCCCCATAGGTAGGGACAATAAAAAAATATAGAATTTTTTTTTCCCACTAATGTTAGAATAGGGTTAGGGGTAGGGTTAGGGGTAGGGTTAGGGCTAGGGTTAGGGTTAGGGGTAGGGTTAGGGGTAGGGTTAGGGTTAGAGCTAGGGTTAGGGCTAAGGTTAGGGCTAGGGTTAGGGTTAGGGCTAGTGTTAGGGCTAGGGTTAGGGGTAGGGTTAGGGTTAGAGCTAGGGTTAGGGCTAGGGTTAGGGCTAGGGTTAGAGCTAGGGTTAGGGCTAGGGTTAGAGTTTTGGTATGTGCACACGTATTCTGGTCCTCTGCGGATTTTTCCGCTGCGGATTTGATAAATCCGCAGTGCTAAACCGCTGCGGATTTATGGCGGATTTACCATGTTTTTTCTGCGCATTTCACTGCAGTTTTACAACTGCGGTTTTCTATTGGAGCAGTTGTAAAACCACTGCGGAATCCGCAGAAAGAGACATGCTGCGGAATGTAAACCGCTGCGTTTCCGTGCAGTTTTTCTGCAGCATGTGTACAGCGATTTTTGTTTCCCATAGGTTTACATTGAACTGTAAACTCATGGGAAACTGCTGCGGATCCGCAGCGTTTTCCGCAGCGTGTGCACATACCTTTAGAATTAGGCCATGTGCACACGGTGCGGATTTGGCTGCGAATCCGCAGCGGATTGGCCGCTGCGGATTCGCAGCAGTGTTCCATCAGGTTTACAGTACCAAGTAAACCTATGGAAAACCAAATCCGCTGTGTCCATGGTGCGGAAAATACCGTGCGGAATCCGCAGATGAAATCCGCACAAAAAACCCTGGAAATCCGTGGAAAATCCGCAAGTAAAACGCAGTGCCTTTTACCCGCGGATTTTTCAAAAATGATGCTGAAAAATCTCACACGAATCCGCAACGTGGGCACATAGCCTTAGGGTTAGGGTTGGGGTTAGGGTTGTGATTAGGGTTATGGCTACAGTTAGGATTAGGGTTACAGGTGTGGGGGGGTTAGTGTTGGAGTTAGAATTGAGGGGTTTCCACTGTTTAGGCACATCAGGGGTCTCCAAACGCAACATGGCGCCACCATTGATTCCAGCCAATCTTGTATTCAAAAAGTCAAATGGTGCTCCCTCAATTCCGAGCCCCGACGTGTGCCCAAACAGTGGTTTACCCCCACATATGGGGTACCAGCATACTCAGGATAAACTGCGCAACAATTACTGGGGTCCAATTTCTCCTGTTACCCTTGTGAAAATAAAAAATTGCTTGCTAAAACATCATTTTTGAGGAAAGAAAAATGATTTTTTATTTTCACGGCTCTGCGTTGTAAACGTCTGTGAAGCACTTGGGGGTTCAAAGTGCTCACCACATATCTAGATAAGTTCCTTGGGGGGTCTAGTTTCTAAAATGGGGTCACTTGTGGGGGGTTTCTACTGTTTAGGCACACCAGGGGCTCTGCAAACGCAACGTGACGCCCGCAGACCATTCCGTCAAAGTCTGCATTTCAAAAGTCACTACTTCCCTTCTGAGCCCCGACGTGTGCCCAAACAGTGGTTTACCCCCACACATGGGGTATCAGCGTACTCAGGAGAAACTCGACAACAACTTTTGGGGTCCAATTTCTCCTGTAACCCTTGGGAAAATAAAAAATTCTGGGCTAAATAATTATTTTTGAGGAAAGAAAACGTATTTATTATTTTCACGGCTCTGCGTTGTAAACTTCTGTGAAGCACTTGGGGGTTCAAAGTGCTCACCACACATCTAGATAAGTTCCTTTCGGGGTCTAGTTTCCAAAATGGGGTCACTTGTGGGGGGTTTCTACTGTTTAGCCACATCAGGGGCTCTGCAAACGCAACGTGACGCACGCAGAGCATTCCATCAAAGTCTGCATTTCAAAACGTCACTACTTCACTTCTGAGCCCCGACGTGTGCCCAAACAGTGGTTTACCCCCACACATGGGGTATCGGTGTACTCAGGAGAAACTGGACAACAACATTTGGGGTGAAATTTCTCCTGTTACCCTTGGGAAAATAAAAAATTGCAGGCTAAAAGATCATTTTTGAGAAAATAATTTTTATTTTTTATTTTCATGACTCTGCGTTATAAACTTCTGTGAAGCACTTGGGGGTTCAAAGTCCTCACCACACATGTAGATTAGTTCCTTTGGGGGTCTAGTTTCCAAAATGGGGTCATTTGTGGGGGATCTCCAATGTTTAGGCATACAGGGGCTCTCCAAACGTGACATGGTGTCCGCTAATGATTGGAGCTAATTTTCCATTTAAAAAGCCAAATGGCGTGCCTTCCCTTCCGAGCCCTGCCGTGCGCCCAAACAGTGGTTTACCCCCACATATGGGGTATCAGCATACTCAGGACAAACTGGACAAGAATATTTGGGGTCCAATTTCTCCTATTACCCTTGGCAAAATAGGAAATTCCAGGCTAAAAAATCATTTTTGAGGAAAGAAAAATTATTTTTTATTTTCATGGCTCTGCGTTATAAACTTCTGTGAAGCACCTGGGGGTTTAAAGTGCTCAATATGCATCTAGATAAGTTCCTTGGGGAGTCTAGTTTCCAAAATGGGGTCACTTGTGGGGGAGCTCCAAAGTTTAGGCACACAGGGGCTCTCCAAAGGCGACATGGTGTCCGCTAACAATTGGACACTAACTAATTTTCCATTCAAAAAGTCAAATGGCGCGCCTTCCCTTCCGAGCCCTGCCGTGTGCCCAAACAGTGGTTTACACTCACATATGAGGTATCGGCGTATTCGGGAGAAATTACCCAACAAATTTTATGATCCATTTTATCCTATTGCCCATGTAAAAATGAAAAAATTGAGGCGAAAATAATTTTTTTGTGAAAAAAAAGTACTTTTTCATTTTTACAGATCAATTTGTGAAGCACCTGGGGGTTTAAAGTGCTCACTAGGCATCTAGATAAGTTCCTTGGGGGGTCTAGTTTCCAAAATGGGGTCACTTGTGGGGGAGCTCCAATGTTTAGGCACACAGGGGCTCTCCAAACGCGACATGGTGTCCGCTAACGATGGAGATAATTTTTTCATTCAAAAAGTCAAATGGCACTCCTTCCCTTCCGAGCCTTACCATGTGCCCAAACAGTGGTTTACCCCCACATGTGAGGTATTGGTGTACTCAGGAGAAATTGCCCAACAAATTTTAGGATCCATTTTATCCTGTTGCCCATGTGAAAATGAAAAAATTGAGGCTAAAAGAATTTTTTTGTGAAAAAAAGTACTTTTTCATTTTTACGAATCAATTTGTGAAGCACCTGGGGGTTCAAAGTGCTCACTATGCATCTAGATAAGTTCCTTGGGGCGTCTAGTTTCCAAAATGGGGTCACTTGTGGGGGAGCTCCAATTTTTAGGCACACGGGGGCTCTCCAAACGTGACATGGTGTCCGCTAAAGAGTGGAGCCAATTTTTCATTCAAAAAGTCAAATGGCGCTCCTTCCCTTCCAAGCCCTGCCGTGCGCCCAAACATTGGTTTACCCCAACATATGAGGTATCAGTGTACTCAGGACAAATTGGACAACAACTTTCGTGGTTCAGTTTCTCCTTTTACCATTGGGAAAATAAAAAAATTGTTGCTAAAAGATAATTTTTGTGACAAAAAAGTTAAATGTTAATTTTTTCCTTCCATGTTGCTTCTGCTGCTGTGAAGTACCTGAAGGGTTAATAAACTTCTTGAATGTGGTTTTGAGTACCTTGAGGGGTGCATTTTTTAGAATGGTGTCACTTTTGGGTATTTTCAGCCATATAGATCCCTCAAACTGACTTCAAGTGTGAGGTGGTCCCTAAAAAAAATGTTTTTTTAAATTTCGTTGTAAAAATGAGAAATCGCTGGTCAAATTTTAACCCTTATAACTTCCTAGCAAAAAAAATTTTTGTTTCCAAAATTGTGCTGATGTAAAGTATACATGTGGGAAATGTTATTTATTAACTATTTTGTGTCACATAACTCTCTGGTTTAACAGAATAAATATTCAAAATGTGAAAATTGCGAAATTTTCAAAATTTTCGCCAAATTTCCGTTTTTATCACAAATAAACGCAGAATTTATTGACCTAAATTTACCACTAACATGAAGCCCAATATGTCACGGAAAAACAATCTCAGAACCGCTAGGATCCATTGAAGCGTTCCTGAGTTATTACCTCATAAACGGACACTGGTCAGAATTGCAAAAAACAGCAAGGTCTTTAAGGTCAAAATAGGCTGGGTCATGAAGGGGTTAATAATGAATCGGGCCCTGCTGTGTGGCATCTAGGTTATATTTTATTTTTCTTGTTGCGGTTTTATTTGCTTGTAAATTATATTCACTACATTTTTTTGGGGAACGGAAGTCAGTTACACATTTACTGATTTGTTGTACTTGAGATTGTGTTTAAAGTAGCCTACAACCTGCAGTAACCACCGATCGACCAAACCGCTGCATGACCATCTCTACCCTCACCTTCTGTATTCTCACCCATCCCTTGTAGATTGTGAGCCTTCGCGGGCAGGGTCCTCATTCCTCCTGTACCAGTTATGACTTGTATTGTTTAAGATTATTGTACTTGTTTTTATGCATACCCCTCCTCACATGTAAAGCGCCATGGAATAAATGGCGCTATAACAATAAATAATAATAATAATAATAATTTTTGCACGTCACTTATTGGGGTCAGTCATCAGCACTACAAATCGACAGTGAATTCCAAACAATGGGACAACGAATACTGATATGTTGTGATGATGCAGCCTGCAACCCATTTTGCCCTTTTACAAATGTTCTACGTTAATACTTTCTAATGTTTACTTTAACCCCTTCATGACCCAGCTTATTTTGACCTTAAAGACCTTGCCATTTTTTGCAATTCTGACCAGTGTCCCTTTATGAGGTAATAACTCAGGAACGCCTCAACGGATCCTAGCGGTTCTGAGATTGTTTTTTCGTGACATATTGGGCTTCATGTTAGTGGTAAATTTAGGTCAATAAATTCTGCGTTTATATGTGATAAAAACGGAAATTTGGCGAAAATTTCGAAAATTTCGCAATTTTCACATTTTGAATTTTTATTCTGTTAAACCAGAGAGTTATGTGACACAAAATAGTTAATAAATAACATTTCCCACATGTATACTTTACATCAGCACAATTTTGGAAACAAATTTTTTTTTTGCTAGGAAGTTATAAGGGTTAAAATTTGACCAGCGATTTCTCATTTTTACAACGAAATTTACAAAACCATTTTTTTAGGGACCACCTCACATTTGAAGTCAGTTTGAGGGGTCTATATGGCTGAAAATACCCAAAAGTGACACCATTCTAAAAACTTCACCCCTCAAGGTACTCAAAACCACATTCAAGAAGTTTATTAACCCTTCAGGTGCTTCACAGCAGCAGAAGCAACATGGAAGGAAAAAATGAACATTTAACTTTTTAGTCACAAAAATTATCTTTTAGCAACAATTTTTTATTTTCCCAATGGTAAAAGGAGAAACTGAACCACGAAAGTTGTTGTCCAATTTGTCCTGAGTACGCTGATACCTCATATGTGGGGGTAAACCAATGTTTGGGCGCACGGCAGGGCTTGGAAGGGAAGGAGCGCCATTTAACTTTTTGAATGAAAAATTGGCTCCACTCTTTAGCGGACAACATGTCACATTTGGAGAGCCCCCGTGTGCCTAAAAATTGGAGCTCCCCCACAAGTTACCCCATTTTGGAAACTAGACGCCCCAAGGAACTTATCTAGATGCATAGTGAGCACTTTGAACCCCCAGGTGCTTCACAAATTGATCCGTAAAAATGAAAAAGTACTTTTTTTCAGAAAAAAATTCTTTTAGCCTCAATTTTTTCATTTTCACATGGGAAACAGGATAAAATGGATCCTAAAATTTGTTGGGCAATTTCTCCTGAGTACACCAATACCTCACATGTGGGGGTAAACCACTGTTTGGGCACATGGTAAGGCTCGGAAGGGAAGGAGCGCCATTTGACTTTTTGAATGAAAAATTATCTCCATCGTTAGCGGACACCATGTCGCGTTTGGAGAGCCCCTGTGTGCCTAAACATTGGAGCTCCCCCACAAGTGACCCCATTTTGGAAACTAGACCCCCCAATGAACTTATCTAGATGCCTAGTGAGCACTTTAAACCCTCAGGTGCTTCACAAATTGATCTGTAAAAATGAAAAAGTACTTTTTTTTCACAAAAAAATTCTTTTCGCCTCAATTTTTTCATTTTCACTTTGGCAATAGGATAAAATGGATCATAAAATTTGTTGGGCAATTTCTCCCGAGTACGCCGATACCTCATATGTGGGGGTAAACCACTGTTTGGGCACTCGGCAGGGCTTGGAAGGGAAGGCGCGCCATTTGACTTTTCAAATGGAAAATTAGCTCCAATTGTTAGCGGACACCATGTCGCGTTTGGAGAGGCCCTGTGTGCCTAAACATTGGAGCTCCCCCACAAGTGACCCCATTTTGGAAACTAGACCCCCCAAGGAACTTATCTAGATGCATATCGAGCACTTTAAACCCCCAGCTGCTTCACAGAAGTTTATAATGCAGAGCCATGAAAATAAAAAATAATTTTTCTTTCCTCAAAAATGATTTTTTAGCCTGGAATTTCCTATTTTGCCAAGGGTAACAGGAGAAATTGGACCCAAAATGTTGTTGTCCAGTTTGTCCTGAGTACGCTGATACCCCATATGTGGGGGTAAACCACTGTTTGGGCGCACGGCAGGGCTCGGAAGGGAAGGCACGCCATTTGGCTTTTTAAATGGAAAATTAGCTCCAATCATTAGCGGACACCATGTCATGTTTGGAGAGCCCCTGTGTGCCTAAACATTGGAGATCCCCCAGAAATGACCCCATTTTGGAAACTAGACCCCCAAAGGAACTAATCTAGATGTGTGGTGAGGACTTTGAACCCCCAGGTGCTTCACAAATTGATCCGTAAAAATGAAAAAGTACTTTTTTTCAGAAAAAAATTCTTTTAGCCTCAATTTTTTCATTTTCACATGGGAAACAGGATAAAATGGATCCTAAAATTTGTTGGGCAATTTCTCCTGAGTACACCAATACCTCACATGTGGGGGTAAACCACTGTTTGGGCACATGGTAAGGCTCGGAAGGGAAGGAGCGCCATTTGACTTTTTGAATGAAAAATTATCTCCATCGTTAGCGGACACCATGTCGCGTTTGGAGAGCCCCTGTGTGCCTAAACATTGGAGCTCCCCCACAAGTGACCCCATTTTGGAAACTAGACCCCCCAATGAACTTATGTAGATGCCTAGTGAGCACTTTAAACCCTCAGGTGCTTCACAAATTGATCTGTAAAAATGAAAAAGTACTTTTTTTTCACAAAAAAATTCTTTTCGCCTCAATTTTTTCATTTTCACATGGGCAATAGGATAAAATGGATCATAAAATTTGTTGGGCAATTTCTCCCGAGTACGCCGATACCTCATATGTGGGGGTAAACCACTGTTTGTCCACTCGGCAGGGCTTGGAAGGGAAGGCGCGCCATTTGACTTTTCAAATGGAAAATTAGCTCCAATTGTTAGCGGACACCATGTCGCGTTTGGAGAGCCCCTGTGTGCCTAAACATTGGAGCTCCCCCACAAGTGACCCCATTTTGGAAACTAGACCCCCCAAGGAACTTATCTAGATGCATATCGAGCACTTTAAACCCCCAGCTGCTTCACAGAAGTTTATAATGCAGAGCCATGAAAATAAAAAATAATTTTTCTTTCCTCAAAAATGATTTTTTAGCCTGGAATTTCCTATTTTGCCAAGGGTAACAGGAGAAATTGGACCCAAAATGTTGTTGTCCAGTTTGTCCTGAGTACGCTGATACCCCATATGTGGGGGTAAACCACTGTTTGGGCGCACGGCAGGGCTCGGAAGGGAAGGCACGCCATTTGGCTTTTTAAATGGAAAATTAGCTCCAATCATTAGCGGACACCATGTCACGTTTGGAGAGCCCCTGTGTGCCTAAACATTGGAGATCCCCCAGAAATGACCCCATTTTGGAAACTATACCCCCAAAGGAACTAATCTAGATGTGTGGTGAGGACTTTGAACCCCCAAGTGCTTCACAGAAGTTTATAACGCAGAGCCATGAAAATAAAAAAAAAAATAAAAAATTATTTTCTCAAAAATGATCTTTTAGCCTGCAATTTTTTTATTTTCCCAAGGGTTACAGGAGAAATTTGACCCCAAAAGTTGTTGTCCAGTTTCTCCTGAGTACGCTGATACCCCATATGTGGGGGTAAACCACTGTTTGGGCACATGCCGGGGCTCGGAAGTGAAGTAGTGACGTTTTGAAATGCAGACTTTGATGGAATGCTCTGTGGGCGTCATGTTGCGTTTGCAGAGCCCCTGATGTGGCTTAACAGTAGAAACCCCCCACAAGTGACCCCATTTTGGAAACAAGACCCCGAAAGGAACTTATCTAGATGTGTGGTGAGCACTTTGAACCCCCAAGGGCTTCACAGAGGTTTATAATGCAGAGCCGTGAAAATAATAAATACGTTTTCTTTCCTCAAAAATAATTATTTAGCCCAGAATTTTTTAATTTTCCCAAGGGTAACAGGAGAAATTTGACCCCAATATTTGTTGTCCAGTTTCTCCTGAGTACGGTGATACCCCATATGTGGGGGTAAACTACTGTTGAGCACATGCCGGGGCTCGGAATTGATATAGTGACGTTTTGAAATGCAGACTTTGATGGAATGCTCTGCGGGCGTCACGTTGCGTTTGCAGAGCCCCTGATGTGGCTAAACAGTAGAAACCCCCCACAAGTGACCCCATTTTGGAAACTAGACCCCGAAAGGAACTTATCTAGATGTGTGGTGAGCACTTTGTACCCCCAAGTGCTTCATAGAAGTTTATAATGCAGAGCCGTGAAAATAATAAATACGTTTTCTTTCCTCAAAAATAATTATTTAGCCCAGAATTTTTTATTTTCCCAAGGGTTACAGGAGAAATTGTCCTCAGAGTAACATGGAGGGTGGCAGGTTCATTTGTCCTCTATTATAGCACTCGTGCACTTTAGCTCCCAGGCAGGCAAGTCCCCTGATGATACGGCCTGCGAAGAAACGCGTCGGGACATTCTTACAGGGAGAGTGCAGGGCATGATTTTTGCTCAGGGGTAGCTGTGGACTGCCCTTGTAAGGGCGGGAGTTTGGGGATATAGGCTTATGGTTAGCCCTCTTAGGGATCGACAGGGTATTGTCTCCTTACATCGCTGCTTCATGGATTTTTCCTTCTCAGCGAACCATGGGCTACACTGACCTGAGTCACGGCAATTGGTGAGATCATTCCTGTTTTAAATATTGGTACTGTATATGATTTCTACCGTATTTGTCTTACCCCCCTCCCGCGCATTTATTTTTCTGATACCTGCCAATACCTATACACACAAGGTTACCTGGCTGAACATTTTTTGCATTTACGTGCTTTTGTCATTCACTAGAGGTATCTTGAGAATGTGGGGCAGTATATTTTACAATTTATTATGACTGTCCTCACTATTAGTCTATATTGGTATCACCCATAAGTGATGTCTTACCTGACAGGTTACATCATTTAATACCATTATATTTTCGTTTGTTTTGGGGTGACATTATTTGTTGTTTTTGAGTATTTTACTTCGTACCTAATAAAGGTTATGTTTTAATTCCTACTATAGCTGTGTTCCCAATGCTCTGCGGGCGTCACGTTGCGTTTGCAGAGCCCCTGATGTGGCTAAACAGTAGAAACCCCCCACAAGTGACCCCATTTTGGAAACTAGACCCCGAAAGGAACTTATCTAGATGTGTGGTGAGCACTTTGTACCCCCAAGTGCTTCATAGAAGTTTATAATGCAGAGCCGTGAAAATAATAAATACGTTTTCTTTCCTCAAAAATAATTATTTAGCCCAGAATTTTTTATTTTCCCAAGGGTTACAGGAGAAATTGGACCCCAAAAGTTGTTGTCCAGTTTCTCCTGAGTACGCTGATACCCCATGGGTGGAGGTAAACCACTGTTTGGGCACACGTCGGGGCTCAGAAGGGAAGTAGTGACTTTTGAAATGCAGACTTTGATGGAATGGTCTGCGGGCGTCACGTTGCGTTTGCAGAGCCCCTGGTGTGCCTAAACAGTAGAAACCCCCCACAAGTGACCCCATTTTAGAAACTAGACCCCCCAAAGAACTTATCTAGATATGTGGTGAGCACTTTGAACCCCCAAGTGCTTCACAGACGTTTACAACGCAGAGCCGTGAAAATCAAAAATCATTTTTCTTTCCTCAAAAATGATGTTTTAGCAAGCAATTTTTTATTTTCACAATGGAGTACTGTGTCCAGTTTTGGGCACCGGTGCTCAGGAAGGATATAATGGAACTAGAGAGAGTACAAAGGAGGGCAACAAAATTAATAAAGGGGATGGGAGAACTACAATACCCAGATAGATTAGCGAAATTAGGATTATTTAGTCTAGAAAAAAGACGACTGAGGGGCGATCTAATAACCATGTATAAGTATATAAGGGGACAATACAAATATCTCGCTGAGGATCTGTTTATACCAAGGAAGGTGACGGGCACAAGGGGGCATTCTTTGCGTCTGGAGGAGAGAAGGTTTTTCCACCAACATAGAAGAGGATTCTTTACTGTTAGGGCAGTGAGAATCTGGAATTGCTTGCCTGAGGAGGTGGTGATGGCGAACTCAGTCGAGGGGTTCAAGAGAGGCCTGGATGTCTTCCTGGAGCAGAACAATATTGTATCATACAATTATTAGGTTCTGTAGAAGGACGTAGATCTGGGTATTTATTATGATGGAATATAGGCTGAACTGGATGGACAAATGTCTTTTTTCGGCCTTACTAACTATGTTACTATGTTACTATGTTACAAGGGTAACAGGAGAAATTGGACCCCAGTAATTGTTGCGCAGTTTATCCTGAGTATGCTGGTACCCCATATGTGGGGGTAAACCACTGTTTGGGCACACGTCGGGGCTCGGAAGTGAGGGAGCACCATTTGACTTTTTGAATACGAGATTGGCTGGAATCAATGGTGGCGCCATGTTGCGTTTGGAGACCCCTGATGTGCCTAAACAGTGGAAACCCCTCAATTCTACCTCCAACACTAACCCCAACACCCCCCTAACCCTAATCCCAACTGTAGCCATAACCCTAACCACAACCCTAATTCCAACCCTAACTCTAAGGCTATGTGCCCACGTTGCGGATTCGTGTGAGATTTTTCATCATCATTTTTGAAAAATCCGCGGGTAAAAGGCACTGCGTTTTACCTGCGGATTTTCCGCGGATTTCCAGTGTTTTTTGTGTGGATATCACCTGCGGATTCCTATTGAGGAACAGGTGTAAAACGCTGCGGAATCCGCACAAAGAATCCGCACAAAGAATTGACATGCTGCGGAAATTCCAAGCAGCGTTTCCGCGCGGTATTTTCCGCACCATGGGCACAGCGGATCCGCAGCCAAATCCGCACCGTGTGCACATAGCCTAATTCTAAAGGTATGTGCACACGCTGCGGATCCATGAGTTTACAGTTCAATGTAAACCTATGGGAAGCAAAAATCGCTGTACACATGCTGCGGAAAAACTGCACGGAAACGCAGCGGTTTACATTCCGCAGCATGTCACTTCTTTGTGCGGATTCCGCAGCAGTTTTACAACTGCTCAAATAGAAAATCGCAGTTGTAAAACCGCAGTGAAATGTGCAGAAAAAAACGCGGTAAATCCGCCATAAATCCGCAGCGGTTTAGCACTGCGGATTTATCAAATCCGCAGCGGAAAAATCCGCAGAGGACCAGAATACGTGTGCACATACCAAAACCCTAACCTTAGCCCTAACCCTAGCCCTAACCCTAGCCCTAAACCTACCCCTACCCCTAACCCGAGCCTTAACCCTACCCCTAACCCTACCCCTAACCCTACCCCTAACCCTAACCCTAGCCCTAACCCTAACCCTATTCTAACATTAGTGGAAAAAAAAAATTCTTTATTTTTTTATTGTCCCTACCTATGGGGGTGACAAAAGGGGGGGGGTCATTTATTATTTTTTTTATTTTGATCACTGAGATATAACGTATCTCAGTGATCAAAATGCACTTTGGAACGAATCTGCCAGCCGGCAGATTCGGCGGGCGCACTGCGCATGCGCCCGCCATTTTGGAAGATGGCGGCGCCCAGGGAGAAGACGGACGGACCCCGGCAGGATCGGTAAGTATGATGGGGTGGGGGGGAGCACGGGGGGGTGGAACGGAGCACGGAGGGGGGTGGATCGGAGTGCAGGGGGGGTGATTGGAGCACGGGTAGGGTGATTGGAGCACGGGGGGAGCGGACAAGAGCACTGGGGGGAGCGGACAGGAGGACGGAGGGGAGCCGGAGCAGTGTACCGGACAGATCGGAGGGCTGGGGGGGCGATCGGTGGGGTGGGGTGGGGGCACATTAGTGTTTAATTAATTATTTTTTCTATAAAATAGTTTTTATCGTATTAAAGCGCCAAAACATAAAAAAATTATATAAATGAGGTATCGCTGTAATCGTACTGACCCAAAGAATAAAACTGCTTCATCAATTTTACCAAACGCGGAACGGTATAAACGCCTCCCCCAAAAGAAATTCATGAATAGCTGGTTTTTGGTCATTCTGCCTCACAAAAATTGGAATAAAAAGCAATCAAAAAATGTCACATGCCCGAAAATGTTACCAATAAAAACGTAAACTCGTCCCACAAAAAACAAGACCTCACATGACTCTGTGGACCAAAATATGGAAAAATTATAGCTCTCAAAATGTGGTAACGCAAAAAATATTTTTTGCAATAAAAAGCGTCTTTCAGTGTGTGACGGCTGCCAATCATAAAAATCCGCTAAAAAACCCGCTCTAAAAGTAAATCAAACCCCCCTTCATCACCCCCTTAGTTACGGAAAAATTAAAAAAATGTATTTATTTCCATTTTCCCGTTAGGGCTAGGGTTAGGGTTAGGGCTAGGGTTAGGGCTAGGGTTAGGGCTAGGGTTAGGGCTAGGGTTAGGGTTAGGGCTAGGGTTAGGGCTAGGGTTAGGGCTAGGGTTAAGGCTACAGTTAGGTTTGGGGCTAAAGTTAGGGTTAGGGTTGGGGCTAAAGTTACGGTTAGGGTTTAGATTACATTTACGGTTGGGAATAGGGTTGGGATTAGGGTTAGGGGTGTGTCAGGGTTAGAGGTGTGGTTAGGATTACCGTTGGGATTAGGGTTAGTGGTGTGTTTGGATTAGGGTTTCAGTTATAATTGGGGGGTTTCCACTGTTTAGGCACATCAGGGACTCTCCAAATGCGACATGGCGTCCGATCTCAATTCCAGCCAATTTTGCGTTGAAAAAGTAAAACAGTGCTCCTTCCATTCCGAGCTCTCCCGTATGCCCAAACAGGGGTTTACCCCAACATATGGGGTATCAGCGTATTTAGGACAAATAGGACAACAACATTTGGGGTCCAATTTCTCCTGATACCCTTGGGAAAATACAAAACTGGGGCTAAATAATAATTTTTGTGGGAAAAAAAAGATTTTTTATTTTCACGGCTCTGCGTTATAAACTGTAGTAAAACACTTGGGGGCTCAAAGTTCTCACAACACATCTAGATAAGTTCCTTGGGGGTCTAGTTTCCAATATGGGGTCACTTGTGGGGGGTTTCTACTGTTTAGGTACATTAGGGGCTCTGCAAACGCAATGTGACGCTTGCAGACCATTCCATCTAAGTCTGCATTCCAAATGGCGCTCCTTCCCTTCCGAGCACTCCCATGCGCCCAAACGGTGGTTCCCCTCCACATATGGGGTATCAGCGTACTCAGGACAATTTGGAAAACAACTTTTGGGGTCGAATTTCTCCTGTTACCCTCGGGAAAATACAAAACTGGGGGCTAAAAAATAATTTTTGGGGGAAAGTTTTTTGTTTTATTTTCACGGCTCTGCGTTATAAACTGTAGTGAAACACTTGGGGGTTTGAAGCTCTCACAACACATCTAGATGAGTTCCTTAGGGGGTCTACTTTCCAAAATGGTGTCACTTGTGGGGGGTTTCTACTGTTTAGGTACATTAGGGGCTCTGCAAACGCAATGTGACGCCTGCAGACCATTCCGTCTAAGTCTGCATTCCAAATGGCACTCCTTCCCTTCCGAGCCCTCCCATGCGTCCAAACGGTGGTTCCCCCCCACATATGGGGTATCAGCACACTCAGGACAAATTGGACAACAACTTTTGGAGTCCAATTTCTCCTGTTTCCCTCGGGAAAATACAAAACTGGGGGCTAAAATATAATTTTTGTGGGAAAAAAATGTGTGTTTTATTTTTACGGCTCTGCATTATAAACTTCTGTGAAGCACTTGGTGGGTCAAAGTGCTCACCACACCTCTAGATAAGTTCCTTAGGGGGTCTACTTTCCAAAATGGTGTCACTTGTGGGGGGTTTCAATGTTTAGGCACATCAGTGGCTCTCCAAACGCAACATGGTGTCCCATCTCAATTCCTGTCAATTTTGCATTGAAAAGTCAAACCGCGCTCCTTCCCTTCTGAGCTCTCCCATGCGCCCAAACAGTGGTTTACCCCCACATATGGGGTATCAGCGTACTCAGGACAAATTGTACAACAACTTTTGGGGTCCAATTTCTTCTCTTACCCTTGGGACAATAAAAAATTGGGGCGAAAATATATTTTTTGTGAAAAAATATGATTTTTTATTTTTACGGTTCTGCATTATAAACTTTTGTAAAGCACTTGGTGGGTCAAAGTGCTCACCACACCTCTAGATAAGTTCCTTAGGGGGTCTACTTTCCAAAATGGTTTCACTTGTGGGGGGTTTCAATGTTTAGGCACATGAGGGGCTCTCCAAATGCAACATGGTGTCCCATCTCGATTCCAGTCAATTTTGCATTGAAAAGTCAAATGGCGCTCCTTCGCTTCCAAGCTCTGTCATGCGCCCAAACAGTGGTTTACCCCCACATATGGGGTATCGGTGTACTCAGGACAAATTGTACAACAACTTTTGGGGTCCATTTTCTCCTGTTACCCTTGGTAAAATAAAACAAATTGGAGCTGATTAAATTTTTTGTGAAAAAAAGTTAAATGTTCATTTTTTATTTAAACATTCCAAAAATTCCTGTGAAGCACCAGAATGGTTACTAAACTTCTAGAATATGGTATTCAGCACCTTGAGGGGTGCAGTTATTAGAAGGGTGTCACAATTGGGTATTTTCTATCATATACACCCCTCAAAATAACTTCAAATGAGATGTGGTCCCTAAAAAAAAATGGTGTTGTAAAAATGAGAAATTGCTGGTCAACTTTTAACCCTTATAACTCCCTAACAAAAAAAAATTTGGGTTCCAAAATTGTGCTGATGTAAAGTAGACATGTGTGAAATGTTACTTATTAAGTATTTTGTGTGACATATCTCTGTGATTTAATTGCATAAAAATTCAAAGTTGGAAAATTGCGAAATTTTCAACATTTTCACCAAATTTCCATTTTTTTCACAAATAAACGCAGGTAATATCAAAGAAATTTTACCAATATCATGAAGTACAATATGTCTCGACAAAACAGTGTCAGAATCACTGGGATCCGTTGAAGCATTCCAGAGTTATAACCTCATAAAGGGACAGTGGTCAGAATTGTAAAAATTGGCCCGGTAATTAACGTGCAAACCACCCTTGGGGTAAAGGGGTTAAATACAGAATATAAGACCACTAGATGGTGGCCCGATTCTAACGCATTGGCTATTCTAGGATATGCATGTCCACATAGTATATTGCACAGCCCACGTAGTATATTGCCCAACCACGTAGCATATTGCCCAGACACGTAATATATTACCCAGTCACGTAGTATATTGCCCAGCCACGTAGTATATTGCCCAGCCACATAGTATATTTCCCAGCCACGTAGTATATTGCCCAGTGACGTAGTATATTGCCCTGCCACGTAGTATATTGCTCTGCCACGTAGTATATCGCCTAGCCACGTAGTATATTGCCCAGCCACGTAGTATATTGCCCAGTTATGTAGTATATTACCCAGTGACGTAGTATATTGCCCAGCCACATAGTATATTGCCCAGCGACGCAGTATATTGCACAGCGACGTAGTATACAGCACAGACACATAGTATACTGCCCAGTCACGTAGTATATTGGCCAGTCACATAGTATATTGCCCAGCCATGTATGTAACAGGTTAAAAAATAAAAAAGAAACATATACTCACCCGTCGAGGGTTCCTTGTAGTCCTGTCGCCTGTGTGCGGCTATTAACCCTATTGCGCAGCTATTAACCCTGTGTGATCAACTTTTTAAACCTGGGACTGGAAGCTGCCGCGTGCACCGCACACAGGCGACAGGACTACAAGGGACCCTCGAAGGGTGAGTATATGTTTCTTTTTTATTTTTTAACCTGTTACATACATGGCTGGGCAATATACTATGTGACTGGCCAATATACTACGTGACTGGGCAGTAACACTGGCATTAACGCTGTGTGAGGGCTGACTGGATGACTGGAGGGGAGTATCGAGCGGGCACTGACTGCGGGGAGGAAGGAGTGGCCATATTGCCGCGGGACTGTGGCCGTCGCTGATTGGTCGTGGCAATGGTCGTGGGCGTTTTGCCATGACCAATCAGCGACTTGGATTCCATGACAGAGGCCGCGACCAATGAATATCCATGACAGAAGGACAGAAGGACAGACAGAAGGACAGACAGAAAGACGGAAGTGACCCTTAGACAATTATATAGTAGATTTTGACTTTGCATAAAATTTATGAACCGCTTTGAAGAATTTGGAGCAAAAAAGTCAGCAAATATCACAAAATAAAAAAAAAAGAAAAGAGAAAAATGTGAATGGGGCCCTAAATGTTGATGGTTTCCCGTAGTATTGATGATGAACCTGGTTCATCTTTTTGGATACAATTTTCATCCTGTGTTCATTAAAATCATGAAGAGTCCTCCGTCCACTCAGCCCAGAACACATTATTATTTATTTCTTTAGATGTAGAATATGTCTCCTACAGCATGACTTTTATTAGGATTTGTTCAGCCCTATGAAATGATTACACGCGAACGTTTCTTCATTTAATCGGATATGTCATGTTGTTTACCAGGCAGTGTGATTTCTCCTGTAAAAGAACAGGTGCAGGATGTATTTTGCACAGCCTGATCTGAAAAGATTCGGTTTTAATGTAGCATATCTTTGAACATAAGAGCTAGTGTTCCTGGTATTTAGAGAAGCTAATCCCGGCAAATGTTTATTCCAGCAAACAGCGGGACGACAGCATTCATCTGTGCAGGAAAACACACCAGTGAATTTCAACCTATTTGCCTATAAATACTTTTTGTGTCTTTGAATGCCCCCTTCCTTCCTTGCTGTGAGCTGAGTCTGAACGTAATAACATTTATATTAAATCTACCTTGTTTATTCCTTAATTATACAGTACATTGAGCATTGCGAATAGAAAATTGGCCTCGGCTTGTCTGTGTCACTGTGTCTCTTTACCCACAATGATCAAATAATATCACTGGACGTCGCTCGAAATTCATACTTAACGTGTGCCAGGGACTCAGTAAGACGTTCCTTTATTGTTTAGGTTTCATAGTGGCTGCTCAAGGTTTGCAATGTACTAGAATCTGTATGTTGGTTGCAGTCCAGAGACAGGCTTCAATGAAAATAAGGCTTGAGATGACATATTCCTTGCACATTCTTCTTTTAGTACATAATTAAAAGGGATTTCTATATCTTTCTAAACTGGTGTTGACTAATGAGAGTACAGTGATGTAGAATACAGCAAAATGAAAAACACCCGAGAATGGAGATCTCAATAGAGAATATCTTGAATTGTTTTGTTCCAAAATTACCCCTTGCTATGTGCAGGATTGGCAAAAAAACCCTCTACCTCTTCATTCAGCAAAACCTGCATGAAGATGGACCCAAACAGCCTTCAAAGTCCAAAATTCTACATTTCGCATTTGGGTAAGTATACAGTTGAACAAGTCATCCTAATATTCTGTATTTGGCGCTAATTGGATCCGTGTCTTTGGGTATGTGCACACCAAGTATTTCTAAAAGTTTCTCCAAATCATCATTAAAAATGTGAATACCCTCAAAAACTTCAAGTTTCTGCTCAGTTAACTCTCTAAAAACACAGCACAAAGACTCCAGATCAATCAAAGCTTTTTCACCAGATTTCTGTCGAAAAAAGCTTTGTAAATTGAAAATTTTCAGCACAAAAAATTGTGTCTTTTAAAATATTCATACTATTCTCACCCAAGCTCGAATAAAGTGGGCAGAGCTGGGATGTGATGACCCCCCGCTCTTCAAATTCATGATTCCCTATGTCATAAATCTTACTCCATTTCCTGTAGATGCACAATGAGGTGCACAGCACCATGTGCTTTGCCTGATTCATTGAGAGGCATGAACCTCTAAGTGAATCAGGAACATCTGCTCCATCATGTCCCCTCATCAACATCTGTGAGAGAATTGCTAGTCTTGATGAATCAGGGCCTACATGCATGCATAATCCAACAAGTCCATAAATTTTGATTTGTGGTGAATACATTTGTGCTAATCTCAATTCTTTAAAGGCTGTAATTGCTTGTAAGATACATGTGGAGGAGAGGAGAAAGTGAGCCCCACTGGCCAATAGAGCTTACCCTTTACAGACACAAGAGAGAGCGAGAGGACCCTGCTGACCATAAGAGATTACACCCTACAGAAATGAGATACTTACCCAGTGACTCTAGAGATGGAATATGACTCTGCTGTACAAAGTGTGCTCTGCTATGACACGCTGATCTGTGATGACCAGGGTACTGACCAGCACTGTACAACATATGATAATTCACTAGATGTTATAGCTGCAGGGCATTATGAGGAGGCCCGCGCCGCTACGAAAAAGACATTAGCCCACTCTCCGATGTTTCAGCAGTGTGGGAAATGGTGCTGGAAAGCTTTTTTTCCAACCACAAATCAAATCTCAAAATGTTCACATTTGAGAGAAACCACAAATTTCTGGAAATTCAACTTGAGCTAGATCCTCCATGGATCCATCTGCTCATCCCTAAATGCTATTGATCTCTTTTAAGTTATTTTACCAGTCAACAATACTGATTGCACCATAAAGATTACCAAATGGGGCTGGAGACAGTGGGCGGTAACCCTGATGAAGGAGTGCGTAACACTTTGAAACGCGTAGGTTAGAATTGGCCCTACTGAGGCTCCATAGGCCAGTGACGTCACTCACTGCTCTGCAGTGTCGGCCATTTTCCACGTGTATCCAGGGACGCCTCCGGCCGGGACGTCTCTGGCGCTACACGTAGCATTCGCAGTCTCACCTTCAGTACCCACAGCCACCGATATCGGCTAACACTGGTACATGCATACTCACCTTCCAAGCGGACGGGAACTGCCTCCTGACACAACGGACACCTGGGTGTGCAGGTCCGGTATCTGAACCTGAAGCAAGCAGCCCAGCCGCTCAACGATCAGCCGCTCAACGATCTCTACACGGCTGCATCCAGTAGGTAATAGAATATCATTAGTTACCACCTACTGTTGCGGTATAGTATTATTACAACACAGGCTCAGTAGGAGAGCCACAATTAGCTATACTACGCATATAGAGGATCAATGCATCCCTTCTCTTCTGAGCATATAATAACCGGCAAACTGGACAAATAGTAGTGGCTGCCGCCCACGATCATAAGGAGTTTCTATCTGTCACACTAGGATCACGGACGGGAACCAGTCCTAGCCACTTGTAGCGTGGTATTTCCAATTGTTCTATATTGGTTTTTCTTACTTTTTTGTCGGATTGGGCACATTATCCGACTGAGATACCAGCGGCACTTGTGTAGCTTACACCTGTAGTTATAGCGCCAGTGTATTTTTTCGTTAAAAGATTACCAAATGATCTAATATTCTGGATTATTGGATAGCCATAAAAAACATTATAAAAAGATAGGGAACCTCAGGGGAGACAGTCTTAAATAAAATACTCATACAATATAAGCCATTATGGAGTGGAGATAGATGGTAAACAAATAGCTGGGAAGGTGCACTCAAATGTTTGGCTATGATAAGGTTTCACCGAGCGCATGCAAACTTGGACTGGCCCACGGGAGAGCAGGAGAATCCTGCAGTGGGCCCCTGTGCAATAGTGGGTCACTACTCTGTTATATGATCAGTACTTGACACAATATACTTGAATCACTATGTACAGACATATGGCCGGGTTTAGACGAGTGCATGAAAAATTGTCCTATTTTCATAAAAAACTTGGATGTTCATCATTGATATCATACATATTCCGTCCATGTGCCATCTGAGTGTCACCATATATCTGTTTTTACAACTGTATTGCATCCATTTTTATACATCAACATTTTAAAATGGACATGATAAAATACAGTTTTCTAGGTTAGCAATGGAAATGTATTCATAAAATTTGGGAGCTATAGATGTTCTGTATGGAATCAGATTTTTTTACACACTCAATAGATGTTTGGGCTCACGTGGTGAAGTGGACTCACTAAGCCCCTGGTCCGGGTGAGTACACAGACCCCGAGCGTTTGTGCAGCTGACAGGATGAGACATGGGGAGCGAAGACAAGATACCCTCAGGAACGTTGGGAACTACAGGATGAATGAAGCAAAGTCACCCTGAACAGAAGCCAGTAACACGGTGTGCACATGAGAAGTAGTGTAACAAGCTAAGGTCAAGTATAACAATCCGACGATTCAGTTGTGTGTCCTAATGAGCTTTATAAGGGAGATGCTGACATACACTGGGCAACCTGAAAAGCCTGATGTGGAACACAACAGAGGGTAGTGCATTGAGGTGAAGGGAGCAGAACCCAAACCTGGGATAGTGAGTTATAATTGAATTGTATAAACGAGTCTCATCTGATATACAGAAGAGAATAGAGCATGCTTCAATCTATTTCACACAGACTCAGTCCTTCCAACAAAAACTGTCAACTGAATCATCATACTGAATTATACAATCCGATTGATGCAACAGGTGCCCAATTTTTAATCGGACAGCACACAGTTGTAAAATTCTCTTCTCTTTTGAAGCTCTAAGTTTAAACCTTTTGGTAGCATTCACACACGCATTGTTTCACAGTTTTGGTCCAAACACTTGCAGTTTTTATTGTTTTCCACAGGTTGCCCAGCACCAAAACAAACTTGTAACCATGAATCCCTAGCCTTGTCCAGGCTCTAACTAAACCTAACAGACCCTAGTTACACATACACGGCTGAGCTGGCCCCGGCTAGATAAAACAGGGCAGCTATTGTTCATAGCAACCACTGATGCTTGCAGTTCTCTGCACATGGACTGTGCATTGACTCATGATTAGTGATGAGTGAATATACTCGTTACTCGAGATTTCCCGAGCACGCTCGGGTGTCCTCCGAGTATTTTTTAGTGCTCGGAGATTTAGTTTTTATCACCTCAGCTGAATGATTTACAGCTATTAGCCAGGTTAGGTACATGTGGAGGTTGCCTGGTTGCTAGGGAATCCCCACATCAAGCAGGCTAGTAGCTGTAAATCATCCAGCTGCGGCGAAGAAAACTTAATCTCCGAGCACTAAAAAATACTCGGAGGACACCCAAGCGTGCTCGGGAAATCTCGAGTAATGAGTATATTCGCTCATCATTACTCATGATCACATATGTCAGTGCAGGCTCACCTGATGTAAGTATTCGGACAGAAATCCGAGAGTGGACCCTCTGGGTCGTGACTCTAGAGCCCCCGGGGTCGAGCGGACCAGATGGAATCACCCCCTATACAGGGAGTGTTAGGAGCAGGACCTCGGGGGAATGGAGATACAACAGCTAGAGCCAAAGGGACGACCCAAAATAAAGAAGGAAACCACAGGCTATAAGGATGGCAGGGAATAATAGGAAAACAAGACTTAACTGAAAGAATGTCTGGAACACGGAACGGCAGGACTCAGCAGGAACACGGACCGGCAGGATACAACAGGAACACGGACTGGCGGGATACAGCAGGAACACGGACAGGCAGGATACAGCAGGAACACGGGCTGGCAGGACACAGCAGGAACACGGACTGGCAGGATACAGCAGGAACACGGACTGGCAGAATACAGCAGGAACACGGACAGGCAGGATACAGCAGGAACACGGACTGGCAGAATACAGCAGGAACACGGACTGGGAGGATACAGCAGGAACACGGACTGGCAGGATACAGCAGGAACACGGACTGGCAGGATACAACAGGAACACGGACTGGCAGGATACAGAGACAAAGCAAGGACTGGACTGAGAAAAGACACTGGTACAGGGGAGCCTAGGGCATAGGGACACTGACGGCAGACAGTGCACCTACAAAGCAAAGGCGTCTTACCTAGGAAGACGCCGGGAAGAAATACCCGATGGGCGCCGCCATGTTGGGGCGGAGCCACCGGGTCGCGACCTCCCAGAAGGCTCAGCGACGGGGGAGACGCGACCGCGCATGCGCGAAGAGACCAGACGCCGAGAGCCGGCGAAGGAGGAGGCAGAGCGGCACGGGACAGGATCGTGAGCGCGCCGAGGGATGGGAGAAGCCGGGTAAGTATGTGCGGGCGTGACAGTACCCCCCTCCTTAGTCCCCCTCCTTTTAAGGCTAGAAAGGAATCTTTTCATGATAAGGGGAGCGTTGATGTTCTCTCGGGGCTCCCAGGACCTCTCCTCAGGGCCAAATCCCTCCCAATCAATCAAAAAATAAGTTTTACCCCTAACTACTTTTTTGGCAAGAATATCTTTAACATTAAAGATTCCATCAGAAGTACAGAGCTGAGGAGAGGAAGAGGTAGCGGAGTGAAAACAATTAAAGACTGCGGGTTTAAGAAGAGACACATGGAAGGCATTGGGGATGCGCAAAGAGGCAGGTAGCTTCAACTTATAAGAGACATCATTAATGCGACTCAAGATAGGAAAAGGACCAATGTAGCGAGGACCCAGTTTGTAAGAGGGAATTTTAAGCTTGATATAGCGAGAGGAGAGCCAAACTTTATCACCCGGAGAATATGGCGGAGCATCCAAACGCTTCTTGTCAGCAAACCTTTTCATATTAAGGCTAGCTTTCTCAAGAGCCACTTTGGTCTCATTCCAAATCGTAGAGAATTCCCGGGACAAGAAATCCGCTGCCGGTACCCCCGAGGAAAGAGAAACAGGAAGAGGAATGTTCGGATGTTGACCATAGACTACGAAAAAGGGAGATTTGGAGGAAGAGTCGCTGGGAAGATTGTTGTAAGAGAATTCAGCCCAAGGGAGAAGAGAGACCCAGTCATCTTGGTGTGCATTGGTGAAGTGTCGCAGATATGTAGTCAGAACTTGATTAACTCGCTCCACTTGTCCGTTGGACTGAGGGTGATAGGCGGAAGAGAAGTCCAAGTTAACCTTTAATAGACTGCAGAGAGCTCTCCAAAAACGTGAGGTAAATTGTACTCCACGGTCTGAGACAATATGATGTGGAAAACCATGAAGACGGAAGACTTGGTGTAAAAAGATCTTTGCCAACTCAGGAGCGGAAGGCAGACCAGGCAAAGCGATGAAGTGAGCCATTTTAGAGAACCGATCTGCAACAACCAAGATGACAGAGCAATTCAAGGAAGAAGGTAGATCAGTGATGAAGTCCATAGCGATATGACTCCATGGAACGGAAGGCACAGGCAGAGGATGCAGGAGACCGGAGGGAAGCTGCCTAGGGACTTTATTTTTAGCACAAGAAGGACAAGAAGCGATGAATTTGGTGACGTCTTGACGGAGAGATGGCCACCAGTAGTGCCGAGAGATAAGAGACAGTGTCTTCTTGACTCCTACATGTCCTGCAATTTTGGAGGAGTGACCCCAACGTAAAACTCTCTCCTTGTCTTGATTAGCCACAAGAGTCTTGCCAGGAGGAGTAGGAATCACTCTTAGAGGAGCAAGACTGACGATCCTCGCAGGATCAATGATGTGAGCCGGAGAATCCTCCATGTCCTGAGGTTGAAAGGATCTCGAAAGAGCATCTGCTTTGACATTCTTATTTCCAGGTCGGAAATGAAGTTCAAACTCAAATCGTCCGAAGAATAAAGACCATCTGGCTTGTCGTGGATTTAGTCTTTGGGCAGACTGAATATAGGCCAGATTCTTGTGGTCAGTGTAAATGATGAATGGATGAAGAGACCCTTCAAGAAGATAACGCCATTCTTCCAAGGCTAGCTTGATAGCCAATAGCTCCTTATCCCCTATAGAGTAGTTACGCTCAGGAGCGGAAAAAGTTTTAGAAAAGAAACCACAGGTCACCAAACGTCCGGACGAAGATCTTTGCAAAAGTACTGCTCCAGCTCCAATAGAAGATGCGTCGACCTCAAGGACAAACGGTCTATTAGCATCAGGACGATGAAGCACAGGGGCCGTAGCGAAACTTTGTTTAAGGGACAAAAAAGACTCCAGCCTCAGGGGTCCAAAGGCTGGAATTGACTCCCTTGCGAACTAGGGCAGAGATAGGCTTGGTCATGGAAGAAAAATGAGGAATAAATTGTCTATAGTAGTTGGCAAAGCCAAGAAAACGTTGGATTGCTTTTGTTCCAAGAGGACGAGGCCAATTCAGGACAGCAGAAACCTTCTCTGGATCCATCTCTAAGCCAGATCTTGAGACAATATACCCAAGGAAGGGAAGAGAGGACTGTTCAAAGACGCACTTTTCAATCTTAGCGAACAGATGATTCTCTCTTAGCCTTTGCAGGACTCGGCGGACATCTCGCCTGTGAGTGGAGAGATCCGGAGAGAAGATGAGGATGTCGTCAAGGTAAACCACGACTGAGGAGTAGAGAAGATCCCGAAATACATCGTTCACAAATTCCTGGAAAACCGCGGGGGCGTTGCAGAGACCAAACGGCATAACCAAGTATTCGTAGTGACCGTCACGAGTATTGAAGGCGGTCTTCCACTCATCGCCTGCACGAATACGAACCAGATTGTATGCGCCACGTAGATCTAATTTGGTAAAGATTTGCGCACCCCGAAGACGGTCGAAGAGTTCCGGAATGAGTGGCAGAGGATATTTGTTCTTCACCGTGATGTTGTTTAGGCCTCGATAATCAATGCAGGGACGGAGGGAACCGTCTTTCTTCTTCACGAAAAAAAACCCTGCTCCGGCCGGAGAAGAAGACTTGCGGATGAAACCTTTAGCAAGATTTTCTTGAATGTACTCAGACATAGCTTGAGTCTCAGCAGGAGAGAGAGGATAGATTCTGCCCCTGGGCGGGTTAGTTCCAGGCACGAGATCTATGGGACAATCATAGAGACGGTGAGGCGGAAGCTCCTCAGCCTCCTTCTTGTTGAAGACATCAGAAAAAGCGCTGTAGACAGAGGGTAAGGCGGGAAAGGAAGAAGAAGGAGAAGAATTAGAGGAATATCCCACAGGACGCACCGGCAGCAGACAACGTTCCCGACAAAGCTCACCCCAGCGCAAGATATTACCATTGCGCCAATCTAAAATGGGCTCGTGGCTCCGTAACCAAGGAAGACCTAAGAGCATAGGATGAGACAGACCCGCTAAAACATAAAATGCAATTCTCTCCTTGTGCAGAGCCCCAACCTGAAGTTCCACCTCAAGTGTCACTTGAGTAATGGTCTCCTGTAAAGGTTTACCATCCTCAGATGCTAGAATCACAGGAGCCTCTAAGGTTCTGACTGGAACGGAGAATTTCAAAACCTCTTCCAACCTAATAAAATTCCCCGCAGCGCCCGAATCCACATACGCATCCAGAGAAACGCCCTTGCCCGCAATATGCAAAAGAACGGACAAAGTAAGGGGTTGAGAGGAATCACACACACCTAGGGAGGCCTCTCTTACCTGACCTAGGCGGAGGAGTTTTCCGGACGTTCAGGGCAAGAGCGCAATAAATGAGCAGCACTTCCGCAGTAAAAACATAACCCCTGAGTGCGCCTCTCTTTACGACGTTGTTCGGACATTTTAAGACGGTCCACTTGCATAGGTTCCGGTGCGGACGCCTGAGAGGAGGTTCTAGGCTGTGGACTGAGTGGCTTACGGGTGGCAGAAGAAGGATGAAGAGACCTCCGCTCGCGAGCGCGTTCTTGGAACCGAAGGTCAATACGGGTCGCTAAGGAAATTAATTCCTCCAAAACCGTAGGGGTGTCCCGACCAGCTAACTCATCCTTTATGCGCCCAGAGAGACCCCGCCAGAAAGCACCCACCAACGCCTCATTGTTCCAGCCCAAGTCAGAGGAGAGGGTGCGGAACTGAATAGCGTACTGGCCTACGGATAACGATCCCTGATGGAGAGAGAATAGGGCTTCAGTTGTAGAGGCCAGTCGTCCAGGTTCGTCAAAGACAAGACGGAAAGTCTCCAAAAATTCAGACAACCGGGAGACTAGGGGATCGTCTCGCTCCCAGAGTGGATTAACCCATGCCAAGGCGTCACCCTCTAGATGGGAAATCAAAAACGCAACTTTGGACCGATCCGTCGGGTAATGCTGGGGCAGAAGCTCAAAGTGAAGACGGCATTGGTTTAGAAATCCTCGGCAGGACTTAGGATCCCCATTGTACCGAGGCGGTTTAGCCAAGCGGGGTGGAGGGTGGGAAGCAGGAGCAGACGTAGAAGCGGCTGTCTGGATGGAAAGCAGCCGATCGTCAATAGAAGACATATAACTAAGTATATGGGCCTGGGTGTCACGCTGCTGAGCTAACTCTTGCTGTAAGCCAATGAGCAGAGCGGCGTTGCCAGGATCGGAGGACTGGAGCGTGGACAAACGAGAATCCATAGCCTTCATAAAGGACATCATACGGGACTGATTCTCCCGCAAAAAGAGTAGCTCTTTTTGCGTAGCAGAGGCCCCAGCGGGGTCCATGGCCTTTGCTTCCTGTAAGTATTCAGACAGAAATCCGAGAGTGGACCCTCTTGGTCGTGACTCTAGAGCCCCCGGGGTCGAGCGGACCAGATGGAATCACCCCCTATACAGGGAGTGTTAGGAGCAGGACCTCGGGGGAATGGAGACACAACAGCTAGAGCCAAAGGGATGACCCAAAATAAAGAAGGAAACCACAGGCTATAAGGATGGCAGGGAATAATAGGAAAACAAGACTTAACTGAAAGAATGTCTGGAACACGGAACGGCAGGACTCAGCAGGAACACGGACCGGCAGGATACAACAGGAACACGGACTGGCGGGATACAGCAGGAACACGGACAGGCAGGATACAGCAGGAACACGGGCTGGCAGGACACAGCAGGAACACGGACTGGCAGGATACAGCAGGAACACGGACTGGCAGAATACAGCAGGAACACGGACAGGCAGGATACAGCAGGAACACGGACTGGCAGAATACAGCAGGAACACGGACTGGGAGGATACAGCAGGAACACGGACTGGCAGGATACAGCAGGAACACGGACTGGCAGGATACAACAGGAACACGGACTGGCAGGATACAGAGACAAAGCAAGGACTGGGCTGAGAAAAGACACTGGTACAGGGGAGCCTAGGGCATAGGGACACTGACGGCAGACAGTGCACCTACAAAGCAAAGGCGTCTTACCTAGGAAGACGCCGGGAAGAAATACCCGATGGGCGCCGCCATGTTGGGGTGGTGCCACCGGGTCGCGACCTCCCAGAAGGCTCAGCGACGGGGGAGACGCGACCGCGCATGCGCGAAGAGACCAGACGCCGAGAGCCGGCGAAGGAGGAGGCAGAGCGGCGCGGGACAGGATCGTGAGCGCGCCGAGGGATGGGAGAAGCCGGGTAAGTATGTGCGGGCGTGACACCTGAATAGATAATAGTACTTTCTCCAGCAGCAAACTTCATACACAAAAGAGGCATGATCCCATCAGTTGCAGTATTCCCTACAGTCCAAGCTTCAGCAGCTTCCAGTGTGAAACACACTTAACAGGTTGCAGCTTTCACACGGTTCTCTGAAGCTCTCACAAAGAGACTGCTTAACGCAGTCTCCATTCAGAGAGATATACCAGCATGTCTCTCTCAGCTAAAGCTTACATTTTGGCTGGTCACTCACCAGTAGCACAATCAACTCTGCTCAATATCCAGCAGATTAACACTCCCTCAGGAGAATGCCAGTCCATGAAGCTACTTCTTGGTTCTTAGCAAGACCCTACAGGTGTATCTAATCAAGTACCTGCAGAGCTGGGTTTAACCCTGTCCTCAGCTGTGCTACATATCCAACCCCTCTGCCCAAATCTGAGGGCTGCGCACCATCTGACAGCCAACAGCAGGTCACTCTACCAAAACTGATTAATGTCTCCCAGCTCCTGGGAAACACCATTCACACAGTTCACACAAGGCTCTGCTACTTACAGATTACAAGCATGCTATTTACAGATTATAAGATGTTACCTGCAGATGACATGCAATGCTCTGTCACCTACAGACTACACACAATACCTGCAACATGCAATCAGTCCAATACTACGAGCATCCTCATAATACTTGCCCAAGTATCATACTGCTCTGCAGACACGCAGCTTCACACAGTGCAAACAGCACTACCAATGCCAAGACATAAAAAGGTTCCAAACTCATTACACACAGTGTTATACATTGCTGTACAAAGTCCTGCACACTGCACACAGTCGTATACATGGTAAACCTTGTGTACATCACAGCACATCATGTGACTTTGTCACCACACATCTTGTGACCTTGTCACCATACATAACGTGACCTTTGTTACTACAGCTGACTCCTGGCAGCAAACAGGTCTACTTGCTGTTTCCACTTAAGTCCCAAAGTCCCATAGCATTCAACAAGTCTTTACCCACTCCCAATTTGTGGGACACAGAACCACAGTCTACGTGCACATAAACCTGAACCATGTGATAGTTCAAGGCGTCGTCATCAATACACCTTACCTTCACCCCAGGGACTGAAAAATGCAGTGTTTCTCAACGCAGTGATCCAGAACACTGCCCCCATCCCTTATGGGAAATATGCAAATGCATGTAAAGTAAGCTGTAAATGCATGTAAAGAAACAGCTGTCTGTGGATGGATACCATGCTTGGCATAGGTGGTTTTCCTTTATTGGATGTTTTCCTTTATTGGATGCTGCCCTTCCTGTGGTTGTTCCTTCCCGGGGAAAGGCCTGGCTATTCATTGCTTGCGTTGAGAAACACGTGATGGTGTCTCCGCAGCTTACTTTACATGCATTTGCATATTTCCCATAAGGGATGGGGGCAGTGTTCTGGATCACTGCGTTGAGAAACACGTGATGGTGTCTCCGCGGTGTTGGATGTTTTGGTCTCCCCGAGGTCATTCATCTGTACCTTCACAGCCTTTTACTAGGCACTGCTCCTAATAGCCAGTTTCCTACTCCACACTGATGAGGGGCAAAAACCCCGAAACAGCTGTCTGTGGATGGATACCATGCTTGGCATAGGTGGTTTTCCTTTATTGGATGTTTTCCTTTATTGGATGCTGCCCTTCCCGTGGTTGTTCCTTCCCGGGGAAAGGCCTGGCTATTCATTGCTTGCGTTGAGAAACACGTGATGGTGTCTCCGCAGCTTACTTTAAATACTTTTGGCCATGACTGTAATCCCAAACCTTTTCCAGGCACTAGCTTAACAGAACAGACTTTGGTTACTCAACACCTGGTCATCTAATTGCTAGACCGAGATCTGGAAAGCCACAGTGTCTTGCACCCACTGTGAAATTTGGTGGAGGATCGATGATGATCTGGGGATGCTTCAGCAAGGCTGGAGTTGACGGGTTGTTCTTTGCAAAGGACGTATGAATCAAGCCACATACAAAGTTATCCTGGAAAAACAGTTGATTCCTTCTGCTTAGGCAATGTTTCCCAACTCGGAGAACTGTTTTTTCCAGCAGCACAATGTACCATCCCACACAGCTAGGTCGATCAAGGTGTGGATGAAGGACCACCACTTCAAATCCCTGTCATGGCCAGCCCAATCTCGAGACCTGAAATCCATTGAAAACCTCTGGAATGTAATCACGAGGAAGATGGATAGTCACAAGCCATCAAACAAAGAAGAACTGCTTACATTTTTGTACCTGGAGTGGCAAAAGGTCACCCAAAAGCAGTGTGAAAGACTGGTGGAAAGCATGCCAAGACGCATAAAAGCTGTGAATAAAAATCATGGTTATTCCACAAAATATTGCTTTCTGAACTCTTCCTGAGTTAAAACATTAGTATTGTTGTTTCTAAATGATTATGAACTTGTTTTTTTAGCATTATTTGAGGTCTACAAGCAATGCATTTTTTTGTCATTTTGACCATTTCTCATTTTCAGAAAATAAATACAAAATTTATTGCTTGGAACATCGGAGACATGTTGTCAGTAGTTTATGGAATAAAAGAACAATCAACATTTTACTCAAAATATATGTCACGGCCGCCTCTGCTGATGGGTCCACCGCCGCTTCAGCTCATACTTACCTGCTCCGGCGTGCTCCTCCTGTTCCTCCAGCTGCCGGGTCTGCCGCCGTCTTCTCCGCTTCTTCTCACCCACGGCGGCTTGCTCCTCCTGCAGGCACGCGTCCTCTTCCTGGTTCTCGGCAGGTGCGCATGCACACTCCTCGCTGCAGCACCTCTCTGCGCACGCGCACCTCACTTTCCTGAACTACAGGCACTCCATACCTTTTCTCTATGATCCTGGGAGGACTCTGACCCGGAAGTCCTTCAGCACGTCTTGTATATAAGGTAATTCCTTCCTCTGCTCTTTGCCTGTTTGTCAATTGTCCTCATTTGACCCAGGTCCTCTATACCTTGCTCCATCCTGTGTCTCTGCCAATCCCTGCCAGTCATGGGCATTTGCCTTATCCAGTCTGTCCTGTGTTTCTGCCATACCCTGCCTGTCCTGGTCGTCTGCCATATCCAGTCCGTCCTATGTCTCTGCCATTCCCTGTCTGTCCTGATCGTCTGCCATATCCAGTCCACTCTGTTTCAGTCACTGTCACTCAGTCCTGTGTCTCCACCTTAGCCACTTCCGCGTCCTTCCTCTCCTGCTTCCTGTTCCCCGGTATCAGCTTCCACGGCAAAAGTCTCCCTCGGGCCTGCCCCTAACGCTCCCTGTATAGGGGGTGGTCCATCTGGTAAGCTTGCCCTTGGGAGGTTCGTTGTCGCTTTCGCACCCTTTCATCCGAATTAGGATGGAATAATGAGGCTTTAGTGGGAGCCTTCTGGCGTGGGCTTTCTCCTCGAATCAAGGACGAGTTGGCGGGTCGTGATACTCCGTCGTCCTTGGAGGATCTTATCGCTTTGGCAACCCGCATTGATTTATGTTTCCAGGAACGTTCTCGAGAATCTGCTAGAGAGAGGAGATTTCCTCGACTCCCTTCGGTTACTCCTAATTCTTCCCGTTCTCGGTCTGAGTCGACTTCTGCCCCGGAACCCATGCAGGTGGACCGTCTTAAACCTGTGGAGCAGCATAGGAAAGACAGGCTTGCTCAAGGTCTCTGTTTCTATTGTGGTAGTGCATCTCATCTCTTGCATTCCTTTGAGGCCGGGAAACGCCTCCGCCTAGGACAGGTAAGAGAGGTCTCCCTAGGTATCCCAGAACCCTCTCAACCCCTCACTCTTTCTGTTCTTTTACATCTGGGTAATAAACGTTTCTCTGACTCTGCTTATATAGATTCCGGGGCAGCCGGGAACTTTATCCAACTCGAGGCAGTTAGGAGATTGTGGATTCCGGTCAGATCCCTGGAGACTCCTCGACAGATTGCGTCAGTCTATGGCTAACCTCTGCGGGAGTCCGTTACGTTGGTTATTGAAGAACTGGAACTCCAAATTGGAATCCTGCATCGTGAGAAGATCGTCTTCTATTTGCTGCCTTCTTTGTCCCACACGTTTCTTCTTGGACTTCCTTGGTTAAGGACTCACGAACCTTGTATTGACTGGCAGTCTGGCGAAATCCTGCGTTGGGGACTCTTCTGCCAGAGTGACTGTTTGCTTCCTGTGTTACCAAGAGAATCTTCTCGTCCTATCTCGGGGTCCTCCAATTTACCTTCCGCGCATTTGTCTTTTCTTGATGTCTTCGATAAGAAAGAGGCTGAGACCTTACCACTGCATCGACCGTATGACTGCCCAATTGATCTAGTTCCGGGCTCTACTCCTCCCCGAGGTCGAACCTACCCGTTGTCTCCTGCCGAGACTCAAGCCATGACTGAATACGTCCGGGAGAATTTAACCAAAGGTTTTGTTCGCAAATCCTTCTCCCCTGCAGGTGCGGGTTTTTTCTTTGTTAAGAAGAAGGATTGGACTCTTCGTCCATGTATAGACTACCGAGGCCTCAACAATCTCACAATCAAGAACAAGTACCCGCTACCACTCATACCTGAGTTGTTTGATCGCCTGAGAGGAGCCTGAATTTTCACGAAATTGGATCTTCGTGGAGCTTACAACTTAATCCGTATTCGTTCAGGAGACGAATGGAAAACTGCTTTTAACACCCGGGATGGTCACTATGAGTATTTAGGCATGCCTTTCGGCTTATGTAACGCTCCAGCAGTGTTCCAGGAGTTTGTGAATGATGTTTTCCGAGATCTACTCTACTCCTGTGTGGTGGTGTACTTAGACGACATTCTGGTGTTCTCCGCTGACCTTGCTTCTCACAGAAGAGATGTCCGTCAAGTGCTCTCCCATCTTAGAGAGAATCATCTGTACGCCAAACTCGAGAAATGTGTCTGCTGTGCTTAACTGGCCACGCCCTCAAGGAGTGAAAGCAATTCAACGTTTTCTTGGGTTCGCCAATTACTACCGGCAGTTTATTCCACATTTCTCCACTCTGGTCGCCTCAATTTCTGCTTTGACTCGCAAGGGGTCCAATCCGCACATCTGGTCTTCCAAAGCTGAGGATGCTTTTCGGTCTCTGAAACATACATTTGCCTCGGCTCCTGTACTCCGTCGGCCTGAGATCAACAAACCCTTTATTCTTGAGGTAGATGCTTCTGCCATTGGAGCTGGTGCAGTACTCTCCCAGAGATCTTCCGGATGATAGGCTACTTGTGGTTTCTTTTCCAAAATCTTCTCCGCCTCGGAGAGGAACTACGCCATTGGTGACAAGGAACTATTGGCTATAAAATTGGCGCTGGAGGAATGGCGTTATCTCTTAGAGGGAGCTGTTCACCCTTTCAAGATATTTACAGACCACAAGAACCTTCAATATATCCGCTCTGCGCAAAAGACTGAATCCCCGACAAGCCAGATGGTCGTTATTCTTTGCCCATTTTGACTTTGAATTACATTTCCGTCCTGGCGACAAGAACTTTAAAACTGATGCTTTGTCCAGGTCATTTCTTGCATCCGATGTTGTAGCACACATCGTGGACCCCAGCAAAATTATTCTTGTGGCTCCAGTCAGCTTGTCTTCCTTACCACCAGGTAAAACCCTTGTCCGGGTGAATGAGTCTTGAGTCCTATGTTGGGGCCATGCCTCAAGACTGGCAGGCCATGTCGGGTACAAGAAAATGCTCTCTCTCATCTCGCGTCATTATTGGTGACCATCCCTTCTTTCAGAGGTTCGAGGTTTTGTCGCTTCTTGTCCGTCTTGTGTTAGGAACAAGGTTCCCAGACATCTGCCCTCCGGTCTCCTACATCCTCTTCCAGTTCCTTCAGTCCCGTGGCAACATATCGCTATGAACTTTATTACTGATCTGCCTCAGTCCTCTGGTCATACAGTCATTTTTGTTGTTGTGGATCAATTCTCCAAGATGGCTCACTTCATCTCTTTGCCTGGATTGCCCTCCGCTCCTGAATTGGCAAGAATCTTAATTTCTCATGTCTTCCGGATTCATGGCTTTCCGTTGCACATAGTCTCTGATAGAGAAGTTCAGTTCACTTCTCGTATCTGGTGGGCTCTATGTAAATTAATGAATGTTACCCTGGACTTTTCTGCAGCTTATCATCCTCAGACCAATGGACAAGCAGAGCGCACAAACCAAATACTGATGAGTTATCTTCCTCATTTTTACAACGCTCCTCAAGTAAACAAGTCTGATTTGCTTCCGTGGGCTGAGTTCGCTTACAATAACCACATCAATGACTCTTCTTCCAAGTCTCCATTCTTCATCGTCTATGGGAAACATCCTGGTATCCATCTGCCGGTACTCCCTGTCTCGGGTGTGCCAGTGGCTGATCTTCTGTCCGAGGAGTTCTCCAGGGTCTGGCAGGAGACCAAAATCGCCCTGGAAAAGGCTCAGGTCAGGATTAAGAGACATGCCGATAAACGATGTCTGGATTCTCCTGTATATCGGTTAGGCGATAAAGTGTGGTTGTCCTCCAGGTTTATTCGTCTTAAGATTCCCTCGTATAAATTGGGCCCACGGTACATTGGCCCTTTCAAGGTTGTGTCTCGTATCAATGATGTTTCCTACAAGCTGAAATTGCTCGCTCCTCTTCGCATACCTAATTCTTTTCATGTTTCTCTTTTGAAACCAGTTGTCTTCAATCAGTTCCATGTTTCTCCTGCTCAAACTCCTTTACCTGTCTCTGATTCAGATGTTTTTGAGGTTAAAGACATTCTTGCCATGAAAAATTAGAGAGGTAAAACTCTCTTTTTGGTTGATTGGAAGGGTTTTGGTCCCCAGGAGAGGTCTTGGGAGCCCCGTGAGAACATACAAGCTCCTCAGATTTTATCCAGGTTTCTGTCTGGTCTTAGAAAAGGGGGGAGTAAGAGGAGGGGTACTGTCACGGCCACCTCTGCTGCCGGGTCCACGGCCGCTTCAGCTCATACTTACCTGCTAAGGCGCGCTCCTCCTGTTCCTCCAGATTAGTTGGACCATCATTTATTTTTCAACAGGACAATGACCCCAAACACACCTCCAGGCTGTGTAAGGGCTATTTGACCAAGAAGAAGAGTGATGGGGTGTTACGCCAGAAGACCTGGCCTCCACAGTCACCAGCCTTGAACCCAATCGAGATGGTTTGGGGTGAGCTGGACCGCAGAGTGAAGGCAAAAGGGCCAACAAGTGCTAAGCATCTCTGATAACTCCTTCAAGATTGTTGGAAGGCCATTTCCAGTGACTACCTCTTGAAGCACATCAAGAGAATGCCAAGAGTGTGCAAAGCAGTCATCAAAGCAAAATGTGGCTACTTTGAAGAACCTAGTATATAAGACATATTTTCGTTGTTTCACACCTTTTTTGTTAAGTATATAATTCCACATGTGTTAATTCATAGTTATGATGCCTTCAGTGTGAATTTACAATTTTCATAGTCATGAAAATAGAGAAAAATCTTTAAATGAGAAGGTGTGTCCAAACGTTTGGTCTGTACTGTACCTGCTGAAAAAAATAAAGGGACCACTTAAACAACAGAATATAACTCCAAGTAAATCAAACTTCTGTGAAATAAAACTGTCCACTTAGGAATCAACACTGTTTGACAATCAATTTCACATGCTGTGTCAGTCAGCGTTGTGTCCAGAGGTCGGATGCGCTACCAGGAGAAAGGCCTATATAGATAACAGAGTGCAGGCAGGCACCACCGCCAGGGATCACCTATAACATGCTACAAAACAACATGGCGTATAAACAAAAAAGAAAAGCGTTGGAGTCACCCCTGGTGTCCAGTTTCCTCATCTCTCTCGCCGTCGTCTCTACACAAAATGAGAATGCTTGGTCTGGGGGAAAATGTGTGTAAATGGCTTAGTGATAGAAAGCAGAGGGTGGTTATAAATGGTATAGTCTCTAACTGGGTCGCTGTGACCAGTGGGGTCCCACAGGGGTCGGTATTGGGACCTGTTCTCTTCAACATATTCATTAATGATCTGGTAGAAGGTTTACACAGTAAAATATCGATATTTGCAGATGATACAAAACTATGTAAAGCAGTTAATACAAGAGAAGATAGTATTCTGCTACAGATGGATCTGGATAAGTTGGAAACTTGGGCTGAAAGGTGGCAGATGAGGTTTAACAATGATAAATGTAAGGTTATACACATGGGAAGAAGGAATCAATATCACCATTACACACTGAACGGGAAACCACTGGGTAAATCTGACAGGGAGAAGGACTTGGGGATCCTAGTTAATGATAAACTTACCTGGAGCAGCCAGTGCCAGGCAGCAGCTGCCAAGGCAAACAGGATCATGGGGTGCATTAAAAGAGGTCTGGATACACATGATGAGAGCATTATACTGCCTCTGCACAAATCCCTAGTTAGACCGCACATGGAGTACTGTGTCCAGTTTTGGGCACCGGTGCTCAGGAAGGATATAATGGAACTAGAGAGAGTACAAAGGAGGGCAACAAAATTAATAAAGGGGATGGGAGAACTACAATACCCAGATAGATTAGCGAAATTAGGATTATTTAGTCTATAAAAAAGACGACTGAGGGGCGATCTAATAACCATGTATAAGTATATAAGGGGACAATACAAATATCTCGCTGAGGATCTGTTTATACCAAGGAAGGTGACGGGCACAAGGGGGCATTCTTTGCGTCTGGAGGAGAGAAGGTTTTTCCACCAACATAGAAGAGGATTCTTTACTGTTAGGGCAGTGAGAATCTGGAATTGCTTGCCTGAGGAGGTGGTGATGGCGAACTCAGTCGAGGGGTTCAAGAGAGGCCTGGATGTCTTCCTGGAGCAGAACAATATTGTATCATACAATTAGGTTCTGTAGAAGGACGTAGATCTGGGGATTTATTATGATGGAATATAGGCTGAACTGGATGGACAAATGTCTTTTTTCGGCCTTACTAACTATGTTACTATGTTACTATGATACTTGTGATCGTCAGATGCTGTTGCATACCTTGCATCAGAGGTCTCCTCCAGAGACTGATCGATGCGTCCATTACAAAGACTATGTACATGCAGATGAAACCCCTCAATGAGGATTATGAACATATGCTATGATTGAGAATAGGATATGATCTCCCCATCCTGTGGGGGATTCGGCAGAAGAATTGACAAGAAAGTCCGACATTGGTATTAGGCCAGTGACAGCACCTGTGGGTTAGGGGTAGAATCATATCTAATCTCAAAAGGGGGGACTGATAGGGAAATCAGGGACCACCTTGATGGGTTCTCATAATTCATACATATGTCTCTGAAAAATGTCCAGACATGCCTGACTCTGCTAAGTCATCTTGTTGACTACTAGGACTGCTGAGATAGGTAAAACCTAATCAAGAAAGGAGACTTAGGACATTAGCCCCTACGTGTCTCAAACTCAAGTTACCTTTTGGTATCGATCACCTGATGAATTAAGAATGATCTCATATGTAATAAACAGTTGATTTGCGCTCGAACATGATGTATGCGCCTACTCAAAAGTATATATAACTGAATGTCCTTCCTGGAATAAACTTATGGCTTGATCAGATATCACATCTGTCCATGTCCATCATTCTCCGGAGAAAACCTCACCTATTTGGCAGCCATCCAATATCCCTGAGGGTCTGACTTGCAGACCACCCTAACAAAGGGGCTGGGGTGTATATCTGTGTAACTAGACCAGAGAATGAGAACTGTGCTTCATGGTCTGATGCAGCATGGAATACAGGGAATCCATGGGGATATCAGCCAGAAGAAGCTAAAACTCGCCTTAGTGCATCAGGGAAGCCTCTCCTTGACAGACTGTATATCACACTATGGGGAGCCAGGTGGGATTGCAAGGTGGAGAACCCTTACAGCTATCCTTGTAACCCACTTCTCTTAACCATTAGTGAACCCTCTCGGGCGGACGAAGGTCTTTATGTACTGGGACTACATTCCCCGGGAAACAGAGCTCAGTTAGGGCAATTCTGGCTAAGGGCTATCCGGCGACAGGAGAATAAGACTGAAGGAAAAGAGCCCCAAGCAACAACAGTAGAAAGGCCAAAATTCAACATGGTTGGAGAAGTGAGCTACGAGGAGAAAGTGGCCATAGAAACAGGCTATACTGAAAGGAATGAATGGCTCATGTGGATGAGATTTACCGCAGGGCAGCATAACAAGTCTAACTGTATTGCATGTGCTACTGCCAGACCTCACTTGGGGACCATTCCTCTCAGGTCCTCAGAACCAGACCAAACAGACTTGCAATGCATTTTAGCCTTATATGATGCTGCATATGACCCCTCTGACAATGCTCTGTGTTATGCTCTTTCAGCTTTGCATCCACATGTAAAAATGGATCAGATACCTCCTAGAGTTTTTGCATATCCGGGAAATTACACCTGTTTCCAGAGACAAGGGACGGGGACAGAGAAAACAGTGTTCGTAGGAAACCTAACGTCAGAGTTCTGTGACACTGCCATTCCCATAGATCACGATACAGGGAGCTTCAAGGCTAAATGGTTTAAGGGACAAACTGCAGCAAATTTGCCAATCCTGGTGTTCTGTGGCAAATGCCAAGCGTCCTGCACGGTGTTGGGCTGTGAGCACAACCCCCATCTGTGGACGACGAGCACTCAGACCATCCTCATGGAGTCGGTTTCTAAACGTTTGTGCAGACACATGCACATTTGTGACGTGCTGGAGGTAATTTTGAAGGGCTCTGGCAGTGCTCCTCCTGTTCCTCCTTGCACAAAGGCTGAGGTAACAGTCCTGATGCTGGGTTGTTGCCCTCCTACGGCCCCCTCAACATCTGGTGTACTGGCATTTCTCCTGGTGTATAAACAAAAAAGAAAAGCGTAGCATGCAAACTGAAGGGATCACCACCAGGAGTATATATCAAAGTGTACCAATTTCATTGAACCACACACAAAAAACACTACACAAGATGATTAAAAACAATTAAAATTTGCAAAAACATAGCAAAAGAACAATGAAAGCCAGACCTGTAATAAGGTGCCACCCTTTCACCTTACCATCTTTGATTGCCCTAACCGATCTTGTGGGGATGCTATCTTGGAGACCTGATGTATTTCTGGCAGGTAGTATAGGATGCCCTATGTTTTGGCTACTTTATAGCCACTGGGGGGACTTTCATTTTGTACTCTGAGATAGCTTTATGGGTGGCACTGTGGTTTGACCTTATTACAGGTCTGGCTTTCATTGTTCTTTTGCAATGTTTTTGCAAATTTTAAGTGTTTTTAATCATTTACGTTGATAATTTTTAGGTTTAATTGTTCTCAACACATTCAACTATGTAATGAATAAAGATTTACAACTGGAATATTTCATTCAGTGACATATAGGATGTGGGATTTTAGTGTTCCCTTTATTTTTTTGAGCAGTGTGTATGTATACAATATATATATATATTTTTTTTTTTTTCATCTTTTACATTTTAAAAATCACAAAAAGGAAAACAGGTCAATGCTATATTTGGGCACCCTGCATGGTTAGAACCTTGTAGCACACCCTTTTGAAAGTATCACAGCTTGTAAACTTTTTTTATAGCCAGAAAAAAGTCTTTCAGTTCTTGTTTGAGGGATTTTCATCCATTCTTCCTTGGAAAATTATGTTCTGTGAGATTCCTCATTGTCTTGCATGCACTCACCGCTCATTTTGAGGTCTAGTCACATATTTTCAATGAAGTTCAGAACAGGGGACTGTGATGGCCATTGTAAAACCTTCAGCCTGCGCCTTTTGAGGTAGTATATTGAGGATTTTGAGGATATTGTGTTTAGGATCATTATCCATTTGTAGAAGCCATCATCTTTTCAACTTCAACTTTTTTTTACAGATTGTTTCATGTTTGCATCAAGAATTTGCTGAGTTTTCACTGAATCGATTCTTCCCTCTACCCATGAAATATTCTCCATGTCACTGACTGAAACGCATCCCCAAAGGATGATTGATCCACCCCCATGCTTAATGTTTGAGATGTTCTTTTCCAGAAATTCTGTGCCCTTTGTTCTCCACCAATACCTTGCATAGGACTTGTTTGCAAGAAGCATCAGGCTTGTTTAGATGTTGTTTTGTGCTTTTGAGGCTGAATATTTATGGTGAGGACGCATGAGTGGTTTTCTTCTGATGACTCTTCCATGTAAGTCTTATTTGAGAATTTGTCTCTGAACAGTAGAACCATGTACTACAACTCTAGAGTCTGCTAAATTGATTTATAATTGGTGAGTCTGACCTGGAATACGGATCAAAGTAGTGCATGCTGGAATTTTTTTTTTTTACACACATACTATCTGTCCATGTGTGAACTAGCATATTGACTTCCATTGATCAGTGTGTACTGTCTATATGTTATTGGTTTTGCATAAGGAAATGTAATACATTAGTTTGAACCCTTAGGCTGCCATCACACTAGCAGTATTTGGTCAGTATTTTACATCAGTATTTGTAAGCCAAAACCAGGAGTGGAACAAGTAGAGGAAAAGTATAATAGAAACATATGCACCACTTCTGCATTCATCACCCACTCCTGGTTTTGGCTTACAAATACTGATGTAAAATACTGACCAAATACTGCTAGTGTGACGGCAGCCTTATACTGATATAAAAATCATTGAAAATAAATAAATGTTTAGCAGTTTGCTTAGACGTGCTACAATAATAATTACATTTATGTAGGCTCTTTTTTTGCCCCACATAATGTAGCTGGTTGACGACCATTGCTAAATATATGTATATAGATATTTGTACTTAGTTTTTTCAAAATTTTTCCTCATCTAGATTTAAGTTTATGAACAGTACAGTGTATGACAAGTAAGCAGAAAAATATAACTTTCACATTCATTTAAACACAATAATATCATTAACCACGCTTCTCCAAGTGCAATAGGTTATATTAAGAGGATTGAAAGCCGACTCCTGATGCCCCGGGCACATATACAATGTAATCTCTATTAGGAAGCTGAATACACTCGGACACTATAAATTGACCCAAAAATAACCAAACATCTAGAAAGCAAAACTATTTCACAATGTCAATGTGTAATTTCAAACTCTGACCTGCAAGTTCATTGCGATTATTACCTTCACAGTTACATGCGGCTCTTGTCATTTATCCACAAATACATAGTTCTCTGAAAACATCATTGGACTCCATTCATTCTAAGCGACTGCCCTTCAAATCTTATTTTATTTCTGCCGCAAAGAGGACATGAACTTGAAGCAGGTAATACATTTTATGGACAAATCCAACCAAACTAGGACTCGTAATAGTCGATAGGGATGTGACTAAAATTGATGTAAAACATACACATCTTTTTAACAAAATAAAATAGGAAAAAAAAGGAACAAACATTGATGGTTGATGATTTTGATGAAATAATAGGAAAACTAAAGATAATATTAGAGTAAACCACAGAATGTTATAGTGTCTGGTGTCAGAAGGTTATGATTGTCTTCTTTATGCTGCAGTCTCCTGTTTTTCACACACTTGCTGTAAACTAAGCCTAACGAAACAAATCAACTAATTAATAATGGATTACAAATCTTGTCAAAGAAAGTGAAGAATGACAGTGAACTTTTTCTTCCTAGTACTATGTTGCAAGCCCTAAAGCAGAGCCAGTAACAGTGGATATCTGGCATTGTAAGGGAGTGGATATTTCTTTTAAAAGGATTATCTGAGACTTTTATTATTTTTACTACGGGACTAAAAAGTAACAGTTCTGCCTGACGCCGATCTCTTCCGATTTAGAGTGGTCACGGACTCCTCCTGAAGGTGATTATGTGGGTTCTGGTGACTTCATGTTGACAGAGACTGTCTTCTCTTCTGCTCTGCTCCACTGACAGGGCATCTATGCTGATTGACAACCGGCTCCCTGCTCCCTGCTGACAGGGATGATTTTAGACAAAGTGGGGCCCTGAACAAAACTTTAAAGTGGGGCCCCAAATGCTAATATATTGCACATCACACAAATATTTCAGTTGTATTTACATGCGCTGTGTTCAGGCATGAATCACTAGTAGATCTTTCTGTCCCCATACAATATCATGTTATCAGCGGCACATCTTCAGCTTAACCCCTTAGCGACCGCCGATACGCCTTTTAACGGCGGCCGCTAAGGGTACTTAAACCACAGCGCCGTTAATTAACGGCGCTGTGGAAAAAGTAAATAGCGCCCCCCAGAGTCGGATTTTCTCTGGGGTCTCGGCTGCCGGAGGTAGCCGAGACCCCAGAGAACATGATTCGGGTTTTTTTTTACCCACCCCGCATTTGCGATCGCCGGTAATTAACCGTTTACCGGCGATCGCAAAAAAAACAAAACGCGATCTCTTTTTAATTTCTCTGTCCTCCGATGTGATCGCACATCGGAGGACAGAGAAAAGGGGTCCCAGGTAGCCCCCCAATACTCACCTATCTCCCCCGGTGCTCCTCATGGCTCCCGGTGGGCGCCGCCATCTTCAAAATGGCGGGCGCATGCGCAGTGCGCCCACCGGCCGGCCCCGCGAAAATCTTTGGGGTCTCGGCTGCCGGGGTTAGCCGAGACCCCAAAGAGCATGATCGGGGTCGGTTTTACCGACCCCTGTTTTGCGATCGCTGGTAATTAACTGTTTACCGGCGACCACAAAAAAAAAAAAAAAGTAAAGTGTAATTCTCTGTCCTCTGGTGTGATCGCACATCAGAGGACAGAGAAATAGGGGGATTCGGGGACCCTATCATACTCACCTGTGTCCCTGGATCCTCCTGCTGCTCCTCCTGGCCGCCATCCTGCGCCCGCCATCTGTCTCCATCTGCTGGCCGGCAGGAGAACAGCAGTTGGGGCTAAAATTAGGGTTAGGGCTAGGGTTAGGGCTAGGGTTAGGGCTAGGATTAGGGTTAGGGTTAGGGCTAAAGTTAGGGCTAAGGTTAGGGCTAGGGTTAGGGCTAGGGTTAGGGCTAGGGTTAGGGCTAGGGTTAGGGCTAGGGTTAGGGCTAGGGTTGGGGCTAAATTTAGGGTTAGGGTTGGGGCTAAATTTAGGGTTAGGGTTGGGGCTAAATTTAGGGTTAGGCTTCTTTCACACTTACGTCGGTACGGGGCCGTCGCAATGCCTCGGCCCGACATACCGACGCACGTTGTGAAAATTGTGCACAACGTGGGCAGCGGCTGTAGTTTTTCAACGCATCCGCTGCCCAATCTATGTCCTGGGGAGGAGGGGGCGGAGTTACGGCCACGCATGCGCGGTCAGAAATGGCGGATGCGACGTACAAAAAAAGTTTCATTGAACGTTTTTTTGTGCCGACGGTCCGCTAAAACACAACTGATCCAGTGCACGACGGATGCGACTTGTGGCCATCCGTCACGATCCGTCGGCACTACAAGTCTATGGGCAAAAAACGCATCCTGCGGGCACATTTGCAGGATCCGTTTCTTGTCCAAAACGACGGATTGCGACGGATGCCAAACGACGCAAGTGTGAAAGTAGTCTTGGGGCTAGGTTAGGGTTGGGGCTAAAGTTAGGGCTAGGGTTGGGGCTAAAGTTAGGGTTAGAGTTGGGATTAGGGTTAGGGTTTGGATTAGGGTTGGTATTAGGGTTAGGGTTGGCATTAGGGTTACGCTTGGGATTAGGGTTAGGTTTGGGATTAGGGTTAAGGTTAGGGTTGTGATTAGGGGTGTATTGGGATTAGGGTTAGGTTTGAGGTTAGGGTTGAGATTAGGATTAGGGGTGTGTTGGATTTAGGGTTTTGATTAGGGTTATGGTTAGGGTTCACATTAGGGTTGTTTTGGGGTAAGGGTTGTGATTATGGTTAGGGTTAGTGATTAGGATTATGGATCAGGTTGGGATTAGGGTTAGGGGTGTGTTGGGGTTACGGTTGGAGCTAGAATTGGGGGGTTTCCACTGTTTAGGTAAATCAGGGGGTCTCCAAACACGACAGCCAATTTTGCGCTCAAAAAGTCAAATGGTGCTCCCTCCCTTCTGAGCTCTGCCGTGCGCCCAAACAGTGGGTTACCCCCACACATGGGGCATCAGCGTACTCAGGATAAATTGGACAACAACTTCTGGGGTCCAATTTTTCTTGTTACCCTTGTGAAAATAAAAACATGGGGGCTACAAAATCTTTTTTGTGGAAAAATATATATATATATATATTTTTTTATGACTCTGCATTATAAACTTCTGTGAAGCACTTGGGCATTCAAAGTTTTCACCACACACCTATATAAGTTCCTTGGGGGGTCTAGTTTCCAAAACGGGGTCACTTGTGGGGGGTTACTACTGTTTAGGTACATCAGGGGCTCTGCAAACGCAACATAACGCCCCCAGACCATTCTATCTAAGTCTGCATTCCAAAACGGCGCTCCTTCCCTTCCGAGCTCTGCCGTGCACCCAAACAGTGGTTTACCCCCACATATGGGGCATCAGCATACTCAGGATAAATTGGACAACAACTTTAGTGGTCCAATTTCTCCTGTTACCCTTGTGAAAATAAAAACTTGGGGGGTACAATATCTTTTTTGTGAAAAAAGAAATATTTTTTATTTTCACGACTGCATTCTAAACTTCTGTGAAGCACTTGGGCATTCAAAGTTCTCACCACACATCTAGATAAGTTCCTTGGGGGGTCTAGTTTCCAAAATGGGGTCACGTGGGGGGTTACTACAGTTTAGGTACATCAGGGGCTCTGCAATCGCAACATAATGCCCACAGACCATTCTATCAAAGTCTGCATTCCAAAAAGGCGCTCCTTCCCTTCCGAGCTCTGCCGTGCGCCCAAACAGTGGTTTACCCCCACATATGGCGCATCAGCGTACTCGGGATAAATTGGACAACAACGATTGCAGTCCAATTTCTCCTGTTACCCTTGTGAAAATAAAAACTTGGGGGCTACAATATCTTTTTTGTGGAAAAAAAAATTATTTTTTATTTTCACGACTCTGCATTCTAAACTTCTGTGAAGCACTTGGGCATTCAAAGTTCTCACCACACATCTAGATAAGTTCCTTGGGGGGTCTAGTTTCCAAAATGGGGTCACTTGTGGAGGGTTTCTACTGGTTAGGTACATCAGGGGCTCTGCAAACGCAACATAATGCCCGCAGACCATTCTATCAAAGTCTGCATTCCAAAATGGCGCTCCTTCCTTCCGAGCTCTGTCGTGCGCCCAAACAGTGGTTTACCCCCACATATGGGGTACCAGCATACTCAGGACAAATTGGACAACAACTTGTGGGGTCCAATTTCTCTTGTTACCCTTGTGAAAATAAAAACTTGGGGGCTAAAAAATCTTTTTTGTGGAAAAAAAAATATTTTTTATTTTCACGACTCTGCATTATAAACTTCTGTGAAGCACTTGGGCATTCAAAGTTCTCACCACACATCTAGATAAGTTCCATGGGGGGTCTAGTTTCCAAAATCGGGTCACTTGTGGGGGATTTCTACTGTTTAGGCACATCAGGGGCTCTCCAAACGCGACATGGCGTCCGATCTCAATTCCAGCCAATTCTACATTGAAAAAGTAAAACGGCACTCTTTCTCTTCCAAGCTCTGCGGTGCACCCAAACAGTGGTTTACCCCCACATATTGGGTATCGACGTACTCAGGAGAAATTGCACAACAACTTTAGTGGTCTAATTTCTCCTGTTACCCTTGTGAAAATAAAAATTTGTGGGCAAAAAGATCATTTTTGTAGAAAAAATGCGATTTTTTTTTTCACGGCTCTACGTTATAAACTTCTGTGAAGCACATGGGGGTTCAAAGTGCTCACCACACATCTAGATAAGTTCCTTAAGGGGTCTAGTTTCCAAAATGGTGTCACTTGTGGGGGGTTTCCACTGTTTAGGCACATCAGGGGCTCTCCAAACGCGACATGGCGTCCGATCTCAATTCCAGCCAATTCTACATTGAAAAAGTAAAACGGCACTCCTTCTCTTCCAAGCTCTGCGGTGCGCCCAAACAGTGGTTTACCCCCACATATTGGGTATCAGCGTACTCAGGAGAAATTGCACAACAACTTTTGTGGTCTAATTTCTCCTGTTACCCTTGTGAAAATAAAAATTTGTGGGCAAAAAGATCATTTTTGTGTAAACAAAATCGATTTTTTATTTTCACGGCTCTACGTTATAAACTTCTGTGAAGCACTTGGGGGTTAAAGTGCTCACCACACATCTAGATAAGTTCCTTAAGGGGTCTAGTTTCCAAAATGGTGTCACTTGTGGGGGGTTTCCACTGTTTAGGCACATCAGGGGCTCTCTAAACGTGACATGGCGTCCGATCTCAATTCCAGACAATTCTGCATTGAAAAAGTCAAACGGCGCTCCTTCACTTCTAAGTACTGCGGTGCGCCCAAAAAGTGGTTTACACCCACATATGTGGTATTGGCGTATTCAGGAGAAATTGCATAACAAAATTTATGGTTACATTTCTGTTTTTACACTTGTGAAAATAAAAAAAATGGTTCTGAATTAAGATGTTTGCAAAAAAAAGTTAAATGTTCATTTTTTCCTTCCACATTGTTTCAGTTCCTGTGAAGCACGTAATGGGTTAATAAACTTCTTGAATGTGGTTTTGAGAACCTTGAGGGGTGCAGTTTTTAGAATGGTGTCACACTTCATCATTTTCTATCATATAGACCCCTCAAAATGACTTCAAATGTGATGTGGTCCCTAAAAAAAAATGGTGTTGTAAAAATGAGAAATTGCTGGTCAACTTTTAACCCTTATAACTCCCTAACAAAAAAAAATTTTGTTTCCAAAATTGTGCTGATGTAAAGTAGACATGTGGGAAATGTTATTTATTAACTATTTTTCGTGACATATCTCTCTGATTTAAGGGCATAAAAATACAAAGTTTGAAAATTGCAAAATTTTAAAAATTTTCGCCATATTTCCGTTTTTTTCATAAATAATCGTAAGTAATATCGAAGAAATGTTACCATTAACATGCAGTACAATATGTCACGAAAAAACAATCTCAGAATCAGTGGGATCCGTTGAAGCGTTCCAGAGTTATAACCTCATAAAGTGACAGTGGTCAGAATTGCAAAAATTGGCTCGGTCATTAAGTTCCAAATTGGCTCTGTCACTAAGGGGTTAAAGATGCTGCTGAGAACAATGATTTTTGTTCCGGCATAAACAATCCAATCACTTGACAAATAGGCATCATTTTGCTCATTTAGTATAATGCATCCCATAGTCCTTCACATGGTGTAATGCACCCCATAGTCCTCTATATAGTAAAATGCACACCCCATAGTCCTCCATATAGTATACTGAACTCTCCATAGTCCTCCACATAGTATAATGAGCCCCATAGTAATCCATATAGTATAATACACTCCCCATAGTCCTCCGTATAGTATAATACACTAGCCATAGTCCTCAATACAGTATAATGCATTCCCCATAGTCCTCCATACAGTATAATGCAGCCCCCATAGGAATTTGAAGTATGACTGTTTGAAGTTGTGGACAGGTGTCTTTTATACTCATAACAAGTTCAAACAGGTGCCATTACTACAGATAATGAGTGGAGGACAGAGGACATTAGAGGTCTGTGAGAGCCAGAAATCTTGCATGTTTTTAGGTGACCAAATACTTATTTTCCACCATAATTTACAAAATAAATCTTGCCAAATCAGATTTTCTGGATTTGTTTTCTCATTTTGACTCTCATAGTTGTGGTCTACCTATGATGTCAATTACAGGCCTCTGTCATCTTTGGTGGCCGACTAAATACTTTTTTTCCCCACTGTACATACCCCGAAGACAGACTTCACCAGGAAGTCTGATACGGTTCGGGTTCGGCTCCCCGAACACCAGGTGTTTTCCTCACAGTGAACTCACTAAGCTCAACGCTGCACCATGAGACTTTTTCTCATGGCGCGAATGATGATCTCAATAAGGTCACCCCAGTTTAGGAGCCTGGCTGGGAATACAGCCTCAGTGCCCTGCGATATCTATGGCCCCTTACTAGCCTGAGAATGCCAGCTCCGAGCTGTCTGCTTTAGCTTGGCTGGTTGTCATAAATGGGGGGCTCCATGACATTTTTTTTATTTTTTATTTAAATAATCTAAAAAAACTGCATGCGGAACCCTCTAATCTTGATAACCAGCCTTGCTAAAGCTGACAGCTGAGGGTTGCAGCTCACAGCAGTTAGTTTTGCCTGACAGGCGTGTGTTTCCCTGTATTTTTGATAACCATTTTTTAATTAATATTATTTATTTATAAATACTGCAAGCACTGGCTGATGATTACTCTCATCAGCCGCCACCTGCTCTTGCTGTTATTAGCGGCACCAGGCGTAGGCTGATAGGAGTAGTAGTTCTATCAGCCCACACCTGTAACTGGAGGTAAACTTTTTACGTCTGGTCGCAGCTGCTGGCTTGAGCTATCATGTGACAGTACAGGAGCCGTAGATCTCTGACCGGCAGTATGATTTTACAGATGATCAGAGGCAGTGTTTTCCACTCTGTCATGCACATGACAGTGTGGCAAACACTGGTTGTTCAGGACCTGCATTCATGTGAATGGGGTCCGGGTTTGGGTTTGGGTACTGTTCTGTTACCTGAACTTACTTTTTTTAACTGTTTGGCCGAACCCACCAGACCCGAATATCCAAGGGTTCACCCATCACTACACAAATAGTATAATGCAGCCTCATAGAGTATAATGCAAATCCCCATAGAGCATAATGGAGCCCACATAGGGTACAATGCAACCCCCATAGAGTACAATGCAACCTCATAGAGTATAATGCAGCCACGACTGGCTGGGGGCTCTTGGGGGAGTGGGGATCCTAGGCAAATGCCTAGTTTGCCTGCCCTTAATGCCGGCCCTGCCCGCAGACTAACTACTGGGAGCTAACTGTCAAAAAGCATGATAACTGCAGTGATGCCCCATATTATACAGAGCAGACCAGAAGAGGAAGAGCTGCTCTGTTGATGAGAGGTGAAATAAAGAAGGGGACTCTCCGGCTTTGCCGGCAGAGATTTTCTCCTGCGCAGTACTTTAGTTCATAGCCCCATACACAAAAATAATAAAAGTCCTGATAACCCCTTTAAAGGGCATTTTTACACATTGTGACAGATACACTGGCACAGTGTATGAAGGGAGATTCGTGTCACTGCATATACTACAGTCAGTGATGTAGAACCAGATTGTTTTTGCCTCCAGCACGCTAACTGCTGAGAGGGTTAATAGGAACCTATGTTATGGGCTGGTTTTAGTGGACCTTCATAGTGCGGGTGGGCAGAGGCCCACCGTATCTCCACATGCAGAGTTCTGACAGGACCTGTGTGATGTCATGTTTAGAGATGAGTGGTGTTCGAGTCGAACTGTTCGCAAATTTCAAATTCGAGCTGGTTTGGGCGGTGTTCGAGTCGTTCCACGAACCCGAACAATTGGCTTAAAATTCGGCTGTTCAAGTTTCTGTTCGATAACTGTTCATTCACCAAAAGCCTAGCTTGATTTGCACATTAAAACTGTTTATCATTGTTAATAGACTGTTTCAGTGTATAGTGGGTGGGGGGGGATAGATCTGTGCTGAAATAATGCCAATCTCCATTTTGTTTTCTTTCCCGCATTTACAATGGGGGTGCAGTCTCTCAGCCTATCAGCAGTGCGCACACACACAGCAATGTGCATGTGATGCACACAAGCAAGGGCATGTGTCATTGGCTGTGTATGTCACATGTCCTCCTTGCCCTATAAGAACCAGTCATTTGCCCTATCGCCACCATTTCCTCACTGCTGCAGCTTAGTGTTAGACGGCACCGCTGCTGCTGTGGGCCCTATACAGACTAATAGTGTTTTTTTGGAGCAAATTGTCAGAGAGATAGGTTTAGGGAGTCGGGACTAGTTGTAATATCAGCCCTTTTCAGGGTAGGTTACAGCAGTTCATAGCACTGTTTGCCAGGCAGCTCTGTGCCAGTGCTGTGCAAGTGTTTGTCACAGCATTTGGTGTAATCTAGCTCAGCCAATCCTTTTGGGCTAGTAGCATTGTCTGATAGTCATCTGAGTAGCCCGCTTGTGAAGCTAGCTACACCGCCTGTTTATCTCAATTTTTACTGCATCTAACCCAGTTAATAGTTTTGGGCCTAGGAGCAGTGTCTGCACGTCAGCAGAGTAGCCCGCCTGTGAAACTAACTACACTGCCTGTGTATCTCTATTTTCACTGCATCTAATCCAGTTATTAGTTTTGGGCCTAGGAGCAGTGTCTGCACGTCAGCAGAGTAGCCCGCCTGTGAAACTAACTACACCGCCTGTGTATCTCTATTTTCACTGCATCTAATCCAGTTAATAGTTTTGGGCCTAGGAGCAGTGTCTGCACATCATCAGAGTAGCCCGCCTGTGAAACAAACTATACCGCCTGTGTATCTCAATTTTCACTGCATCTAATCCAGTTATTAGTTTAGGGCCTAGGAGCAGTGTCTGCACGTCAGCAAAGTAGCCCACCTGTGAAACTAACTACACCGCCTGTGCATCTCTATTTTCACTGCATCTAATCCAGTTATTAGTTTAGGGCCTAGGAGCAGTGTCTGCACGTCAGCAAAGTAGCCCGCCTGTGAAACTAACCACACCGCCTGTGTATCTCAATTTTCACTGCATCTAATCCAGTTATTAGTTTTGTGCGTAGGAGCAATGTCTGCACATCATCAGAGTAGCCCGCTTGTGAAGCTAGCTATACTGCCTGTGTATCTCTATTTTTACTGCATCTAATCCAGTTAATAGTTTTGGGCCTAGGAGCAGTGTCTGCACATCAGCAGAGTAGCCTGCCTGTGAAACAAACTAAACTGCCTGTGTATCTCAATTTTCACTGCATCTAATCCAGTTATTAGTTTAGGGCCTAGGAGCAGTGTCTGCATGTCAGCAGAGTAGCCCACCTGTGAAACAAACTATACCGCCTGTGTATCTCTATTTTTACTGCATCTAATCCAGTTAATAGTTTAGTGCCTAGGAGCAGTGTCTGCACGTCAGCAGAGTAGCCCGCCTGTGAAACAAACTAAACAGCCCGTGTATCTCTATTTTCACTGCATCTAATCCAGTTATTAGTTTTGGGCCTAGGAGCAGTGTCTGCACGACAGCAGAGTAGCCCGCCTGTGAAACTAACTACACCGCCTGTGTGTCTCTATTTTTACTGCATCTTATCCAGATAATAGTTTAGGGCATAGGAGCAGTGTCTGCACGTCAGCAGAGTAGCCCGCCTGTGAAACTAACTACACCACCTGTGTATCTCAATTTTCATTGCATGTAATCCAGTTATTAGTTTTGGGCCTAGGAGCAGTGTCTGCACGTCAGCAGAGTAGCCCGCCTGTGAAACTAACTACACCGCCTGTGTATCTCTATTTTCACTGCATCTAATCCAGTTATTAGTTTTGGGCCTAGGAGCAGTGTCTGCATGTCAGCAGAGTAGCCCACCTGTGAAACAAACTATACCGTCTGTGTATTTCAATTTTCACTGCATCTAATCCAGTTATTAGTTTTGGGCCTAGGGGCAGTGTCTGCACGTCAGCAGAGTAGCCCGCCTGTGAAGCTAACTACACCGCCTGTGTATCTCAATTTTCACTGCATCTAATCCAGTTAATAGTTTAGGGCCTAGGAGCAGTGTCTGCACGTCAGCAGAATAGCCCGCTTGTAAAACAAACTATACCGCCTGTGTATCTCAATTTTCACTGCATCTAATCCAGTTATTAGTTTAGGGCCTAGGAGCAGTATCTGCACGTCAGCAAAGTAGCCCACCTGTGAAACTAACTACACCGCCTGTGTATCTCTATTTTCACTGCATCTAATCCAGTTAATAGTTTAGGGCCTAGGAGCAGTGTCTGCACGTCAGCAGAGTAGCCCACCTGTGAAACTAACTACACCCCCTGTGTATCTCTATTTTCACTGCATCTAATCCAGTTATTAGTTTTGGGCCTAGGGGCAGTGTCTGCACGTCAGCAGAGTAGCCCGCCTGTGAAACTAACTACACTGCCTGTGTATCTCTATTTTCACTGCATCTAATCCAGTTAATAGTTTAGGGCCTAGGAGCAGTGTCTGCACATCATCAGAGTAGCCCGCCTGTGAAACAAACTATACCGCCTGTGTATCTCAATTTTCACTGCATCTAATCCAGTTATTAGTTTAGGGCCTAGGAGCAGTGTCTGCACGTCAGCAAAGTAGCCCACCTGTGAAACTAACTACACCGCCTGTGCATCTCTATTTTCACTGCATCTAATCCAGTTATTAGTTTAGAACCTAGGAGCAGTGTCTGCACGTCAGCAGAGTAGCCCACCTGTGAAACTAACTACACCGCCTGTGTATCTCTATTTTCACTGCATCTAATCCAGTTAATAGTTTAGGGCCTAGGAGCAGTGTCTGCACGTCAGCAGAGTAGCCCGCCTGTGAAACAAACTATACTGCCTTGTATCTCAATTTTTACAGCATCTAATCCAGTTATTAGTTTTGGGCCTAGTACCACAGTTATGCCACTCAGTTCTGCTCGGTTTTCATCCATCGGTTGTTGTGTCAACAACTAGAGATACAACGTTGCCAATTAGTTAAGCACTAAAATGAGTGGCAAAAGGCCTGCTGCTGGCAGAAAGGGGTATAGGCGTGTTGGAAAGGGAAAAAAAGGTTGTGTCCGTGGGGTAGGTGATAAAGCAACAGTAACATCTGCAGAAGAAAGACCATCTTCCAGCCAAAGTAAGATGTCTACTTCTTTTCCTGAACAATCTGATATGATCCCTTTCTTACCACCATCGCTGCAAGCATTGCCAAAAATTCCAGATGAGGCACAAAAACAGCAGATGCTTGAACGGATATCAAGTGCTCATTCAAGTGGGCTCTCCTCCATGTCAACTTCAACATCACAACTACTCCAGTCCACAGAGTTGTCACCCAGTTGTCACTTGCTTCCTCACAGCTCCCAAGTCTCCAGCTGCCCGTCTGAGCATGGGGTAACACACATGGTTGAGTCTGTAGAGCTGTTTACGCATACTATAGCCTGGGAATCAGAGGTCTGCTCCAGAGCTTCTGTAAATCCAGACGAGGAAATGATCTGCACTGATGCCCAGAATCTTTGTGAGTCGGATCCAGGCCCAGATGAAGAAGGTTCTGAGCATAATGTAGACCCTCATTCCCAAACTGTAACTCCTGTTGGTGGAGACAATGAGGAAGATGATGATGAGACTGAGATACCTGATTGAAACGAAAACTTGACTTCGGTCGGGGCAGGAAGAGGTTGGCTCTGAGGACGACGGGTGTGAGAACACACAGGATGATGATCACGAGGTTGTAGACCCCACTTACTGTCAACCCCCAGTCCATGAGGTCAGCAGAGGAGGTGGAGGAGGATGCTAGAGACGAGTCTGACGACGAGGTAACAGTGCGCCTTACTGGACAGAGACGGAGTACTGGAAGCACGTCAACAACTGCATCCTCAACCCCAACTGTGCCTCAGACCAGAAGTCGTGGTGGCTCTTCAGATCGCACGGGCTCTAAGCCTTGCATAGCCTGGGCATTTCTTGACATCGCAAAGGATGACCCAACTCATGTTGTCTGTAAGATTCGTCAACAAAATCTCAGTAGAGGCCAAAAAATCATTAGCTTGAGTACTTCATGCATGAACCGTCACATGGATATGAGGCATAAGTTGCAGTGGGAAGCTCACTGTGCTACAATGCGGCCTAGTGGGCCAGGCCAACCACCGTCTGCCCCATCAAGTGCATCCGCGTCCTCTTCATCCTCTGTGACTGTGGGGACAGCAGTCGCACATGGTTTTGGATGCAGACCTTCCACCTCTTTACCTGCAACAGCCAGTGTAATTGGCAGGTCGTCAGGACATTTGCAAGTGGAAACACCTGCTGGTGTTGAGCGCTCTCCGACATCGACACCACATTTTGATCAAGGCAACATAACATCTCCACCTGCACCTTCCTCACAGACCAGCAGTTTGCCGGGGACACCCTACTCAACTCCGTCCAAGCACGGCAGCCAGCCCTCAGTCCCTCAGATGTGGACAAGTAAAAGACCATTTACTCCTAGCCGTGACACAGCTAAGAGGTTGAAATTCTCCATCTGCAAGCTGTTGGCTACAGAAATGCAGCCTTTCTGCCTGGTGGACACAGAGGATTTTTGAGATTTTATGTCCGTCGCAGTGCCCAAGTACCAGATGCCCAGTCGCCACTACTTCTCAAAGAAAGCTGTGCCTGCGCTACACCAGCATGTCGCACACAACGTCACCACTCTGTGGTGTGACAGGGTGCATTTCACCACAGACACTTGGACGAGTAGACATGGACAGGGGCGTTACATGTCGGTGACTGGGCACTGGGTAACTACGGCGACATCAGGAGAAGGGGCTGCTGTCCAAGTCTTGCCGTTGCCACGAGTTCCTCGTCGATCCTCTGTATCTAGAAGTTCCTCCACTGCTTCTGCCTCCTCAACCTCCTCTCGGTCCTCCACCTGCACCCAAAGCCTGTCTGGTAATGCCACCCACGTTGTAACTGCGCACAAGGAATCCTGCACACCTACTCACTATGCTGTCACCAGAGCTTAACGGCATCAGGCAGTGTTTACATTGAAATGTCTGGGATATGTGAGTCATACAGCTGAGGAGTTGTGGTCAGCTCTGGAGACCGAGTTCCATCAATGGTTGTCTCCACTCAACCTGCAGCCAGGGAAGGCTGTGTGCGACAATGCTGCAAATCTGGGTGCAGCCCTTCGCCGGGGCAATGTTACACACGTGCCTTGTATGGCTCACGTTTTGAACCTGGTTGTCCAGCAATTTTTATCCCACTATCCCGGACTAGATGGGCTTCTGCAGAGGGCACGGTCGCTGTGTGCTCACTTCCGCTGTTCGCATCCCGCAGCTCGACGACTTGCATCTCTACAGAAGTCGTTGGGCCTGCCAGTTCACCGGCTGAAATGCGATGTGCCCACCGGTGGAATTCAACTCTGCACTGGTTGCAGCGACTGCGGCAGCACCGACGAGCCCTGTGCAATACGTATAGCATGGGCCAACGAGATAAAGAGGTGGGGCAAATCACGCTGCAGGTGTGGTCTCAGATCAGGGACCTATGCACCCTTCTGCACAGTTTTGAAATAGCAATGAAAATATTTAGTGCTGACGATGCCATTATCAGCATGACCATTCCAGTAATTTACATGCTGGAGCACACCTTACACAGTGTTCGGAGTCAGGTGGTGGAACAAGAGGAGGAGGTGGAGGAACAGGAGGAGTCGTATGCAGAACGGATCATATCTCCAAGGTCAAGAAGGTTGGCAGCACCAAGGCGGCTGGCATTGGAGGCTGGGGGAGAGGGATTACTGAGGGCACATGGTAGTAGCCAAACTGTTGAGGAAGGTGCAGGAGGCGAGGAAGATGTGGAGGACGAACTGGCGCTGGGCATGGAAGACTCATCAGATGAGGGAGACCTTGATCAAATTTCTGTTGTGCGAGGCTGGGGAGAGGGCTGACGAAGGAAGCATGATTCTCACCTCGCCACCACCAAGACAACAAGGACTTGGTCCTCCTGGATGCGCAAGACACATGAGTGCCTTCTTGCTGCACTACCTGCAGCATGACCCTTTGATTGTCAGAATCCGAAGTAATGCCGACTACTGGGTTGCCACACTCTTAGATCCCCGGTACAAAAGCAAATTTGGCGAAATAATTCCTGCCATAGAAAGGGATTCACACATGCAGGAGCATCAGCAGAGACTGTTACAGAATCTAATATCTGCTTTTCCACAAAACACCAGTGGTGCACGTAGTGAATCTCTGAGTTCTAACTTGCCAACCGTAGGATTATCGAGTCATCACTCAAACCGTAACAATAACATCATATCTGGTGGTAACAGCAATTTTTTCCAATCGTTTCTAGATTTTTTTAGACCATCCTTTGCAAGGCCACAGGAGACAAGAAGTCTGACGCACAGCCAACACCTAGAGAGCATGGTACAAGAGTATCTCCAAGTTAACATCGATGCCATGACTGTGGAACTGGACCCTTGCTCATTTTGGGCTTCCAATCTTGAAAAATGGCCTGAGCTCGCCACTAACGCTTTGGAGATCTTGTCGTGCCCCGCAGCCAGCGTTCTCTCTGAACATGTGTTCAGCGCTGCTGGTGGTGTGCTGACAGATAAGCGCACGCAGCTGTCCAGTGACAATGTAGACAGACTAACGTTCAACAAGATGAACAAATCCTGGATCCGCAAGGACTTTTCTACCCCTGTGTCATCTTAGGGAGACTAAAAGCTTGATGATTTTTGAAAATCACCTCACCAACCAATTTAAAAAACTCTGGCGAAATTGATGCCACTTAAGTGGTGTCTGTAGCCGAATTTTTGGACAAAATGGAGACTCTTTTATTTAGTCCCCTTGCTGAGTTTTACATGACGTTGCCATCGTCAATTCCAGGTGGTTGGGGTCGTCTGCAGAGTTGTTTCCTCATACTATGGCCTGGGATTCAGAGGTCTGCTCCAACGCTTCAGTGTCTGCTAATCAGCAGAGTAGCCCAGCCACCCACCGTCTATTTACCTAAGTACTATTTTTAACGGCATCTGGCCCAGGAAATCCTTTTGGGCCTAGTAGAATTTGGTGCTACCCAGCAGCGTACCCCACCCATAAAGAAAGCTACACCGCCTGTTTACCTAACTACTATTTTGTAACTGCATCTAGCCCAGGAAATCCTTTTGGGCCTAGTAGAATTTGGTGCTACTCACCAGCGTACCCCACCCATGAAGCAAGCTGCACCGCCTGTTTACCTAACTACTATTTTGTAACGGCATCTAGCCCAGGAAATCCTTTTGGGCCTAATAGAATTTGGTGCTACTCAGCAGCGTACTTCACCTATGAAGCAAGCTACACCGCTTGTTTATCTAATTACTAATTTTTAACTGCATCTAGCCCAGGAAATCGTTTTGTACCTAATAACATTTTGTGCTACTAAGCACAGTACCCCACCCATGAAGAAAGCTACACCGCCTGTTTACCTAACTACTATTTTGTAATGGCATCTAGCCCAGGAAATCCTTTTGGGCCTAGTAGAATTTGGTGCTACTCAGCAGCGTACTCCACCCATGAAGCAAGCTACACCGCCTGTTTACCTAACTACTATGTTGTAACGGCATCTAGCCCAGGAAATCTTTTTGGGCCTAATAGAATTTGGTGCTATTCAGCAGCATACTTCACCCATGAAGCAAGCTACACCGCCTGTTTACCTAAATACTATTTTGTAACGGCATCTAGCCCAGGAAATCCTTTTGGGCCTAGTAGAATTTGGTGCAACCCAGCAGCATATCCCACCCATGAAGCAAGCTACACCGCCTGTTTACCTAAGTACTATTTTTTAATGGCATCTAGCCCAGGAAATCCTTTTCGCCTAGTAGAATTTGGTGCTACTCAGCAGCGTACTTCACCCCTGAAGCAAGCTACACCGCCTGTTTACCTAAGTACTATTTTTTAACGGAATCTATCCCAGGAAATCATTTTGGGCCTAGTAGAATTTGGTGCAACTCAGCAGCGTACCCCACCCATGAAGCAAGATACACTGTCTGTTTACCTAAGTACTATTTTTTTACGGCATTTGGCCCAGGAAATCCTTTTGGGCCTAGTAGCAATTTCTGCTACTCAGCAGAGTACCCCACCCATGAAGCAAGCTACACTGCCTTCTTTCTTTCTCAATCTTACCCCTCGGCGCTGGGGTGTCCACTCTCCCTCCAGCTCTCTCCTTCTCACAGGTGGACTACCGCGTGTTTTCACACTGTGGCAAATCTTTTGGGCCCAGGCATAAGAAGTCGTTGAGGTAATGGATAATATGTGCCGCCTTACAAACGTCCAGGACGACACATTCGAGGAAGCAACTAAACGCCTCAAATAGTGAGCAGGATATGGAGCACCCCATGGGCAAACAGCGATCTATGTAGTATGCTCCTTCACAGAAGCAGCCCAATGGGAGGACACTATTCGGAGGCACAGGTAGTAGCCCCCTCAATGTCTGTTTTGGCCATTAGGGTGACCCTTACCAACTTCTTGACCCACCTGATTGCCTCATCAAAGGAGGTACAGTACATAGTACTGTACTTGGTTCTGCGTCGATGTTGTCGTTTACTGACCTGGCCCTTGGATATGACAAATGGTGGATTAGTCTGAATGTATTGGGTTCATTTTTTGGCACAACTCCCAATGGGGGTACCAGTACATCTTCTAAGGAAAGTGTTCTGAATGAACCTGCTGCCATTCTACCTAAAGATATTTATTTTTTATTTTTTTTGTCAAGACGTCTGGGTGTTGGTAGAGTGAGTTTACATTTTTACTCCAGCCTTTCTTGATTTTAGAAGGGCATGACATGCCTATATCTGTGTCTCCTCCTTTTACTCCTCCACCTCTTTTCTTTTCGCATGACTATATGTAGTTGTGACTTTTCCCTGTGTTTGTTGTGTCTTCTGAGCAGTTTGTCAGCTTTTGGACACCTTTTAAGGTGTTTTCTATGTGTTTTCCATGTGTTTGTATGTGTTTGTGCTTGCCTGCCATTGGTTTCAATGGGGTTCCGTCGAACGTTCGACGAACATTTCGTCGATAACACGTCCCTGTTCGACGAACCGAACCGAACCCGAACACTAGGGAGGTGGCTCAACACTAGTCATGTTCATGTGACCATCACATTGGTGTTAAATACCTGGCTATGAGAGCCAGTGGGTTTTGTCTTGGGAGAGGAGATACTCCCACGTAGCTTCAAGGAGGAGCTGAGGACTGTGTGTGGTGTCTGCAGGTTGAAACATACAGAGAAAGGACTCTGTTGAACTTTGTTTTCTTTTTCCATCAAGCCAGGAAGGCTCCGTTTTTGTTTTCTGAAGCCTGCATTGATCTATGCGGGCATTAATAAACCAGCAGGTGTTTTACCATCAAAGTGTTCCTTGTGGCCACGAACTGCACCTGCGCAAGTGACATACACGTCACACCACTTTTTCCACTAATAAGTAGTAATGACGCTACTGTTACTGCGCTTGCATGGGAATAGTGGAGATGTGTATGTCACTTGCGCAGGCGCACCTGCGCAAGTGAGACTGCCGCAGTGCCTTATGGGATTCGGGGACAGCAACAGGAAGTCCCGAATGGTGATTACATATATAGATTGTAGTGTGGACCCATGTGTCTGATTAATACTCATCTTTTTACAATTGCATCAGGATACCAAATCAAAATTAAGTTACCTATACAGATGTATATTTATTTGCCATCAATGCACACATCATTAGTAATGCAAGCTGTGATGCATGAGCACTAAATAGTCTAAGTTAGTTAAGTGAAGTCAGAAAAATATAAGCATAAATTACATTTAAGGGATCAACTAACTCAAAATTGACATGTGCTATAAACTCCATAGAGGTGGCCTTTATGGAAAAGTGCAAAGAAAAAAGCCTTTACTTACAGGCAAAAATTGTAAAGCTCTTTTTGAGTTTGCCAAAAGACATGTGGGAGACTCCCCAAGTGTATGGATGAAGGTGTTGTGTAAAGATGAATTGAACTTTGTGTTTTTTGGCAAAGCAGTCATCAAAGCAAAAGGTGGCTACTTTGAAGAACCTAGAATATAAGAACCAAAAAGTGTTAAACAACTGAAATTATGTCTTATATTCTAGGTTCTTCAAAATAGCCACCTTTTGCTTTGAGGATTGCTTTACACACTCTTGGCATTCTCTTGATGAGCTTCAAGAGGTAGTCACCGGGAATGGTCTTCCAAGAATCTTGAAGGAGTTCTTAGAGATGTTTAGCACTTGTTGGCCCTTTTGCCTTCACTCTGCGGTCCAGCTCACCCCAAACCATCTCGATTGGGTTCAGGTCTAGTGACTGTGGAGGCCAGGTCATCTGGCGTAGCACCCCATCACTCTCCTTCTTGGTCAAATAGACCTTACACAGCCTGGAGGTGTGTTTGGGGTCATTGTCCTGTTGAAAAATAAATGATGGTCCAACTAAACGCAAACCGGATGGAATAGCATGTCGCTGCAAGATGCTGTGGTAGCCATGCTGGTTCAGTATGCCTTCAATTTTGAATAAATCCACAACAGTGTCACCAGCAAAGCACCCCCACACATCACACCTTCTCCTCCATGCTTCACGGTGGGAACCAGGCATGTAGAGTCCATCCGTTCACCTTTTCTGCGTCGCACAAAGACACGGTGGTTGGAACCAAAGATCTGAAATTTGGACTCATCAGACCAAAGCACAGATTTCCACTGGTCTAATGTCCATTCCTTGTGTTCTTTAGCCCAAACAAGTTTCTTCTGCTTGTTTCCTGTCCTTAGCAATTGTTTCCTAGCAGCTATTTTACCATGAAGGCCTGCTACACAAAGTCTTCTTTTAGCAGTTGTTGTAGAGATGTGTCTGCTGCTAGAACTCTGTGTGGCATTGACCTGGTCTCTAATCTGAGCTGCTGTTAACCTGTGATTTCTGCAGCACAACTGATGGTCCCAACCCCATTTATAAGCAAGAAATCCCACTTATTAAACCTGACAGGGCACACCTGTGAAGTGAAAACCATTCCCAGTGACTACCTCTTGAAGCTCATCAAGAGAATACCTAGAGTGTGCAAAGCAGTCATCAAAGCAAAAGGTGGCTACTTTGAAGAACCTAGAATATAAGACATAATTTCAGTTGTTTCACACTTTTTTGTTAAGTATATAATTCCATATGTGTTAATTCATTGTTTTGATGCCTTCAGTATGAATGTACAATTTTCAGAGTCATGAAAATACAGAAAAATCTTTAAATGAGAAGGTGTGTCCAAACGTTTGGTCTGTACTGTATATATATATATATATATATATATATATATATATATATATATATACATACATATACTGCTAAAAAAAAGGGAACACTAAAATCCCACATCCTAGATATCACTGAATGAAATATTCCAGATGTAAATCTTTATTCATTACATAGTGGAATGTGTCGAGAACAATAAAACCTGAAAATTATCAACATAAATCACAACTAATATCCCATGGAGGTCTGTAGTTGGAATGATGCTCAAAGTAAAAGTGGAAAATTAAGTTACAGGCTGATCCAACTTCAGTGGAAATGCCTCAAGATAAGGAAATGATGCTCAGTAGTGTGTGTGTGGCCTTCACGAGCCTGTATGACCTCCCTACAACACCTGGGCATGCTCCTGATGAGGCGGCTGATGGTCTCCTGTGGGATCTCCTCCCAGACCTGGACTAAAGCATCCACCAACTCCTGGACAGTCTGTGGTGCAACGTGACGTTGGTGGATGGTGCGAGACATGATGTCCCAGATGTGTTCAATCGGATTCAGGTCTGGGGAACGGATGGGCCAGTCCATAGCTTCAATGCTTTTATCTTGCAGGAACTGCTGACACACTCCAGCCACGAGGTCTGGCATTGTCCTGTATTAGGAGTAACCCAGGGCCAGCCGCACCAGCATGTGCTCTCACAAGGGGTCTGAGGATCTCATCTCGGTACCTAATGGCAGTCCGGCTACCTCTGGCAAACACAAGGAGGGGTGTGCAGCCCTCCAAAGAAATGCCACCCCACACCATTACTGACCCACTGCCAAACCAGTCATGCTCAAGGATGTTGTAGGCAGCAGATCGCTCTCCATGGCATCTCCAGACTCTGTCATGTCTGTCACATGTGCTCAGTGTGAACCTGCTTTCATCTGAAGAGCACAGGGCGCCAGTGGCGAATTTGCCAATCCTAGTGTTCTGTGGCAAATGCCAAGCGTCCTGCACGGTGTTGGGCTGTGAGCACAACTCCCATCTGTGGATGTCAGGCACTCAGACCATCCTCATGGAGTCGGTTTCTAACCATTTGTACAGACACTTGCACATTTGTGGCCTGCTGGAGGTCATTTTGCAGGGCTCTGGCAGTGCTCCTCCTGTTCCTCCTTGCACAAAGGCTGAGGTAGTGGTCCTGCTGCTGGGTTGTTGCCCTCCTACGTCTCCTGGTGTACTGGCCTGTCTCCTGGTAGCGCCTCCAGCCTCTGGACACTACGCTAACAGACACAGCAAACCTTCTTGCCACAGCTCACATTGATGTGCCATCCTGGATGAGCTGCACTACCTGAGCCACTTATGTGGGTTGTAGAGCCTTCTCATGCTACCACGAGTGTGAAATCACAACCAACATTCAAAGGTGACGAAAACATCAGCCAGAAAGCATTCATACTGATATGTGGTCCCCACCTGCAGAATCACTCCTTTAATGAGTGTGTCTTGATAATTGCCAATAATTTCCATCTATTATCTATTCCATTTGCACAACAGCATGCGAAATTGATTGTCAAACAGTGTTGCTTCCTAAGTGGACACTTTGATTTCACAGAAGCTTGATTTACTTTGAGTTATATTCTGTTGTTTAAGTGTTCCCTTAATTTTCTTGAGCAGTGTATATATACAGTATATATATATATATATTTGTATCACTGAACAGACCAAAATCTCATGTAATGGTGGCAGGAATAATCAGGTATTAGTGAGATACATAATGAAATTCTGGCACAGAAAGGGTGTCAATATCTTCATCCTGGCTGAACATCTCTCCTGAGACTTTTACATAGACCTATTAATTACTGTACAAAACATGATAAAACTGGATTTGTCGTGAACGTCGCCATCTGTTCATTTTGATACCATCTATTAACGATCCTCATTAAAAGAGTTTTTTTTAACCTTTGTTACTGTGATCAAACATAAAAAGATGATTAGTGCTCCGGCAGAAATATTCGTGCGATTGCGCATAGCAATTTATTGAATTGTTTGAATAAACAAACAACATATAATTACAGCAATTATCACTATAATATTCAGAATTAACCTACGGAACAATAAAAGGTTTCGGATACTGTGACATTCTTTATGCCGTATGTTTTCTTTATTTGTTATTGTCATATTGTATGATTGCTTCCATTATAATAAGAGTTTCTATCATTTTTAATATTGTCTCCAAAATAAATTAAGAATTTGGCAACTCTCTCATTTTATTGATACCCAAGAGAGGACACCAATTTTGGTTTTGAATGCTACGTGATAATTTGGACCTTTGAGTCAGTAATATGTGCTTTATTCAAGTTTTCCAGCAGAACTTTATTGCGGATCTCAATGCAGTGGAATAGTGCCCCTTAAAAAATAATTAGCTGCAAGTTCTGTTTGCTATATAAAATAATATGTTTAGTGCTCCAAAGCTCAGAGCTTATAATAAAAAGTTACTCTGGAGAAACTTTTCTCCATGCAGCTCTCCATGGACTGTCATACCTCCCATCTTTTAAAAACAAGAAAGTGCCATGGAAATTTTTTTTTGCCCCCACAGTACATTCACACAAATTGTATGATGTTTCCATGGTGCACATCTATACACAAAACTCAGTTACATCAATACACATCCTATACACATAGCTCTGCTACATCAATATACAACTATTCCAGAGGTGTATCTAGGGTTTCAAAACCCGAGGCAAAAATTCAGTTTGGCTTCCCCACATATGCGATTTGAACACTTACACTCACGTGCTGATGAGCTGCTTTTCCTAATTCTCTCAATGTTCAGTGAAAAAATGAGAGAAGCAGGAAGAAAAGCTAGTTGTCACGTGACCGTAAGTATGAAAATCGCATATGAGTGAAGTGGTCATGTGATTATTGCTGGATCCAGCAAGCAGAGCTGACTCCTGACTATTAGTATATTACATGCTGATAAGTTTGGAATGCTACAGGGCTTCATTTTATAATTAAAAGGCTTGTCCAGGTTGGTGATGAAAGTCTGCAGTCACTCTAGGTAGCTGCAGGCTTCTAAATTCTCACAGCACATGCACTGCACACTATAAGGATTCTCCTTTGCTAGTGGCAAGAGTCTATGGTCATGTAAACACAAGTATACAATTTGTATAATTCTGGCCACATTCCGAATAGACGTGCACAGACTCGCTCAATTCATTTTCATTGGTTGAGGTCATGCATGTCTAGTTGGCATGTGACTACGTATTTGCAAATCGCATACTTGCGGGTTTGTGGCCCCCCACTCTCATTGCTGGCACCAGAGAATCCTTATAGTGTGCAGTGCACATTGTTAGGATCTAAAACAGCACAGAAATACATCACCAGAACTAACAGCAGTACAGATATTCATCATCAGAACCACTATCAGTACAGAAGTTCATCATCATACCACCCACAGTACAGAAATACATCCATATAATCAGTATAGAAACACAGTATCAAAATCCTCATCAGTACAGGATTACATCACAAGAACCACCATCAGCACAGGAATACATAATCAAGACCATCATCAGTACATTAAAACATCACTAGGGCAAGCATCAATACATGGTACATCAATTGTAATGTCAGGATTGTAATGTCAGGTCAGACCCATACAGTATACATTTGCATCACATGAACCAACAACTTCCAGTATGTCCTTAACAATGGTAAATAGATACTGGGAGTTGTTGCTATCAGTCATCGTTAGACTGTGGACCATTCGGGAATCACAGTACTCATGAGAATTAGTCATTATCACAAAAAACATTTATATCCAGGTACCTAATAAATGCCGTCGTTTCTGATTGGAGTCATTCTCTTTCTTTTCTTCATCTTGTCCAGGCGCTATGCTGACTTTTCACAGCCACAGCTTGTCTCTGCAGACTTCCATCTTTTCCAGTGTTGTTCAGCATATCCCCACATGGTACCTTTAAAAATAACAGTGTCATTATAATGCTTCTGAGTAAAAATATCTGCCCTAGTCTGTGCCCTCACTACAGTATATCCCCTGCATAAAAATATTACCCACACACTCTCCCTTTTATGGTACATGCCCTCCATACTGTCCCCTCTTTAGCATACTGGTCCCCTCTTCACATCTGTCCTCTCACACTGTGTCTCCCCATATATGGCCCAATCTGTATACTGTACCCCCTCATCACACTCCCCTTCCTTGGCATACTGTCCTCTCCTGGCTGAGCACTTACACTGTCTGCCCACACTGCTCAGTCACTATTGCAGGCCCACTCACACTTTTTTCCTGCCATACTATTTCCTCCCGCTATTCCCCTCAATAGTCTCCTCACATATTTCCCCTTTTCTCCTCATAACATATCATTAAACATCCTCCCAGCTAACCATACAGTCTCTTCACTTACATAGACCCTCACTCTCCATACTAACTCCTCACACATCCCTCAACTCCTCATACTGTGTCTACACCCATCCTATCACCCTTGCTCCCTATACTGTGTCTGCATACATCCCCCTTCCTCATCATACTGTGTCTGAGCACAGCACCCAACTTATCATACTATTTATGCACTCATCCCCTCCCTAGCTCCCCATACTGTGTCTGCACCCATCCCTCCACTCACCATAATGTGTCTGCATCCATCCCCTTGCTCACTCACTAAATATATTCCCCGCTTACTCCTCATACTAGGTTCACACCCATCCCCCTACTGATACATCTCCCCTCTTGCTCCACATACTGTATACTCAAATTTCACCACATCTTCTCCTTCCCACTCTCCATATTGACTGCACCAATCCCTTCCTCATTCCCCAAACTGTGTCCACATATCTTACTAACCCCCATGCCCCATTGCAATAAATCTTCAGTTTCTTCAGCTCCAGATCACAAAACCTGATCATGCTGCTGACGTCCCCCTGACCCAGAAATGCCAGCGGTAAGGGCTTCAATTGTGCTCACTTCTCAAAGATGCAAATACACTTGATCATTTGGAGTCGGCGCGCAATACCTTCTCTGAGCCAGTACATCAAGCTAAATGTATACAGAGATCCATACTGACAGTGAAGAGATAACAGTTAATCAAAGTTGAAAACATGCCATATGGAACAATAAAGTGAACATACCAGTGTATGCAGGACACCACGCTGACTCAAACCCACCCCGACGCGCGTTTCAGTTCAATCCATCCTCTTCACTGTCAGTATGGATCTCTGTATACATTTAGCTTGATGCGCTTTATTTGGTATTACGTACTTTGTATATGCGCAGTGTACGCCACCCTGCTCTTTGCTTCCATGTTGCATGCTGCCACATGTTCCCCGGTTTATGTCCACATTCTTTGTTATTTCTTGTATTTATAATACATTTTTCATGATTTGCATATACCTTGGACAATGGCACTAGTTTTATTTAGTGGTTTCGTCTATAGTATAGGGCAGGGAGTGTTTGATGAATAAAGTGCTAACTCTGTGGGCCACCTGATTGTGTACAGGAGTATTAGCAATACGCAATAAGTGCTAAGTGCATACATTTTGCAAAGTATACACTACTTCAAAGACACAGGTCCTAATTCATGACTGGCATTGTTCACACCAGTCTTGATGAGGAGGAGTCCTGCAGTCAGAGGTTCCTGATTCATGAAGAGATGTGTGCCTCTGTGTGCACCTTGCCATAAATCCTACTACAGTTCCTGCTGGAGTAAGATTTGTGGCAAAGCAAACGCCACTGCTAGTCATCAATTTGATGAGCGGCGGTTGCCACACTCCAATCCCACCCCAGATCCACCCACTTTGTAGGATTCTGAGCAAAGCTAGCACGACAAAACCAACAATGGGCTGCATGGTCGCGTCGCCAGAAGAAAGCCATTACTGCGCAAATGCCACAAAGTATCTTACCTACAATATGCAACACAGCACAGAAACAAGCCTCAAAACTTCTGGAACAAGGTAATTTGGAGAAATGAGATCAAAATTGAACTTTTTGGCCACAACCATAAACGTTACATTTCAAGAGAGGTCAGCAAGGCCTATGATAAAAGAAAAAAACATTCCTACTGTAAAGCACAGAGGTGGATCGTTGATGTTTTAGGGATGTGTAAGCTACAAAGGCACAGGAAACTTGGTCAAAGTTGAAGGAAAGATGAATGCAGCACGTTATCAGCAAATATTGGAGGCAAATTTGCACTCGTCAGCCCGGAAGCTGCGCATGGGATGTACTTGGATGTTCCAACATGACAACGATCCAAAACATAAGCCAAGTCGACCTGTCATTGGCTACGGCAGAACAAAGTGAAAGTTCTGGAGTGGCCATCTCAGTCTCCTGACCTCAGTATCATTAAGTCACTCTGGGGAGATCCCGAGCACGCAGTTCATGCTAGACAGCCCAAGAATTTACAGGAACTGGAGGCTTTTTGCCAAGAAGAGTGGGCAGCTTTACCATCTGAGAAAATAAAGAACCTCATCCACAACTACCACAAAAGACTTCAAGCTGTCATTGAATTTAGAGGGGTCAATACACGGTATTAAGAAATGGGGTATGTGAACTTTTCATCAGGATTATTTGGATGTTTTGGGTTGTCATTATGATTTAAACAGAGAAAACACAGTAGTTTGACAATAAATGGCTTCATCCAACCAGTAACCATGAGTGTAGAAAAAGTTTTGGTGTTGTCATTCATGTTCTCTGAAAAAAGGCCAAGAAAGCAAAAATTCTGCAGGGGTATGTAAACTTTTGAGCACAACTGTACATGTCTATTTTGGTACTAAGAGGACCTCACTACCCATTAGAAGTGTGGTGAGGATCAGTACAGTGAGTATTTTATTATTATTTTTTAAATCAGGGTTAGAATACCACTTTGAATTTCACGCATGTGCAAAAGCTGTGTGAAATGTTAAAGGATAAGATGCAAGGGAGAGTCAAAAATATTCTGCACTACAATGTAAAATTTACTTTCATTAACTTTCAGAAAAGTCAGAACCTAAGATAAAACTACATTACTGTTAATTGTTAATACATACAAACCTTTTTTTCCCCTCCTCCTCCATAATAGTTAAAATGATAAATTCCAGCAATATCATTGACAAGTAGTACAGTCATTAATACAGAGACGGGGAGTTTGAGTGGAGCGGATCGTGCTGCGTTCTTTTTATGCTACGTTTTGCTTACTACATTATCTTTATGATTAGTTGAGAAATAAAGAGCTGTTGTTTTATATTAGCAGTGACATACATTCTCGTTGCTTTGTTCAATGTTCCCTCTCTCTGTACACTCATTAAAAAATACAATTATAGTCAACTCACTTATGCATTTGCAGGAATTTGTGACAAAAATGATAATGCAGTGGTCTCATTAAATACTCTGTCAGAAGCCTGAGAGTTAGCCATTAGGGGCTACCTTATCTCCATGGCAAAAGATAAAATCTAATAATTTAAGAAAAATAACTGATGCAGCAAATTGGCATATTATAAGCATGGAATAAAATGACTTGCTCAGGAAAGATTAAGGGAAAACTTTCTGATCTCCTGGGCATCTCATGAACAAGAGAAGACTTTGAAGAGAAGAGAAAAATTAGCTTTTTTTTCCCTTTAATTTCAATGAAAGAAGAATATTTTGCAAACGGGTTAGTTCATGCTTCCAAAATTAGATGGGTAAAGAAAGGAATAACCTTAATTTTTACAGCTATAAGCCGGGGTATAATTTAAATGGTATATATGGGGTATATTTATAAGTACCACGTAATTATGAGGCTCACCATCAAAACTTGTACGAGACTCACAGTGTAATGTCTGCCTTCAAATTGGAAGGAATATAGTTGGGCTTTTGGTCACGGCACTGCTTTTTGGGTCTTCTAATTCCTGTCCCAAACTTTACTTACTCTGCTTTCCATTACACAATTCCCTCTTTTAACCATAGAATTGGGGATCCTCAGCTCCTGCACCCTTGATGATCACCATAATTAGAGCCCCCACAAGAGGTTGTCAATTCTACAAATGTTTGCCTTCCACCACTAAATGACAGGAGATGGAGCTCACTAAACGGAGATTGCTAAAGCCCCTATATATAGAAAGGAACTGCGCTGCTTCGTAAATTACTTTTATTCCGAAATCTGAACTAAAATACCTAGAACAGAGCTGCTTTGGGTGCATACAGTCGTGAAATGGCCCCTACAGTGTGCGAACCTAGATATGATATTTGTGAAACTTAGTGATAAACACAACTTTATTCCTGAATATAGGAGACTAGCCACACAGCACAGGGTTGCTTTAAAATAATACCTCCTAATCTGTAAAGAGTGAGTATTAGTAAATGAGAGTAGTGAGTAGTAACAATAGCAAGAAGACAAATAGGAAGGTAATTGCTGTCCTCCAAGCCAAGAGATTGGACCTTTGTAAGGGTAGAGTTGTGCCAACAACCATACTCCAAAATTCAGTCCTGCTCCCCGAATCAAACATTTAGGAATTATGGTGGTGGTATTAATGCTAAAACAGAACTGGAGGGGAAAATGATCTATGATAGCAGTGGCTAGATCCTGCTAATTTAGCCTCCAACGTGGCAAAGTCTGTAAGGATCAAGGCGCTTGAGGGCCAAGTCATAGGAAGATGCAAAATTTTGGTGCGGGGTGGATGCCAATGGGTTTCCTAAGGCTCTAAAGGCTAATGGACTATGGTCTATTATGGTCCTACCTTGTAAAATATTTATCCTGCATCACACCATTATGTTACATTATGAAGGAATCAGCCATTGCCAAAGAAGGGATATGAATCGAATGCAGAAAAAGTCCAGCTTCAAGGATCCACTAAAAACATGGCTTTCTTATATATATAATGAAAATAAACAGCGACAATATGAATGTCAAAACCCCTAAACAGGAATAATGGTCTAGCAGACACGTTTCAGACAGTGAGGTCTTAAATCATTTCATAAAAAATGGCTCACATTGAAAAAAGCACTCCCATCAAAGTTTTTATCCTCTTAATATATTGCTATTATATAGCACTGTGTACTTACAATTGCTCATTTACATATTATATAGTATATATTAAAGAGGATATACATTTTGAAGGGAGTGCTTCTTTAAGAGTTGCTGATATTGTATAAAAACATGGCTATATGTCATACATTGTAATCAGTGAGGATCTTGGTGTCCAACCCTATTGATCGGTGAACCAAAAGGCATAAGTACTCAACTGACTAATGGACCTAGGGTCGGCTCCAGATTTTCGTGGGCTCCGGGCAAAAGAGTCTCAGTGGGCCCCTTTAACACATACCACGATTCATGTCGCACAGATACAGCAGATAAATACAGTATTATGGGCACCATGTAGTCCTACATACACTGTTATGGGCAACACATAGTGCTCCATACAGTATAATGGGCCCCATATATTACTCGATACAGTATAATGAGCCCCATTCATTACACCACAGTGTAATGGGCTCCATATAATGCTCCATATAGTATAATGGGCCCCATGTAATGTTTCATACATAAAAAAATTATCAAATATTCACCTCTCCCCCACTACTACGCTCTCCCCAGCATCTTGTGACCCTCTGCACTGCTCAGCACAGAGGGCGAGCTATAGTGACATAATTGCGCTCTTTCATGTTCCCCTCTGCAAGCTCTAGCTCTAATTTTCAATTATTTGCTAGCCACTATGATGTCTCTTCAGGTCATTGACCAGGTCCTCCCATGTAGTTCTGGACTGATTCATGACCTTTCTCAGATTCATCCTTACCCCACAAGGCGAGATCTCACATAGAACCCCAGATTGAAGAAGATTTGCAGTAATTTGTGTTTCTTCCGTTTTCTAAAAGTTGTGTCAACAGTTGTTGCCTTTTCATCAAGCTGCTTGCCTATTGTCCTGTAGCCCATCCCAGCCTTGTGCAGGTGTAGAATTTTGTCCCTGGTTTCCTTAGGCAGCTCTTTGGTCTTGGCCATGGTGGAGAGGTTGGAGTGTGATTGCGTGGACAGGTGTCTTTTATACAAGTAACAAGTTCAAACAGGTGCAGTTAATACAGGTAATGAGTGCAGAGTAGAAGGGCTTCTTAAAGAAAAACTAACAGGTCTGTGAGATCCAGAATTTTTGCTGGTTGGTAGGTGATCAAATACTTATTTAATGCAATAAACTGCTAATTAATTATTTAAAAATCAGACAATGTGATTTTCTGTTTTTAGGTGACCAAATACTTATTTTCCACCATAATTTGCAAAATAAATCTTGCCAAATCAGACAAGGTGATTTTCTGGATTTGCTTTCTCATTTTGACTCTCATAGTTGTATCTACCTATGATGTCAATTACAGGCCTCTCTCATCTTTGTAAGTGGGAGAACTTGCACAATTGGTGGCTGACTAAATACTTTTTTTCCCCACTGTATTTTCCCCACTGTATATACCAGGAAGGGGCCCAGGATGGGGGATTTAAATGCAAGGATGAGGCCCAACCAGGATAGGGGACATATATACCAGGATTGGGCCCAGTATAAGGGACATACATACCAGGATGTGGCACAGGATAAGATGTTTGCATATATATGTACATATATATATATATATCCGGATAGGGGACATATATAACAGGATGGGGGATACATAGACCAGGATTGGACCAGGAAGGGGAACATATATACCAGCATGAAGCCACATATATGTAAAGATAGGGCCAGAGTGAGGGACATATATACCAGAATGTAGGACATAAATTTATACCAGGATGAGGGGGGGGGGGCAGTCCAAATCTTGCACCAGGTGCCATTGGACTCTAGTTATGCCACTGTAAGCATTGATTGCTTTTCTTCTTTCCTTGGATAACACACCAACAGTAGCCGCATTATAGAGGAAATTAGACGCCAGTACTGAGCATTGTAGCTGTAAATCCTGCTTGGGTTTAAGCTAATATACTTGTTAGGAAGCTGTTACATGATCTGTTTCTGAACTTCTGTGTTGATCTCTCTCCTCCAATTCCACTTTCCATGAGCTTCATTGAGCTGCTGTAACTTGACACCTTACTGTGCTGGCTAGACAAGCCTGAGTTGTTTTTTTTTCAGGGTGAATGATGCGTTCTGGAGGCAGTAGAAAGTGAGAGAAGTTGCTCATAAGTAGATAAAGAAGCATTTCTCTAATAAAATATATTACAAAATGATCTACATTCACTTGTACTATTGATTTATGCAAAGATTGTAAAGAGTATAGTGATCATTAAATATATTATGGTGTATATGTTCATTATGTTGAAGCTTACAGCCTGTAATGACCACACAGCCACCTCAACACCATCGGAGCTACTGCAACCCCCGACCTACTGCAACCCCCGACCTACTGTCTCCTTTCCCATAATCCTGTAGAATTTAAGCCCACAAGGGCAGGGTCCTCTTCCCTCTGTACCAGCCTTTCATTGTTAGTTTACTGTAAGTGATATTTGTATTTTGACGTAACCCCTTCTCATGTACAGCACCATAGAATTAATGGTGCTATATAAATAAATAAATAAATAATAATAATAATCTTCTATATATATAATTGTCTAAGGGTTTTTCCGTCTGTCTGTCTGTCTGTCCTGGAAATCCCGCGTCTCTGATTGGTCGGCGACGATGATGTCATAAAGGACGTAGACATCCCGCGTCCTCCCGGGCACAGCGACGATGATGTCATAAAGGACGTAGAAATCCCACGTTTCTGATTCAGCGACGGGCACAGTATCGACGTAGATGTCATAATGGTTGCCATGGCGACGATGATGTCATAAAGGTTGCCTCGACCAATCAGCGACGGGCACAGTCTGCCGCGAATTCTGGAATCATCATTGTCCATATACTACGGGGACATGCATATTCTAGAATACCCGATGCGTTAGAATCGGGCCACAATCTAGTAATAATAATAATTATGTTGTTTGTATGGGCTCTGGAACTGTGCTTGTGTAATCACATGAGAAGGCCATAAGTCATTGGCATCTGGCTTGTAAAGTTTAGGTTATAATTTATGTAAAGTTTAACTTGCCATTACCAGAAATTTATCTCTAGGCATGTGCACTTCTTCCCCTGCATGTGGTTGACCAATCATAAGCAGGCAGCTTTATATATGGGGAAAAAAGAATACTCTATGTAGTGATACAGCAGAGGTGAGTAATGTATACTTACAAGCAGTTCCAGATCTGATTTCATGGCAGTCAGTATGGGGGAAAGGTGAGAGCTGCAAGCACCAGGAAGTATCAGAAACAAAACAGCTTTATAGTACTGCAAAACATCTGCAACATAAAAAAAAAATCACCAAATACTTGACAAATACTTATGATAAAGAACTGTGGTATGAATTATTGTTTCTTGGCAGAATATGGTGCCTCTTGGTGGCACACCACATAATTTCTCAGAAAAGTTGACTTACAAAAAATACATTCAACTTGTCTGTGACTTCTGTTTCTTGACTATTTTAGAACTTGGATTTTGTTGTAAGTAAAACAGCCAAGTCGCAGATAAGTCACATGTTGCGTGTGACTAGCACTGAAGTCTATGGCACATGTGTTGCTTGTGACTTTTGACAAGCAATAGAGATGAGCGAATATTTCAATGTTCGGGTCAGATTATGATCGCCGAATTTGCAATATTTGCCGATTAATTCGTTGAATATTCACCGAACATAATCGAACGCCAATCATGTCAATGGGACTTAAAAACAAAAGCATGCACAACACCTTAGAACGGCCCCAAATGCTTCCAAAACATATCAAATGTGGGACAGACACCAGGAAAGTGGCCTCAATTCACCCACAGTACAAATTGTAGCATAGCACTGCAGCAATCAGACAGGCATGAAGTATCAGGGTTTGAGACAGCATTTACAGCTTTCAATTGAACGTCACAGTAAGACGAGGTGGGTGAGGGATCGGTGTAGGGCTACTGTCCTGGGAGCCCTAAGACCACATGCAACACCTCTACGTGCTTTCATGCTGAGCCACACTCAGGTGGCACAAATATCAGTCTCATAGACTACCATTGTCAGAAAAATTTAAGGATAGTAACACGGGTAGTTGAGTCCTTGGAAGTGGGGCCTGAAGGTCTTGGAGGCCTACTGCTACAGGCAACACACATGAAGGAGACCCAACTAGGAGTCTACACTGTTAGGACTGGCGGAACGCACCAAGTATAAGGTGTAATGGTATTAGGTGCGTTCGCCGTCCGAGGTCCACCGTGCAGGTGAAAACCCTGCTGCTAGTAGAGACGGACGAGATGGCGGTACAATATGAATACACACTTGGGTTAACTTCACCCAGTGTGAAGGAAGCGAACCCTGTTGAGTCACAGGGCCGCGGTACCGCACCAAGAGAATATATTTTAGAGGCACGAGAGTGCGTGCGGTGCCGCACTGGCAGACGCCACTATCCACCCAGGCTTGGGTTAGGAAAGCACAGAGAAAGCGCACGGCGCCGCACTGGCGGTCACAGCAATAAGACGCTGTAATGTGTGTACCGTGCTGATGGCTAAGTCGGGTGCTAGGTAGCAATCACCCACCTTCCGCGAGCAGTCATACAATAGGGAGGGGATTTTAAAGAACGACTTTCACTCACAACACACACACATTTACAAAAGACAATACTAGTGCATGGCCGTGCGGCCATGCGAGGCTTAAATAGCTGCAGCATGTTTAGGACCTTCCAAAGAAGGACCAATGGAGTGCTGCAGCACCTGAGCATGTGACCCTGGATCTCCACTGAGAGATCTCGCCCTGGGCATGCTCAGAGTGCAAAGCAGGATTTTGTCCTAGCAGCTACAAGGACCTTAGCTGCAGTATCTGATCATGTGACCCTCGATCTCCACTGAGAGATCTTACTCTGGGCATGCTCAGAATGTGAAAAGCAGGACTTAGCCCCAGAAGCGTCCGCTCGCCGCTGCCCAGCACTGACTTCAATGGGAGAAGCAGGAAACGCAGCAGTAACTCTAAGCACAGAGTCAGACTGAGCGAGACGCTGGGATCGATGTCTCCGCTGAGCAAGCTCCACTGCGGCAGGAGAAGAGTGGGAGACCGCAGCAGAGATGGCCCGAGATTCCCCCTGTGCAGAGGCAGGAACTCGACTCCTAACATACACATTTTCAAAAATTAGCGGCAGACACCTTTAAAGTGGCATCAATTTCACCACAGTATAAATAGTATAATAAGGACCAACAAGTCTTCCTCTACACCCAATCCAGCAGATGGACACCCAACAAGGAGTGTTCACATTTCCAAAAATTATTAGCAGACAATACCAAAGTGACATCAATTTAACCACAGTAGAAATAGTATAATAGGGACCAGGAGGTCTTCCACTATGCCCAATCCAGCAGATGGACACCCAACCAAGAGTGTTCATATTTCCAAAAATTATTAGCAGACAATACCAAAATGGCATACATTTCATCACAGTAGAACCAGTATAATAGGGATCGACAGTTCTTCCACTAAGCCAAATCCAGCAGATGGACACCAACCAGGATTATTCACATTTCCCAAATTTGTTGGCAAACAATACCAAAGTGGCATCAATTTCACCACAGTTAGAAATAGTATAATAAGGACCAACAGGTCTTTCACTACACCCAATCCAGCATATGGACACCCAACTAGGAAAGTTCACATTTCCCCAAATTATTGGCAGACACTACCAAAGTGGCATCAATTTCACCACAGTAGAAATAGTATAATAGGGACTGACAGGTCTTCCACTACACCCAATCCAGCAGATGGACACCCAACCTGGAGTTTTCACATTTTAAAAAATGAGGGCTTGACATCACTGAAGTGGAATAAATGTCACGAGAATAGAAATAATATAATTGGGACCGATACGTCTTCCACTACAGCTAATCCATCAGATACTTACCATGACTGTTCACATTTACACAAATTTGTTTTAAAACAGCAGCAGCAGCCACAGCAGGCACAGAAGCCACACTAAAGATATCAGAGAGTGTAGTTACGTGACATTAATGCATCACACTAAACAAAAATTCAATATCATCTAGTCTGTACAGTCTGCGATTAGGGTGCAAAAGTCCTTGGAGATCTATGACATATTCATCTTGATGAAAGTTAGGCAGTCTACACTTTTAGGGGACAGCCGGCTGTGCTTATCTGTTAGGACACCACCAGCAGCGCTGAAGACACGTTCTGAGAGAATGCTGGCTGTCGGGCACGATAAAACCTCCAAGGCGTGTGAGGCGAGCTCAGGCCACTCATACATTTTGGAAGACCCAAATGTGAAATTGTCCAAATCCTCCCTGATGGTATTGATATTCAGTTCTAGATACTTGTGCACCATCCTCTCCATTTGTTCACCATGTGTAAGACTTGGACTCTGTTGTGCTGGTGCATGAGCTGGTCTAAAAAAAAGTGTCAAAAGACACACAGAAATAGCTTTTTCCACTTACACCACCGCTGCTTCTGCTGCTGCTAATATTTGGCATTGACAAATTGATGTGCCGAAGGTTGGAAGTCTAGAGCTGCGATGCGAACTGTGCGCTTCACTGCTGTCTTGGGAAAAAGCTCTCTTAAGGCTGTGTAAAAGCGTAGTTCGATACTCCAGCATTCGCGAGTCCCTTTCCAGGGCGGGAAGCATCTGGCAAAATTTGGTTTTATAACGTGGATCTAACAGAGTGGCAACCCAGTAGTCAGCAGTATTCATAATCATAACTATATGGGGATAGATGATAGTGCAGCAAGAAGGCACTCATATGCCGGGCTCTACCATGAGGTCCAAGCCCATGCTGTGTTGGTGGCTGGGTAATAATGATCCGTCCACTCCAGCCAACCACAAACAACAGAGAGGGAAGGATTATCCTGTTCACAAGACAGTTGCTCGCCCATCACCTCTTTCACCTCCAGTTGTTCCTCGGATCTTGCACCTTCGATAACAGTTTGTTATCACCAGCTGTTGTGAATTCCGCTCTTGGGCTCCCTCCGGTGGTTGTAAGTGGCACTTTTGTGAGTTCTGCTCTTGGGCTCCCTCTTGTGGTTTCTAGTGGTATGGCTGCTCCTTGGAGTTAGCTGTCTTCAACTGCTTCCACTGATCGTCTTTTCATGCTCGGCTATTTATGCCTGGCTTTGTTCTTCTGCCAGTGCCACTTGTAAATGTTTCCTGGCTGGATTCACATCTCTGCTTGGATTCTCCTGGTTTCCTGACCAGTTCTGCAAAGATAAGTTCTGGCTTTGCTCATTTCAGTCCACATGTTGTGGACTTATTGTTCTGTGCATTCTATATTTGTCCAGCTTGTCAGTATGGATTATTTCTGTTAGCTGGAAGCTCTGGGAAGCAGATTTACCCTCCACACCTTTAGTCAGGTGTGGAGATTTTGTAAACTCTGTGTGGATTGTTTTGTAGTTTTTATACTGACCGCACAGTATCCTTTCCTGTCCTATCTATCAAGCTAGACTGGCCTCCTATGCGAAAATCTGATTTCATTTCTGCGTATGTTATTTTCCTCTCCTCTCACCGTCAATATTTGTGGGGGCTATCTTTCCTTTGGGGATTTTCTCTGAGGCAAGATAGGTTTCCTGTTTCCATCTTTAGGGGAAGTTAGATCTTAGGCTGTGCCGAGGGGTCTAGGGAGCGTCAGGTACCCCCCACGGCTATTTTTAGTTGCGCTGCTAGGTTCAGGGTTTGCGGTCAGTACAGATACCACCTCCTTCAGAGCTTGTCTCATGTTGTTCCTAAACCACCAGATCATAACAGTACAAGTGGCCAAAAATGAATTAAATATATCTCAAAAGAAGGAAAAGAAAGTTCTGAACCATTTTTTTTTCTGTGCTCTATTTTGTCTTTTTTTTCCTCTTGACATTTGGGTGGTGCAGGATTTGTGCTCTGGCATGGATGTTCAGGGTTTGCTTTCTCGTGTGGATCAACTTGCTGCAAGAGTACAGAGTATCCAGGACTATGTTGTCCAGACTCCGGCTTTAGAGCCCAGAATTACTACTCCTGATTTGTTTTGGGGGGACAGATCCAAGTTTTTGAACTTTAAAAATAACTGCAAATTGTTTTTCGCTTTGATACCCTTTTCATCTGGTGATCCCATTCAGCAGGTGAAAATCATCATATCCTTGCTGCGTGGTGACCCTCAAGACTGGGCTTTTTCTCTTGAAACAGGGGATCCGGCATTATTGAATGTAGATGCAATTTTTCAAGGGCTCGGATTATTGTATGACGAACCTAATTCTGTGGATCATGCAGAAAAAACCCTGTTGGCCTTGTGTCAAGGTCAGGAAGCGGCAGAGTTATACTGCCAGAAATTTAGAAAATGGTCTGTGCTCACTAAATGGAATGAAGAGGCTCTGGCTGCTATTTTCAGAAAAGGTCTTTATGAAACCCTTAAAGATGTTATGGTGGGCTTTCCTACGCCTGCCGGTTTGAGCGAATCTATGTCTCTAGCCATTCAGATTGATCGGCGTCTGCGCGAGCGCAAAGCAAATTAAATCAGATTTTCGCATAGGAGGCCAGTCTAGCTTGATAGATAGGACAGGAAAGGATACTGTGCGGTCAGTATAAAAACTACAAAACAATCCACACAGAGTTTACAAAATCTCCACACCTGACTAAAGGTGTGGAGGGTAAATCTGCTTCCCAGAGCTTCCAGCTAACAGAAATAATCCATACTGACAAGCTGGACAAATATAGAATGCACAGAACAATAAGTCCACAACATGTGGACTGAAATGAGCAAAGCCAGAACTTATCTTTGCAGAACTGGTCAGGAAACCAGGAGAATCCAAGCAGAGATGTGAATCCAGCCAGGAAACATTGACAAGTGGCACAGGCCGAAAAAAGAGCCAGACTTAAATAGCGGAGCAGAAAAGACGATCAGTGGAAGCAGCTGAAGACAGCTAACTCCAAGGAGCAGCCATACCACTTGAAACCACCAGAGGGAGCCCAAGAGCAGAACTCACAAAAGTGCCACTTACAACCACCGGAGGGAGCCCAAGAGCGGAATTCACAACAGTACCCCCCCCTTGAGGAGGGGTCACCGAACCCTCACCAGAGCCCCCAGGCCGATCAGGACGAGTCAAGTGAAAAGCACGAACCAAATTGGTGGCATGGACATCGGAGGCAACAAACCAAGAATTATCCTCCTGACCATAACCCTTCCACTTGACAAGATACTGAAGCCTCCGCCTCGAAAAACGAGAATCCAAAATCTTCTCAACCTCATATTCCAACTCTCCCTCAACCAACACCGGGGCAGGAGGGTCAACCGAGGGAACAACGGGCACCACATATCTCCGCAACAAAGATCTATGGAAAACATTATGAATGGCAAAAGAGGCAGGAAGAGCCAAACGAAAAGACACCGGATTAATAATTTCAGAAATTTTATAAGGACCAATAAACCGAGGCTTAAACTTAGGGGACGAAACCTTCATAGGAGCATGACGAGAAGACAACCAAACCAAATCCCCCACACGAAGCCGGGGACCAACACACCGATGGCGGTTAGCAAAACGTTGAGCCATTTCCTGAGACAACGTCAAATTGTCCACCACATGAGTCCAAATCTGCTGCAGCCTGTCCACCACAGAGTCAACACCAGGACAATCAGAAGGCTCAACCTGCCCAGAAGAAAAACGAGAATGAAAACCAAAATTACAAAAGAAAGGTGAAACCAAAGTAGCCGAACTAGCCCGATTATTAAGGGCAAACTCAGCCAATGGCAAGAAAGACACCCAATCACCCTGATCAGCAGACACAAAGCATCTCAAATAGGTCTCCAAGGTCTGATTAGTTCGCTCAGTTTTGCCATTAGTCTGAGGATGAAACGCCGAAGAAAAAGACAAATCAATGCCCATCCTAGCACAAAAGGCCCGCCAAAATCTAGAGACAAACTGAGAACCTCTGTCAGACACAATATTCTCCGGAATGCCATGCAAACGAACCACATGCTGAAAAAACAATGGAACCAGATCTGAGGGGGAAGGCAACTTAGGCAAAGGTACCAGATGGACCATTTTAGAGAACCGATCACAAACAACCCAGATAACAGACATCTTCTGGGAAACAGGAAGATCCGAAATAAAATCCATGGAAATATGCGTCCAGGGCCTCTCAGGGACCGGCAAAGGCAAAAGCAACCCACTAGCGTGGGAACAGCAAGGCTTGGCACGGGCGCAAGTCCCACAGGACTGCACAAAAGCACGCACATCGCGCGACAAGGAAGGCCACCAAAAGGACCTAGCAATCAAATCTCTGGTACCAAAAATCCCAGGATGACCAGCCAACACTGAACAATGAACCTCAGAAATTACCTTACTTGTCCATCTATCAGGAACAAACAGCTTCCCCACTGGACAGCGGTCAGGCCTATCAGCCTGAAATTCCTGAAGCACCTGCCGCAAATCAGGGGAGATAGCAGAAAGAATCACCTCCTCCTTAAGAATGCCAACCGGCTCCAGGACTCTAGGACAATCAGGCGAAAAACTCCTAGAGAGGGCATCAGCCTTAACATTCTTAGATCCCGGAAGATACGAGACCACAAAATCAAAACGGGAGAAAAACAGGGACCATCGAGCCTGTCTAGGATTCAGCCGCTTGGCCGACTCGAGGTAAATCAGATTCTTATGATCAGTCAGGACCACAACACGGTGTTTAGCTCCCTCAAGCCAATGTCGCCACTCCTCAAACGCCCACTTCATAGCCAACAACTCCCGATTGCCGACATCATAATTGTGTTCCGCAGGCAAAAACTTTCTGGAAAAAAAGCATACGGTTTCATCAAAGAACCATCAGACTCCCTCTGAGACAAAACGGCCCCTGCCCCAATCTCAGAAGCGTCGACCTCAACCTGAAAAGGAAGAGAAACATCCGGTTGACGCAACACAGGGGCAGAAGTAAATCGGCATTTAAGCTCCTGAAAGGCCTCAACAGCCTCAGAGGACCAATTCGTCACATCAGCGCCTTTCTTCGTCAAATCAGTAAGGGGCTTAACCACACTGGAAAAGTTGGCAATGAAACGGCGATAGAAATTAGCAAAGCCCAAAAATTTTTGAAGACCCTTCACAGATGTGGGTTGGATCCAGTCATGAATAGCTTGGACCTTAACCGGATCCATTTCTATAGACGAGGGAGAAAAAATAAAACCCAAAAAAGAGACCTTCTGAACTCCGAATAGGCACTTAGACCCCTTCACAAATAAAGCATTATCACGAAGGATCTGGAACACCATCCTGACCTGCTTCACATGAGACTCCCAATCATTGAAAAAAATCAAAATATAATCCAAATATGCGACCATGAATTTATCAAGATAATTGCGGAAAATATCATGCATGAAAGACTGGAACACAGATGGAGCATTAGAGAGCCCAAATGGCATCACACGGTATTCAAAATGGCCTTCGGGCGTATTAAATGCAGTTTTCCATTCGTCACCCTGTTTAAAACGAACAAGATTATATGCCCCTCAGAGGTCAATCTTAGTAAACCAACTAGCCCCCTTAATCTGAGCAAACAAATCAGTAAGCAGAGGCAAGGGGTATTGGAATTTAACCGCGATCTTATTAAGAAGACGATAATCAATACAGGGTCTCAAGGAGCCATCCTTCTTAGCAACAAAAAAGAAACCCGTTCCCAATGGTGACGAAGAGGGCTGAATATGCCCCTTCTCCAAAGACTCCTTAACATAACTCCGCATGGCGGCATTCTCTGATACAGACAGATTGAAAAGTTGGCCCTTAGGGAACTTGCAACCAGGAATCAAGTTAATAGCACAATCACAGTCCCTGTGTGGTGGAAGGGAACTGGACTTGGGCTCATCAAATACATCCTGGAAATTCGACAAAAACTCAGGGACCTCAGAAGAGGGGGAAGAGGAAATTGACATCAAAGGAACGTCACTATGTACCCCTTGACAACCCCAACTAGTCACAGTCATAGTTTTCCAATCCAGCACCGGATTATGTTCCTGTAATCATGGAAAACCCAGTACAACAACATCATGCAGGTTATGCAACACCAGAAAACGGCAATCTTCCTGATGTACTGGGGCCATGTACATAGTCATCTGCGTCCAGTACTGAGGTTTATCCTTGGCCAAGGGTGTAGGATCAATACCCCTCAAAGGAATAGGGCTCTGCAAAGGCTGCAAGGAAAAAACACAGCGCCTGGCGAATTCTAAGTCCATTAAGTTCAGGGCAGCGCCTGAATCCACAAATGCCATTACAGAAAAGGACGACAATGAGCAAATCAGGGTCACAGATAAGAGAAATTTAGGCTGTATAGTACTAATGGTAACAGACCTAGCGACTCTCTTAGTACGCTTAGGGCAATCAGAGATAACATGAGTAGAATCACCACAGTAAAAACACAGCCTATTCTGACGTCTGAATTCCTGCCGTTCTGTTCTAGTCAAAATCCTATCACATTGCATAGGTTCAGGACTCTGCTTCGAGGACACTGCCATATGGTGCACAGCTTTGCGCTCGCGCAGACGCCGATCGATCTGAATAGCTAGAGACATAGATTCGATCAAACCGGCAGGCGTAGGAAAGCCCACCATAACATCTTTAAGGCCTTCAGAAAGACCTTTTCTGAAAATAGCAGCCAGAGCCTCCTCATTCCATTTAGTGAGCACAGACCATTTTCTACATTTCTGGCAGTATAATTCTGCCGCTTCCTGACCTTGACACAAGGCCAACAGGGTTTTTTCTGCATGATCCACAGAATTAGGTTCGTCATACAATAATCCGAGCGCTTGAAAAAATGCGTCTACATTCAATAATGCCGGATCCCCTGTTTCAAGAGAAAAGGCCCAGTCTTGAGGGTCACCACGCAGCAAGGATATGATGATTTTTACTTGCTGAATGGGATCACCTGAAGAACGGGGTTTCAAAGCAAAAAACAATTTGCAGTTATTTTTAAAGTTCAAAAACTTGGATCTGTCCCCAAAAAACAAATCAGAAGTAGGAATTCTAGGCTCTAAAGCCGGAGTCTGGACAACGTAGTCCTGGATACTCTGTACTCTTGCAGCCAGTTGATCCACACGAGAAAACAAACCCTGAACATCCATGCCAGAGCATATATCCTGAACCACCCAGATATCAAGAGGAAAAAAAAGACAAACCAGAGCACAGAAAAAAAAATGGTTCAGAACTTTCTTTTCCTTCTTTTGAGATGCATTTAATTCATTTTTGGCCACTTGTACTGTTATGATGCGGTGGTTTAGGAGCAACATGGAACGAGCTCTGAAGGAAGTGGTAACTGTACTGACCACAGTCCCTAAGCTCAACACAACGCTAGAAGTAGCTGTGGGGTGCTCCTAACTCTCCCTAGGCACCTCGTCACCGCCTAAGAGCTAACTTCCCCTAAAGATAGAAGCAGGAAAACTATCTTGCCTCAGAGAAAATTCCCAAAGGATAGATTAGCCCCCCACAAATAATGACTGTGAGTGGAGAGGGAAAAGACATACACAGAATGAAACCAGGATGAGCACAGGAGGCCAGTGTAACTTGATAGATAGGACAGGATGGAATACTGTGCGGTCAGTATAAAACACTACAAAAATCCACGCAGAGTTTACTAAAAATCTCCACACCTGACTAAAGGTGTAATTCTGCTTCCCAGAGCTTCCAGCAAGACAGAATTAATTCATACTGATAACGCTGGACAAATATAGAAGCACAGAACGGATAAGTCCACAAACTGTGAACAGAAAAGAGCAAGCAAAAACTTAGCTTTGTTGAACTGGTCAGGATAACAGGGAACTCCAAAGAGATGTGAATCCAACCAGGAACCATTTACAAGTGGCACTGGCAGAAGGACAAAGCCAGGCATAAATAGCCGAGCAGAAAAGACGATCAGTGGAAGCAGCTGAAGACAGCTAACTCCAAGGAGCAGCCATACCACTTGAAACCACCAGAGGGAGCACAAGAGCAGAACTCACAAAAGTGCCACTTACAACCACCGGAGGGAGCCCAAGAGCGGAATTCACAACATGCTGGCAGTCGCTGCAACATGTGTAAAGTGGAATTCATGGGCAAAGACCTCTGTAGCGATGCAAGTCGATGACCTGAGGGGTGAGAATAGTGGAATTGAGCACACAGTTTCTGTGCTTTCTGGAGCTACTCACCCAGGCCAGGATAGAAGTGGAGAAAACACTGTACCACCAGGTTGACTACGTGAGCCATGCAAGGCCCTTGTGTGAGCTCGCCTCGCCGTAGGGCCACTACCAGGTTCACACCATTATTGGACACAGGCTTCACTGGATGCAGGTTCAGCGGAGACAGACATTGATCAAACTGTCCACAACTCTTCAGCTGTATGATCTGCAAGGCATATCAATTTTAACACTGCACTGTTGGAACGCGTGTCTCATTAAGGCAGACTTTGAGGGAGCAGGTGAAGGCCCTAGAGGAGATAGAGGAGGAGGCAGAAGCAGTGGAGGAAGTGCTAAATGTACAGGTTTCTCCTGCAGGCCTTGGGGATTCCAAGACTTGTGGAGTCACCATAACCAGAGTCACCCAGTGCCCAGTCAACGAGATAGAACGCCCTTGGCCATGCGTACTCGTCCAAGTGTCTGTGGTGAAATGCACCCTGGCAGACATATATTTAGTCAAGGAATGGGTGATGTTGTCTGCGACATGCTGGTGTAGCTCAGGTACAGCTTTCTTAGAAAAATAATAGCGACTGGGCAATTGGTGCGGGGGACTGCGATGGCCATCATCTTTCAAAAATCATCTGTATCAACCAGGCAAAAAGGCAGTGTCATGATCCAGTTCTGAGTTTTTGTTCAGCTGTCTTATCTCTGGACTGGTCATGTGGGAGTTAATTCCCTCTGCCTCACTTTGAAGCTGGCTTAACTATTTAAGTCCTCTGCAGCCTGTGGGCCAGTGTCAGCTATAGTTCATGCTGCACGGTTTGAGCACCTGACCTGGATACTTGTAATAGTGTTCCTTTTGCCTCTGTCTGCCTGCACCTGTTTATGAATTGTTCTGACCTCTGGCTTGTACCCCGACTCCTTCTTACGTCTCACGTTTTGGTTACCACGTTCCCGGTAGGCTCTGACTTCTTGCTTGGCCCCGACTATTCTCTGCTCGCCCCTTCTGTACCGCTTCTATCTCCGTGTATGACCTTGGCATGTCTAACGTCTCTTTCATTACCTGCGACACCTGTGTTGTTGATCAGTGTTGCTGCGCTGTGTGTACAACCTCTTTTCCTTAACTAGCACCCCCTGGTGGAGGTTGCTCTATACTTGCACTGCAGCAGCACTTTACAGTCAGCATTTCCATGGCCAACAGATTTGAGATGGTGGAGTTCAACCTCTTAGCTTTGCATTGCATAGGAGGAAACAATCTTTTACATGACCACAACTGCAGAAGTATGGTGAACCGGACAAACTGCTGGAATGTGAGAGAGGTGCAGGTGAACATGTTATGGTGGATTGGTTCTATGAGATCATTCAAAAACAGCAGGCATGTCAGCTTCCTTTGGAGCTGATGGCAGGCTCTCTGTCAGTGTGACTGTAGCAGGTAAAGAACCCGAGGTTCTGCTGTCAAAGGCCTGCATCTTAATAGTTGGCACGGAGGAGGAAGAAGCAGCAGATGCAATTGATGGGGTGGCTGATGGTTGTTGAGGTCCGCTGGTCTGCACTTTTGCACAGTGGGATTCCCACAGTAATACATGTTGATTGCGCATGTGAAGGCTCATACAAGTAGTAGTCAAATTATTGCACTTTTATGTTGACTCAGTTTTTTTTGCAAAGTTGGCAGATTACGTTAGCTGGCTCATCCTTTGCAGTATCAAAAAAAGCCCAAGCTAGGCAACCCTTGCCATCCCTACGAGCTGCAGACCCATGGACGCTGCTGGTCACAGCCACAGTTATGGCTGAGAATGCTTTGCTCATCGTGGCTGCATCATTATGGGTCTGCGACATACGGCGCAACGTAACCTCCTTATTTCCTCCTCAGATGATCTACTCAGCTGTGTGCCTCTATGTTCACACCAACTGGCATCTAACACCTCATCATCATCCTCTGTGTTATCACATTCCTCACCCTTGGAGTCACCCTCTTCCTCTTTCTATCCTGGAGTGTCAGATATCTGAGTCTCATCAGGATCACCTCCCCCAGGGGTTAACATCTTATGACGAGGGTCATGATGCTGTTCGGACCCTACTTCGTCCTGCCCTGGAACCAAGCTAAAAAATTTGGGCATCAGTGCAGATTTCCTCTTCTTGACTTTGTGAAGCTTTTGAGTACACTTCTGATGACCATGGCATAGAATGTGTGAACAGCTCTTCAGACTCACCCATCTGTGGATCTGTACAGTCAGTTGTACGGTTTGGGAGTTGGGAAGTGAGGGAAAGCAAGGGCAATTTGGTGCCACCTCTGTGGACTGTACTGGGTGTGTTGTTGAGGTGGAGGAAGAGGAGGAGAGTGCACTTGAAGCTGCTCTTTCTAGGCCACATCAACAAGGTGTACCACTGTGCGTCTGCCAAAGAAAGGTAATGGAGTAGCACACCCAGTAAAAGAAGTTGTCAGATATCTTTGCATAGAATGTGACGTTGTTGGTTCACTAGTGCTTTCACTAACCTTACCACCTACCCCACGTACACCTTGAACACAAAGCCTATTTCCCCTTCCACCACATCCTCGCTTTTTGCCAGGCATGTGCTCAGATACTGTGGTAGGAGCACAGTATTTGCAACAAAAAATCAGATTTTAAACTCTGCACCACCTTTGCAAACAGCTGAATTTTGGTGACAGTAAATTACAAGGTGAAATATGGTGTCTTGAATCGTATTAGTCACAGAAGAAAGAATTGTTCGAATGTGGATGAAGCCTGTATGACAAAGAAGATATGCTATACACAATTTGAAAGTCAGATGTCCCCTACTGTATAATGTTAGGAACACAAGAATGTTTTTATGGCCTCTGGATATGGTCTCTATAACACACTAGATGCTGCAAACTACTTTAAAGTCACGTCCCCATCTCCCCTACTATATGACACTAGGAACAGAATTTTTTTTGGTGGCTTCTGGATCAGGCCTCTATAACACTCTAGATGCTACAAACTATTTTAAAGTCAGGTCCCCTATTGTATGACAGTAGGAACAGAAGAATTTTTTGGTGGCCTCTGGATCAGGCCTGAAAAACAGAATAGATGCTACAATCTTTTCTAAAGTCAGGTCCCCTACTGTATGACACTAGGAACAGAAGATTTTTTTGGTGGCCTCTGGATCAGGCTTCTATAGCACACTAGATGCTGCAAACTTTTTTAAAGTCATGTCCCTTACTGTATGACGTTTAGCAACAGAAAAATGTTTTTGGTTATGTGCGTGAGATCTGCAGACAGCTTCATTTAAACCCAACAAAATGACAAAGTGTAACATGGCGGGCTGTCTAAATTTTGCAAGTGAAAAATTATAATTTTTTTTAATGTGCATTAGGTCTGCAGACAAGACAGTTTCATATCATCACAGCACTAAATGACAAGGTGGGATACAGTAGGCTGCTTCACATTTAGTTTCAATAAATTTTTATTTTCAGTTAACCAAGAAATTCTTACAACAGGAACTCAAAGCATAGTCCCACGCAGGGGATGTTACAATAAAGTAATCATATTCCATCTTAACCTTGGCTGCTTCACATTTAACTAGTGAAAAAATATAATTTAGATTGCTATACTCGTGCATGGAGCACCATAGAAGCAGTGCAAAACACACTTGTAGGACTTGTGCCCTGGTGGCTTTGTCTGTGGACCTGAGTAATGGCCACAAAAAAAATGTTGGAAGGTAAATTTAACAGCCGCACTAGACATTAGCTAGCTACACTGATTGATATACAACCGCCTAGCTAACTAGCTACAATCTTGCTGCTAACAGTGCCAGCGTCAGGAGCAGCCTCTCTGCGCTGTTACAGTGTTAATATGGCGCTAATACAAGATGTCCACTCTTTATATGAAGAGGGACATGTGACTTCAGAAGCCAATGACACAAGCCGTAGTGTCTGGACATTGTGGATGTATCCTGCGCCCTGATTGCCTAGCTGCAATGTGCTCACATAACGTTAGGAACATTTTTTTTACAACGCCACGCACTGCAAACCCTCTCACCTCATCAAACACATGCAAAACGTTCATGATACACCCCCATAATCGTTGCAAAAGTGCTGAAAATACTTTTGTGGCAACGCAAATATTTTTCCACCCTTTTTACTGAATGTTACCGATATTTACTGATTTTATAACTTTTTGCTCGTGTTTCCGATCAAAAATCCGAATGTGCCATATTCGTGTCAAATTTATGTTTGGAAAATTGTTTTCTGAACAAATTTGCTCATCACTAACAAGCAACAGAAAATCCAACACATTTGGAAATATTTGTGACTGTGTAACAGCAACAGTGTATCGTACAGTAGGTCGCAATTTAACACCATTGGAAATCATTAGAATGTTGCACTGTGTCGCCTCAATTTCAGAGATACTTTCCCATGTAGCCTCAGTCTTAGGGCTCATACTCACTTGCGAGAAACTCGGATGAGTTTCACATGTTAATACCCGGCACTGCACCCGGCACTCAGGAGTGGAGCGTGCAGCTGCATGTATCCCTATGCGGCAGCACGCTCCGATCTGAGTGCCGGCAGCAGCGCTGGGTATTAACAAGTGAGACTCATCCGAGTTTCTCGCAAGTGTGTGTGAGCCCTTAGGACTGCACACAGTCTTTTGTATGGTATTACCAGAAGCATATCTTTACTTTTTGAATGGTGACAAGTTCTGATCAAAACAGCTTCGGAGTTCATTTTACTGGTTAACTTCTTGCTTTTGATTGGCAGCTACTGTTTTATGATTTTCCGCTGATTTCATGCCATTACTAGAATAAATACCAATTAAGCTCTCGCTAATTAGCTCAGATCTGTGCCAATTGCAGAAAGTGATGAAGTGACAGCTAGCCTTAGCAATGTCAAGACTATGTTTAGTCCAAAAATTCTGAATGTGTTTTACGTGAGTATTCCTGCGGTGTCTGTAAGTACAAAACTATCAAAACTATAACGCTGAGCTAGATAGTAGCACAGCTTTAATACATAGTAGGTGTCAAATTAATAAAAATGTCCTTCACATTAAAAATGTAAAAACCAACAAAGCTGCTGAGCTGGAGTCTAACGTACAAATTGCTGAGTGATAGAAAACCTAATGACCTCTTTTATATGAAGTCAGAAAAACTTAAATAAAACTTAATTTATAGCATGAAACTATGCAAAAAATAAGTAATCAATCTTAAAATTAACATGTGGGCTGATAAATTCTGCCCATACTACTTTATGAACTCAGCCAGGTATGTTTAACCCCTTCCCGACATCTGTCGTTGTCCATGTGCGGATGTACACCAGAGCACCTGTGTGTTACTTGCATGACCTATCACATGATCTATCAAAGGAGATCATGTGATATGTCACTTGATACATTGGGTACCTGGAGAGCCCATGCCTTCTAATCTGCACGGGGCACTGGCTATGCTTAATCCGCCTCTGTGGGTGAAATTTATAAGCTGCTTCTTAGGGGGTACCCTGCCCCATGGTCTGTGGGTGAAATTTGTAAGTAGCTAATATATGAGTACTCTGACATTGTTCTGTGGGTGAAATTTCTAAGCTGCTTCTTAAGGGGTACTCTGGAACATGGTCTGTGGGTGAAATTTGTAAGCTGCTTTTTCAGGGGTACTCTTTCCCATGTTCTGTGGATGAAATATGTAAGCTGCTTCTATGGGGGTAGTCTGCCCCATGGTCTATGGGTGAAATTTGTAAGCTGCTTCTATGGGGGTAGTCTGCCCCATGGTCTATGGGTGAAATTTGTAAGCTGCTTCTATGGGGGTAGTCTGCCCCATGGTCAATGGGTGAAATTTGTAAGCTGCTTCTATGGGGGTAGTCTGCCCCATGGTCTGTGGGTGAAATTTGCAAGTTGCTTCTTAGGGGGTACTCTGCCGTATGCTCAGGACTAGTATGTATTTTTTTTTAGTCTGGGAAATAAATAATTGTCATCAACCATCTCATTGTCATTTTTAGGCCCCTAAAATAATTTTTATGAACTAGTGTGAGTTTTTTGGTAGTCAGGGAAATAAATAATTGGCATCAGCTGTCTAGTTTCTGTTTCTAGGCCCCAAAAATAATTTTTCTGGAGCGCTGTGTGTTTTCTAGTACCGTTGCAAATAAATATATTCTTCAGCTATATCTTTGCGAGTAGTGTTTAGAAAAACCACTTCCAAAAATGAGGAGAGCATCCAATAGGGAACGCAGACACGGGCATGGTGGTGCTGGTGTAGCAGTTGATGGTGGTGGTGGTGTAGCTACTGCAGGGAGTGGACTTGGTCGTTTTGTACTTGCTATGTGCCCAAATACAACACATTTCTCTGATGTACGTGTAAAGTGCCCAAGCAAGGTAGTCATGAGTGACCTGTTGCTCCCACTCACTTGGGCACCCTACTAACAACACGTGTTCCCGTTCCAGTGTGCTGCTGGGTGTAGCAGCATCACACTTCTGGCCTGCAGCCCCCATTTGCTCTAAGTTTGCCTATTCTGGAACCTTTACAGCAATCAATTCAGGGGACACAGAATTTATAAAAACAATCAAAATTTTACTTGACAACTGGCAGTCTTTACAAACAGGCATAAAGGATAACGGCTAATTGGTTGTTGTCTTTCCCATGGGTACTAGACACAACTTCAGCCCAGGTTCTCGATATGGGTAAAGTAGAGTATCCCTCTTGCTATATTCTCTAGCACTAGGAATTCTTCCCTGCCACTTGCAGTGCACTCAGATTGCAACACTTCCCACCTCTTAGAGATTGAGTCCATCTTTCCCTGTATCTTCCCAAGCTGAGTGCGCCCACAGTCCCTGACATCCATCTCGAGGTTCCGCAAGATGGCAGAGGGAATCACACAGAAGGTTATTTTCGGCAATAGACTGCCCCAAGTATTAGGCCCACATTGTCCCTAGCATCCTATTGCCTGCAATTGCTGCTGTCCCCTCTCACTACTCCCCCTAACTGCCCCTGACACTTCCTGAACTCAGCACTAACTCTAGATCCCCCTCCCTAACCTGGACGTTAGTTAACCCTATCTAGGCTTGACTGCAGCCCCAGGAGGTTTTACTCTCAGATAACATACATCAATATAAAATACATTTAACTATTTGGGGTGTTAATAAGTGGAACATTATGTCCACCATTCCTACATATGCAGGTGACAGATCGTTATGTGTCCTTTCATAGGCCCAAATACCGCTGCATGAATGGTGAGGCCACAAGATGTTGAAAAGGTGTTACATTGGATGGCTGAGAGTTGCTTCAGTTCCTTCACATCATCTTCTTCCCAATCCTCTGCAGAAAGTGGACAGTTGGCACCTGAAGACCATGGTAATCTGGCTTCCATTTCATCCCCTTGCCAAGCAGTATAAGAACCAGTCTTTTCTGCTTTTGATGACTCCACTGGCTGTGGTTCCATGGCCCATCCTCCTAGTCCTGCCCTAGAAGTAGAAGAAACTGAGTGCACTGATGACCAAGCACTTGTTATGTTGGAGGATGAGTATGTGGGAGAATAAGTACACACAGTCAGTGGATCACTGCAGGACAGGCAGTTCAGAGGAAGAAGAGGTGGCCGCACTGCCACAGCAGCATAGCAAAGGAGGGAGCAGGGTGCAAAGGCACAGCAGGTAGCCCCTAACCAGTACATCGGCTGCAACTGCCCACCACGCCACTGAAATCAGCACAGCAAAGACAGCTCAAAAAAACTCTGCGGCGTGGCATTTCTCCAGGGAATGTGCTGCCGTCAAGCGGTTTGCACACTGTGCCATCAGACCCTGAAGCAATGCATAAATAATCTGAACCTGAACACCACCTTTATGACAGGGCAGCTGAATTCCAAGCACAAGATGCAGTGGAGTACATACAAAAAGCATTACAGATGTGAGCCTCCTCCTACTTCCATTTCTGCTGTGGTCTCAGCTTCCTCCTTCCGCTCACGATCAACAGGGCCGCTTGCCTCCCCACAAAGAGAAGACAGCATCACCACCATCACCAGTGTCACTGAACATCTCCTCACATGGAAGTGTTCAGCTTTCCATCCCCCAAATCCTTGATAGAAAGAGGAGAAATCCCCTAGCCACCCATGAGCCATGTTCCTGAACGACAGCATTTTCAAATTGCTGGCCTTTTAAATACTGCCATTACGGCTGGTGGAGACAGACAGTTTTAAAAACTTATGGCGGTGGTTGACCCTAAGTACTTTTTTCCTAGCTGCCACTACTTTTTCAGGCGGGACATCCCTGCCCTGCAAAAACATGTTGTGGGCCAAATCAAGTGTGCACTGCACAACGCCATCAGTGGCAAGTTCCACATAACCACCAATGCATGGACCAGTAAGCACATTACATCTCCCTAACTGCCCACTTAGAAAATGTTGTAGCAGCTGTGAAGGAGGCGGAAGGCGTTCTTGCCCATGTCCTACCGCCATCTAGGATTTCTAGATGTGTATCTGTTCAGGTTTCCTCCTGCTACTGCACTTACTCCACCACCTCCTCATTCGGTCACAGGAAGATCTGCACCACCAACTTGTACACAGCCGGGGGAAACAACAGCAGGCTGATCTTAAACTACTCAGTTTCGGGGACAAATCCCACAATGCGCAGGAGCTGTGAACTGGGATCAAATAACAGACAGATGAATGATTGGTGCCCGTGAACCACCTAAAGCCTGGCCTGGTGGTGTGCGATAATGGAAGAAATCTCTTAGCCAGTTTCATGCACATGCCTTGCCTGGGGCATGTGCTAAGCTTGATGGTGCAGAGCTTCCTGAAAAACTATCCACACATGTTGGAGATGCTGCTGAAAGTGCAGGCAGTGTGCGCGCACTCGCCCCGCAGCTGCTCGTCTGTCTGCGCTGCAGTGTCACTTCTGCCTTCCTGCTCACCAGCTGATATGCGACATACCTGTAAGGAAGTGAAAGATCATGCTACTTTTTACTTAATGTACTGTATATATATATATATATGTATATTATTTTGGTACTGCTACACATAGTGTATTGCCATTGCCTATTCAATTGGTACTGCTACATCGCTTGGTCTATTACCATCAGTGTTAAATGTATATTGTTTTTCATTGTATAAGTATAGGGTAAGTGTAGCGTGTAGGATTGACCACTAGATGGGGGCAGCCTAGTATACACAATTTACAGTGAGTGGGCAAAGTTATAGGGTTAATTACGTAGGAGGGGCTGCTGCTTGGTAAGCCAGGGAATAGTTTTTGAAATAGTTCAGTAGGGCAGGAGCTCCCAAAAAGTCCAGATGGGCTATAGGCCCAGGACACATCAGCAGTTCCGTAATGAGGAAGAGTCAGGCCTTGCCATCCACAACAGTAGGAAGAGAATACAGCAGGTCCATACAGTAAGGGACCCTAAGAAGCGTCAGTATGTGGCAGCTCTCTGGGTGGACACTCTATGGACTGGGGCGAAACGGTTGGAGGACGCCACAAAAACAGTGAGTACAGACAGAAGGAACTTGGCACCTACACGTAGCACAGACCAGAAGGGCAGCTTACTCTCCCAGTGGCAACTGACTCCAGTAATTAATGAACTTGAGTCTGGGGCGAAACAGACCGAGGGATGCTTAACCATACCAGAGCCATACAAAGAGTATCCGGAGGAACCATCAGGGACAGTCCGACCCGGGTCCATGCTTTGTAACTGCAGCGCCCCAGAGACCTGGTCGTTGCAGTATGGCACTCTGCCGCTAAGGGGAGTAGCGGTACGTCTGATGACACTAAGGAGTTCTCCTGACCAGGTATCACCAGAACACATTACACTTCACACTCCGGCCACTAGGGGGAGAAAAAGGCTTTATTTATTGGGCCACTCTTCACACTGGTAAAACTAGGGGCTGGGGAGGAAGTTAGGCAGAAGCTGACTGGGTTGGATTCAGGCAACATCCCGTGGCAGGGGGTGTTGCAGGGAGAAGGCACAGGGTGGCCCCTGTCAGGCGTGGGAACCTGGCAGGTGCCTAGCGAACAGAACGTAACGGAACAGCGCCTGCACACCCTGCGGCGGTATCCTAAGAAAGAGACACGAAGGGAAGGATATTGTGGAACAGTGTAAACGAGATCAAGCACAAAGGAGAGCCAGTAAGAGTCGTGCCGAGAGAGAGAGAGGCAACATCTTACTGAGGCGCGTAGTCGGTGGCCGGAACACCGTAGGAGTAACTGACTTCAGGCCTTACTTCAAACTCCGTTGGACAGTTAATTATAGGTTGGCTGTCTACCTTAAATTTCCTAAGAAGACATAGGGGCAACATTGGGAGAGGGTCGTCTCTAGGGTCCCGGAAGACCTCCAAGCCTTCCCGTCATACGGGTGCGTCCTAGCCAAAATATACCTGACGAGAAACTAGTAACATCTGGAACTAAAGAGAACGAAAGAGAGCTGTAGGGAACGAACGAACGAGAACTGCAGTTGTGAGGACTATTCCGAATGCTCAGCAGGGTAGGACTACAACACACATGCGCTAGTGGTAGGCAACGATTTCCAGCTGATAAGGAAACTCTGGATGTGCCCATCGGACCGGCCGGTCTCTGAGAGCCCTGTTAAACGTACTCTGGATTGAGGATCCTGAAGCCTTCAGTAAAGAGGTAAAGAGACTGCAACCTTGTGTCCTCGTCATTGACTGCACCTCACACCATCGCCACCTACACCACTGGGAAGCCCTGGGGACATACTTCACCTGTGGGAAGGTATACCATCCGGCTGCCATTCCATCACCCCAGCGGACCCCATAGCAGCGTCGGTCACCCTGACCGAACACCACAGGTGGCGTCACGAACTCCTGACAGACTGTTTCACTACTTTCATTGGACGCCCCTTAGCAGGGTCGCGGACCGAGTCTAGCCACCGTGACAGCCTCAGAACCGAACCAGAGAGGCCGAAACGCGTGGCCCTGTGTCTGGGGCCGCTCCAACTTGGCGTCACGAACAGGATCGTACTTAAGCCTGAAGAATTGGGTCATGTGTGCCTTGGAACTGTGATTGAAATGTGTTGGACTGTGATTTACTGCAAGGACTGTGTATTGCTATCTACCGCAAGATTCCTGCCAAAACCGCCGCCATTACCGCGCCACGAGGAGCGCAGGAGAAGAAGGAGGGCGTGCCATGGGAGGAGACTATCAAAGTGGCGCCAGAAGTGCCGACCGCCCCCTCCGATTACTGTTGCGGGAGGACGATCTGCCCCGAAGCAGAGGAGAACCGCCCCCTGATTTGCAACGGCGGGAACCAAGACAAGAAGGAGCTCCACCCCCAGGAAATGGAGGAGCAGCGTGTGAGTGCCATTGCAGATCCCGGAGAAGGGATGACGACCAACGGGTTCCCGAACGACGAAGGAGTGATCCTGGCTTGTCCCTGTCAGCCGGAGGTGGACCCGGACTCGAATCTGCAGCGGCTGGAGGACTCGGACTTCTTGGGGTCGCAGGCGGAGGAGCCGAGTCAGCCTATCCCGAGCATGGAGCCAGCCGATGCGAAGCTATGGAGATTGGAGCCACCACCGAGAGCCACGTCGGGAGAACCGCAGTTCGAGCCGCAGCCGACTCCAGTGTCCTTATCAACGGAACCGATCGGCATCGGTGGAACCACGTCAGACGGAGGTATGGAAAACGCCCCTGCCCTCCTGACCGATCCGGCTCCCGCGACCGCTCCCTGTCCTGACGGTGACCGATTCCCTGCCCCCGAACTGGTGGTTATATGTTATGGCTGGCAATCAGGCAACACAGCGTGCAGTAATCAGCGCACATACAGAGATCTGGCAATAACCAAAAACAATTGGACGAGCTCTGAGACGTGGAATCTCTGTAGACTGCAGTACCTGATCTATCCTCACACAACTGGAAGCAGCAGTGGATTGCGCCTATCAACTACCTATGCAACTCGGCACTGCCTGAGGAGCTGACTAGCCTGAAGATAGAAATACAAGCCTGACTTACCTCAGAGAAATACCCCAAAGGAACAGGCAGCCCCCACATATAATGACTGTTAGCAAGATGAAAAGACAAACGTAGGAATGAAATAGATTCAGCAAAGTGAGGCCCGATATTCTAGACAGAGCGAGGATAGCAAAGAGAACTATGCAGTCTACAAAAAACCCTAAAACGAAAACCACGCAAAGGGGCAAAAAGACCCACCGTGCCGAACTAACAGCACGGCGGAGCACCCCTTTGCTTCTCAGAGCTTCCAGCAAAAGATAATAACAAGCTGGACAGAAAAAACAGAAAACAAACTAGAAGCACTTATCTAGCAGAGCAGCAGGCCCAAGGAAAGATGCAGTAGCTCAGATCCAACACTGGAACATTGACAAGGAGCAAGGAAGACAGACTCAGGTGGAGCTAAATAGCAAGGCAGCCAACGAGCTCACCAAAACACCTGAGGGAGGAAGCCCAGAGACTGCAATACCACTTGTGACCACAGAAGTGAACTCAGCCACAGAATTCACAACAGTACCCCCCCCTTGAGGAGGGGTCACCGAACCCTCACCAGAACCCCCAGGCCGACCAGGATGAGCCACATGAAAGGCACGAACAAGATCTGGGGCATGGACATCAGAGGCAAAAACCCAGGAATTATCTTCCTGAGCATAACCCTTCCATTTGACCAGATACTGGAGTTTCCGTCTAGAGACACGAGAATCCAAAATCTTCTCCACAATATACTCCAATTCCCCCTCCACCAAAACAGGGGCAGGAGGCTCCACAGATGGAACCATAGGTGCCACGTATCTCCTCAACAACGACCTATGGAATACATTATGTATGGAAAAGGAGTCTGGGAGGGTCAGACGAAAAGACACCGGATTGAGAATCTCAGAAATCCTATACGGACCAATAAAACGAGGTTTAAATTTAGGAGAGGAAACCTTCATAGGTATATGACGAGAAGATAACCAAACCAGATCCCCAACACGAAGTCGGGGTCCCACACGGCGTCTGCGATTAGCGAAAAGCTGAGCCTTCTCCTGGGACAAGGTCAAATTGTCCACTACCTGAGTCCAGATCTGCTGCAACCTGTCCACCACATAATCCACACCAGGACAGTCCGAAGACTCAACCTGTCCTGAAGAGAAACGAGGATGGAACCCAGAATTGCAGAAAAATGGAGAGACCAAGGTAGCCGAGCTGGCCCGATTATTAAGGGCGAACTCAGCCAACGGCAAAAATGACACCCAATCATCCTGGTCAGCGGAAACAAAACATCTCAGATATGTTTCCAAGGTCTGATTGGTTCGTTCGGTCTGGCCATTAGTCTGAGGATGGAAGGCCGAGGAAAAAGATAGGTCAATGCCCATCCTACCACAAAAGGCTCGCCAGAACCTCGAGACAAACTGGGAACCTCTGTCAGAAACAATATTCTCAGGAATGCCATGTAAACGAACCACATGCTGGAAGAACAAAGGCACCAAATCAGAGGAGGAAGGCAATTTAACCAAGGGCACCAGATGGACCATTTTAGAAAAGCGATCACAGACCACCCAAATGACAGACATCTTTTGAGAAACGGGAAGGTCAGAAATGAAATCCATCGAAATATGTGTCCAAGGCCTCTTCGGGACCGGCAAGGGCAAAAGCAACCCACTGGCACGTGAACAGCAGGGCTTAGCCCTAGCACAAATTCCACAGGACTGCACAAAAGCACGCACATCCCGTGACAGAGATGGCCACCAGAAGGATCTAGCAACCAACTCCCTGGTACCAAAGATTCCTGGATGACCGGCCAGCACCGAACAATGAAGTTCAGAGATAACTTTACTAGTCCACCTATCAGGGACGAACAGTTTCTCGGCCGGACAACGATCAGGTTTATTAGCCTGAAATTTCTGCAACACTCTCCGCAAATCAGGGGAGATGGCAGACACAATGACTCCTTCCTTGAGGATACTAGCCGGCTCAGATAACCCCGGAGAGTCGGGCACAAAACTCCTAGACAGAGCATCCGCCTTCACATTTTTAGAGCCCGGAAGGTATGAAATCACAAAATCAAAACGAGCAAAAAATAACGACCAACGGGCCTGTCTAGGATTCAAGCGCTTGGCAGACTCAAGATAAGTAAGGTTCTTATGATCAGTCAAAACCACCACGCGATGCTTAGCACCCTCAAGCCAATGACACCACTCCTCGAATGCCCACTTCATGGCCAGCAACTCTCGGTTGCCCACATCATAATTACGCTCAGCAGCAGAAAATTTCCTGGAAAAGAAAGCACATGGTTTGAACACTGAGCAACCAGAACCTCTCTGTGACAAAACCGCCCCTGCACCAATCTCAGAAGCATCAACCTCGACCTGGAACGGAAGAGAAACATCAGGTTGACACAACACAGGGGCACAGCAAAAACGACGCTTCAACTCCTGAAAAGCTTCCACGGCAGCAGAAGACCAATTAACCAAATCAGCACCCTTCTTGGTCAAATCGGTCAATGGTCTGGCAATGCTAGAAAAATTACAGATGAAGCGACGATAAAAATTAGCAAAGCCCAGGAATTTCTGCAAACTTTTTAGAGATGTCGGCTGAGTCCAATCCTGGATGGCCTGAACCTTAACCGGATCCATCTCGATAGTAGAAGGGGAAAAGATGAACCCCAAAAATGAAACTTTCTGCACACCGAAGAGACACTTTGATCCCTTCACGAACAAGGAATTAGCACGCAGTACCTGGAAAACCATTCTGACTTGCTTCACATGAGACTCCCAATCATCTGAGAAGATCAAAATGTCATCCAAGTAAACAATCAAGAATTTATCCAGATACTCACGGAAAATGTCATGCATAAAAGACTGAAAAACAGATGGAGCATTGGCAAGTCCGAACGGCATCACCAGATACTCAAAATGACCCTCGGGCGTATTAAATGCCGTTTTCCATTCATCTCCCTGCCTGATTCTCACCAGATTATACGCACCACGAAGATCAATCTTAGTAAACCAACTAGCCCCCTTAATCCGAGCAAACAAGTCAGAAATCAATGGCAAGGGATACTGAAACTTAACAGTGATCTTATTAAGAAGGCGGTAATCAATACACGGTCTTAGCGAACCATCCTTCTTGGCTACAAAAAAGAACCCTGCTCCCAATGGTGACGACGATGGGCGAATATGTCCCTTCTCCAGGGACTCCTTCACATAACTGCGCATAGCGGTGTGTTCAGGTACGGACAAATTAAATAAACGACCCTTAGGGAATTTACTACCAGGAATCAAATCGATAGCACAATCACAATTCCTATGCGGAGGAAGGGCATCAGACTTGGACTCTTCAAATACATCCTGAAAGTCCGACAAGAACTCTGGGATGTCAGAAGGAATGGATGACGAAATAGACAAAAATGGAACATCACCATGTACTCCCTGACAACCCCAGCTGGTTACCGACATAGAGTTCCAATCCAATACTGGATTATGGGTTTGTAGCCATGGCAACCCCAACACGACCACATCATGCAAATTATGCAGTACCAAAAAGCGAATAACTTCCTGATGTGCAGGAGCCATGCACATGGTCAGCTGGGCCCAGTACTGAGGCTTATTCTTGGCCAGAGGTGTAGCATCAATTCCTCTCAACGGAATAGGACACCGCAAAGGCTCCAAGAAAAATCCACAACGTTTAGCATAATCCAAATCCATCAGATTCAGGGCAGCGCCTGAATCCACAAACGCCATGACAGAATATGATGACAAAGAGCACATTAAGGTAATGGACAAAAGGAATTTGGACTGTACAGTACCAATAACGGCAGAGCTATCGAACCGCCTAGTGCGTTTAGGACAATTAGAAATAGCATGAGTAGAATCACCACAATAGAAACACAGTCTGTTCAGACGTCTGTGTTCGTGCCGTTCTACTTTAGTCATAGTCCTGTCGCACTGCATAGGCTCAGGCTTACTCTCAGACAATACCGCCAGATGGTGCACAGATTTACGCTCGCGCAAGCGACGACCGATCTGAATGGCCAAGGACATAGACTCATTCAAACCAGCAGGCATAGGAAATCCCACCATTACATCCTTAAGAGCTTCAGAGAGACCCTTTCTGAACAAAGCCGCTAGTGCAGATTCATTCCACAGAGTGAGTACTGACCATTTTCTAAATTTCTGACAATATACTTCTACATCATCCTGACCCTGGCATAAAGCCAGCAAATTTTTCTCAGCTTGATCCACTGAATTAGGCTCATCGTAAAGCAATCCCAGCGCCTGGAAAAATGCATCAACATTACTCAATGCAGAATCTCCTGGTGCAAGAGAAAACGCCCAGTCCTGTGGGTCGCCGCGCAAAAAAGAAATAATAATCAAAACCTGTTGAATAGGATTACCAGAAGAATGAGGTTTCAAGGCCAAAAATAGCTTACAATTATTTCTGAAGCTCAGGAACTTAGTTCTGTCACCAAAAAACAAATCAGGAATCGGAATTCTTGGTTCTAGCATCGATTTCTGATCAATAGTATCTTGAATCTTTTGTACATTTACAACGAGATTATCCATTGAGGAGCACAGAGCCTGAATATCCATGTCCACAGCTGTGTCCTGAAGCACTCTAATGTCTAGGGGAAAAAAAAGACTGAAGACAGAGCTAAGAAAAAAAAATGATGTCAGGATTTCTTTTTTCCCTCTATTGGAAATCATTGAATGGCTCCTTGTACTGTTATGGCTGGCAATCAGGCAACACAGCGTGCAGTAATCAGCGCACATACAGAGATCTGGCAATAACCAAAAACAATAGGACGAGCTCTGAGACGTGGAATCTCTGTAGACTGCAGTACCTGATCTATCCTCACACAACTGGAAGCAGCAGTGGATTGCGCCTATCAACTACCTATGCAACTCGGCACTGCCTGAGGAGCTGACTAGCCTGAAGATAGAAATACAAGCCTGACTTACCTCAGAGAAATACCCCAAAGGAACAGGCAGCCCCCACATATAATGACTGTTAGCAAGATGAAAAGACAAACGTAGGAATGAAATAGATTCAGCAAAGTGAGGCCCGATATTCTAGACAGAGCGAGGATAGCAAAGAGAACTATGCAGTCTACAAAAAACCCTAAAACGAAAACCACGCAAAGGGGCAAAAAGACCCACCGTGCCGAACTAACAGCACGGCGGAGCACCCCTTTGCTTCTCAGAGCTTCCAGCAAAAGATAATAACAAGCTGGACAGAAAAAACAGAAAACAAACTAGAAGCACTTATCTAGCAGAGCAGCAGGCCCAAGGAAAGATGCAGTAGCTCAGATCCAACACTGGAACATTGACAAGGAGCAAGGAAGACAGACTCAGGTGGAGCTAAATAGCAAGGCAGCCAACGAGCTCACCAAAACACCTGAGGGAGGAAGCCCAGAGACTGCAATACCACTTGTGACCACAGAAGTGAACTCAGCCACAGAATTCACAACAGTTATAGCCCCCGGCACCATGGAGAAGCTGGTGCCTCCGCTACCGACAACTATGGGGACACCACTGTGCGTAAGCTCCGAGGGGGTGATCTTCCAATGGGATAACCCGAGGATAGAGCCAGACGGGACTAGACAGGAGGGCCTCAGCATCGCTGCGCTCACTTGGGAACAATATAAACAATGTCTAATTTTACACTGGAAAGACTGAAAAGAGACAGAACAAAGTGACCCACCGAAAGTACAAGGACCAAAGACGGAATGCAGTAAAGGGAGTCCGGTAAAGCGGGGAACTGTGCTAGCCTTTCACCCGAAGCGAGGTTGAGGCTATATACAGGAACCGGGGCTACCGACGGAAATCTTCTTTACTAGCTACAATGTGATGGAACCGCGCCGCGATCGAGGTGATGGACAGCTGTTACACAGAGGGGACCAGGTGACGTACACCCGCCATCGGAGTGCGCAAGGGTGGTGCGCCCGAAATGTTTACCGATGCGAGCCGGTGATGACGCCACCTGCTGCCCCGACCACGACTAACCCTGATTTGATGCACTCCACCCCTATCATTACAGTGTGCATTATCGCCGCTACTGAACTGGCAACCAAAGCTGACATTCGGATCCAGACACCGGGTGACCTGGCCACACCTGAGAGACGAACCCATGATACTGATGCCGCATCAGGTGGGAACGCGGAACCAGGGTTTCCACGGTCGGGAAGTGTTCATAACCGATGGATGCCTTGCAACCTATTATAGAAATAAACCTCGAAGAACCGAATATGTATATAGTTAACTGTTTCCTGCTGTTGCTGCTACTTTAAACCTGATCAGGGTTAACTCCTAGGGATCCCTTTGTTTTCTATTTCTTTTCTACGTTTGCACAATTTCATCATTGTTTAAAAGACTGCCGGATCATGGATGGTGAATGAATCCAAAACTGTTTGTATATAGTTTGCACCTTCTTAAAGGTGCTCCCTACTGGTTTTACAAGCGAGAGAAGACTTTGCGAAGATGATGCTTCCAGGGTTAGAGAGAGAGTCCTCCTGAGAGATGTAGAAAGATGGTCGGCACAATGGCAGTAGGCCCAGCCAAGGAGCTAGGCGGTCCTGCATTGGTGAAGTTGGAACGGAAAGAAAGTTGAAATGTTGTTATAGTATTTTATAGTAGGCCTTTAGTGGGTTCAGCTTATACGCCCTTAAAGGAAAAGTTAAATTAGAGTTTGCACTTAGTAGAATACCCGGCTGGGTACTGAGAGTTATTTATAGTCAAAAATGTTATTTAAAAATATTTAACTTTGTATTGTTTGCAACGTTCAAGTGTCCTTACCTTCCATAAAGGGAAGCACCTTTTCTATTTACTTGTTCTGAGCATTTCAAAAATTTTGTATGTCTTTTGCTGTTTTGTATTGTTGTTCTTCTTCCCAGTCCAGGAGTACTGGATTTAACCGGGGGGGAGTGCAGCGCCCCAGAGACCTGGTCGTTGCAGTATGGCACTCTGCCGCTAAGGGGAGTAGCGGTACGTCTGATGGCACTAAGGAGTTCTCCTGACCAGGTATCACCAGAACACATTACACTTCACACTCCGGCCACTAGGGGGAGAAAAAGGCTTTATTTATTGGGCCACTCCTCACACTGGTAAAACTAGGGGCTGGGGAGGAAGTTAGGCAGAAGCTGACTGGGTTGGATTCAGGCAACATCCCGTGGCAGGGGGTGTTGCAGGGAGAAGGCACAGGGGGGCCCCTGTCAGGCGTGGGAACCTGGCAGGTGCCTGGTGAACAGAACAGAACGTAACGGAACCGTGCCTGCACACCCTGCGGCGGTATCCTAAGAAAGAGACACGAAGGGAAGGATATTGTGGAACAGTGTAAACAAGATCAAGCACAAAGGAGAGCCAGTAAGAGTCGTGCCGAGAGAGAGGCAACATCTTACTGAGGCGCGTAGTCGGTGGCCGGAACACCGTAGGAGTAACTGACTTCAGGCCTTACTTCAAACTCCGCTGGACAGTTATTTATAGGTTGGCTGTCTACCTTAAATTTCCTAAGAAGACATAGGGGGCAACATTGGGAGAGGGGCGTCTCTAGGGTCCCGGAAGACCTCCAAGCCTTCCCGTCATATGGGTGCGTCCTAGCCAAAATATACCTGACGAGAAACAAGTAACATCTGGAACTAAAGAGAATGAAAGAGAGCTGTAGAGAACGAACGAACGAGAACAGCAGTTGTGAGGACTATTCCGAATGCTCAGCAGGGTAGGACTACAACACACAGGCGCTAGTGGTAGGCAACGATTTCCAGCTGAGAAGGAAACTCTGGATATGCCCATCGGACCGGCCGGTCTCTGAGAGCCCTGTTAAACGTACTCTGGATTGAGGATCCTGAAGCCTTCAGTAAAGAGGTAAAGAGACTGCAACCTTGTGTCCTCGTTATTGACTGCACCTCACACCATTGCCACCTACACCACTGGGAAGCCCTGGAGACATACTTCACCTGTGGGAAGGTATACTATCCGGCTGCCATTCCATCACCCCAGCGGACCCCATAGCAGCGTCGGTCACCCTGACCGAACACCACAGGTGGCGTCACGAACCCCTGACAGACTGTTTCACTACTTTCATTGGATGCCCCTTAGCAGGGTCACGGACCGGATCTAGCCACCGTGACAGCCTCAGAACTGAACCAGAGAGGCCCGGTACCGAAACGCGTGGCCCTGTGTCTGGGGGCGCTCCATAACCGTGAGTGAGGTGCAGGGAAAGGCAAGGAGCAATACAATATGGAACCTGTTGTAAATGCTGCAGAGACCTCGGATGTGCTAAGTACAGTATCTAGTAAAGATGTTCTTGTTGAAGTTGCAATGGTCTGTGTCTAAATTATTGTAAACCTGCCTAGCGAGGGTCTCCTGCAGCATAGGGAAGATCCAAAAGGAGCCGGACCTGAGGATGCAGGTATGCTGACTAATGAACCAAATTTTCCTGTGATGGGGAGGCCAAGGTACAGAAACCCCGCTGTCCTTGGCCATGACTACTGCCCTGGTCAAACCTTACATACCAACAAGGTGGAACGCCACCTTACATGTGCTGGAGAGACTGTGCGCAGCAGCAGGCAATAGTGGAGTTTCAGCTGTAGCATGCACGCACGAGTCACTCTGCAGAACAACAGGTCATTGTCCTGCTGGAAAGTGAACCTGTGCCCCAATATTTAGCTCCATCCATCTTCTCATCAACTCTGACCAGCTTCCCTGTGTCTGCTAAATAAAAGCATCTCCACAGTTTGATGCTACCACCAGCATGTTTGACGGAGGGAATCGTGTTTTCTGTTTCTGCACACTTAAGCTATATTGTTCTGTGAATTGTCTTTCTCCTAAAAATGTGAAAAACAGAAAACCTATTTTCTGTATTTTCCCCAGTAATATCACCCAATAGAGAGGAGAGGAAAGTGAAGCTCCATGTCTCATGAGAAAAAAAAGAGACTAAAATGATCAGAGTATCCAAATGAGATTATTTTTTTTTTACAGCTCTTTAAATCGCATGTTTGAAAAAAAAAAAAAAATATGCCTGGTCAGCAATGGAAGTAAGTGGACTGGTCATGAACTGGTTGAACTTAGGCCTCTTTCACACATCCGTTTTTTAGAATCAGTCACAATCCCTCAAAGTCTTGAAAAGACGGATCCTGTGCCGATTGTAAAAAACTGATGCACTGGATCAGTTTTTTTGACGGATGCGTTGAAGAAGTTGCAGCTGGAATTTAAAGAAACAGAATTCGAGAGAGAGATTTTCCTGAAAGGAAAAATGGGTTCCGGACATGCTCGGTTGCAAAAATCTTCTGATGGACAACGACGTATTCTGCGCCCATAGGCTTCCATTATAGCCAACAACGGACGCCGCAGGATCCGGACATGCTCGGTTGCAAAAATCTTCTGATGGACAACGACGTATTCTGCGCCCATAGGCTTCCATTATAGCCAACAACGGACGCCGCAGGATCCGTCACTGTGCGTCTTTTTGATGTACACAAAAAACGTTAGTATGTACGTTGTCTCCGTCTGACAGACAATGACTTTACGACGGCTCCATCAAATGACGGACGAAACGGAAGACCATCCGTCACAATCCGTCGCTAATACAAGTCTATGGGAAAAAAAACAGATCCAGCAGCAACATTTGCTAGATCTATTTTTTTCTAAAAATGACGGATTATGACTGATTCTAAAAAACGGATGTGTGAAAGAGGCCTAAACCTTATCAATATTGAGGACAGGTAGTGGCACATCAATGTGCACATCATGAAAATACCACAGAAAATTAAGACTGAGACTCTCAGGCTAAGTTCCCATGATGAATAGTTGATGTGATTTTAATGTTGCAAATTTTCTGCACCATTTCTGCACTAATTAGCAACAGTACATTATTTGTGTTTTTCCATTGCATTTTTAGAACGTATTTTACATGCGTTTTAGACCGTATTTACAACTGTGTTTTTATCTTTTTTGTATGTCATGTTTTAAATAAATAGTTTAAAAATTAAAATAAAAAGCCATGATAAAAATGATGCTGAGTATGACAGACAGGCAGGTAATATCTTCATAGAAATGTATTAATTAGTTAAATAATAATTAGATAATTAAATGTTTTAAATAAAACTGCTTTGCTTTGGAAACGTCCTTTTATTTTGCCTTGGTAAAAAAATATTAAATTATTGATAAAGTAATGCGAGGACTACATGCATTTTTATTGCATTCCTACCGTGGAAAAAGCATATACGGTATCTATTTTTTTATCTGCTAATTTTCCTCACTTCATTCTAGTCTATGAGTGAAATCAACAAATAAAACACATTTACATCACGAAAAATTGAAATGTTGGATATTTCAAAAACGCTCCCCATATCAATTTACACAACATGAAAAAAAGCATAGTGGTAAGAGATTTCTATGAATCCAATTCACTTTGGTGTAACTATAATGAACTATACTTTTTGCACAGGAAAAATAGTCAGCATTAAAAACGCATCAAATACTCATTGTGGGAAGTTAGCCTCAAGGAATATTTCATTGATTTTTTTTTCACGGAGCTGGTGACAAATAAGGCACACAGTTTGCCTAAACAAACTTCCCTCCTATCCAAGAGATTTGACGAAGATTAATTTAATTCACAGACAAGAAAAAATTAAATAACTTTTATAATAAAGCGCCAATGATGTAATATTCAGGGAGTGATTGAAAAAAAGATTACTTGAATTTGCCCCTAATAGCAGCTCAGCCCAGCAGAGCCAAATAAAACCACCCATGAGTCATGAAGTGATGTCATAAAGCGAACTTGAATTTACATTGCCCAGAAGAACCCCTAATAAAACCACTCATGAGTCATGTTGACTGTGGTGTCATTTATTTTTATTAACTTTTCTCAACTATATGGTGTTATTAATTTCCACAGCATTTTACAGGTATTATCATCACTGTCCTCACGAGGTTTCACAATTTAACCCTTTAACACCAGGAGCTTTTCTCGTTTTCGTTTTTCGATCCCTTTCTTTCCAGAGCCATAACTTTTTTATTTTTCCGTCAATATGACTTGTTTTTTGTTTGGCTTTTTTTGCTAGGTTCACTAAATGCTAAAACTGACCTGTCATTATGATTCTACAGGTCATTATGAGTTCATAGACACCAAACATGACTGGGTTCTCTTTTATCTAAGTAGTAAAAAATAATAATTCCAAAGTTTGCTAAAAAAAAAATTGCGCAATTTTCCGATACCGGTAGCGTCTCCATTTTTTCGTGATCTGGGGTTGGGTGGGGGCTTATTTTTTGCGTGCTGAGCTGATGTTTTTAATGAAACCACATTTGTGCAGATATGTTCTTTTGATCGCCCATTATTAGTGTTGAGCGATACCTTCCGATATCGGAAAGTATCGGTATCGGTTTGGATCGGCCGATATTCAAAAAATATCGGATATCGCCGATACCGATACCCGATCCCAATGCAAGTCAATGGGACCAAAATATCGGAATTAAAATAAACCCTTTCTTTCCTTGTAGGTTCATTCTACCTGAAGGAAAACAACTAAGAATAATGTAGGATGTATGGGGGAGGTGGCGGAGACATTAAAGGCAATGAGGATTAGTCCAATCAAATAGAATAGCATGTTTTTTTTTTTTTTTAAAGAAGTTCGGATTGAAAAAGATATTGAGTATGTAAATTTTTTTTATTTTGTCAGATATTGATGTTTCACTATTCCACGCCCTTCCCCTTCTTTTTTTTCTTTTTTTTTTTTTTCTTTTCCCACACTTTCATCTTCATCATCATCAGCATCCTTGACATCAACTTCTTCACCTTATTCATCTTCTTCTTCATCTTCTACCTATTTTTTTTTTTATTACATTCTTCATATTCATTTTCTTCAACTATTATTATTCTTCCTATTCTACATATTCTTTTTATTCCACTGTTATTATTCTTCCTATTCTACTTCTTCATCATATTCTCATTTGTGACAGGCATTCCCGTAGTTGTTATCTATAAAAGTTGGAAGATTACACCTTCCGTTCTGCCAGTCACAAAAGTTACATTTGTCCGCGTTCAGTTTGGCCTGCAGCATCAGGCTTTATCCAGGGGCACCACGAGGAGGAACGGACTCACCCCCATACACTGCTTAGTCTTCTTCTGCATATAATTTAGATAATATCTTTTGCTCTGATATTAAGTCTTATGCTTAATGTTCTTCTGCTCTTTGTTCTGCAGCCTCTTGTTCTTCTGCTTCTCGGTCTTCCATGTTGTCGTCTCCAGGGTCTTCGTCTCCAGTGTCGTCATCTCCGCCGTCGTCGTCTCAGCCGTCGTCGTCTCCGCCGTCGTCGTCGTCGTCGTCATCGGGGTGGTCTTCCGGGTCGTCGTCATCGGGGTGGTCTTCCGGGTTGTCGACGTTAGGGTCTTCAACTTGGAAATGTAGCAGAAGGTACAAGAAGGCTGAGAAAATGCCAAGAACCAGCTGATGGAACTGGAACTCGGATGGCTACCCGAAGGTTCAAGAGCCTATGGAACTACCGAGGACCAGCTGACGTTACTGGAACCCGGTTACTAAGCAGGAGGTACCCGTGCTAAAAAGCACTACCAAGGACCGCCTGACGTTGGCGGAACTCGGATACCCAGAAGGAGGCACCTAAGCCAAAGGCTCTGCCCGGAACCAGATGACGTTACTGGAACCAGGATGGGGAGCAGAAGGTACAAGAGCAAAAGACACTGCCGAGAACCAGCTGACGGTACTGGAACCCGGATGGGTAGCCGAATGTCCAAGAGCCAATGGAACTACCAAGGACCAGCTGACGTTACTGGAACCCGGTTACTAAGCAGGAGGTACCCGTGCCTGAAAGCACTACCAAGGACCACCTGACATTGGTGGAACTTGGATACCCAGAAGGAGGCACCTAAGCCAAAGGCTCTGCCCGGAACCAGCTGACGGTACTGGAACCAGGATGGGGAGCAGAAGGTACAAGAGCAAAAGACACTGCCGAGAACCAGCTGACGGTGCTGGAACCAGGTGGTGGACCCGAAGGCCCACAGGAGAGGAGAGAACAGCTAGGCCGCGAGGCAGCCGCAGTTACCGAACCCCAACAGTCCTACAGGGGGAGCTGGGCCTACTGGCACTACAGAACCAGCCTTGACTACCAGTTCACGCAGCCCACATAGGAAGCTCCTAAACTGGAGGCACCCTGGAGTTGGCTAACTCGACCGCCCCACGACGGGGCAAGCATAGGCGTCTCAGTGAAGTTGACACAACCCGGAAACAGCTGACGGTGCTGAAACCAGGCTTGGCACGAGGGAGTACCTGTGACAAGAACACTGCCGAGAACCAGCTGGCGGTGCTGGAACTCGGATGCGTTGCCCCAGTGTGCAAGAGCCAATGGCACGACCGAGGACCAGCTGACGGTGCTGGAACCCGGTTACTAAGCTGTAGGTGCCCGCGCTTAAAAGCACTACCAAGGACCGCCTGGCGTTGGCGGAACTCGGATACCCAGGAGGAGGCACCTTAGCCAACGGCTCGGCCCGGAACCAGCTGACGGTGCTGGAACCAGGTGGTGGACCCCAAGGCCCACAGGAGAGGAGAGAACAGCTAGGCCGCGAGGCAGCCGCAGTTACCGAACCCCAACAGTCCTACAGGGGGAGCTGGGCCTACTGGCACTACAGAACCAGCCTTGACTACCAGTTCACGCAGCCCACATAGGAAGCTCCTAAACTGGAGGCACCCTGGAGTTGGCTAACTCGACCGCCCCACGACGGGGCAAGCATAGGCGTCTCAGTGAAGTTGACACAACCCGGAAACAGCTGACGGTGCTGAAACCAGGCTTGGCACGAGGGAGTACCTGTGACAAGAACACTGCCGAGAACCAGCTGGCGGTGCTGGAACTCGGATGCGTTGCCCCAGTGTGCAAGAGCCAATGGCACGACCGAGGACCAGCTGACGGTGCTGGAACCCGGTTACTAAGCTGTAGGTGCCCGCGCTTAAAAGCACTACCAAGGACCGCCTGGCGTTGGCGGAACTCGGATACCCAGGAGGAGGCACCTTAGCCAAAGGCTCGGCCCGGAACCAGCTGACGGTGCTGGAACCAGGTGGTGGACCCCAAGGCCCACAGGAGAGGAGAGAACAGCTAGGCCGCGAGGCAGCCGCAGTTACCGAACCCCAACAGTCCTACAGGGGGAGCTGGGCCTACTGGCACTACAGAACCAGCCTTGACTACCAGTTCACGCAGCCCACATAGGAAGCTCCTAAACTGGAGGCACCCTGGAGTTGGCTAACTCGACCGCCCCACGACGGGGCAAGCATAGGCGTCTCAGTGAAGTTGACACAACCCGGAAACAGCTGACGGTGCTGAAACCAGGCTTGGCACGAGGGAGTACCTGTGACAAGAACACTGCCGAGAACCAGCTGGCGGTGCTGGAACTCGGATGCGTTGCCCCAGTGTGCAAGAGCCAATGGCACGACCGAGGACCAGCTGACGGTGCTGGAACCCGGTTACTAAGCTGTAGGTGCCCGCGCTTAAAAGCACTACCAAGGACCGCCTGGCGTTGGCGGAACTCGGATACCCAGGAGGAGGCACCTTAGCCAAAGGCTCGGCCCGGAACCAGCTGACGGTGCTGGAACCAGGTGGTGGACCCCAAGGCCCACAGGAGAGGAGAGAACAGCTAGGCCGCGAGGCAGCCGCAGTTACCGAACCCCAACAGTCCTACAGGGGGAGCTGGGCCTACTGGCACTACAGAACCAGCCTTGACTACCAGTTCACGCAGCCCACATAGGAAGCTCCTAAACTGGAGGCACCCTGGAGTTGGCTAACTCGACCGCCCCACGACGGGGCAAGCATAGGCGTCTCAGTGAAGTTGACACAACCCGGAAACAGCTGACGGTGCTGAAACCAGGCTTGGCACGAGGGAGTACCTGTGACAAGAACACTGCCGAGAACCAGCTGGCGGTGCTGGAACTCGGATGCGTTGCCCCAGTGTGCAAGAGCCAATGGCACGACCGAGGACCAGCTGACGGTGCTGGAACCCGGTTACTAAGCTGTAGGTGCCCGCGCTTAAAAGCACTACCAAGGACCGCCTGGCGTTGGCGGAACTCGGATACCCAGGAGGAGGCACCTTAGCCAAAGGCTCGGCCCGGAACCAGCTGACGGTGCTGGAACCAGGTGGTGGACCCCAAGGCCCACAGGAGAGGAGAGAACAGCTAGGCCGCGAGGCAGCCGCAGTTACCGAACCCCAACAGTCCTACAGGGGGAGCTGGGCCTACTGGCACTACAGAACCAGCCTTGACTACCAGTTCACGCAGCCCACATAGGAAGCTCCTAAACTGGAGGCACCCTGGAGTTGGCTAACTCGACCGCCCCACGACGGGGCAAGCATAGGCGTCTCAGTGAAGTTGACACAACCCGGAAACAGCTGACGGTGCTGAAACCAGGCTTGGCACGAGGGAGTACCTGTGACAAGAACACTGCCGAGAACCAGCTGGCGGTGCTGGAACTCGGATGCGTTGCCCCAGTGTGCAAGAGCCAATGGCACGACCGAGGACCAGCTGACGGTGCTGGAACCCGGTTACTAAGCTGTAGGTGCCCGCGCTTAAAAGCACTACCAAGGACCGCCTGGCGTTGGCGGAACTCGGATACCCAGGAGGAGGCACCTTAGCCAAAGGCTCGGCCCGGAACCAGCTGACGGTGCTGGAACCAGGTGGTGGACCCCAAGGCCCACAGGAGAGGAGAGAACAGCTAGGCCGCGAGGCAGCCGCAGTTACCGAACCCCAACAGTCCTACAGGGGGAGCTGGGCCTACTGGCACTACAGAACCAGCCTTGACTACCAGTTCACGCAGCCCACATAGGAAGCTCCTAAACTGGAGGCACCCTGGAGTTGGCTAACTCGACCGCCCCACGACGGGGCAAGCATAGGCGTCTCAGTGAAGTTGACACAACCCGGAAACAGCTGACGGTGCTGAAACCAGGCTTGGCACGAGGGAGTACCTGTGACAAGAACACTGCCGAGAACCAGCTGGCGGTGCTGGAACTCGGATGCGTTGCCCCAGTGTGCAAGAGCCAATGGCACGACCGAGGACCAGCTGACGGTGCTGGAACCCGGTTACTAAGCTGTAGGTGCCCGCGCTTAAAAGCACTACCAAGGACCGCCTGGCGTTGGCGGAACTCGGATACCCAGGAGGAGGCACCTAAGCCAAAGGCTCGGCCCGGAACCAGCTGACGGTGCTGGAACCAGGTGGTGGACCCCAAGGCCCACAGGAGAGGAGAGAACAGCTAGGCCGCGAGGCAGCCGCAGTTACCGAACCCCAACAGTCCTACAGGGGGAGCTGGGCCTACTGGCACTACAGAACCAGCCTTGACTACCAGTTCACGCAGCCCACATAGGAAGCTCCTAAACTGGAGGCACCCTGGAGTTGGCTAACTCGACCGCCCCACGACGGGGCAAGCATAGGCGTCTCAGTGAAGTTGACACAACCCGGAAACAGCTGACGGTGCTGAAACCAGGCTTGGCACGAGGGAGTACCTGTGACAAGAACACTGCCGAGAACCAGCTGGCGGTGCTGGAACTCGGATGCGTTGCCCCAGTGTGCAAGAGCCAATGGCACGACCGAGGACCAGCTGACGGTGCTGGAACCCGGTTACTAAGCTGTAGGTGCCCGCGCTTAAAAGCACTACCAAGGACCGCCTGGCGTTGGCGGAACTCGGATACCCAGGAGGAGGCACCTAAGCCAAAGGCTCGGCCCGGAACCAGCTGACGGTGCTGGAACCAGGTGGTGGACCCCAAGGCCCACAGGAGAGGAGAGAACAGCTAGGCCGCGAGGCAGCCGCAGTTACCGAACCCCAACAGTCCTACAGGGGGAGCTGGGCCTACTGGCACTACAGAACCAGCCTTGACTACCAGTTCACGCAGCCCACATAGGAAGCTCCTAAACTGGAGGCACCCTGGAGTTGGCTAACTCGACCGCCCCACGACGGGGCAAGCATAGGCGTCTCAGTGAAGTTGACACAACCCGGAAACAGCTGACGGTGCTGAAACCAGGCTTGGCACGAGGGAGTACCTGTGACAAGAACACTGCCGAGAACCAGCTGGCGGTGCTGGAACCCGGATGCGTTGCCTTGCCTATTAAAGATTGTCTTCCTAGAGCCCCAACTAGCGGTGTTGGAGCAAAGGGTAAGCAGGGGGAGATGAGTGTAGGCCGAAGCCTGCACTGGAGGCAGCTTTGTGTCTGCGTTGCGTTTGCAGGACACTTTGCCGGCTACACACTGGGGGAACAGCTGGCGTTGCTGAACCCCACTAACACAATGGCGTGTGTTTTTATCTGTGCAGCTAGCACTTGCGGGCAAAAACTTGCGATGTTAGAGCCCGTGTTGAAGCAGGAGGAGGAGGAGAGGAGCAGAGTGTAGGCCGAAGCCTAGTTGAACCAATTTCAAAGGAAACCTTTAACCCCCCCCTCAGGTGTTACAAAGTACAAGAGACACACCTTGTGCAGTATTAATGCTGCACAAGTGAAAGGTTGCTCTATTAATTTGTCTACTTGCACACGCTGAATGAAAGACATACACAATTTACCCCATTCTACAGTAAAACTGTAGTGGATGCGTGACTTGGTTTTTTGATGAGACGCAGCACAGGTGTCCAAAATAACGCCTTGGTGCTTGGCGCAGCTTCCTGAGCGTTGTTATTTGCTGTACAGGAGTCTGCGCTCTTGTGTTATCCCTTGGCAATGCCCTGTTAGCGCTGCCCATCTTATGACCTCATTTCATGTTGGCCGGTGCGGTTAACGATGGCCATAAATCCCAGACCCACAGTGTCTTTTCATAAAGCCACACTGCGGTGCTGGGATTCGTGGCCTTGAGCAGTAAATATTTTGGCCGCTCACACACGTCCTTACACCTGCTTCAGACTGGGCGGCCTCTGCTGATCCCTTCTCGCATGCCGCGGCCATGAGGCTGCACAGTCTGAAGAAGGCGGAAGGAGATGAGTTAAGACAGGCGAAGATATGCACTGCTCGTGCCCATCAATCACACCCTCGCAGTCAAAATAATTAAGACAACGAGGAGCATTTTATTCAGGCAGGGCGGACGAACAGGCGCAAGTAGCCAACCAATGATGTCAGAAGACGGGAAGCGCTACCAAGGGGGGTGCTGCGTATCATTAGAAAGGAAAGTCACACCTCAGGGACAGTGGAATGGTCTCAAAGAGACACATTTTGTACGTGTTGAGTTCCACGTGGGCAAGGAGAAAACGTCAGCCACCTTGTACAAATGCAGCAGTACTGCTGTACAAGGTGGCTGTTATACATAGAAACACCTGTGGGTGGGGGGCAGGCTCCCTTCAATTTCAGTTCATGTGCCTGCGTGGCGTTTGCAGGTCACGTTGCAAGCTGCACAGCAGGGGAACAGCTGGCGTTGCTGAACCCCACTGACACATTGGCTGGTGTTTTTCTCTGTGCAGCTAGCATGTCCGGGCAGAAACTGGCGTTGTTTGAGCCCAGGGTCAGCAGGAGGAGGAGAGGAGCAAAGTGTAGGCCGAAGCCTGCACTGGTGGCAGCTTTTGTTCTGTTGTGCCAGCGTGGCTTGTGCTGGACACGTTGCCGACTACACAGCAGGGGAACAGCTGGCGGTGCTGAACCCCACTAACACATTGGCTGGTGTTTTTCTCTGTGCAGCTAGCATTTCCGGGCAAAAACTAGCGGTGTTTGAGCCCAGGGTCAGCAGGAGGAGTAGAGGAGCAGAGTGTTGGCCAAAGCCTAGTTGAACCAATTTCAAAGGTTACCTTTAACCCCCCCCTCAGGTGTTGCAAGGTACAAGAGCCACACCTTGAACAGCATTATTGATGCACAAGTCAAAGGTTGCTCTATTTAATTTTGCTCCTTGCACACGCTGAATTAAACACGTACACTATTTAGCCCATTATACTGTCAAACAGTAGTGGAGGCGTGACTACTAGTCTTTTTAAGGAGACGCAGCACAGGTGTACAAATTTACACCTAGGTGCTGTGCGCAGATTCCTTACCGTTGTTATTTGCAGTACTGGAAACTGCGCTCTTGTGTTATCCCTTGGCAATACCCTGTTAGTGCAGGCCGTCTCATGACCTCATTTCATGTTGGCCGGTGCGGTTAACGATGGCCATAAATCCCAGACCCACAGTGGCTTTTCCTAAAGTCACACTGCGGTGCTGGGATTCGTGGCCTTGTGCAGTAAATATGTTCGCCGCTCACACATGTCCTTACACCTGCTTCAGACTGGGCGGCCTCAGCTGATCCCTTATCGCATGCCGCGGCCATGAGGCCGCACAGTCAGAAGAAGGCGGAAGGAGGGGAGTGAAAACAGGGGAACATATGCACTGCTCGTGCCCATCAATCACACCCTCGCAGTCAAAATATATGAGACAACGGGGGGCGTTGTGTCGGGCAGGGGGGACGCACAGGCACAGCCAGCCAACCAATGATGTCAGGAGACGGGCAGCGCTAACAATGGGGGTGCTGCGTGTCATTAAAAAGGAAAGTCACACCTCAGGGACATTGTAATGGTCTGTAATGAGACACATTTTGTACTTGTTGAGTTCCACGTGTGCAAGGAGAAAAAGTCAGCCACCTTGTACAAATGCAGCAGTACTGCTGTACAAGGTGGCTGTTATACATAGAAACACCTGGGGGGGTGGGGGGCAGGCTCCCTTCAATTTCAGTTCATGTGCCTGCGTGGCGTTTGCAGGTCACGTTGCAAGCTACACAGCAGGGGAACAGCTGGCGTTGCTGAACCCCACTGACACATTGACTGGTGTTTTTCTCTGTGCAGATTGCATGTCCGGGCAAAAACTAGCGGTGTTAGAGCCCAGGGTCAGCAGGAGGAGGAGGAGAGGAGCAAAGTGTAGGCCGAAGCCTGCACTGGTGGCAGCTTTTGGTCGGTTGTGCCAGCGTGGCTTGTGCTGGACACGATGCCGGCTACACAGCGGGGGAACAGCTGGCGGTGCTGAACCACACTAACACATTGGCTGGTGTTTTTCTCTGTGCAGCTAGCATGTCCGGGCAGAAACTGGCGTTGTTTGAGCCCAGGGTCAGCAGGAGGAGGAGAGGAGCAAAGTGTAGGCCGAAGCCTGCACTGGTGGCAGCTTTTGGTCAGTTGTGCCAGCGTGGCTTGTGCAGGACCTGATGCCGACTACACAGCAGGGGAACAGCTGGCGGTGCTGAACCCCACTAACACATTGGCTGGTGTTTTTCTCTGTGCAGCTAGCATTTCCGGGCAAAAACTAGCGGTGTTTGAGCCCAGGGTCAGCAGGAGGAGTAGAGGAGCAGAGTGTAGGCCGAAGCCTAGTTGAACCAATTTCAAAGGTTACCTTTAACCCCCCCCTCAGGTGTTGCAAGGTACAAGAGCCACACCTTGTGCAGCATTAATGCTGCACAAGTAAAAGGTTGCTCTATTTGTTTTGCTCCTTGCACACGCTGACTAAAACACGTACACTATTTAGCCCATTATACTGTCAAACAGTTGTGGAGGCGTGACTTGTCTTTTTAACGAGACGCAGCACAGGTGTCAAAATTTGCACCTAGGTACTGGGCGCAGATTCCTGAGCGTTGTTATTTGCTGTACAGGAGTCTGCGCTATTGTGATCCCTTGGCCATGCGCTGTGAGCGCTTCCTGTCTTCTGACCTCATTTCATGTCGGCCGTTGCGGTTAGCGATGGACATGAATCCCAGACCCACAGTGTGTTTTCAAAAAATCACACTGCGTGGCTGGGATTCGTGGCCTTGTGCAGTAAATAGGTTTGCCGCTTACACATGTCCTTACACCTGCTCCAGACTGGGCGGCCTCAGCTGATCCCTTATCGCCTACCACGGCCAGGAGGCCGCACAGTCTGAAGAAGGCGGAAGGAGATGAGTTAAGACAGGCGAACATATGCACTGCTCGTGCCCATAAACCACACCCTCGCTGACAAAATAAATATGACAACGAGGGGCGTTGTTTCTAGCAGGGCGGATGCACAGGCGCAGCCAGCTAACCATGATGACAAAAGACGGGAAACGCTACCAAGGGGGGTGCTGCGTATCATTACAAAGGAAAGTCACACCTCAGGGACAGTGGAATGGTCTCAATGAGACACATTTTGTACGTGTTGAGTTCCACGTGGGCAAGGAGAAAAAGTCAGCCACCTTGTACAAATGCAGCAGTACTGCTGTACTAGGTGGCTGTTATACATAGAAACACCTGGGGGGGTGGGGCCAGGTTCCCTTTTAATTTCAGTTCCTGTGCCTGCATGGCGTTTGCAGGTCACGTTGCCGGCTACACAGCAGGGGAACAGCTGGCGTTGCTGAACCCCACTAACACATTGGCTGGTGTTTTTCTCTGTGCAGCTAGCACTTCCGGGCAAAAACTAGCGGTGTTTGAGCCCAGGGTCAGCAGGAGGAGGAGAGGAGCAGAGTGTAGGCCGAAGCCTGCACTGGTGGCAGCTTTTGTTCTGTTGTGCCAGCGTGGCTTGTGCTGGACACGTTGCCGACTACACAGCAGGGGAACAGCTGGCGGTGCTGAACCCCACTGACACATCACCTAGTGTTTTTTTCTGTGTAGACAACACTTCCAGGTGGCAACTGACAGTGTTGAAACCCAGGGAATCAAAGAGGAGCAGAGTGTAGGCCGAAGCCTGCAGTGGAGCAAGTTGAAAGGGAACCTTTAACCCCCCCCCCCAGGCATTTGTTGCTGAAAGAGCCATCTTGTACAGCAGTAATACTGCACATGGAAAATGGTGGCTCCGAAAATTATGCTCCTTGCAAACGCTGAAGTACACACTCATATAATGTGTCCCCTCACACCGTCAAACCATCCCGGAAGTGGGACTTTCCTTTGTAATGTGACACAGCACAGCCGTCATTCCAACCCCCTTGGTGCCGGGCACCACCTCCTCAACGTTGTTTGGTTCTGTCACGGAGCCCGCACTGTAATGTTATCCCTTGGCCATGCACAGTTAGCGGTGCCCGTCTTCTGACATCATGTAGGTGTCAGGCTGGCAGTGCCTGTGCGTCCAAGCTGCCCGAGATCCAACCTTGCAGTGTCATCTAATGTAGTCCCACTGCGGGCCAGGGATCCATGGGCATGCGCAGTGCATATCATCGCCTCTCACTCACCTCCTTCCTGCTTCTTCAGACTGTGCGGCGTCACGGCCGTGGCATGCTATTAGGGATCAGCTGACGCCGCCTAGTCTGAAGAAGCGTGAAGAAGGGGAGTGAGAGGCTAGTATATGCACTGCGCATGGCCATGGATACCAGGCCCACTGTGGGATCACATTAGACGACACTGCGAGGTGTGATTTCGGGCAGCGTGGACGCACAGGCGCAGCCAGGACGACAACAAATGATGTCAGAGGACGGGCAGCGCAAACTGTGCATGGCCAAGGGATAACATAACAGCGCAGGGTCCATGACGGAATCAAACAACGCTAAGGAGGCAGCGCACGGTGCCAAGGGGGTAGCAATGACGGCTGTGCTGCGTCACATTACAAAGGAAAGTCCCACCTCCAGGACGGTTGGACGGTGTGAGGGGACACATTACATGAGTGTGTAGTTCAGCGTTTGCAAGGAGCATAATTTCAAGAGCGACCTTTCCCTTGTGCAGTATTAGTGCTGCACATGGTGGCTCTTTCAGTAACAAACGCCTAGGGGGGGGGGGGGACAGGTCCCCTTACATTTTAGTTGTGCCAGCGTGGCGGTCGCATGACACGTTGCCGGATACACAGCTGGGGATCAGCTGACGTTACTGAACCCCAATAACAGAGGAGCGACTGTTGACTGTGCACACAGCACTTCCAGGCACCAACTGGCGGTGTTAGAGCCCAGGGACAGCAGGAGGAGCAGATTGGAGGTATTGCCGCACACACAGCTGGGGATCAGCTGACGTTACTGAACCCCAATAACAGAGGAGCGACTGTTGACTGTGCACACAGCACTTCCAGGCACCAACTGGCGGTGTTAGAGCCCAGGGACAGCAGGAGGAGCAGATTGGAGGTATTGCCGCACACACAGCTGGGGATCAGCTGACGTTACTGAACCCCAATAACAGAGGAGCGACTGTTGACTGTGCACACAGCACTTCCAGGCACCAACTGGCGGTGTTAGAGCCCAGGGACAGCAGGAGGAGCAGAGGAACAGAGTGTAGGCCGAAGCCTGATTGGAGCAAGTTGAAAGGAAACCTTTAACCCCCCCCCCCAAGACGTTTGTAGCTGAAAGAGCCATGTTGTGCAGCACTAAGGATGCAAAAGGAAAAGGTTGCTCTTTTAATTATGCTCCTTGCAAACACCGAAGTAAACACTAAAAATGTGTCCCTTTATACCGTTAAACCGTTCCGGAGGTGCGAATTTCCTTCGTAATGGGACACAGCACAGCTGTCATTCCTATCCCCTTGATGCCGTGCGCTGCCTCCTCAGCGTTGTTTTAAGCTGCCACGGAGCCTGCGCTGTTCTGTTAGCCCTTGGCCATGCCCAATTAGCGCTGCCTGTCTTCTGACATAATTTGGTGTCAGGCTGTCAGTGCCTGTGCGTCCACGCTACTCCAGATCCCACCTCGCAGTCTCATCTAACGTAATCCCACTGCGGGCCTTGGAACCATGGGCATGCACAGTGCATAACCTCGACTCTCACTCCCCTCCTTCCCTCTTCTTCAGACTGTGCGGTGTCACGGCCGTGGCATGCTAGGGATCAGCTGACGGCGCACAGTCTAAAGAAGGCGGAGGGAAATGAGCGAGAGCCCGAGGGGAAGATATGCACTGCGCATGCCCATGGATCCCAGGCCCGCAGTGTGACTCAATCAGAAGACACTGCGAGGCGGGATCTCGGGCACCGCGGCCGCACAGGCGCAGCCAGCCTGACACCAAATTATGTCAGAAGACAGGCAGCGCAAATAGGGCATGCCCAAGTGATAACAGAACAGCGCAGGCTCCGTGACAGCTTAAAACAACGCTGAGGAGGCAGCGCATGGCACCAAGGGGGTAGGAATGACGGCTGTGCTGCGTCACATTACGAAGGAAAGTCCCAGCTCCGGGACGGTATAACGGTATCAGTGAACACATTTTATAAGTGTTAAGTTCTGCGTGTGCAAAGAGCTAAAAAAAAAGAGCTACCTTTTCCTTGTGCAGCATTACTGCTGCACAAGATGGCTCTTTCAGTAACAAACGACGGGGGGGGGGGGGGACAGGTTCCCTTACATTTAGGTTGTTGTGCCAGCGTGGCGGTCGCAGGACACATTGCCGGCTACACAGCTGGGGATCAGCTGACGTTACTGAAACCCAATAACACTGGGTCGTATGTTTTTACTGTGCAGCCTGCACTTCTGAGCCGCAACTGGCGGTGTTGGAGCCCAGGAATAGCAGTTCAGGTGGTAGAAAGATGAACACAGCAGGAGACCTGGATGACACCCAATTACTTAATCAGGCAGAGGAGTGGCAAATTCCTGCGAGATCCAGGCCTGGTTCATTTTCAGGAAAGTAAGCCGGTCAACGTTATCGGAGGATAGTCGCATGCGACGGTCTGTTAGTACACCACCTGCGGCACTAAAGACACGTTCCGATAAGACACTAGCCGCAGGGCAAGCCAGCACCTCCAATGCATACTGGCTTAGCTCTGGCCATGTATCCAGCTTAGAGACCCAAAACTTGAACGGGGAAGAGCCGTCTGGGAGTACAGTAAGAGGGCAAGCCATGTAGTCTGTCACCATCTGACGGAACCGTTGCCTCCTGCTGACTGGAGCCGCCGGTGATGGTGTAGACATTTGGGGCGGGCACACAAAAGTGTGCCAGAGTTGTGCCATACTGGGCTTGCCTTGGGCAGAGGCACTGCTTCTGCTCCCTCTTTGGGCAGAGCCTCCCCCACTGCCTCGACGCACTGAGCTGCTTTGTAAAGCACTAGCAGCACTCCTCTCAGTTGGACAGGAGAAGATGATGGAATTCACCAGTGTGTCGTGGTACTCCCGCAATTTACGCTCCCGGGTCAACGCAGGGATGAGGTTTTGGACGTTGTCCCGGTAGCGAGGATCGAGGAGGGTGAACACCCAATAATCAGGCATGTTGAGAATGTGGTCGATGCGGCGGTCGTTTCTCAGGCACTGCAGCATGAAATCCACCATGTGCTGCAGAGTGCCAACCGGCCCAGAAACGCTGTCCCCTGCTTGAGACATGATCTCTGCCCGCTCGTCATCACCCCACCCTCGCTGTACACACTGACCACTGGACAATTGTGTCGCTCCCTCCTCTGGACGGAGCTCTTCCTCCTCCATTGACTCCTCCTCATCCTCCTCACAAATTGGCCCCTGCGTACCCCTTTGTGAGGAACCACGTGGCGCTGACTCTCCAGAAGCTGATGGAAAAGGTGACTCCTCATCCTCCACCTCTTCCACCACATCATCCCTTAACCCTTGCAAAGTTTGCTGAAGCAGGCAGATAAGGGGGACAGTCATGCTGACTAGTGCATCATCTGCACTTGCCATCCGCGTGGAATAATCAAAAGGACGCAAAACCTGGCAGACGTCCTTCATAGTGGCCCACTCTGTGGTTGTGAAGTCTGATCGGCGCTGACTGCGACTTCTTTGCGCCTGATGCAGCTGGTACTCCATAACTGCTTGCTGCTGCTCACACAACCGCTCCAACATATGTAACGTGGAATTCCACCGGGTAGGTAGGTCACATATGATGCGGTGTTCCGGAAGGCGGAATCGGCGCTGCAGAGCAGCAATGCGGGATCTGGCCAAGCTGGAACGCCGCAAGTGAGCACACTCTAGGCGGACCTTGTGCAGCAGGGCATCAAGATCCGGATAGTCCCTCAGAAAACTCTGCACAACCAAATTGAGCACATGTGCCAGACATGGGATGTGAGTGAGGTTGCCAAGGGCCAAAGCTGCCACCAGATTTCGGCCATTGTCACACACTACCATGCCTGGCTGGAGATTCGCTGGCAGTAACCACACATCGCTCTCCTGCTTTATAGCATTCCAGAGCTCCTGCGCTGTGTGGCTTCGATGCCCCAATGAAACTAGTTTCAAGACGGCCTGCTGACGTTTGGCCACGGCTGTGCTCATGTCGGTCATAGGTAAACGTTCACGGGTCCATGTGGGGGTGGACTGTGACGGATCCTGCAGAGAGGAATCAGAGGAACTGGTGTAAGAGGAGGAGTCGATGCGTACAGACTGGATTCCTGCAATCCTTGGAGTGGGCAGGACACGTCCTGCGCCACTCGCACGATCTGTACCTGGCTCAACAACATTAACCCAATGGGCAGTGAGGGAAACATATCGCCCCTGTCCATGCTGACTGGTCCACGCATCGGTGGTGAGGTGGACCTTGCTACTGACGGCGTTCAGTAGCGCATGTTTTATGTTTGCCTCAACATGCCTGTGCAGGGCAGGGACAGCCTGCCTGCTGAAGTAAAAGCGGCTGGGCACCTTGTACTGTGGGACTGCCAATGCCATCAAGTCACGGAAGCTGTCAGTCTCCACCAGCCTGAACGAGAGCATTTCCAGGGACAACAGTTTGGCAATGCCTGCATTCAGAGCCTGTGCTCGGGGGTGGTTGGCCGAGAATGCCCGCCTTTTCTCCCATGCCTGTACTACCGATGGCTGTAGAGTAGACTGGGAGTGTGAGGATGACTGGGAAGGTGGTGCTGTGGGTGGAATTACACAAGGTCTCTGGGAGGAAGCCAAACCAGCTGTGCGTGAGCTGGAGGAAGAGGCAACACGAGCTGAAGAGGTGGTAGCTGCCGCTGTTGGTTGGCCTACATCTTCAGTGTGTTTCTGTAACTCCACCGCGTGCCTGGTCCGCACATGTTTCCACATATTTGTGGTATTGAGGTTGCTGACATTTTTCCCTCTTTTTACTTTATGATGACACAGCTTGCATTTGACAAAACAAATGTCATCTGCAACTGTGTCAAAAAAGGACCAGGCACTGCAAGTCTTGGGAGCGCCCTTTTTGGCTTTGGAAAGAGACAGGCTCCTAACGGGTGCCAAAGTGGAGGCTACAGGCTCCGCAGTCTTCCCCCTCCCTCTCCCTCTTTGGCCCGTAAGAGGAAGCTCTTCCTCTGAGCTGCTCCCACCACCTTCCTGTTCCTCACGCCACGATGGGTCAAGGACCTCATCATCTCCACTACCCTCTGCCACCAACTGCTCCTCCTGGGTAGTCTCAGCAGCACAGTACGCACGAGAAAGCGGCACCTGAGTTTCATCATCAGATGCGTACTGCGCTGTGGTCACCGGAGGCACTGGCCCACCTGCCTCTTCAGAGTCAGAGAGAAAAAGGTGTTGGGCATCACTGCACACTGCCTCTTCTTCCATTTCTCCAATGCTGCTTGGCTGGCCCCCTGTTTCCAAGCCAAGAGATTCAGAGAACAGAAGTAGAGACGGCTCCTGTCCTGGGCTCTCTGACTGCCTGGCCAATTTGGCAGGTGGTGAAGAGACAGATGGCTGCTCTCCAGTGCTCTGTGCCTGAGAGGATGTGGCACTAACTGAAGTCGATGCCGAGGCGTTAGCTGCCATCCACCCGACAACGGCTTCAATTTGGTCTTCACGCAGCAGCGGTGCACGGCGCTCTCCGACAAAGCTGCGCATGAAGGACTGTTCCCTGCTGAAACTGAGTGACGACGAGTCACCGGCGCCCGCAGCAGGCACAGAATCACCACGTCCTCTCCCTGCTCCTCTCCCTGCTCCGCGCCCACGCCCACGTGCCTTACTCCCTGCCCTCTTCATCTTGGTTGACAGATAAAGATAAGCAGAAAAGTACTAAGGCCTTAGTGTGCTTATTCCTGTAATGCTCCTCCTAACAGGTGTAAGAAACACTAATGTTGTAAATTGTGGACTAAACTTTATTATTTTTCAAATGTGGCCTACACAAGTGTAAGTTGTGTTTGGTGAACTTAACCTTTTTTTTGGTGCAGATCGGGCTACAGAGCTAGTTTAAATCACACGGAGACCGTGCAGACAGCCGTAAACGGCGCTGCAAGGCCAAGAAACCCTCCTCTCGGTTATCCTATATAGTGTTTTTCCACTATTTAGCTGGATACGAGTGGAAAGACACTAATAGGAATTTTTTTTTTCAAATTTTAAACTGGCTGCACTATTTGAAAAAAAGGAAATTGTTTTTCAAGGTATGAGGCAGTAACGCACCCTGAGCTGAATCCAACCGGCTATGGCTGCACACAGACTACAGGGCGAGCTGCGCTCACACAGAGACCGTGCAGACAGCCGTAAACGGCGCTGCAAGGCCAAAAAACCCTCCTCTAGGTTATCCTATATAGTGTTTTTCCACTATTTAGCTGGATACGAGTGGAAAGACACTAATAGGAATTTTTTTTTTCAAATTTTAAACAGGCTGCACTATTTGAAAAAAAGGAAAATTTTTCTCAAGGTATGAGCCAGTAACGAACCCTGAGCTGAATCCAACCGGCTATGGCTGCACACAGACTACAGGGCGAGCTGGGCTCACACGGAGACCGTGCAGACAGCCGTAAACGGCGCTGCAAGGCCAAAAAACCCTCCTCTCGGTTATCCTATATAGTGTTTTTCCACTATTTAGCTGGATACGAGTGGAAAGACACTAATAGGAATTTTTTTTTTCAGATTTTAAACAGGCTGCACTATTTGAAAAAAAGGAAAATTTTTCTCAAGGTATGAGCCAGTAACGAACCCTGAGCTGAATCCAACCGGCTATGGCTGCACACAGACTACAGGGCGAGCTGGGCTCACACGGAGACCGTGCAGACAGCCGTAAACGGCGCTGCAAGGCCAAAAAACCCTCCTCTAGGTTATCCTATATAGTGTTTTTCCACTATTTAGCTGGATACGAGTGGAAAGACACTAATAGGAATTTTTTTTTTCAAATTTTAAACAGGCTGCACTATTTGAAAAAAAGGAAAATTTTTCTCAAGGTATGAGCCAGTAACGAACCCTGAGCTGAATCCAACCGGCTATGGCTGCACACAGACTACAGGGCGAGCTGGGCTCACACGGAGACCGTGCAGACAGCCGTAAACGGCGCTGCAAGGCCCAAAAACCCCCCTCTAGGTTATCCTATGTAGTGTTTTTCCACAATAGAGCTGGAGACTGGTGGAAAAACACTAATAGGAAATTTGAGAAAAAATGTGCAGCAGGCTGCACTAAGAGCAAAAAAGAACAACTGTGTGAGGCAGTGTGAACCCCCCCTGAGCTGAATACAACCGGGTATATGGCTGCACACAGACTACAGAGTGAGCTGCACACACACACACACACAGAGACCTTGCAGAACGCTGTTAAAACAGCGCTGCAAGGCAAGAGCAAGGTGAACAGTGAAGAACACACAGCGTTTTGCTAAATTAGCCTTTGGAAAGGAAAATAAAGCAATTAGCTAGCTCGACTGGCCCTCAGTTAGAACACAGCGTCCTGTCCCTAACTGAAATCACAGCAGAGTGAGCGCAAAATGGCGGCAGCGCTTTTTTATAGTGCAGAGTGACATCATTTCAGCAGCCAATCCCAGCCTTGCCAGTACTTACATGCCCACCATGCTAAACAGGATGTGCCCACACTTTCATTCATTCCTCATTGGCTGCTGCGTTCAATTTGAATTCTGGGAACTTCCGATTCCGGTATCCGATACGCGGGAAGTATCGGAATTCAGTATCGGAATTCCGATACCGCAAATATCGGCCGATACCCGATACTTGCGGTATCGGAATGCTCAACACTACCCATTATTGCATTTTAATTGAATGTTGCGGCGACCAAAAAAATGTAATTTTGGCGGTTTGATTTTTTTCTTGCTATGCCATTTAGAGATCAGTTTAACCTTTTTTTATTGATAAATCGGGCGATTCTGAATGCGGTGATACCAAATATCTGTAGGTTTGATTTTTTTTAAGGGGGGTAATTTGAACTTTTATATTTTTTTATATTTTTAAAAAAGTTTTTTTTATTAAATTTTGACATGCTTCAATAGCCTCCATGGGAGGCTAGAAGCATCCACTACTCGATCACCTCTGCTACATAGAGGTGATGCACAGATCACCTCTATGCAGCAGAATTACAGGCTTTCTATAAGCACCAACCACAGGGTGGCGCTCATAGCAATCTGCTATCAACCATCATAGAGGTCTCGAGGAGACCTCTGGTTGTGATGGTAGCACACCAATGACCCCCGACCACGTGACGGGGTCAGCGGTGTGCATACTTCCAGTCAGAGTTTGACAGCAGCATTTAACTAGTTAATGGGCGCAGGCGGATCACGATTCCGCTCGCGCCCATTGCGGGCACATGTCAGCTGTTGAAAACAGGCTTTGTGTGTATAATAAGGGACAGGATAAATCTTCTGGAAAAAGTGAGACGCTGTTGGTTACACTTCTATGCTCCTTAGGGCTCATACTCACATGCAAGAAACTCGGATGAGTCTTGCACGTCAATACCCGGCACTGCACCCGGCACTCAGATTGGAGCGTGTGGCTGCATAGCTGAGTGCAGTTCCGGGTATTGACGTACAAAACTTTTCCGAGTTTCTCGCATGTGAGTATGAGCCCTCACAAGAAGATCCTGAACAGAGACCCTCCTACATTAAAAATAACCTGTCAGCAGTGGATTTTTTTCCCATTTTCCAGTACACTAAATGGCAAAATCAACATTGTTATTCAAAAGAACAGCTCATCCTGCAAAAAACAAGGACTTCACACCGAGATACTGATGGAAAAATAAAAATGTTTTGGCTCTGGGAAGAAGGGGGGCAAAAAACAAAAATGCGAAAAGGAAAATCCCAAATTGGAGAAGAGGTTAATGAAAGAAATGGCTGGATCATCTTCCATTGTTAGTCTTTGGCCACCTCAGGCAGGGATGGCGATTCCATGCTGAATCTACCTAGAAGCCTCCATTTGGGTGAGCTGGACTATGGCTGCACCTGTCTTCTTCAAAGACCCATCTTTTATTGCAGACTCAATATTCTGATCTCCTGATTTCCATTAATTTCTAGCCGTGGGAGATATGAGTCGCCCACCAGGGCCGTGGGGTACCCGGTACCTGGTCTGGTGTTCATAGGGTGATGTTACTGTGGTGGCGACCTGGTCCGTGGCCCTGGGCACCCATGTAAAAGGGGAAAGTCTTTAAAGGGGTTTGGTGAATAGAGTTTGTTCGTGACGCCACCTGTGGTATTTGGTCACTGGGGACTGACGCTGCTTTAAGGTGTGATATTATGGCAGCTAGATGGTATAACTTCCCGCAGGTGAAGTATATCCCCAGGGCTCTCGGTGTGTAGATGGAAGATGGTGAATGGCGCAGTAAAGAACAAGGACACAGGGTTGCAGTCTCTTTACCTGGTTTACTGAAGACTGCAGGCAGCCACAGTCCAGGGTACCAGATCACAGGATAGGCAGAGTCCGGCTGGCTTGGAGGCAAGTTAGGAGTTCCCTTATCCAGGTGGAGTTAAAAGCCTTCCTCTAGCGCAGTGGTGTTGTAGTCCCTTACTGCCTATGGCTTCTGATAAGGTCCTCACAGTTCTTCTCTCTGTCCCCCATATAGGATAGGATACAAATCCGTATGGCAGGTGACTCAAGCCTTTTTACAGGATCTTTATTATGACCTGGGCTCTATGCATCACCGTGCCTCCTGGGTATTGGGGTGGACAGGTAACTTGTAGTTCAGCTGTCCTGCCGGTCTCTGCTGTAAGTCATAGAGTCCCTTACAACCTCGGTGTTCCGTCTACCGGTTATCTGTGCCTCAGAAGGAGGCAGCCCATTCGCAGCTGGTCCCTGATATCACTCTCCTGTGCTTCGTTCTCCTGCATGCTCACTGAATGATGTTCCTTCCTTTTGTATCTCTCTTTCTCCAGGGGTTGTAGTACCTCGGACTACAGGGCCCCTTCAGACCTTCTGACACTCTATGTCGGTCTGTACTCTCCTCTGCCTCTCTGACAGGAACTGACTTCTTTCCCTCCAAACCACAATATATATAGGGGAGTCACCTAGGAATAGGATCAAAAGCTCCCCCTTGTGTCCTGGAGTGTGAATATGTTGCATGTTTGTGTTTACCTGGTGAAAGTTATCCTTTCTTGCTTCCAAGCGCAACATCACTCTGAGGAAAGCAATGTCACTGTGACGACCAGGACCCTGGGGCGCCACAGATATGCCAAATACAGTGAAGGAATTAATTATTTGATCCCTTGCTGATTTTGTAACTTTGCCCACTGACAAAGACATGAACGTTCTATAATTTTAAGGGTAGGTTAATTTTAACATTGAGTGATAGAATATCAAAAATAACATCCAGAAAATCACATTGTATACATTTTATAAATGTATTTGCATTTTGCAGTGAAAAATAAGTATTTGATCCCCTACTAAGCATTAAGAGTTCTGGCTCTTGATAGGGAAATCAGGGACCACCTTGATGGGTTCTCATAATTCATACATATGTCTCTATGAATATGTCCAGACATGCCTGACTCTGCTAAGTCATTTTGTTGACTACTAGGACTGCTGAGATAGGTAAAACCTAATCAAGAAAGGAGACTTAGGACATTAGCCCCTACGTGTCTCAAACTCAAGTTACCTTTTGGTATCGATCACCTGATGAATTAAAAATGATCTCATGTGTAATAAACAGTTGATTTGCGCTCGAACACGATGTATACGCCTACTCAAAAGTGTATATAACTGAATGTTCTTCCTGGAATAAACTTATGGCTTGATCAGATATCACATCTGTCCATGTCCATCATTCTCCGGAGAAAACCTCACCCATTTGGCAGCCATCCAATATCCCTGAGGGTCTGACTTGCAGACCACCCTAACATTTTTGGCGTCCCTGGGTGGGCGGCCACAACGGCAGATCACCAATATCTGATGCCCGGCACATCGCAGACCTGAGATCAAGGACACACAGACAATCCGCGGAAAAGGTAAGAACCATTAGATTCTTACAAAATCTCTCTGTGTCTCCATCTGTCTCATAATCTGCAGCCGGGCCTTAGGTATGTTATAGAAAAGATCTGTTTACAAGGCCGCCCATATTTGTTTGGCAAAGAACCATAGAATATCCACGTGATATTTAAAAGGCATATTGGATTGGTCAATTTTATGTGCTGCTATCTCTGTTATATGTCTTGTTAATATGTCTAGCATATGACTGGTGAGTGCATGAGTGTGTGAATGAGGAGACGTCCTTTTGGGCAAAGAGTGATAGAGATACGGTCTAAAAAGCCAGTTGAATCGGGATAGGGCCTCTGCAGTTCCCTACGGCGACCCTTAAGGGGCACCCTGGGTCAGAGGTCAGTCAGTCCATCTGTGTTTGTCCTGCCTTGTATGTACGCACAAGCTGCCCCTCGTTTCGGAGGAGACTCTGACCACATCAAATCTGCCTGCGCTAGTTAGTTCTGTTCTCTGGTTAGTATATAGGATTTCTGTGTATGCCATAGTTAGTCTGCAGGAGGTGCCCGTAGAAAGAGCAGGAGGCCTAGAGTGGGATTAGTGAGTGACGCTGCGGCGGTCACAAGGGCCAAATCACTAATCATTATCCCCGCAGTCTGCACGCCTATTGGCTAAGTTTTTAGCATAGGTTACGAAACGAGCGGAAAAGGGGAATTGCGCTTCTACACACCTTAACTGTGCATCAGTATAGGTTAGAAAGTGTAGATAGGGAGCTAGCACCATAGAGTAGAAAAGAGGCTGTCAGAAGTGGGCACCATAAGAGGCTACACATTAGAAGAACAGTGAGTTTTCAGAATAACCAGAGAATGCAGTCTTAGGCTGATAGCAGAGAGCAAAGGCAGAAGGGTTGGGCAGATAGCAGAGAGACAGCAGAGAACGATGATGAGATATCAAGCAGCAAGGAGAAGCAGGTCATAGTACACAGATAAGGACAGGCAGTGAGAATCAGGTAGCTGCAAAAGAGAATTAGTGTTATCCAAGTGGAATAACTGTGTGTGAAAGAGAGTGATTGCAATATGAGATTCCCTGTTTGATTTTTGCAAGACGTATGCATGATAAATGAGGATTTAAGCATAAAAATCCTGCTTGTATAAGGGAATCCAACTAGGTATGGTCCTCGGCCGACTGGTGCCAGGACAAAATTGAGGAACGCTAATAGTGAAACACATAGTCACATGTGTATGAGATGAGCTGAAACCAAATATTTGTTACCTGTCTAACCGATATTTGGGGAGGCTGCAAGTGAACAACTATGCTGAACGCTTTGCAGGTTCTGTGTGGGTTCTGCAGGTTTTTAGGAAAAGAACAGATAGGTATAGTGTTTTTGTTTTTAGGAAACAGAGAGTATCAGAATCCAGACAGCTAGGTTTCTTTCTCTTTTTCACGCCAAGCGTATATGCGTTAGAAACAGAGCTCCTTTCTAACATGCATACGTATATAGGTTCTGATGGTTTAGTTATATGGAATATAGTGCCAAGTATTGTGAACAACCATTGAAGTACATTAATCTGTATTGCACTGAAGGTTTTGCTTTTGTTTTTCTGGGACTTTTTGTATTTGCATGGTTGATAGGAATTAGGATTACTTGGAACATTATAAAAGGCCGACCCCCAGCACAAATTTTGTAGATGTCGTGTCCAGATTGCTAGGTCGGTCTGATGCTGGCCATTTCGCCAGAAGGATGGTGGATCGTAAAAACGATACATCCCGGCTATAGCCAAGAGAATACTGGGTTTGGACCATTGTCAGAAAGATTCCCTGAATTGAAAGTGTTCCGACTTAACGTTCACGGGACCATTTTGTGGACCCCGGGAACCTTGTTGAGTCACATAGAGGACAATAATCTCTGGTATCCCAGTGACATACCATTCAGGTGCCCCCTGAACAGAGGGAGACCAGAAGATTATATCCAGATTGCAAAACACTTTGCTTTCCTCTGTGGGTTTTAAATGTAGAACGGTTTGCTTCTGTCACACAGACAGATCAATAGAGGGTAATGTCATGTTGATTTAGAAAGTATAAGCATGTTGATAAGAAGGAACAACTATATAGTTGTAAAGAAATGTTCAGTATGGACTGATAAGAGAAATTGTTTGTTTGAAAGAACTCAGAGAGCAATACAAAGGTGTCTGAGATAAAACAGCCCAGTAAATGTACAAAGAATTGGCACTCTGCCAACTGTCCAAAATTTGCACATAGATTCTATGCCCCAAGTACGTGGTACCATATGAACAAAATTTTCTGCTTTTGCTTAGTTGTTAAGTTGTTAACGTTTCAAATTTTTGGCTCTGTGCCAGGAAAACTTTTTTCTTCCTTCTTGGAGTTTGAATCCAGCTACTCTCCTGCACTGAAGGTACCGTCACACTAAGCGACGCTGCAGCGATACCGACAACGATCCGGATCGCTGCAGCGTCGCTGTTTGGTCGCTGGAGAGCTGTCACACAGACCGCTCTCCAGCGACCAACGATGCCGGTAACCAGGGTAAACATCGGGTTACTAAGCGCAGGGCCGCGCTTAGTAACCCGATGTTTACCCTGGTTACCATCGTTAAAGTAAAAAAAACAACCACTACATACTTACCTACCGCTGTCTGTCTCCGGCGCTCTGCTTCTCTGCTCTGGCTGTGAGCACAGCGGCCGGAAAGCAGAGCGGTGACAGACAGGGGACAGACAGCGGTAGGTAAGTATGTAGTGGTTGTTTTTTTTACTTTAACGATGGTAACCAGGGTAAACATCGGGTTACTAAGCGCGGCCCTGCGCTTAGTAACCCGATGTTTACCCTGGTTACCAGCGAAGACATCGCTGAATCGGCGTCACACACGCCGATTCAGCGATGTCAGCGGGAGTCCAGCGACGAAACAAAGTTCTGGACTTTCTGCCCCGACCAGCGATATCACAGCAGGGGCCTGATCGCTGCTGTGTGTCACACTGGACGATATCGCTAGCCTGGACGCTGTAACGTCACGGATCGCTAGCGATATCGTCTAGTGTGACGGTACCTTTAGGTAGTGGTTTCAAAAGGGGGGAGGAGTACTAGTAAAGCTCGCAGCTTCAACTCCCTCCATAAGTTTTCTATGGGATAAAGGTGACTATGTAAGACAGCTGCCTGTAATGCAGGTAACAAGTTGATTAGGAGCATCTAACTGATCTGTAAGAGCCAGAACTCTTAATGCTTAGGAGGGGATCAAATACTTATTTCTCACTGCTAAATGCAAATAAATTTATAGAATTTATACAATGTGATTTTCTGGATTTTATTTTTTATATTCTATCTCTCAATGTCAAAATTAACCTATCCTTAAAATTATAGACTGTTCCTGTCTTTGTCAGTGGGCAAATTTACAAAAATAGCAAGGGATCAAATAATTATTTCCTTCACTGTACGTTTACCTCATTACACAAACTGCTCAAGGTCATTGCCCCTCTAAGCAGATTGTGGCCGATTTACAAAACCTTAATCTATTAAACGGAACGGGCTCCATGTAATCAGTCTCTGCTGTACAGAGTCTATCCCTGGTGAGATATGTAAACTAATGAGGTATTTATCAGTGTCAGACTGAGATATCTGTAATTCTTTGCCATCTGAACCTGCAGTTTGATTAAACAATTATAAAGGTTATATCTGGAAGCAAAGTAATATGCTTCATTGTAACTGTTGTCTCCATCCTATACTAAATTACTATGCGCTACTATTTTTGCATGATCCCTGGGTACATACAGTATATATGCTTGCAAAAGGCTCATCTCTGTTTTTTCCGGAGCTGGAAAGTCACATTTGAGATGGGTCAATAAGGTCCCCCCACTTTTTTGTACACTTTATTTGGTGCGCTGCCTACCTTCCTCATATTTTATATAGTGGACCTCATGTTGGTGTACAGAAGTTGACAGCACCCAATATTCCATAGTGAAGCTGTTACTATTTTTATAAACACTACTGTAAGAAAAACCCATGAAAATGAGCCGGAGTACAAGTACATGCAACGTATAGGAGCATGTTCACACTGGCCATTAAACAGACATAAGCTAAGATTGAAATAAAATGAGCAAATACCCTGCTGTAAGTAAAACGTAATAGTACATATAAATAACATAGGGTACTTTGTAAACAAGGTTTTTGATTTTAAAAAAAGTGTAAAAGCCATACCACCACAATAAGGTGTATCCAAATCGGGATGGTAACGTATATGTATATACAGTATTGTGCAAAAGGTTTAGGCAGGTGTGGAAACAATGCTGAAAGTAAAAATGGTGTAAAAAATAGAAGTGTTAACACTTTATTTTATTCAATTAACAAAATGCAAAGTGAATGAACAAACAAGAAAATGTTAATTACCGTAAATCAATATTTGGTTTGACCGCCTTTTGCCTTCAAAACAGAATAAATGCATACATTTTTTTAGGTACCAAAATGCCCGTGCATGCCCTATTCATCTCCCGCCTCGACTACTGCAACATACTCCTCTGTGGCCTACCTTCTAACACTCTCGCACCCCTCCAGTCCATCCTTAACTCTGCTGCCCGACTAATTAATCTCTCTCCTCACTACACTCCTGCTTCACCTCTTTGCAAATCCCTTCACTGGCTCCCAATTTCCCAGCGTATCCAGTTTAAATTTACTAACACTGACCTACAAAGCCATCCATAACCTTTCTCCTCCTTATATTTCCACACTAATCTCTCAATATCTTCCCTCACGTAATCTCCGGTCCTCCCTAGACCTCCTCCTCTCCTCCACGCTTATTCACTGCTCACTCAATCGCCTCCAAGACTTCTCCCGAATATCCCCCATCCTCTGGAATTCTGTGCCCAAACTCATCCGGTTATCCACTACTTTTGGATCCTTCAAAAGAAACTTGAAAACCCACCTCTTCAAGGAAGCTTACAGCCTGTAAAGACCACACGGCCAGCTCAACACCATTGGAGCTACTACAACCCTTGAACTACTGTCTCCTTCCCCATAATTCTGTAGAATGTAAGACCGCAAGGGCAGGGTCCCCTTCCCTCTGTACCAGTCTGTCATTGTTAGTTTTGTTTACTGTAAGTGATATTTGTATTTTGATGTAACCCCTTATCATGTACAGCACCATGGAATTAATGGTGCTATATAAATAAATAATAATAATAATAGGTAAACTTGTACACAGTTTTTCAATGAACTTGGCAAGAAAGTAGCTCCAAACATCTTGGAGAACTAACCACAGATCTTCTGTGATTGTCGCTTGAGCAAAAACTTCTGACTCTTCATATAATCCCAGACACATTCGGTGATGTTGAGATCAGGGCACTGCGGGGGCCATATCCTCACTTCCAGAACTCCTTGCTCTTCTTTATGCTGTGGGTTTGGGGTCGTTGTCCTGCTGCCGAGTAAGTTGAGAGTCCATTATACACTTCCATAATGATATTACATGATGGATAATTATCTGCCCGTAGTTCTCAGCATTAAGGACACTATTAATCTTGACTCTGTTCCCAACATGTAGCCGATTTTCCTATGAAAACTGTGTGCAAGTGAAGAACTGATGCTGTTATGGGCTGTCACATTCAATTTTTATTTGATTTACATTTCTCTTTTCTTAATTCACTTTGCATTTTATTAATTGGTAAAAATAAACTGTTAACATTTTTTTTAAAAAACATTCTTATTCTGCAGTATTTTTTCCACATCTGCTCTAATCTTTTGTACAGTATTGTATATAGATCATTCAACATTGATATTGCAACATCAAGAAGAAAAAGTCATGGAATTATGTAAGTCACATTATAGATATGTTACTCATATGCAAATTGTGCAAAAATGGAAGCAAAATATTCAAAACATCTTGATTTCTTCAGTGTCGAATATAAGAGTCACATGCGGAAATCCCCCCACTTGGCTGCTATATATGAGGTTATTATTGGTTGTTTGGGGAATGTTCTGCCATGATGAATGCACTTGAGAAGATCATTAAGATCCTCTGATGGAAGCTCTATTTGTAATTGATGACCAATAACGTGGCCCAAACAGGCTACCATGTCCTGCAGCGCCTCTGGACCAGTCTCCCATCGAACACATCTGGGATGTCAGCAATTGCAAAAAGGGAGCAGCCAGAAGCGGATCTTGAATATTTGCACAAGTGGGGGAACAATCCTCAGACAACCATTAAGAACCTTATTGATAGCAGTTAATTCTCTCCATATTTCATCATTTGCATATCTATCCATCCTGTTATTTTCACAATTCCAATACTTTTCCTTCTTAGTGTTGCAATTTCACCATTGAGTAGTATGCTTCCTGCTGACTCCTCTTTGGTTGGGTGTGATGCTGAATTATGTCTCACGGACAAGTAATGAGACAAGGAAGTCAGGGAGTCTGGAGTCAGATATCGGGCCAGCATGTCAAAGGCAAAAGGGTAAGGCAAAAAAATGATTAAAGGGCAAATCCCAAGATCAGGCAGCAAAGATCCGGGTAAGTCAAAGGCAAAGGGACAATACAAAAGCGTGGTCAAAAGGCAAAGTCCGAGGTCAGGCAGCAAAGATGTGAATAGCTGAACACAGAGCACAAGACACCACACACCCCTAAGCAAAGCTACCACTGGCAATTGTTTAAAAATTGACTACCAGCTAAATAGGGCAATTGTTTAAAAATTGACTACCAGCTAAATAGCCAGGTAATCACCCATAATGGGTGACAACTGGAGGAAACCCAGCAAGCCTAGACAGATTGGGTAGCTGGGTTGTCACTCACAATACTGACAGCCCAGCACATCGAGGCCTCTGATTGGATGAATGGGCTGTCACTCACAATACTGACAGCCCAGCACATCGATGCCTCTAATTGGATGAATGGGCTGTCACTCATATTGCTGACAGCCCAGCATTACCATGATTCTGTAGGGTGGCTGAGCTGTCACTCACTGCGTCACTAGGGCATTATGAATGGTGGAATCGTGACACTGGGTTCACATAAAGAACATTTTTGCTGAATTTTCATTCTGAAAACAAAGCACATTGCAATACAATTGAATGAGGTTAACGAAAAACTAATTCATAAATGCTTTGGGGTTTTATTTAAAGCAGAACTCTAAATTTTGAATTTTTGCCATTGAGTTCACCCATAGCAATGCAATGAAACCTGCAACTAAAGGTCTACCAAAACCTTTAAATCTGCATATAACATAAGTAGACCGTGATCCTGCTTTTGCCAAAGTGCATTATATAAACTATGTGTATTTCCTCTACTGACATTGATTTTTTAAATATTAAAGGAATCATTAGGCATCGATCCTCTGCTGCTCCCATTCTGATGCTTACCCAGTCCCTGGTTTCCTAATCCCATCTCAACTCACTGGAAATGGCAAGGAATGGAAATAATTGGTTGCAGCGGCGACCTTCCTCAGCCACTAATTGACTGAATAGGCATTTTCTGCTAATTTGTCAACACCGCACCAGGAGTGATCGTCCGAAGTGAAAAATCCAGAATATTATACATGATAGTATACTGTACAGTTATCAAGTCTTTCCATTAGTCTCATTTATGGTGGCAATTGTTAAAATTTTACAATATTCAGACTGATGACATAAACAGGGCTCAGATCTCACAGTTGGAGGTGCTCTTGCTTTAACTGTTTTGTTGTCTATGTATGATTTTGAGGAAAATAGGATAACAGCAAAAGAATAAAGCAATTAATAGCAATAGTAAAGCAAAATATCACCATAAGATGTGAAACTGCCAGCGTTGGGCTGAAGAACCTTGGATCCACCATTTGCATGTTCACTTTTAATGTCATATAGGTTATTTGTGGATCACTCTTGACTAGTGTTGAGCGATACCTTCCGATATCGGAAAGTATCGGTATCGGTTGGGATCGGCCGATATTCAAAAAATATCGGATATCGCCGATACCGATACCCGATCCCAATGCAAGTCAATGGGACCAAAATATCGGAATTAAAATAAACCCTTTCTTTCCTTGTAGATTCATTCTACATCAAGGAAAACAACTAAGAATAATGTAGGATGTTTTGTGGGAGGTGGCGGAGACATTAAAGGCAATGAGGTTTAGCCCAATCAAATAGAATAGCATGTTTTTTTTTTTTTTAAAGACGTTCGGAGTGAAAAAGATATTGAGTATGTAAATTTTTTTTTATTTTGTCAGATATTGATGTTTCACTATTCCACGCCCTTCCCCTTCTTTTTTTTCTTTTTTTTTTTTACTTTTCCCACACTTTCATCTTCATCATCATCAGCATCTTTGACATCAACTTCTTCTTCACCTTATTCATCTTCTTCTTCATCTTCTACCTATTTTTTTTTTTTATTACATTCTTCATATTCATTTTATTCAACTATTATTATTCTTCCTATTCTACATATTCTTTTTATTCCACTGTTATTATTCTTCCTATTCTACTTCTTCATCATATTCTCATTTGTGACAGGCATTCCCGTAGTTGTTATCTATAAAAGTTGGAAGATTACACCTTCCGTTCTGCCAGTCACAAAAGTTACATTTGTCCGCGTTCAGTTTGGCCTGCAGCATCAGGCTTTATCCAGGGGCACCACGAGGAGGAACGGACTCACCCCCATACACTGCTTAGTCTTCTTCTGCATATAATTTAGATAATATCTTTTGCTCTGATATTAAGTCTTATGCTTAATGTTCTTCTGCTCTTTGTTCTGCAGCCTCTTGTTCTTCTGCTTCTCGGTCTTCCATGTCGTCGTCTCCAGGGTCGTCGTCTCCAGTGTCGTCATCTCCGCCGCCGTCGTCTCAGCCGTCGTCGTCTCCGCCGTCGTCGTCTCCGCCGTCGTCATCGGGGTGGTCTTCCGGGTCGTCGTCGTCGTCATCGGGGTGGTCTTCCGGGTCGTCGTCATCGGGGTGGTCTTCCGGGTCGTCGATTTTAGGGTCTTAAACTTGGAAATGTAGCAGAAGGTACAAGAAGGCTGAGAAAATGCCAAGAACCAGCTGATGGAACTGGAACTCGGATGGCTACCCGAAGGTTCAAGAGCCTATGGAACTACCGAGGACCAGCTGACGTTACTGGAACCCGGTTACTAAGCAGGAGGTACCCGTGCTAAAAAGCACTACCAAGGACCGCCTGGCGTTGGCGGAACTCGGATACCCAGAAGGAGGCACCTAAGCCAAAGGCTCTGCCCGGAACCAGCTGACGTTACTGGAACCAGGATGGGGAGCAGAAGGTACAAGAGCAAAAGACACTGCCAAGAACCAGCTGACGGTACTGGAACCCGGATGGGTAGCCGAAGGTCCAAGAGCCAATGGAACTACCGAGGACCAGCTGACGTTACTGGAACCCGGTTACTAAGCAGGAGGTACCCGTGCCTGAAAGCACTACCAAGGACCACCTGACGTTGGTGGAACTTGGATACCCAGAAGGAGGCACCTAAGCCAAAGGCTCTGCCCGAAACCAGCTGACGGTACTGGAACCAGGATGGGGAGCAGAAGGTACAAGAGCAAAAGACACTGCCGAGAACCAGCTGACGGTGCTGGAACCAGGTGGTGGACCCGAAGGCCCACAGGAGAGGAGAGAACAGCTAGGCCGCGAGGCAGCCGCAGTTACCGAACCCCAACAGTCCTACAGGGGGAGCTGGGCCTACTGGCACTACAGAACCAGCCTTGACTACCAGTTCACGCAGCCCACATAGGAAGCTCCTAAACTGGAGGCACCCTGGAGTTGGCTAACCCGACTGCAACACGACGGGGCAAACATAGGCGTCTCAGTGAGTTTGACACACCCCGGAAACAGCTGACGGTGCTGAAACCAGGTTTGGCACGAGGGAGTACCTGTGACAAAAACACTGCCGAGAACCAGCTGGCGGTGCTGGAACCCAGATGCGTTGCCCCAGTGTGCAAGAGCCAATGGCACGACCGAGGACCAGCTGGCGGTGCTGGAACACGGTTACTAAGCTGTAGGTGCCCGCGCTTAAAAGCACTACCAAGGACCGCCTGACGTTGGCGGAACTCGGATACCCAGGAGGAGGCACCTAAGCCAAAGGCTCGGCCTGGAACCAGCTGACGGTGCTGGAACCAGGTGGTGGACCCCAAGGCCCACAGGAGAGGAGAGAACAGCTAGGCCGCGAAGCAGCCGCAGTTACCGGACCCCAACAGTCCTACAGGGGGAGCTGGGCCTACTGGCACTACAGAACCAGCCTTGACTACCAGTTCACGCAGCCCACATAGGAAGCTCCTAAACTGGAGGCACCATGGAGTTGGCTAACCCGACTGCAACACGACGGGGCAAACATAGGCGTCTCAGCGAGTTTGACACACCCCGGAAACAGCTGACGGTGCTGAAACCAGGTTTGGCACGAGGGAGTACCTGTGACAAAAACACTTCCGAGAACCAGCTGGCGGTGCTGGAACCCAGATGCGTTGCCCCAGTGTGCAAGAGCCAATGGCACGACCGAGGACCAGCTGGCGGTGCTGGAACACGGTTACTAAGCTGTAGGTGCCCGCGCTTAAAAGCACTACCAAGGACCGCCTGACGTTGGCGGAACTCGGATACCCAGGAGGAGGCACCTAAGCCAAAGGCTCGGCCCGGAACCAGCTGACGGTGCTGGAACCAGGTGGTGGACCCCAAGGCCCACAGGAGAGGAGAGAACAGCTAGGCCGCGAGGCAGCTGCAGTTACCGAACCCCAACAGTCCTACAGGGGGAGCTGGGCCTACTGGCACTACAGAACCAGCCTTGACTACCAGTTCACGCAGCCCACATAGGAAGCTCCTAAACTGGAGGCACCCTGGAGTTGGCTAACCCGACCGCACCACGACGGGGCAAGCATAGGCGTCTCAGCGAGCTTGACACAACCCGGAAACAGCTGACGGTGCTGAAACCAGGCTTGGCACGAGGGAGTACCTGTGACAAGAACACTGCCGAGAACCAGCTGGCGGTGCTGGAACCCAGATGCATTGCCCCAGTGTGCAAGAGCCAATGGCACGACCGAGGACCAGCTGGCGGTGCTGGAACACGGTTACTAAGCTGTAGGTGCCCGTGATTAAAAGCACTACCAAGGACCGCCTGACGTTGGCGGAACTCGGATACCCAGGAGGAGGCACCTAAGCCAAAGGCTCGGCCCGGAACCAGCTGACGGTGCTGGAACCAGGTGGTGGACCCCAAGGCCCACAGGAGAGGAGAGAACAGCTAGGTCGCGAGGCAGCCGCAGTTACCGAACCCCAACAGTCCTACAGGGGGAGCTGGGCCTACTGGCACTACAGAACCAGCCTTGACTACCAGTTCACGCAGCCCACATAGGAAGTTCCTAAACTGGAGGCAACCTGGAGTTGGCTAACCCGACCGCACCACGACGGGGCAAGCATAGGCGTCTCAGTGAGCTTGACACAACCCGGAAACAGCTGATGGTGCTGAAACCAGGCTTGGCACGAGGGAGTACCTGTGACAAGAACACTGCCGAGAACCAGCTGGCGGTGCTGGAACCCAGATGCGTTGCCCCAGTGTGCAAGAGCCAATGGCACGACCGAGGACCAGCTGGCGGTGCTGGAACCCGGTTACTAAGCTGTAGGTGCCCGCGCTTAAAAGCACTACCAAGGACCGCCTGACGTTGGCGGAACTCGGATACCCAGGAGGAGGCACCTAAGCCAAAGGCTCGGCCTGGAACCAGCTGACGGTGCTGGAACCAGGTGGTGGACCCCAAGGCCCACAGGAGAGGAGAGAACAGCTAGGCCGCGAGGCAGCCGCAGTTACCGAACCCCAACAGTCCTACAGGGGGAGCTGGGCCTACTGGCACTACAGAACCAGCCTTGACTACCAGTTCACGCAGCCCACATAGGAAGCTCCTAAACTGGAGGCACCCTGGAGTTGGCTAACCCGACCGCACCACGACGGGGCAAGCATAGGCGTCTCTGTGAGCTTCACACAACCCGGAAACAGCTGACGGTGCTGAAACCAGGCTTGGCACGAGGGAGTACCTGTGACAAGAACACTGCCGAGAACCAGCTGGCGGTGCTGGAACCCAGATGCGTTGCCTATTAAAGATTGTCTTCCTAGAGCCCCAACTAGCGGTGTTGGAGCTAAGGGTAAGCAGGGGGAGCAGAGTGTAGGCCGAAGCCTGCACTGGAGGCAGCTTTGTGTCTGCGTTGCGTTTGCAGGACACTTTGCCGGCTACACAGTGGGGGAACAGCTGGCGTTGCTGAACCCCACTAACACAATGGCGTTTGTTTTTCTCTGTGCAGCTAGCACTTGCGGTCAAAAACTAGCGATGTTAGAGCCCGTGTTGAAGCAGGAGGAGGAGGAGAGGAGCAGAGTGTAGGCCGAAGCCTATTTGAACCAATTTCAAAGGAAACCTTTAACCCCCCCTCAGGTGTTACAAAGTACAAGAGACACACCTTGTGCAGTATTAATGCTGCACAAGTGAAAGGTTGCTCTATTAATTTGTCTACTTGCACACGCTGAATGAAAGACGTACACAATTTAGCCCATTCTACAGTCAAACTGTAGTGGATGCGTGACTTGGCTTTTTAAGGAGACGCAGCACAGGTGTCCCAAATAACGCCTTGGTGCTTGGCGCAGCTTCCTGAGCGTTGTTATTTGCTGTACAGGAGTCTGCGCTCTTGTGTTATCCCTTGGCAATGCCCTGTTAGAGCTGCCCGTCTTATGACCTCATTTCATGTTGGCCGGTGCGGTTAACGATGGCCATAAATCCCAGACCCACAGTGCCTTTTCATAAAGTCACACTGCGGTGCTGTGATTCGTGGCCTTGAGCAGTAAATATTTTGGCCGCTCACACACGTCCTTACACCTGCTTCAGACTGGGCGGCCTCTGCTGATCCCTTCTCGCATGCCACGGCCATGAGGCTGCAGAGTCTGAAGAAGGCGGAAGGAGATGAGTTAAGACAGGTGAAGATATGCACTGCTCGTGCCCATCAATCACACCCTCGCAGTCAAAATAAGACAACGAGGAGCATTGTTTCAGGCAGGGCGGACGCACAGGCGCAACAAGCCAACCAATGATGTCAGAAGACGGAAAGCGCTACCAAGGGGGGTGCTGCGTATCATTAGAAAGGAAAGTCACACCTCAGGGACAGTGGAATGGTCTCAATGAGACACATTTTCTACGTTTTGAGTTCCACGTGGGCAAGGACAAAAAGTCAGCCACATTGTACAAATGCAGCAGTACTGCTGTACTAGGTGGCTGTTATACATAGAAACACCTGGGGGGGTGGGGCCAGGTTCCCTTTAATTTCAGTTCATGTGCCTGCGTGGCGTTTGCAGGTCACGTTGCCGGCTACACAGCAGGGGAACAGCTGGCGGTGCTGAACCTCACTAACACATTGGCTGGTGTTTTTCTCTGTGCAGCTAGCACTTCCGGGCAGAAACTGGCGGTGTTTGAGCCCAGGGTCAGCAGGAGGAGGAGAGGAGCAGAGTGTAGGCCGAAGCCTGCACTGGTGGCAGCTTTTGGTCAGTTGTGCCAGCGTGGCTTGTGCAGGACCTGATGCCGACTACACAGCAGGGGAACAGCTGGCGGTGCTGAACCTCACTAACACATTGACTGGTGTTTTTCTCTGTGCAGCTAGCAGTTCCGGGCAAAAACTAGCGGTGTTTGAGCCCAGGGTCAGCAGGAGAGGAGCAGAGTGTAGGCCGAAGCCTAGTTGAACCAATTTCAAAGGTTACCTTTAACCCCCCTCAGGTGTTGCAAGGTACAAGAGCCACACCTTGTGCAGCATTAATGCTGCACAAGTAAAAGGTTGCTCTATTTGTTTTGCTCCTTGCACACGCTGACTAAAACACGTAAACTATTTAGCCCATTATACTGTCAAACAGTTGTGGAGGCGTGACTACTAGTCTTTTTAAGGAGACGCAGCACAGGTGTCAAAATTTGCACCTAGGTACTGGGCGCAGATTCCTGAGCGTTGTTATTTGCTGTACAGGAGTCTGCGCTATTGTGATCCCTTGGCCATGCGCTGTGAGCGCTTCCTGTCTTCTGACCTCATTTCATTTTGGCCGTTGCGGTCAGCGATGGACATGAATCCCAGACCCACAGTGTGTTTTCAAAAAATCACACTGCGTGGCTGGGATTCGTGGCCTTGTGCAGTAAATAGGTTTGCCGCTTACACATGTCCTTACACCTGCTCCAGACTGGGCGGCCTCAGCTGATCCCTTATCGCCTACCACGGCCAGGAGGCCGCACAGTCTGAAGAAGGCGGAAGGAGATGAGTTAAGACAGGCGAACATATGCACTGCTCGTGCCCATAAACCACACCCTCGCTGACAAAATAAATATGACAACGAGGGGCGTTGTTTCTAGCAGGGCGGATGCACAGGCGCAGCCAGCTAACCATGATGACAAAAGACGGGAAACGCTACCAAGGGGGGTGCTGCGTATCATTAGAAAGGAAAGTCACACCTCAGGGACAGTGGAATGGTCTCAATGAGACACATTTTGTACGTGTTGAGTTCCACGTGGGCAAGGAGAAAAAGTCAGCCACCTTGTACAAATGCAGCAGTACTGCTGTACTAGGTGGCTGTTATACATAGAAACACCTGGGGGGGTGGGGCCAGGTTCCCTTTAATTTCAGTTCATGTGCCTGCGTGGCGTTTGCAGGTCACGTTGCCGGCTACACAGCAGGGGAACAGCTGGCGTTGCTGAACCCCACTAACACATTGGCTGGTGTTTTTCTCTGTGCAGCTAGCACTTCCGGGCAAAAACTAGCGGTGTTTGAGCCCAGGGTCAGCAGGAGGAGGAGAGGAGCAGAGTGTAGTCCGAAGCCTGCACTGGTGGCAGCTTTTGTTCTGTTGTGGCAGCGTGGCTTGTGCTGGACACGTTGCCGACTACACAGCAGGGGAACAGCTGGCGGTGCTGAACCCCACTGACATATCACCTAGTGTTTTTTCTGTGTAGACAACACTTCCAGGTGGCAACAGACAGTGTTGAAACCCAGGGAATCAAAGAGGAGCAGAGTGTAGGCCGAAGCCTGCAGTGGAGCAAGTTACATAGTAACATAGTAACATAGTTAGTAAGGCCGAAAAAAGACATTTGTCCATCCAGTTCAGCCTATATTCCATCATAATAAATACCCAGATCTACGTCCTTCTACAGAACCTAATAATTGTATGATACAATATTGTTCTGCTCCAGGAAGACATCCAGGCCTCTCTTGAACCCCTCGAAAGTTGAAAGATGAACCTTTAACCCCCCCCCCCCCAGGCATTTGTTGCTGAAAGAGCCATCTTGTACAGCAGTAATACTGCACATGGAAAATGGTGGCTCCGAAAATTATGCTCCTTGTAAACGCTGAAGTACACACTCATATAATGTGTCCCCTCACACCGTCAAACCATCCCGGAAGTGGGACTTTCCTTTGTAATGTGACACAGCACAGCCGTCATTCCAACCCCCTTGGTGCCGGGCGCCACCTCCTCAACGTTGTTTGGTTCTGTCACGGAGCCCGCGCTGTAATGTTATCCCTTGGCCATGCACAGTTAGCGGTGCCCGTCTTCTGACATCATGTAGGTGTCAGGCTGGCAGTGCCTGTGCGTCCAAGCTGCCCGAGATCCAACCTTGCAGTGTCATCTAATGTAGTCCCACTGCGGGCCAGGGATCCATGGGCATGCGCAGTGCATATCATCGCCTCTCACTCACCTCCTTCCTGCTTCTTCAGACTGTGCGGCGTCACGGCCGTGGCATGCTATTAGGGATCAGCTGACGCCGCCTAGTCTGAAGAAGCGTGAAGAAGGGGAGTGAGAGGCTAGTATATGCACTGCGCATGGCCATGGATACCAGGCCCACTGTGGGATCACATTAGACGACACTGCGAGGTGTGATTTCGGGCAGCGTGGACGCACAGGCGCAGCCAGGACGACAACAAATGATGTCAGAGGACGGGCAGCGCAAACTGTGCATGGCCAAGGGATAACATAACAGCGCAGGGTCCATGACGGAATCAAACAACGCTAAGGAGGCAGCGCACGGTGCCAAGGGGGTAGCAATGACGGCTGTGCTGCGTCACATTACAAAGGAAAGTCCCACCTCCGGGACGGTTGGACGGTGTGAGGGGACACATTACATGAGTGTGTAGTTCAGCGTTTGCAAGGAGCATAATTTCAAGAGCGACCTTTCCCTTGTGCAGTATTAGTGCTGCACATGGTGGCTCTTTCAGTAACAAACGCCTAGGGAGGGGGGGGGACAGGTCCCCTTACATTTTAGTTGTGCCAGCGTGGCGGTCGCATGACACGTTGCCGGATACACAGCTGGGGATCAGCTGACGTTACTGAACCCCAATAACAGAGGAGCGACTGTTGACTGTGCACACAGCACTTCCAGGCACCAACTGGCGGTGTTAGAGCCCAGGGACAGCAGGAGGAGCAGATTGGAGGTATTGCCGCACACACAGCTGGGGATCAGCTGACGTTACTGAACCCCAATAACAGAGGAGCGACTGTTGACTGTGCACACAGCACTTCCAGGCACCAACTGGCGGTGTTAGAGCCCAGGGACAGCAGGAGGAGCAGATTGGAGGTATTGCCGCACACACAGCTGGGGATCAGCTGACGTTACTGAACCCCAATAACAGAGGAGCGACTGTTGACTGTGCACACAGCACTTCCAGGCACCAACTGGCGGTGTTAGAGCCCAGGGACAGCAGGAGGAGCAGATTGGAGGTATTGCCGCACACACAGCTGGGGATCAGCTGACGTTACTGAACCCCAATAACAGAGGAGCGACTGTTGACTGTGCACACAGCACTTCCAGGCACCAACTGGCGGTGTTAGAGCCCAGGGACAGCAGGAGGAGCAGATTGTAGGTATTGCCGCACACACAGCTGGGGATCAGCTGACGTTACTGAACCCCAATAACAGAGGAGCGACTGTTGACTGTGCACACAGCACTTCCAGGCACCAACTGGCGGTGTTAGAGCCCAGGGACAGCAGGAGGAGCAGAGGAACAGAGTGTAGGCCGAAGCCTGATTGGAGCAAGTTGAAAGGAAACCTTTAACCCCCCCCCCCAAGACGTTTGTAGCTGAAAGAGCCATCTTGTGCAGCACTAAGGATGCAAAAGGAAAAGGTTGCTCTTTTAATTATGCTCCTTGCAAACACCGAAGTAAACACTAAAAATGTGTCCCTTTATACCGTTAAACCGTTCCGGAGGTGCGAATTTCCTTCGTAATGGGACACAGCACAGCTGTCATTCCTATCCCCTTGATGCCGTGCGCTGCCTCCTCAGCGTTGTTTTAAGCTGTCACGGAGCCTGCGCTGTTCTGTTAGCCCTTGGCCATGCCCAATTAGCGCTGCCTGTCTTCTGACATAATTTGGTGTCAGGCTGTCAGTGCCTGTGCGTCCACGCTGCTCCAGATCCCACCTCGCAGTCTCGTCTAACGTAATCCCACTGCGGGCCTTGGAACCATGGGCATGCACAGTGCATAACCTCGACTCTCACTCCCCTCCTTCCCTCTTCTTCAAACTGTGCGGTGTCACGGCCGTGGCATGCTAGGGATCAGCTGACGGCGCACAGTCTAAAGAAGGCGGAGGGAAATGAGCGAGAGCCCGAGGGGAAGATATGCACTGCGCATGCCCATGGATCCCAGGCCCGCAGTGTGACTCAATCAGAAGACACTGCGAGGCGGGATCTCGGGCAGCGCGGCCGCACAGGCGCAGCCAGCCTGACACCAAATTATGTCAGAAGACAGGCAGCGCAAATAGGGCATGCCCAAGGGATAACAGAACAGCGCAGGCTCCGTGACAGCTTAAAACAACGCTGAGGAGGCAGCGCATGGCACCAAGGGGGTAGGAATGACGGCTGTGCTGCGTCACATTACGAAGGAAAGTCCCAGCTCCGGGACGGTATAACGTTATCAGTGAACACATTTTATAAGTGTTAAGTTCTGCGTGTGCAAAGAGCTAAAAAAAAAGAGCTACCTTTTCCTTGTGCAGCATTACTGCTGCACAAGATGGCTCTTTCAGTAACAAACGACGGGGGGGGGGGGGACGTACAGGTTCCCTTACATTTAGGTTGTTGTGCCAGCGTGGCGGTCGCAGGACACATTGCCGGCTACACAGCTGGGGATCAGCTGACGTTACTGAAACCCAATAACACTGGGTCGTATGTTTTTACTGTGCAGCCTGCACTTCTGAGCCGCAACTGGCGGTGTTGGAGCCCAGGAATAGCAGTTCAGGTGCTAGAAAGATGAACACAGCAGGAGACCTGGATGACACCCAATTACTTAATCAGGCAGAGGAGTGGCAAATTCCTGCGAGATCCAGGCCTGGTTCATTTTCAGGAAAGTAAGCCGGTCAACGTTATCGGAGGATAGTCGCATGCGACGGTCTGTTAGTACACCACCTGCGGCACTAAAGACACGTTCCGATAAGACACTAGCCGCAGGGCAAGCCAGCACCTCCAATGCATACTGGCTTAGCTCTGGCCATGTATCCAGCTTAGAGACCCAAAACTTGAACGGGGAAGAGCCGTCTGGGAGTACAGTAAGAGGGCAAGCCATGTAGTCTGTCACCATCTGACGGAACCGTTGCCTCCTGCTGACTGGAGCCGCCGGTGATGGTGTAGACATTTGGGGCGGGCACACAAAAGTGTGCCAGAGTTGTGCCATACTGGGCTTGCCTTGGGCAGAGGCACTGCTTCTGCTCCCTCTTTGGGCAGAGCCTCCCCCACTGCCTCGACGCACTGAGCTGCTTTGTAAAGCACTAGCAGCACTCCTCTCAGTTGGACAGGAGAAGATGATGGAATTCACCAGTGTGTCGTGGTACTCCCGCAATTTACGCTCCCGGGTCAACGCAGGGATGAGGTTTTGGACGTTGTCCCGGTAGCGAGGATCGAGGAGGGTGAACACCCAATAATCAGGCATGTTGAGAATGTGGTCGATGCGGCGGTCGTTTCTCAGGCACTGCAGCATGAAATCCACCATGTGCTGCAGAGTGCCAACTGGCCCAGAAACGCTGTCCCCTGCTTGAGACATGATCTCTGCCCGCTCGTCATCACCCCACCCTCACTGTACACACTGACCACTGGACAATTGTGTCGCTCCCTCCTCTGGACGGAGCTCTTCCTCCTCCATTGACTCCTCCTCATCCTCCTCACAAATTGGCCCCTGCGTACCCCTTTGTGAGGAACCACGTGGCGCTGACTCTCCAGAAGCTAATGGAAAAGGTGACTCCTCATCCTCCACCTCTTCCACCACATCATCCCTTAACCCTTGCAAAGTTTGCTGAAGCAGGCAGATAAGGGGGACAGTCATGCTGACTAGTGCATCATCTGCACTTGCCATCCACGTGGAATAATCAAAAGGACGCAAAACCTGGCAGACGTCCTTCATAGTGGCCCACTCTGTGGTTGTGAAGTCTGATCGGCGCTGACTGCGACTTCTTTGCGCCTGATGCAGCTGGTACTCCATAACTGCTTGATGCTGCTCACACAACCGCTCCAACATATGTAACGTGGAATTCCACCGGGTAGGTAGGTCACATATGATGCGGTGTTCCGGAAGGCGGAATCGGCGCTGCAGAGCAGCAATGCGGGATCTGGCCAAGCTGGAACGCCGCAAGTGAGCACACTCTAGGCGGACCTTGTGCAGCAGGGCATCAAGATCCGGATAGTCCCTCAGAAAACTCTGCACAACCAAATTGAGCACATGTGCCAGACATGGGATGTGAGTGAGGTTGCCAAGGGCCAAAGCTGCCACCAGATTTCGGCCATTGTCACACACTACCATGCCTGGCTGGAGATTCGCTGGCAGTAACCACACATCGCTCTCCTGCTTGATGGCATTCCAGAGCTCCTGCGCTGTGTGGCTTCGATGCCCCAATGAAACTAGTTTCAAGACGGCCTGCTGACGTTTGGCCACGGCTGTGCTCATGTCGGTCATAGGTAAACGTTCACGGGTCCATGTGGAGGTGGACTGTGACGGATCCTGCAGAGAGGAATCAGAGGAACTGGTGTAAGAGGAGGAGTCGATGCGTACAGACTGGATTCCTGCAATCCTTGGAGTGGGCAGTGTTGTGAGTTCTGTTTTTGGGCTCCCTCTGGTGGTTACTGATGGTACTGGGTGACTTGTCTTTCCTGGGTCTCTGGGTTCCACCTGTTCCATCAGGATATGGGAGTTTCCTATTTAACCTGGCTTTGCTGGCATTTCCTCGCCGGTTATCAATGTATCCAGTGTGTCTTGTTACCTCTGCTCCCTGCTCCTAGAGCCTTCTGGTCAAGCTAAGTTTGGATTTTCCTGTTTTGGTGTTTTGCTTTATTTGGTTTTTAGTCCAGCCTGCAGATATGTGATTCTTGCTGCTGGTTGCTCTAGTGGGCTGAAATTGCTCCTCATGTACCATGAGTTGGCACATGAGTTCAAGTAATTTCAGGATGGTTTTTTTGAAGGGTTTTTCGCTGACTGCGCAGTTCACTTTTGTATCCTCTGCCATCTAGCTTTAGCGGGCCTCATTTTGCTGAAACTGTTTTCATACTGCGTATGTGCTTTCCTCTCATTTCACCGTCATTATATGTGGGGGGCTGCTATTTCTGTGGGGGATTTCTCTGGAGGCAAGAGAGGTCTGTGTTTCTTCTAATAGGGGAAGTTAGATCTTCGGCTGGAGCGAGACGTCTAGGATCATCGTAGGCACGTTCCCCGGCTACTTTTATTTGTGTGTTAGGTTCAGGGTCGCGGTCAGCTCAGGTTCCATCGCCCTAGAGCTTGTTTGTATCTGTGCTTGTCCTTTAGTGATCCCCTGCCATTGGGATCATGACAGTATAACCGGCCCACAAAGTGTTAATTGTATTGGCTGAAGTAGGAGGATAAGTAGTCTGAGGAAGTTTTTTTTTTTTCTTTCTCTTTCCCTCAGAGGTTGCTGCCTAGCCTTATTGCAGCCTGGCTACTTCCTCCTCCTCTTAATCTTTGAATGGCTCTGATCCCAGCTGTTTATCATGGACGTCCAGAGTTTGGCTTCCAGCCTGAATAATCTTGCCACTAAGGTTCAAAATATACAGGATTTTGTTGTACATGCTCCTATGTCTGAACCTAGAATTCCTGTCCCAGAGTTTTTTTCTGGAGATAGATCTCGTTTTCTGAATTTTAGGAACAATTGCAAGCTGTTTCTTTCTTTGAAATCTCGCTCCTCTGGAGACCCTGCTCAGCAAGTCAAGATAATTATATCTTTCCTGCGGGGTGACCCTCAGGATTGGGCATTTGCATTGGCACCAGGGGACCCTGCGTTGCTTAATGCGGATGCGTTTTTTCTGGCATTGGGTTTGCTCTATGAGGAACCTAACCAAGAGATTCAGGCTGAAAAAGCTTTGTTGGCCCTCTCTCAGGGGCAAGATGAAGCAGAAATTTATTGTCAAAAATTTCGAAAGTGGTCGGTACTTACTCAGTGGAATGAGTGCGCTCTGGCTGCAAAGTTCAGAGATGGCCTTTCTGAGGCCATTAAAGATGTTATGGTGGGGTTCCCTGCGCCTGCTGGTCTGAATGAGTCTATGACTATGGCTGTTCAGATTGATCGGCGTTTACGGGAGCGCAAACCTGTGCATCATTTGGCGGTGTCGTCTGAACCGTCACCTGAGATAATGCAATGTGATAGAATTCAGTCCAGAAGTGAACGGCAAAAGTATAGGCGGAAAAAAGGGTTGTGCTTTTATTGTGGTGATTCAGCTCATGTTATATCAGCATGCTCTAAACGCACAAAAAAGGTTGATAAGTCTGTTGCCATTAGTACTTTACAGTCTAAGTTCATTCTGTCTGTGACTCTGATTTGTTCATTATCATCCATTTCCGTCGATGCCTATGTGGATTCAGGCGCTGCCCTGAGTCTTATGGATTGGTCATTTGCCAATCGCTGTGGGTTTAGTCTGGAGCCTCTGGAAGTCCCTATTCCTTTGAAGGGAATTGACTCTACACCTTTGGCTATGAATAAACCTCAGTACTGGACACAAGTGACCATGCGTATGACTCCCGTTCATCAGGAGGTGATTCGCTTCCTGGTACTGTATAATTTGCATGATGTTCTAGTACTTGGTCTGCCATGGTTACAAACTCATAATCCAGTCCTTGACTGGAAATCAATGTCTGTGTTAAGCTGGGGTTGTCAGGGGGTTCATGATGATGCACCTCCGATTTCTATCACTTCATCTACTCCTTCTGAGATTCCTGTGTTTTTGTCTGACTATCGGGATGTTTTTGAGGAGCCTAAGCTCAGTTCGCTTCCTCCTCACAGGGATTGCGATTGTGCTATAAATTTAATTCCAGGCAGTAAATTTCCTAAAGGTCGTTTGTTCAATCTGTCAGTGCCAGAGCATACTGCTATGCGGGATTATGTTAAGGAGTCCTTGGAAAAGGGACATATCCGTCCATCTTCGTCCCCTTTGGGAGCAGGTTTTTTTTTCGTGGCCAAAAAAGATGGGTCCTTGAGGCCTTGTATAGATTATTGTCTTTTGAATAAGATTACCGTAAAATATCAGTATCCTTTGCCATTGTTGACTGATTTGTTTGCTCGCATTAAGGGGGCTAAATGGTTCACTAAGATTGATCTTCGGGGTGCGTATAATCTTATACGAATAAAGCAAGGTGATGAGTGGAAAACCGCATTTAATACGCCTGAGGGCCATTTTGAGTATTTGGTAATGCCTTTTGGACTTTCTAATGCTCCTTCAGTCTTCCAGTCCTTTATGCACGATATTTTCCGTGAATATCTGGATAAATTTATGATTGTGTATTTGGATGATATTTTGGTTTTTTCTGATGACTGGGAGTCTCATGTTCAGCAGGTCAGGAAGGTGTTTCAGGTTCTGCGGGCCAATTCCTTGTTTGTAAACGGCTCAAAGTGTCTCTTTGGAGTCCAGAAGATTTCTTTCTTGGGGTATATTTTTTCCCCTTCTACTATTGAGATGGATCCCGTCAAGGTTCAGGCTATTTGTGACTGGACGCAGCCTACATCTCTTAAGAGTCTACAGAAGTTCTTGGGCTTTGCTAATTTCTATCGTCGTTTTATAACTAATTTTTCTAGTGTTGTTAAGCCTTTGACGGATTTGACTAAGAAGGGTGCTGATGTTGCTAATTGGTCTCCTGCGGCTGTGGAGGCCTTTCAGGAACTCAAGCGCCGGTTTTCTTCTGCTCCTGTGTTGCGTCAGCCAGATGTTTCGCTCCCTTTTCAGGTTGAGGTTGATGCTTCCGAGATTGGAGCGGGTGCGGTTTTGTCACAGAGAAGCTCCGATGGCTCAGTGATGAAGCCATGCGCGTTTTTTTCTAGAAAGTTTTCGCCGGCTGAGCGGAATTATGATGTTGGTAATCGGGAACTTTTGGCCATGAAGTGGGCATTTGAGGAGTGGCGTCATTGGCTAGAGGGTGCTAGACATCGTGTGGTGGTCTTGACTGATCACAAAAATTTGATTTACCTTGAGTCTGCCAGGCGTCTGAATCCTAGACAGGCTCGTTGGTCACTGTTTTTCTCTCGTTTCAATTTTGTGGTTTCATACCTGCCAGGTTCAAAGAATGTGAAGGCGGATGCTCTTTCTAGGAGTTTTGTGCCTGACTCCCTTGGAAATTCTGAGCCCACTGGTATCCTTAGGGATGGGGTGATTTTGTCTGCTGTCTCCCCAGACTTGCGACGTGCTTTGCAGGAGTTTCAGGCGGGTAAACCTGATCGTTGTCCGCCTGAGAGACTGTTTGTTCCGGATAATTGGACCAGTAGAGTCATCTCCGAGGTCCATTCTTCTGCGTTGGCAGGTCATCCTGGAATATTTGGTACTAGAGACTTGGTGGCCAGGTCTTTTTGGTGGCCTTCCTTGTCGAGGGATGTGCGTTCTTTTGTGCAGTCTTGTGAGGTTTGTGCTCGGGCTAAGCCTTGCTGTTCTCGGGCCAGTGGATTGTTGTCACCTTTGCCTATCCCGAAGAGGCCTTGGACGCACATTTCCATGGACTTTATTTCGGATCTCCCTGTCTCTCAAAAAATGTCCGTCATCTGGGTTGTGTGTGATCGCTTTTCTAAAATGGTTCATCTGGTACCCTTGCCTAAGTTGCCTTCCTCCTCTGAGTTGGTCCCTCTGTTTTTTCAGAATGTGGTTCGTTTGCATGGGATTCCTGAGAACATCGTTTCTGACAGGGGATCCCAGTTTGTGTCTAGATTTTGGCGGACGTTCTGTGCTAAGATGGGCATTGATTTGTCTTTTTCGTCTGCATTCCATCCTCAGACGAATGGCCAGACTGAACGAACTAATCAGACCTTGGAAACTTATTTAAGGTGTTTTGTTTCTGCTGATCAGGATGACTGGGTTACCTTTTTGCCGCTGGCCGAGTTTGCCCTTAATAATCGGGCTAGTTCTGCTACCTTGGTTTCTCCTTTTTTTTGTAATTCGGGGTTTCATCCTCGTTTTTCCTCTGGTCAGGTGGAACCTTCTGATTGTCCTGGAGTGGACATGGTGGTGGATAGGTTGCATCGGATTTGGAGTCATGTGGTGGACAATTTGAAGTTGTCCCAGGAGAAGGCTCAGCAGTTTGCTAATCGCCGTCGCCGCGTGGGTCCTCGACTTCTTGTTGGTGACTTGGTGTGGTTGTCTTCTCGTTTTGTTCCTATGAAGGTCTCTTCTCCTAAGTTCAAGCCTCGGTTCATCGGTCCCTATAGGATCTTGGAAATTCTTAACCCTGTGTCGTTTCGTTTGGATCTCCCGGCATCGTTTGCTATTCATAATGTGTTCCATCGGTCGTTGTTGCGGAAGTATGAGGTACCTGTTGTTCCTTCGCTTGAGCCTCCTGCTCCAGTGCTGGTGGAGGGAGAATTGGAGTATGTTGTGGAGAAGATCTTGGATTCTCGTGTTTCCAGACGGAAACTCCAGTATTTGGTCAAGTGGAAGGGTTATGGTCAGGAGGATAATTCTTGGGTGGTTGCCTCGGATGTTCATGCTGATGATTTGGTTCGCGCTTTTCATAGGGCTCATCCTGGTCGCCCTGGTGGTTCTCGTGAGGGTTCGGTGACCCCTCCTCAAGGGGGGGTTACTGTTGTGAGTTCTGTTTTTGGGCTCCCTCTGGTGGTTACTGATGGTACTGGGTGACTTGTCTTTCCTGGGTCTCTGGGTTCCACCTGTTCCATCAGGATATGGGAGTTTCCTATTTAACCTGGCTTTGCTGGCATTTCCTCGCCGGTTATCAATGTATCCAGTGTGTCTTGTTACCTCTGCTCCCTGCTCCTAGAACCTTCTGGTCAAGCTAAGTTTGGATTTTCCTGTTTTGGTGTTTTGCTTTATTTGGTTTTTAGTCCAGCCTGCAGATATGTGATTCTTGCTGCTGGTTGCTCTAGTGGGCTGAAATTGCTCCTCATGTACCATGAGTTGGCACATGAGTTCAAGTAATTTCAGGATGGTTTTTTTGAAGGGTTTTTCGCTGACCGCGCAGTTCACTTTTGTATCCTCTGCTATCTAGCTTTAGCGGGCCTCATTTTGCTGAAACTGTTTTCATACGGCGTATGTGCTTTCCTCTCATTTCACCGTCATTATATGTGGGGGGCTGCTATTTCTGTGGGGGATTTCTCTGGAGGCAAGAGAGGTCTGTGTTTCTTCTAATAGGGGAAGTTAGATCTTCGGCTGGAGCGAGACGTCTAGGATCATCGTAGGCACGTTCCCCGACTACTTTTATTTGTGTGTTAGGTTCAGGGTCGCGGTCAGCTCAGGTTCCATCGCCCTAGAGCTTGTTTGTATCTGTGCTTGTCCTTTAGTGATCCCCTGCCATTGGGATCATGACAGGGCAGGACACGTCCTGCGCCACTCGCACGATCTGTACCTGGCTCAACAACATTAACCCAATGGGCAGTGAGGGAAACATATCGCCCCTGTCCATGCTGACTGGTCCACGCATCGGTGGTGAGGTGGACCTTGCTACTGACGGCGTTCAGTAGCGCATGTTTTATGTTTGCCTCAACATGCCTGTGCAGGGCAGGGACAGCCTGCCTGCTGAAGTAAAAGCGGCTGGGCACCTTGTACTGTGGGACTGCCAATGCCATCAAGTCACGGAAGCTGTCAGTCTCCACCAGCCTGAACGAGAGCATTTCCAGGGACAACAGTTTGGCAATGCCTGCATTCAGAGCCTGTGCTCGGGGGTGGTTGGCCGAGAATGCCCGCCTTTTCTCCCATGCCTGGACTACCGATGGCTGTAGAGTAGACTGGGAGGGTGAGGATGACTGGGAAGGTGGTGCTGTGGGTGGAATTACACTAGGTCTCTGGACAACAGTGGAGGAAGAGGCAACACGAGATGAAGAGGTGGTAGCTGCGGCTGTTGGTTGGCCTACGTCTTCACTGTGTTTCTGTAACTCCACCGCGTGCCTGTTCCGCACATGTTTCCACATATTTGTGGTATTGAGGTTGCTGACACTTTTACCTCTTTTTACTTTCTGATGACACAGCTTGCATTTGACAAAACAAATGTCATCTGCAACTGTGTCAAAAAAGGACCAGGCACTGCAAGTCTTGGGAGCGCCCTTTTTGGCTTTGGAAAGAGACAGGCTCCTAACGGGTGCCAAAGTGGAGGCTACAGGCTCCGCAGTCTTCCCCCTCCCTCTCCCTCTTTGGCCCGTAAGGGGAAGCTCTTCCTCAGAGCTGCTCCCACCACCTTCCTGTTCCTCACGCCACGATGGGTCAAGGACCTCATCATCTCCACTACCCTCTGCCACCAACTGCTCCTCCTGGGTAGTCTCGGCAGCACAGTACGCATCAGAAAGCGGCACCTGAGTTTCATCATCAGATGCGTACTGCGCTGTGGTCACCGGAGGCACTGGCCCACCTGCCTCTTCAGAGTCAGAGAGATAAAGCTTTTGGGCATCACTGCACACTGCCTCTTCTTCCATTTCTCCAATGCTGCTTGGCTGGCCCCCTGTTTCCAAGCCAAGAGATTCAGAGAACAGAAGTAGAGACGGCTCCTGTCCTGGGCTCTCTGACTGCCTGGCCAATTTGGCAGGTGGTGAAGAGACAGATGGCTGCTCTCCAGTGCTCTGTGCCTGAGAGGATGTGGCACTAACTGAAGTCGATGCCGAGGCGTTAGCTGCCATCCACCCGACAACGGCTTCAATTTGGTCTTCACGTAGCAGCGGTGCACGGCGCTCTCCGACAAAGCTGCGCATGAAGGACTGTTCCCTGCTGAAACTGAGTGACGACGAGTCACCGGCGCCCGCAGCAAGCACAGAATCACCACGTCCTCTCCCTGCTCCTCTCCCTGCTCCGCGCCCACGCCCACGTGCCTTACTCCCTGCCCTCTTCATCTTGGTTGACAGATAAAGATAAGCAGAAAAGTACTAAGGCCTTAGTGTGCTTATTCCTGAAATGCTCCTCCTAACAGGTGTAAGAAACACTAATGTTGTAAATTGTGGACTAAACTTTATTATTTTTCAAATGTGGCCTACACAAGTGTTAAGTTGTGTTTGGTGAACTTAACTTTTTTTTTGGTGCAGATCGGGCTACAGAGCTAGTTTAAATCACACGGAGACCGTGCAGACAGCCGTAAACGGCGCTGCAAGGCCAAAAAACCCTCCTCTCGGTTATCCTATATAGTGTTTTTCCACTATTTAGCTGGATACGAGTGGAAAGACACTAATAGGAATTTTTTTTTTCAAATTTTAAACAGGCTGCACTATTTGAAAAAAAGTAAAATTTTTCTCAAGGTATGAGGCAGTAACGAACCCTGAGCTGAATCCAACCGGCTATGGCTGCACACAGACTACAGGGCGAGCTGGGCTCACACGGAGACCGTGCAGACAGCCGTAAACGGCGCTGCAAGGCCAAAAAAACCTCCTCTAGGTTATCCTATATAGTGTTTTTCCACTATTTAGCTGGATACGAGTGGAAAGACACTAATAGGAATTTTTTTTTTCAAATTTTAAACTGGCTGCACTATTTGAAAAAAAGGAAATTGTTTTTCAAGGTATGAGGCAGTAACGCACCCTGAGCTGAATCCAACCGGCTATGGCTGCACACAGACTACAGGGCGAGCTGCGCTCACACAGAGACCGTGCAGACAGCCGTAAACGGCGCTGCAAGGCCAAAAAACCCTCCTCTAGGTTATCCTATATAGTGTTTTTCCACTATTTAGCTGGATACGAGTGGAAAGACACTAATAGGAATTTTTGTTTTTCAAATTTTAAACAGGCTGCACTATTTGAAAAAAAGTAAAATTTTTCTCTAGGTATGAGCCAGTAACGAACCCTGAGCTGAATCCAACCGGCTATGGCTGCACACAGACTACAGGGCGAGCTGGGCTCACACGGAGACCGTGCAGACAGCCGTAAACGGCGCTGCAAGGCCAAAAAACCCTCCTCTAGGTTATCCTATATAGTGTTTTTCCACTATTTAGCTGGATACGAGTGGAAAGACACTAATAGGAATTTTTTTTTTTCAAATTTTAAACAGGCTGCACTATTTGAAAAAAAGTCAAATTTTTCTCAAGGTATGAGCCAGTAACGAACCCTGAGCTGAATCCAACCGGCTATGGCTGCACACAGACTACAGGGCGAGCTTGGCTCACACGGAGACCGTGCAGACAGCCGTAAACGGCGCTGCAAGGCCCAAAAACCCCCCTCTAGGTTATCTTATGTAGTGTTTTTCCACAATAGAGCTGGAGACTGGTGGAAAAACACTAATAGGAAATTTGAGAAAAAATGTGCAGCAGGCTGCACTAAGAGCAAAAAAGGACAACTGTGTGAGGCAGTGTGAACCCCCCCTGAGCTGAATACAACCGGGTATATGGCTGCACACAGACTACAGAGTGAGCTGCACACACACACACACACAGAGACCTTGCAGAACGCTGTTAAAACAGCGCTGCAAGGCAAGAGCAAGGTGAACAGTGAAGAACACACAGCGTTTTGCTAAATTAGCCTTTGGAAAGGAAAATAAAGCAATTAGCTAGCTCGACTGGCCCTCAGTTAGAACACAGCGTCCTGTCCCTAACTGAAATCACAGCAGAGTGAGCGCAAAATGGCGGCAGCGTTTTTTATAGTGCAGAGTGACATCATTTCAGCAGCCAATCCAAGCCTTGCCAGTACTTACATGCCCACCATGCTAAACAGGATGTGCCCACACTTCCAATCATTCCTCATTGGCTGCTCAGTTCAGTTTGAATCCTGGGAACTTCCGATTCCGGTATCCGATACGCGGGAAGTATCGGAATTCGGTATCGGAATTCCGATACCGCAAATATCGGCCGATACCCGATACTTGCGGTATCGGAATGCTCAACACTACTCTTGACGCATTTGAATTTCACGGTCCTAATACGATCCATGATGTTCGGCCGCAGGTTACCTGACCTGAATGGTCTGGAACCTATAAGACTGTTGAGTTCATGTCAGGACATTGCGATTTATATTTGGATGAATGTTGGAGAAAAAAAATTTAGTAGCTAGTAATTGATCTCCAAATATTGTTGTCTTTTCTAGGACATTTTGGGCCCATTATTATTTCCGAGCCTAGCAAAAAAAATCCTCTAATATTTTGTTGGACAGATCCAATTTGAAAAAGTGCAGAATAAAAGCAGAAAGAGAATTCTGAAGAAGCATGATTTTATTCATCAATTCAATTTTCAGATTTTTCTAAGCTTTAGAGTCTAAAGAAAAACAAAGCAGAAAGGATCTCGTTTACCCACTGTTACTAGTGTAAATGTAACATTCTATTTAATGTTGGCCATAAAAATTCGATTCTCGTTTAATTGGTAAAATAAAGACATCATTTTGCAAAGTGTTAAGTGTAATCACTGTGCTCAGCATTTCCTTCGTATAGTTTAGTATTACAAAATTATTCTTATTGTTCAGTCAGCTAGGCCCATCAGTCATCACGTGCTATCCAAATTACTGTAACTCTTTTGTGGTGAGCACAAGTATACTTGTTGAGACAGATGAGATTATGAGATTGGGGTACCTTTTTTAATTTAAAATGGTATTCCACTACACTGATACTAATGAGTTATCCACAGGAGAGGTCATCCATACGAGGTCAGTGATGGTTTAACAAGTAGCACCCCACCAATTAGCTTTAGCTTTTACTAGCTCCATCAGAGGTTGGATATAAACAACGTAAGGGCTTGTGCACAAGACCGATTTTCTGGTACGAGTGCTATCTGTAGTTTTCATGGATAGCACTCATACCTATGAAGTTCTATGGCATTGTGCACATGTCCAATTTTTTTCCTCAGACCCAGGGACTGCTGAAAAAATTGGAACGGACCACACAACCAAAAGTGGGCTTGTACCAGCATGAAGTCCGGGTACTCTACTGGAGCCGGATACTGGCAGAAAACTGGATTCTTACACTGCAAGAAGTTCTCGTACAAGATCAGTCCTATCCTGCTGGGCCGACCTCGCCTAAGGTGGTCAGTGAAGTACTGTCCCTAGGGAAATGAGAGGGTCCTGGAGAGGAAGAGGCCGAGGAAGAGGGGGAAATACCTTAACCCACACCTGAACTCCTAAAGCGCGCATGGCCTGAGAGATTTTACTGGAACCAGGAAAGGTGGGACCCCGATTATCTGCAAGGCAGATGCCCGAGGAAATCCTATGGTCGTGTGAGGAGGTGAATGTCCTTGAGGAGCAGAGGAAATCGGACACCCTGGCTCGGGAGTGGCTAACAGGCCCAAAGTGAGCCTTGTTTGAGAAGCAGTGCACAGATAACTGGGTGGTCAATTTCAACCTCGGGATTCGGTTTCATCAAAGAGCAAGGAACAGGGGAGGAAGTTTATGTCAATTTGGCTATAGTGAAGAGAAGATGGACATTTTGCTGTACCACCTGCACAGTCTTTATGTTGGAGAGAAGGTCAACTTCTGCAGGGTGTGGTGCCGCAAAGTCTGGTACACACTGGGGTCACTCGCCCCATGACCAGCAAAGAGATCGAGAAATTGGAGAAGGAAGCCAAATTTGAGAGACAGCATCGATATCAGTCAGTCAGCGGGATCCATGGGCCGGGAGTAGAAAGGGGAAATGCAACAGCGACGAAAAGAAGATGCGAGACCCAGACTCCCGTTCAGACTGAGCATGAGATTGAGGAGCCTCCTGGCACCGAGATAGCACTTGTGGTCAGATGCAGTACTAATATTTGTCTTTCAGGGAATACATTAGTGCAGGTGTTCATGTCTGGGACAGGACTGCTTCAGAAAGACTACGGGAGGCGAAGGTATCCTGAGCAGCCTGGAAAACAAAGAGCATGTGAAGGAAATGGACATTTCCAGTGCTGTTCCAAGTTTGCCCTTTTAGGCCTTTTTAGTAAAAAAAAGTGTTCTTCAGAGAAAGTCAGGGTCAGCAGGAGGAGTGCCATGTGTACAAAGTTTGGCAGTCTGTTGCTGCGTTGGGCCTATAGCCCTAGTTAAAAGGACATGATACCAACTCAGTGGGATCAAAGTCAAGATAACCCAAAAGGAGAGAAGATGTCAGTGTCCAGGAGAAGTGCAGACTAGGGTTTGGACTGTTGGCCAATGAGTGAAGATAAATGTGTGCTAATGTTTTTGTTTTTATGGTTTCAGAGGTTGGTATGGTCAAGAGCACCCACCTTTACGTGTGGGGGTATGTAAGAGGGTGGACAGGATCCCTGACCCCTTCAAGAAGATGTTGTGTCTAGCGGTTTCTAATTGCTAAAAGTTGTTTATGTGTGCTGACAGTATTTGCATATATTATATAGAAAAGTGTATGTTATCCTCATGGCCAGTGTGTGTCAGGTTCCTGGATGGTTAACCTCAAGGCTGTCCCCAGGGAGGGCGGTCCAATATGGGAACCGGTGGGAAGGCTATAGGGAGATAGAAAGTAGTTAGTCAGTGTAGAGAAGGCTGTGTGCAATAGAGGAGGTGACAGCAGGAGGAAAGGCTCCATTTTTGTGGAACTGCAAGGCTCAGCGTGGGAAGAACCTAGTTACAGAGGTGGCAGGATATCACAGGAAACTGCATACCTTATATCAGTGGTCCCCAACCTTTTTGACCTTGAGATCCACATTCAGGTCTGCAAGAGGGTCGCGAGCCACATCCAGCTACTGCCCCCCCTCACAGTAGTGGCAACCAAAGCCCCCATTACGGGTAAAATGATAACCAAAGCTTTTCCACACAAATCACCCTAAAGCAGTATACCAAGATCCAGGGGTTCCCACCACACCCCCATTCAGCATTCTCCCATCACGCACTCCCAACAGTCACATCCAGCTTCAAGCACCTCCTCCGACCGGTAGTATCATCCTGTCTCCAGCATACCATGCTTAAATTATCTCTAAACCCCCAAGACCAGTAGATGTGTACCCAGATCTGCTCTTCTCTGCAGGGCTACTCACAAAGTTCACCATTTTGAGATCTGCTCTTCATACCAGTTTACTAAATCTGGAGCTAATGCACCAATCTGGCAGACAGCCACGAGCCACAATTCATGGGACAGCGAGCCACATGTGGCTCCCGAGCTACAGGTTGGGGACCCCTGCCTTATATCAAGGAGAAAAGAGATTAGAAGTCTGGGAAAAGTACGGTCCAGCGGAGGAGGGGGACCATAGGAAAAGGTAGTGCCCTCCTTTGAGTACTAGAAACTGGGAACAACCCCTGGGACTGTCTTAGCTAAAGGCTCTTGGTAACAGGATCATAGCGTTACATGTGGACACATATGCCCCTACCTTTGAGGAAACACGTGAAATGTAAACGTCTCCCCATGCCCCCCGCAGTACCTGTTGCCGGGAACAAAGTGCAGACTGTAAATCTGAGACTGGAGCCAGTGTATTGTGTGGAAGATGGAGGAAGAGAATGTATAACCTATAATTTTCCTGTTCCCTGTTTACCAGTTTGGCAGAATATAAAATGGACATTGTTTTTAAGGACTGGTCTGACTTGTTGAATGAAATGGTTAAAGGGAGCGGAACTAAGTGAAATGGAACTGACAATAGGAGCAGCAGATCCAGGTACAATACGCCCCAACAACACAAAACTCTCTATAGCTGGCTTCTTCAGGAGCTGGTAACGGTTGATCAGTGGGAATGCTGGATGTCGGACCCCCACTGATCTGATGTTGATTACCTATCTTAAGGGAAGGTCATACATAGCGGTGTAATAAAAAATAGCTTTGAGTACATTAGTAGTTTGTATACATTTATATTTTATACACATATGCATTTCTTTTTGGCCTACATGAACAACATACAATAACCAACACGTGTAGCATCACAGCAGAGAGGGGATTAACCCTGAATATTGGCTAATGTCAGGCAACCGAGCCTTATCTGAACAAGCTAAGTACTCCTTGTTTCTTATCATGCTCCTGATGAACCTTGGGAGAGAAGAAACTCATTAGGTACCGTCACATATAACGATATCGTTAATGATATCGTTGCTTTTTGTGACGTAGCAATAATATCGTTAACGAAAAAGTAACCCGATGTTTACCCTGGTTACGCGGGGACTTCGGGATCGTTGGTCGCTGGAGAGCTATCTGTGTGACAGCTCTCCAGCGACCAAACAGCGACGCTGCAGCGATCGACATCATTGTCGGTATCGCTGCAGCGTCGCTTAGTGTGATGGTACCTATTGAGTTGCAGTTGAATTTGGAGTTTGCTTTTTTTGGGTTCAATGGTATATGGTTAACTCCCGCAGTGGGATTGATAATCAGAGTATTATTATTATTATAGCGCCATTTATTCCATGGCGCTTTACATGTGAGGAGGGGTGTACATAATAAAAACAAGTACAATAATCTTAAACAGTACAAGTCACGACTGGTACAGTAGGAGAGAGGACCCTGCCCGCGAGGGCTCACAATTATTCTTTATTTATATAGCACCATTAATTCCATGGTGCTGTACATGAGACGGGGTTACATCAAAATACAAATATCACTTACAGTAAACAACACTAACAATGACAGACTGATACAGAGGGCAGAGGACCCTACCCTTGCTGGCTTACATTCTACAGGACGGTGGGGAAGGAGACAGTAGGTCGGGCGTTGCGGTAGCTCCAATGGTGTTGAGGTGGTCGTGTGGTCATAACAGGTTGTAAGCAATTTACAAGGAATGGGTGAGGAATAGGATACAATAGGTGAGGGTAGAGCTGGTCGTGCAGCGGTTTGGCCGATCAGTGGTTACTGCAGGTTGTAGGGTTGTCGGAAGAGGCAGGTCTTCAGGTTCTTTTTGAAGGTTTTGATGGTATGCGAGACTCTGATATGTTAAGGTAGAGAGTTCCAGAGTAGGGGTGATGCGCGAGAGAAATCTTGTATGCGATTGTGGGAAAAGGAGATAAGAGGGGAGTAAAGAATGAGATCTTGTGAGGATCAGAGTGTGCGGGGGACAAGGTCACAGATGTATGGAGGAGACAGGTTGTGGATGGCTTTGTATGTCATGGTTAGGGTTTTGTACTAGAGTCTCTGGGCAATGGGGAGCCAGTGCAGGGATTAACAAAGGGAATAGCGGGGGGACAGGTGGATTAGTTGGGCAACAGAATTTAGAATAGATTGGAGGGGTGCGAGAGTGTTCGAGGCGAGGCCACAGAGCAGGAGGTTGCAGTAGTCAAAGCGGGAGATGATGAAGGCATGGACTAGGGTTTTTGCAGATTCTTGGTTTAGGAATGCATGGGTCCGTGAAATATTTTTGAGTTGAAGGCAGCAGGAAGTGGAAATCTTGTATGAGATTATGGGAAGAGGGGAGTAGAGAAGGAGATCTTCTGAGGATTGGAAGTTGCGTGCAGGAAAGTACCGGGAGATGAGGTCACAGATGTATGGACGAGACAGGTTGTGGATGGCTTTGTATGTCATGGTTAGGCTTTTGTACTGGAGTCTCTGGGTAATGGGGAGCCAGTGAAGGGATTGACAGAGGGGAGAGGCCGGGGAATAGCAGGAGGACAGGTGGATTAGTCGGGCAGCTGAGTTTAGAATAGATTGGAGGGGTGCAAGAGTGTTTGAGGGGAGGCCACAGAGCAGGAGGTTGCAGTAGTCAAAGCGGGAGATGATGAGGGCATGGACTAGGGTTTTTGCAGATTCTTGGTTTAGGAATGTATGGATCCGTGAAATATTTTTGAGTTGAAGGCGGCAGGAAGTGGAAAGGGCTTGGATACTGTATGTGGTTTGAAGGAGAGATCAGTGTCAAGGATTACCCAGAGGCAGTGAGCTTATGGCACTGGGGAGAGTGGGCAACCGCTTACTGTAATGGATAGGTTCATTGGGGGGGTCGCATGAGATGGGGAAAGATGATGAATTCTGGTTTGTCCATGTTAAGTTTTAGAAATCTAGCGGAGAAGAAGGATGAAATAGTGGACAGACATTGAGGGATTCTGGTTAGTAGGTAAGTGATATCTGGTCCAGAGATGTGGATCTGTGTGTCATCAGTATAGAGGTGATACTGAAAGCCGTGAGATTCTATGAGCTGTCCCAGGCCAAAGGTGTAAATGGAGAAGAGCAGGGGCCCTAGGACTGAACCTCACGGGACACAGACATATAGGGGTCGAGGTGAGGAGGTGGTGTGTGAGTGGGAGATGCTGAATGTCTGGTTTGTTAGGTATGACGAGATCCAGGATAGGGCCAAGTCTGTGATGCCAAGGAATGAGAGAGTCTGTAATAATAGGGAATGGTCCACTGTGTCAAAGGCAGTGGACAGGTCCGGGAGGAGGAGGACAGAGTAGTGTGACTTGCTCTTGGTGGTTAATAGGTCATTGGTGACCTTAGTTAGGGCAGTTTCAGTGGAGTGGTGTGGCCAGAAGCCTGATTGTAAGCTGTCGAAGAGGGAGCAGGAAGAGAGATGGGAGGACAGTTCAAGATGGACATGTTGTTCCAGTAGTTTTGAGGCATAGGGGAGAAGTGATATAGGGCGATAGCTAGATGCAGAGGATGGGTAAAGAGAGGGCTTTTTGAGGATAGGTGTGACTGAGACATGTTTAAAGCTTTAGGGGAAAACACCAGTTGTTAGTGATAGGTTGAAGAGATGGGTAAGGGTTGGGATGAAGACTGTGGTGAGGTTTGGGATGAAGTGGGATGGGATCAGGTCAAGTGCACAGGTGGTGAGATGCGATCTTGAGAGTAGAGTGGAGAGTCGATCTTCTGTAATGGTGGAGAAGTTGGTTTTGGAGGTGGAGGCAAAGTTTTCAGCTGAGATGACTGGGGAGGGAGGAGGTGCTGGGGGACGGAGGAGAGAATTGAAGGTGTTGAATAACTGTTTAGGGTTGTTAGACAGGGAGGATATGAGAGATGAGAAGTGGGTTTGTTTAGCTGTGGTGAGGGTGGCCTTGAAAGTAGTGAGGGACTGTTTGAATGCGATGAAGTGCTCATTGTAGTGGGATCTTTTCCATCTCCACTCAGCAGCCCTGGAAGTTCGCCTCAGTTCTTTGGTCAGGCTGGTGTACCAGGGTTGTCTGTTGAAGAAGAGATGAACAGTTCCTTACTAGGAGTATGGATTAGGGGAGTTACCAGAAAGTGAAGGATTATAGGGGTGAGAGTGAAAACAAACAGAAACATTGTTTACAGTGACTGTATCCAGTTACCTTCAGTTCCCTTCTGGTTCAATTCTGGTATAGGGATAGGTTATAGACAGTTCTCCAGGTTCATTTAGACCACATTAATCAGACATAGAAATATCATATATGTTACATATATCCTCTCTGTTTCACCTATCAAATATCCTTCTTCACTCGCCTGTCATGTATAAGGGCCTTACTAGGCTAGCAGGGTGAACCTTCGATGAGTGGGGGCGCCATTGCGCATGGTTGTAGAGTGCCAACCTCAGCTGGTAGCTAGGGAGGCTCAGTTTGTTGCAGGGGCAGGTACCTACCTGTGGTGTTTTAATCTATTGCTAATGTTTTGGTGATGGTGTTTGTTTCACATTTTGTAACGTTGATAATTTTATTGAATTGAAATAAAAGTGAAATTTTAACTTTAAAAAGTACAAGAGTTTATGGTGAACTACGTTGAAATTACTCTTACTCAGGCTCAGACTGGCCCACAGGGTAACGGGAATTCCCCGGTGGGCCCCTGTGCAGATCTGGGCCCCCAGCCTCACTATATGGGCAGTACTTGGCATAATTCACTTGATTCACTCTGTACAGAAAATAACAGCCTCTCATCATTCATTAACCAAACTACCCAGTCTATTAATAAATAGAGATAGAAGTAAATTTGTGACAAGGGTAGTGTAATATTTGTATGCAGGTGAAAAGAGAGCCCCCCAAAGTCAATCTTACTGGTGGGCCCTTGGCACCCCAGTCCGACACTGTGAACAACCCTATTAAATGTAACCTGATAGTTGATACATGTTGCCAGATCCACTGTCAGCATGTAACAGGCACTGGCTATATAATTACAGCCAGGTATGGTTCTCTTTGAGAAAATTTTCAATCTGTGTGCTTATTATGTGTTTACATGCCCACTTGTACAGTTAGAATGCAGAAAATGCCAGGGATTTTGTAACCCTTCAATGTGACTTTAACCCCTTAACCCCCAAGGGTGGTTTGCATGTTAATGACCGGGCCAATTTTTACAATTCAGACCACTGTCCCTTTATGAGGTTATAACTCTGGAACGCTTCCATGGATCTTGATTCTGATAATATTTTCTCCTGACATATTGTACTTCATGACAGTGGTAAAATTTCGTTGATATTACCTGCGTTTATTTCTGAAAAAAATGGAAATTTGGCAAAAAGTTTGAAAATTTTGCAATTTTCCAAATTTGAATTTTTATGCCCTTAAAACACAGAGATATGTCACACAAAATACTTACCGTATATACTCGAGTATAAGCCGACCCGAGTATAAGCCGACCCCCCTACTTTTGCCACAAAAAACTGGGAAAACTTATTGACTTGAGTATAAGCCTAGGGTAAGAAATGCAGCAGCTACCGGTGAATTTCAAAAATAAAAATAGATGCTCCATACGTTCATTATTGCCCCATAAGATGCTCCATATAAAGCTGTGCCACATATAATGCTGCATACCGTTCATTATTGCCCCATAGATGCTCTGTATAAAGCTGTGCCACATATAATGCTCCATATTGTTCATTATTGCCCCATAGATGCTCCATATAAAGCTGTGCCACATATAATGCTCCATATTGTTCATTATTGCCCCACAGAAGCTCCATATAAAGCTGTGCCCTATATATGCTCTGCACCGTTCATTATTGCCCCATAGAAGCTCCATATAAAGCTGCGCCACATATATGCTCTGCACCGTTCATTATTGCCCCATAGATGTGCCATATAAAGCTGTGCCATATAGTGCTCCGCACCATTCATCATTGCCCCATAGGTGTGCCATATAAAACTGTGCCATATAGTGCTCTGCACCGTTCATTATTGCCCCATAGATGCTCCTTATAAAGCTCTGCCATATAGTGCTCTGCACCGTTCATTATTGCCCCATAGATGCTCCTTATAAAGCTCTGCCATATAGTGCTCTGCACCGTTCATTATTGCCCCATAGATGCTCCTTATAAAGCTCTGCCATATAGTGCTCTGCACCGTTCATTTGTGCCCCATAGATGCTCCTTATAAAGCTCTGCCATATAGTGCTCTGCACCGTTCATTTGTGCCCCATAGATGCTCCTTATAAAGCTGTGCTACCGGTATATATAATGCTGCAATAAAAAAAATGCCATACTCACCTCTCTTGCTTGCAGCTCCCGGCGTCTCGTCCCGACGTCTCTCCGCTCTGACTGTTCAGGCAGAGGGCGGTGCGCACACTATATGCGTCATCGCGCCCTCTGACCTGCACAGTCAGAGCGGAGAGACGCCGGGAAGATGGAGCGCCACCCGGCGTGTGGAATGGGGATAGGTGAATATGCGATACTTACCTGCTCCCGGCATCCCGCTCCTTCCCCCGGACAGCTGGTCTTCGGTGCCGCAGCCTCTTCCTCTATCAGCGGTCACCGTTACCGCTGATTAGAGAAATGAATATGCGGCTCCACCCCTATTGGAGTGGAGTCCATATTCATTTCGCTAATGAGCGGTCCCACGTGACCGCTGAACAGGGGAAGAGCTGCGGCACCCGGAGACCGTGTGACGGGCAGGGGGAGCGTCAGGACTGCCGGGACAAGGTGAGTATGCCTCAGCGCCCTCTCCCCCTCACCCGCCGCCCCTGCCGCCCACCGTGACTCGAGTATAAGCCGAGAGGGGCACTTTCAGCCCAAAAATTTGGGCTGAAAATCTCGGCTTATACTCGAGTATATATGGTAATAAGTAACATTTCCCACATGTCTACTTTACATCAGCACAATTTTGGAACCAACATTTTTTTTGTTAGGGAGTTATAAGGGTTAAATGTTGACCAGCAATTTCTCATTTTTACAACATCATTTTTTTTTAGGGACCACATCACATTTGAAGTCATTTTGAGGGGTCTGTATGATAGAAAACAACCAAGTGTGACACCATTCTAAAAACTGCATCCCTCAAGGTGCTCAAAACCAAATTCAAGAAGTTTATTAACCCTTGAGGTGTTTCACAGGAATTTTTGGAATGTTTAAAAAAAACGAACATTTACCTTTTTTTCACAAAAAAATTACTTCAGCTCCAATTAATTTTATTTTACGAAGGGTAACAGGAGAAAATGGACCACAAAAATAGTTGTACAATTTGTCCTGAGTACGCCGATATCTCATATGTGGGGATAAACTACTGTTTCGGCGCATGGCAGAGCTCGGAAGGGAAGGAGCGCAGTTTGACTTTTCAATGCAAAATTGACTGGAATTGAGATGGAATGCCATGTTGCATTTGGAGAGCCCCTGATGTGCCTAAACATTGAAACCCCCCACAAGTGACACCATTTTGGAAAGTAGACCCCCTTAGGAACTTACCTAGATGTGTGGTGAGCACTTTGACCCACCAAGTGCTTCACAGAAGTTTATAATGCAGAGCCGTAAAAATAAAAAATCATATTTTTTCACAAAAATTATCTTTTCACCCTCAATTTTTTATTTTCCCAAGGGTAAGAGAAGAAATTGGACCCCAAACGTTGTTGTGCAATTTGTCCTGAGTATGCTGATACCCCATATGTGGGGGGAACCACTGTTTGGGCGCATGGTAGAGCTCAGAAGGGAAGGAGCGCCGTTTGGAATGCAGACTTAGAAGCATTGGTCTGCAGGCGTCACATTGCATTTGCAGAGCCCCTGATGTACCTAAACAGTAGAACCCCCCCACAAGTGACCCCATATTGGAAACTAGACCCCCCCAAGGAACTTATCTAGATGTTTTGTGAGAACTTTCAACCCCAATTGTTTCACTACAGTTTATAACGCAGAGCCGTGAAAATAAAAAATCATTTTTTTTCCACAAAATGTTTATTAGCCCCCAAATTTTTATTTTCACAAGAGTAACAAGAGAAATTGGACCCCAAAAGTTGTTGTCCTATTTGTCTTGAGTACGCTGATAGCCCATATGTTAGGGTAAACCCCTGTTTGGGCGCACGGGAGAGCTTGGAAGGGAAGAAGCACTGTTTTACTTTTTCAAAGCAGAATTGGCTGGAATTGAGATCAGTCGCGTTTGGAGAGCCCTTGATGTGCCTAAACAGTGGAAGCCACCAATTCTAACTGAAACCCTAACCCAAACACACCCCTAACCCTAATCCCAACCCTAACCATAACCCTAACCACACCCCTAACCCGAACATGCCCCTAACCTTAACCCCAACCACACCCCTAACCCCAACACACTCCTAAACCAAACCCTAACCACACCCCTAACCCTAACCCCAACCCTAACCACACCCCTAACTCCAACACACCCCTAATCCCAACCATAACCCTAACCACACCCCTAACCCTGACACACCCCTTACCCTAATCCCAACCATAAATGTAATCCAAACCCTAACTTTATTCCCAACCCTAACCCTAACTTTAGCCCCAGCCCTAACCCTAACTTTAGCCTCAACCCTAACTATAGCCCCATCCCTAACTGTAGCCCTAACTATAGCCCCATCCCTAACTGTAGCCCTAACCTCAACCATAACCCTAGCCCTAAGCCTAGCTCTAACCCTAGCCCCAACCCTAACCCTAGCCCTAACCCTAGCCCCAACCCTGACCCTAGCCCCAACCCTAACCCTAGCCCCAACCCTAACCCTAGCCCCAATTCTATCCCTAACCCTAGCCCCAACCCTAGCCCCAACCCTAACGGGAAAATGGAAATAAATACATTTTTAAAAATTTTATTATTTTTTCCTAACTAAAGGGGTGATAAATGGGGGTTTGATTTACTTTTATAGCGGGTTTTTTAGCGGATTTTTATGATTGGCAGCCGTCACACACTAAAAGACACTTTTTATTGCAAAACACAGTTTTTGCGTCCCCACATTTTGAGAGCTATAATTTTTCCATCTTTTGGTCTACAGAGTCATGTGAGGTCCTGTTTTTTGCGGGACAAGTTGACGTTTTTATTTATACCATTTTTGGGCACTTGACATTTTTTGATCGCTTTATATTCTGACTTTCGTGAGGCAGAATTACCAAAAATCAGCTCTTAATGAATTTCTTTGGGGGGGGGGGGGGTTATATCGTTATACGTTTGGAAAAATTGATAAAGCAGTTTTATTCTTTGGGTCAGGACGATTTCAAATATACCTCATTTATACAATTTTTTTATGTTTTGGCACTTTTATACGATAAAAACTATTTTATATAAAAAATAATTATTTTTGCATCGCTTTATTCTGAGGACTATCACTTTTTTTATTTTTTCGTTGATGGTGCTGTACGGTGGCTCATTTTTTTGCAGGACAAGATGACATTTTCAGCAGTACCATGGTTATTTATATCCGTATTTTTGATCGCGTGTTATTCCACTTTTTGTTCGGCGGTATGATAATAAAGCGTTGGTTATTGCCTCTTTTTTTTTTTTACGGTGATCACTGAAGGGATTAACTAGTTGGACAGTTTTATAGGGTGGGTCATTACAGACGCGGCGATACTAAATATGTGTACTTTTATTGTTATATTTTTTTATTTTTTTATAAAGAAATGTATTTATGGGAACAGAGGGCTAGAGGTCCCTTAATCTCAAACAGAAGAAGTACTAGAATAAGAGATATATTAGTACAAAATTGCATTACAGCCGATAGGTCCATTAGTTGGTTAGAACGGAGTGTTCCTATGGGGAACTATCGGTGCGGACATTGCAAATATTGTAGTTATGTCACAGAGAGAATTTTACATATCGGACCGGTAGAACATAAAGTCATGCAGTTTATCCCTTGTCAAACCAAGTACGTGGTTTACGTAGTGTTTTGTCCATGTGGACGCTTTTATATAGGTAAAACTATCAGATGTCTTTTTGTGCGATTTAGGGAACATTGTAGATCCGTTACCACAGAGAAAGGTGCACCTAGACTTATTAAACACATAAAGGACGTACATGGGGGTGACGTGAGAGTAATGACATTTGCTGGTATAGAGCAGGTTAAACTGCCTAAAAGAGGAGGTGATCATCACAACATACTATTAAGGCAAGAAGTGACATGGATCATGCGGACAGGAGCCATTGGCCCCGCAGGTCTTAATGACAAGATCGACATGTCAATATTTTTATGATTAGCCATCGGTATTCCACATCATCCCCCATGGTACACGGTCCATCTAGCACACTATCTGTGTGAGCAATACTATTCTGTGTAGTTGTAACATATTTTAGTATAGGTTTGATATACTGTAGAATATAGTGTCTCCAAGATTTTCGTATGATAAAGCAACAGCTGCCTATTCGGTTTTGGACAACATCGGCTCAGTCGGAATGGTAGCAAAAGCTTGGTGTCTTTGCTCGATATTTGCCCTATTGTACAGTCAATTTGTCAGCTCCTATGTACACTGTTACTTATATGTACACTTGTCTGTTATTGTTTTTATTCATTTTAATTGAAGTTTGTACCGGAGGAGGGCGGAGTGAGCCTGCAGGGAGGAGCACTGACCGTGCCCACTACTTCAGGCATCACGTCCGATCCCCCACTGAACCCGTTGAAGCGCCAGACCGGCGCGAAACGGCCGTTGTTCTGCTCCCATATTCTCCTGTATAGACACCCCCGTGCCGTGAAGATTTTTAATCAATAAAGGAACCTGCTTAGAAGATCGGTGAGTGCTGCCGCTTTCTTTCTCCTGCATCCTATTTATGGGAACAATATATATATTTTTCCTTTATTTAGTTTTTTTTTTTTACATATGTGAATATTTTTTTTTTTACCTTATAACATTGCCCCGGGAGGGGGGGCTTATCATGTTTTAGGGTCAGATCGCTGATCTGGCACTTTGCAGAGCACTGTGTCAGATCAGCGATCTGACATGCACTCCAGGGACGCTTACAAGCGCTTGCTCTGGAGCATTCTGTAATGCTGTAGATAAGCCCCCAATGTATCCTACAGGATGAGAAAAAGAGGTTATATTATACTCACCCAGGGGCGGTCCCAGTCCCGGTCCGATGGGTGTCGCGGTGCGGTCCGGCGCCTCCTATCTTCATCAGATGACGTCCTCTTCTGGTCTTCACGCTGCGTCTCTGGCGCAGGCGTACTTTGTCTGCCCTGTTGAGTGCAGAGCAAAGTACTGCAGTGCGCAGGCACCGGGCCTCTCTGACCTTTCCCAACGCCTGCGCACTGCTTTACTTTGCTCTGCCCTCAACAGGGCAGATAAAGTATGTGTGCGCCTCAGTCGCAGCGTGAAGACCAGAAGAGGATTTCATCCTATGAAGATGGGAGGCCCCGGACCGGACAGCGACACCCATTGGATCGTCCCGCTGCCCAGGTGAGTATAATATAACCTCTTTTTCTCATCTTTTAGGTTACATCGGGGGCTTATCTACAGCATTACAGAATGCTGTAGATAAGCCCCTGATTCCGGGGGGCTTAGCTCACCGTCGATTTTGGGGGTGACAGGTTCCCTTTAACAAGTAAATATAAATGACGTACACACTGTCAGTCATAACATGGTACATTGACGAGACTCACAATGGTTCTATACCTCTGATAGCACAAGCCCAACCAGTGTCCATAAGGTTAGATATTTCATATAATACATTACATATCAACAACATCCACCTCTTGTATCCCAAAGGCCCACATGTATGTATGTATATAGCAGAGAGGAAACAACCAACAGTATACTTCTAGTAGGACAGATCTGTCAGGTGTGTATGGAAAAAGACTGAGCTTAGATTTTCTTTGTGTCTGATTTTCTAAAAAAAAAACTGAAACTGTTTAAATATTTCTTATTTTGTTATAAGAAATGGATCAAAATGGATGGTGTTACCTGTGTAACAAGCTGGCACAGGGTGGTAGTCCCGGGCGAGTCCACTTAAAGTCTCACTCCACAAGCACCCCAGCCCCTTGCACATGAAACACAAACTAGCTAGATGCGACCCCAGGTGATTTAACTCTTCTCCACAGTCACTGCAGCAAAGACAATCAGGATCCAGGAACAGAATTATAATCCAACAGGAAAACTTTATTTTTGAATAGACGAGGTAGGAAAAAGGAAGAAAAAGTAGTAGCAGCAAATAAAACTTCCTGCTCTTTCCCTGTTACTCTTCACCATATCAACGGCAGCGATGGCGGCAGTAATAGCGACAGTCCACAGTGACAATCCTTAAGCCGATTTCTGGACGCTTATAGTCCTCAGCAGGGACCGTGGGTCCGGGGCAGTAGTTTCTGTCTCCCTCCTGGGATTTGGCAAGCTCCCAATCACTGCTGAGCATCTGCCTGGGCAAGCCTGCCCGGTGCACTGACTGGAAGCTGTAGCTTCCGGCTACCTTTAGGCTGCTGGTCCAGCCCACGAGCTTAACCCTTAACTAACCCTGCACTACAGACATTATATAGTACAATGACAGAACATGTGAACAGAGCAACCACAGCATAAAGACATTATAAACATAGTACAACATAACCATAACACATTACATTAATATACATATAGTGCAATAAACAGGTACACCATCCAGGTACCGCATAAGGTGCACGGGCCCAGCACATAGGAGGGAGAGAAGACAGCGAGGTTCAGCTGTCCACTCTTATAATTATTTTATGTTCCATTTAATCTTATTGGGTAAACAAATGCTAAAAATTAATGGTAAAATGGTCACTAAAATTATAAATTGCAGAAATAAAGCTAAATAAAAAATAGACCAGAATAAGAAAGCAAACCTATTCTAGAATTATTGCTGACCTTAGAATTACAGAGGACGCTTCACCAAATTTTTCATGCTGAACTGGACACACATAGTAATAGTGCAAAACAAATATGCATTTTTTTCATTGAAAGTGTTTGACACCTAATGAGACCAGGAGACCGGGGCTGTATCATTACATCTCACACACTGAAAACTGTGCTCTAAACTATGGTGGCCTTCTTTCCATTGAGTGGTGCTGCCTGCTTATGATTGGTCAGCTTAATAAAGAAGTACATGCCCCCATGGAAAACTGTCTAATAACAGCCACTTGGACTTAAAAAAGTTAACTAAATAGGTGCTAAATACTTTGATTGCTAAGATCTCTGCAATAGATGGGCAATTTTTTTAATTTTTTTTTTAAGTTTAATTTCTCTCTACAGCCACTATTACATCATGTGTCTAGTTCAACATAAAAATGTAATGAAAGGTCCTCTCTAATTGGAAGATTATGCTCTGTTAAATATCCAATTATCCTGACTATTCAGGCCGCCGTCACACATGCGAGTTTTACGGACGTAAGAGCGCAGAATCTACGTCCGTAAAACTCGCAAAAAATATGGCACAATTATTCTCTATGCCCCTGCTCCTATTTGCCGTATTTTACTGATCAGTATTATACGGCTTTCTACGGCCGTACAAAATCGCAGCATGCTGCGTTTGTCACCGTACTGCGCAAGAAATACGCCAATGAAAGTCTATGGAAGTGTGAAAAATACGGATTACACACGGGCAAGCAGTGTGACTTGCGAGAAATACGCAGCGCTGTTAGAGAGAAAAGCCGGTAATTCAGTGCGGTGTACAGTAAAATCACACTGACAGCTTCCAGTCCAATAGATATAATAAATGTGTACACATAGAATAGGTATATATATATATATATATATATGTCAGTGAGACACATATATGTATATATATTAATATTTATTCCAGCGCTATACAGCTTGAAAGCCGGTAATTCAATTACCGGCTTTTTCTTTCTCCTTCATAAAACCCGACATGATTTGAGACATGGTTTACATACAGTAAACCATGTCTTCTCTCCATTTTTTTTGCAGATTCCACACTACTAATGTCAGTAGTGTGTATCTGCAAAATTTGGCCGTTCTAGCTCTTAAAATAAAGGGTTAACTGGCGGAAAAAATTGGCGTGGGCTCCCGCGCAATTTTCTCCGCCAGAGTAGTAAAGCCAGTGACTGAGGGCAGATATTAATAGCCTGGAGAGGGTCCACGGTTATTGGCCCCCCCCTGGCTAAAAATATCTGCCCCCAGCCACCCCAGAACAGGCACATCTGGAAGATGCGCCTATTCTGGCACTTGGCCACTCTCTTCCCATTCCCGTGTAGCGGTGGGATATGGGGTAATGAAGGGTTAATGCCACCTTGCTATTGTAAGGTGACATTAAGCCTAATTAATAATGGAGAGGCGTCAATTATGACACCTATCCATTATTAATCCAATTGTAGTGAAGGGTTAAATAAAACACAAACACATTCTTTAAAATTATTTTAATGAAATAAAAACAATGGTTGTTGTAGTATTTTATTCAACGCCCAATCCAGTCACTGAAGACCCTCGTTCTGTGAGTAAAGAAACATAATAAACCAACAATATACTTACCCTCCGCAGATCTGTAACGTCCAACGATGTAAATCCTTCTGAAGGGGTTAAAACATTTTGCAGCAAGGAGCTGTGCTAATGCAGGCTGCTCCTCGCTGCAAAACCCCAGGGAATGAGGCTAAAAATAGATCAATGATCTATATTTAGCATCATTTGCGGTGAGGCGCCCTCTGCTGGCTGTTCATAGATCGTGGGAAATTACCTAGAAAGCCAGGGAGCCAGGGAGCTTTCTAGGTAATTTCCCACGATCTATGAACAGCCAGCAGAGGGCGCCTCACCGCAAATGATGCTAAATATAGATCATTGATCTATTTTTAGCCTCATTCCCTGGGGTTTTGCAGCGAGGAGCAGCCTGCATTAGCACAGCTCCTTGCTGCAAAATGTTTTAACCCCTTCAGAAGGATTTACATCGTTGGACGTTACAGATCTGCGGAGGGTAAGTATATTGTTGGTTTATTATGTTTCTTTACTCACAGAACGAGGGTCTTCAGTGACTGGATTGGGCGTTGAATAAAATACTACAACAACCATTGTTTTTATTTCATTAAAATAATTTTAAAGAATGTGTTTGTGTTTTATTTAACCCTTCACTACAATTGGATTAATAATGGATAGGTGTCATAATTGACGCCTCTCCATTATTAATTAGGCTTAATGTCACCTTACAATAGCAAGGTGGCATTAACCCTTCATTACCCCATATCCCACCGCTACACGGGAATGGGAAGAGAGTGGCCAAGTGCCAGAATAGGCGCATCTTCCAGATGTGCCTGTTCTGGGGTGGCTGGGGGCAGATATTTTTAGCCAGGGGGGGGCCAATAACCGTGGACCCTCTCCAGGCTATTAATATCTGCCCTCAGTCACTGGCTTTACTACTCTGGCGGAGAAAATTGCGCGGGAGCCCACGCCAATTTTTTCCGCCAGTTAACCCTTTATTTTAAGAGCTAGAACGGCCAAATTTTGCAGATACACACTACTGACATTAGTAGTGTGGAATCTGCAAAAAAAATGGAGAGAAGACATGGTTTACTGTATGTAAACCATGTCTCAAATCATGTCGGGTTTTATGAAGGAGAAAGAAAAAGCCGGTAATTGAATTACCGGCTTTCAAGCTGTATAGCGCTGGAATAAGTATTAATATATATACATATATGTGTCTACTGACATATATATATATATATATATATATATATATATATATTCTTTTCTTTTTGGGACACATGGATCACTTCTATAGCGGTATGTTGGTTTTGCAAGCCTGCGAGAAAACCACGCAGTACGGATGCCATACGGATTACATACGGAGGATGCCATGCGCAAAAAACGCTGACACAGCCTGCCTACGGAGGAGCAACGGACCATTTTTTTGGGGACTTTTCAGCGTATTACGGCCGTAATATACGGACCGTATTGTTTTACGCTGTGTGTGACGCCGGCCTCATTCAGATGTCAATAGACTTTGTTTTGGGAGGGGGGTTGGTGAACACTGATTTATTTAGTTTTCTTTTTAAATAAGTAACACGGAAGATTTATGCAAACAGACAAAACCAACTCTTGAACACTACCATGAATAATCATATTTTGCCTAAACTGTTTCAGCAGCATTTTTTTTAAATTCCAAACAATTTTTACTTTTTATAACTTTTACTCTTGCACATAGGTTATGTTTTGATATTCCAGTTCAATTCTAAGTTCAATGTGATTTGGTTAAGGTTCATTGGCTTGTGAAAGTATTCACCCCCTTGTATTTTTGCCTGTTTTGTTACATTGCAACCTGTGTTTAAATATTTTTGCAATCAGATTTGTCTGTGATGCATCAGCACTAATAGTATAAATTTGTGAAGTGAAGTGAGAAAAATATAGCCATAAATTGAATTTATGGGATCAAATAACTAAAAATTGACACGTGCATATGTATTCACCCCTTTTGCAATGAAGCCCCTAGAAATTAATGGTGCAAGCAATTACCTTCATAAGTCAAATTCTTAGTGAAAGAAAGTCCACCTGTGTGTAGTCTGTCACATGGTCTGTCAGTATATACACATACCTTTTCTGAAAGGCCACTGAGGCTGCAACACCATTAAGTAAGAGGCACTACTAACCAAACACCATGAAGACCAGGGAAATCGCCAAACATGTCAGGGACAAAGTTGTTGAGATTCTTGACCACTTCACCACCTGGCTACTTCATTTCCTCTCAGCTGACATCCCCACTATCATCATGGGTGACTTCAATATCCCCATTGACACTTCCACCTCAGCCGCCTCTAAACTTTTTTCGCTCACTGTCTCTTTTGGTCTCACTCAATGGTCATCTGAAGCCACCCATAAAGATGGCCACACACTGGACCTCATCTTCACCCGCCTTTGTTCCCTTACTAATCTCACCAACTCACCCCTCCCTCTGTCTGACCACAACCTACTGACATTTTCTTCTCTCTCCCCTCCTAGCGCACAACCTCCACTCCACAAACTCACTCACCCTTGCAGAAATCTCAAACACCTCAATTTACAATCACTGTCTGAGTCCCTTCTCCCTCTTACAAACATAGCTTCCTTCCATGACACAGACGCTGCTGCCTCTTTTTATAACACCACAATAACAGCAACACTCGATTCGGCCGCCCCACTCATGCATAGCAAAACTCGTAGAATCAACAGGCAGTCCTGCCTAACCAGCCTGGCCAAAGAACTGAGACGGGCTTCCAGGATCGCTGAACGGCGATGGAAGAGATCTTGTTCTGCTGAGCACTGCACTGCATACAAGCAGTCCCTCGCCAGCTTCAAGTCCGCGCTCACTGCCGCAAAACAAACTTACTTCTCATCTCTCATATCCTCCCTGTCGCACAACCCTAAACAGCTCTTCAACACTTTCAATTCTCTACTCCATCCCCCAGCATCTCCTCCCTCCCCTATCATTTCAGCTGAAGAATTTGCCTCTTTCTTTAAGCAGAAGATAGATAACATCAGACAAAGCTTTGGCCCGCAGCCCCCAATGCCCCTCCTCTTGACTACTCAGCCCTGTTCCAAAGCCAGCTTCTCCACCATGACAGAAGATCAGCTCTCCCTCCTTCTATCAAGATCACATCTCACCACTTGCACTCTTGACCCGCTCCCATCCCACCTCATCCCTAACCTCACAAAAGTCTTCATCCCAACCTTAACACAACTCTTCAACCTCTCACTTACCAACGGTGTCTTCCCCTCATCCTTCAAAAATGCATCAATCACACCTATCCTCAAAAAACCCTCCCTCGACCCATCCTCCGTGTCCAGCTATCGCCCGATATCCCTTCTCCCTTTTGCCTCAAAACTACTGGAACAGCATGTCCATCTTGAACTGTCCTCCCACCTCTCCTCCTGCTCCCTCTTTGACCGGTTACAATCTGGCTTCCGAACACATCACTCAACTGAAACTGCCCTAACTAAAGTGACCAACGACCTACTAACCGCCAAGAGCAAGCGACACTACTCTGTCATCCTCCTCCTGGACCTGTCTTCATCCTTTGACACTGTGGACCACTCCCTTCTGCTACAGATCCTCTCATCTCTTGGCATCACAGACTTGGCCCTATCCTGGATCTCATCATATCTAACAGATCGGACATTCAGTGTCTCCCTATCCCACACCACCTCCTCATCTCGCCCCCTGTCTGTCGGTGTTCCCCAAGGCTCAGTTCTAGGACACCTACTCTTCTCCATCTACACCTTCGGCCTGGGACAGCTCATAGAATCCCACGGTTTACAATATCATCTCTACGCTGATGACACGCAGATCTACCTATCTGGACCCGACCTCACTTCCTTACTGACCAAAATCCCGCAATGTCTGTCTGCTATTTCATCCTTCTTTTCTGCTCGTTTTCTAAAACTGAACATGGACAAAACAGAATTTATCATCTTTCCACCACCTCACTCTACCCCTCCACCCGACCTATCCATCAATGTCAATGGCTGCTCACTTTCCCCGGTCCCGCACGCTCGGTGCCTCGGGGCGATCCTTGACTCTACCCTCTCTTTCAAGCCACATATCCAAGCCCTTGCCTCCTCTTGCCGATTCCAACTCAAAAACATTTCCCGGATCCATGCATTCCTTGACCATGAAACCACAAAAACACTAGTGCATGCCCTTATCATCTCCCGCCTTGACTACTGCAACATCCTACTCTCTGGCCTCCCTTCTAGCACTCTGGCACCACTCCAATCCATCTTAAACTCTGCTGCCCGACTAATCCACCTGTCTCCCCGTTATTCCCCAGCCTCCCCTCTCTGCCAGGCCCTTCACTGGCTTCCTATTGCCCAGAGGCTACAGTTCAAAACACTAACAATGACATACAAAGCCATTCACAAACTGACTCCTCCATACATCTGTGACATGGTCTCCCGCTACCTACCTACACGCAACCTTCGATCATCTCATGATCTCCTACTCTACTCGTCTCTCATTTCTTCCTCCCACAACCGCATCCAAGACTTCTCCCGTGCTTCCCCCATACTCTGGAACTCTCTACCCCAACACATCAGGCTCTCACCTACCACGGAAACCTTCAAAAGGAACCTGAAGACCCACCTCTTCCGACAAGCCTACAACCTGCAGTGATCCCCAGTCTACTGAAGCTCCACATGACCATCTCTACCCTCACCTAGTGTATCCTCACCCATCCCCTGTAGACTGTGAGCCCTCGCGGGCAGGGTCCTCTCTCCTCCTGTACTTGTGTGTGCCTTGTTTTACTCATGTTTATTGTACTTGTCTATATTTGCCCCATTCACATGTAAAGCGCCATGGAATAAATGGCGCTATAAAAATGAATAATAATAATAATAATAATAATAATGTACAAGTCAGAGTTGGGTCATAAAAAAATATCTCAATCTCTGGTGATCCCTCGAAGCACCATGAAATCGATTATCATGAAATGGAAAGAACATAGTACCACAATAAACCTGCCAATAGGGGGCCATCCACCTAAACTCTCAGCCCGGGCAAGGATGGCATTAATCTGAAAGACAGCACAGAGACCAAAGCTAACCCTGTACGAGGGTCAGAGTCCCCAAGCAGAGACTGGAGTCTCTTTATGGAAGAGTGGGCAGAAAAATCCTTTACTTATACACAAAAATTGTAAGACTTGTTTTAAGTTTGTCAAAAGATATGTGGGAGACTCCCTAAAGGTATGAAGGTACTGGGTCAGATGAGACCAAAATTGAACTTTCTTTTCACCAAGGTAAACGCTATGTCTAACGCTAAACCAACACAGTTCATCAATCCAAGAACACCATCCCCACAAAGAAACATGGTGGTGGCAGCATCACGCTGTGGGTATGATTTTTGGCAGCAGAAATAGGGAAAATGGTCTGAGTCAAGGGGAAGATGGATAGTGTAAAACACTGGGTTAATTCTTGAACAAAACCTGTTTCAGTCTGTTACTGATTTGAGACTGTTTTGCCTTGAGGATTGGGCAAAAATCCCAGTGGCAAAATGCGGAAAGCTTATAGAAACATATCCAAAATGACTTGCAGTTGTAATTGCTACAAAAGGAGGCTTTGGAAAGTGCTGATTTTAGAGGGGTGAATATTTATGCACACAGTTTTCAGTTATTTTGTCCTATTTTGTTGTTTGCTTCACAATAAAAAGAAAACCAAATGTTCACAGTTGTAGGTATGTTCGTTACATGAACTGATGCAAGCCCTTTAAAAAAACAGTGAAACGGAAGGGGGCAGGTGAATACTTTCTCAAGCCACTGTACAAAACTAGATGCATCCCATAGACGAGAATTTTCGAAAAAGAGTGGATACTTTTCATTTTTCTAAATATGTCTTTGCCTGCGCAAGGCAAGTGTACTACGGAGGACATAGAATGTACTTCAATCCAATATTGCGGCCAGCATGTAGCCAGCGGGTAAGGAAAGGGTGAATCAAACACCCAAAAACTCCGCCCATATGACCGAAAACCGGTCCCGCCAAATTCAGGTGACTGGTTCCCTTTAAATGGAATCTGTCATAAGAGTTTTGCAGTATGATGTAGGGGCTGAGACCTTGATACCTGTGATGTATTATTCATTGGCCTTCTTCTTGCTGCTGTTTTGATAAAATTACTGTTTCATCTACTGCAAATCTATCATTTGTCTGAATTCTGAGCTCAGTATAATCACACCCACACCACTGGTTGGCAGATTTCTGCTTTTGGCAGATTTCTGCTTTTGTGCAGTGTACACAGAGAGCTGCCAATCAGTAGTGTGGACAGACTCATACAGAGCTTTTGAATTTGGAGGACTACATGACAGCAGTCATTCTAATCCTGACAGCACTAATCCTGTAGTGATAATCTCCTGCTGATAAAATAGTGATTTTATAAAAAATACAGCAAGCAGCACAGTAACGACACATTGCTACAGTATGCTGCTCTCAAATTAGGTAACAAAAGTCTGGTGACAGATTTTCTTTAAATTCAGGTAACTGAAATGCCCCAGACTCAAGCCATCCTTATAGTATTACATTTCCTTTACATATGTTATAGGAGTACCTCCCAAGAATAGAAAGAGGCACAGATCATGCGGCGTGCGTAGTGCGCCATGGCAAATTTTGCCCATGACCCTGGCCACACCCCAATCCACACCCATCTACCATTTCTTTCCACCCTGGCAGGAGGAAATGTCAGAGGGGCAGTGACAGTGAGTGAGTTTCCGACACCTTAGGCTGCAAGGTGTAGATCCAAATTCGGGACTGTCCCCTGTATCTGGGACGGTTGGACTTGAAATGAGCAGATCGATCCTTGAGACTTAGGTCCAGTGTCTGGGTAGGTGGAATCTCTTACTATCTGGTATTCCCAGCATTGCCTTTGATTATCAAGGTCGACGCGTCGTCATCTGTGTGTCGTGCTTATCTCCAGTTGGGACCTGTCGATATATTTTGTGTTTATTTATTCACAGTCATACCAGCTAGAACTTTCTCATCTTTCTGTGGCTTCACTATATGACATCTGTCTGTAAGGCCATGTTCACAAGTAGCATACAGTAAATACTGTGCTTTTGTTTCCTGCAAGTGTCCGCATCAAAATAAGCAATAAGAATCTTCCCTGAATATTGTGTGTTTGCAGCATGTTTTTAGTCCTTTCCCCTTTATTTGATGCGCTTTCAGTGCAGATGTGAAGCCTCATTTGTGAAGAATGTTGGAGATATCATTTCATGCCAATAATTTGCATCCTATTTGGCCTGGGATTATAAAAGCCCCTTGCCTTTTTCCAGCATGGACTCAGCAGGAAGTCCAATATTCTCAAAGCCTCAAGAAGAAAGATGGTACCTAGCTCAGCAGGAGGGGTCAGGCCTCCAAAGGCTATGAGTGACAGATCTCACACCTCTAGCCAGCTCATAGCAGGACAAAGGATTGCTTGCAACATAGAGTCATGCTGAAGTTGCCAAAGAACATTCTAGAAACATAATTCCATAAGGATTTATGGAGATGCTATAATTCCTAGCCGTACATATTCTTGAGATCTCCAGAACATAGTAAATGCCTTCCAGGGTCTCAATCCATTCTAGCACCCCAGGGAGGGGAGATACGTAGAATGGCTAATAAGAATCAGATAGCAAAGATGTGTTTAGCATCAATGCATGGTTCCAGAACCACCTCCCTAGGACAGTACTAAAGAGTTATGACTCATCTTAGGTTTGGAGTTTTTAGCTGCTAGAGGCAAGGGGAGCGAACTTAGGTTTGACCAAGAGAGCAGGAGGGAAGTGACCCAAAGGGGATAAAGGCTAGTTCAAGGCTCTCTCTGTTATGCTTGTGGTTCACTTCATAAGGTGGGGCCATGACTAGTAATGTGCTGTGAAGGGACCACGGAGACAGCTGGCAGCCCATGCCCCTGCAGCCCAGCACACACATGGCAGAACAAAAACCCAGTAATAGACATAATCCATCTGCTTACTTCTTTTGTCCTACCACTATTGTATTTGGAGCGCCCCCCGTGTAGGGCAATGGGGTACTCGGTACCGGGTCCTTCGGTTCTCAGTGGGGATGTCACAGTGGCTGACCCGGTCCGTGGCCCTAGGGAAACGTCCATTGAAAATGACGGAAAGGTCTTTAAAGGGATAATGTTCGTGACGCCACCTGTGGTATTCGGTCAGGGTGACCGACGCTGCTTAGGGGTCCGCTGGGGTGATGTTATTGGAGGTAGATGGTATGTAAAGTAAGTTACATAGTTATTAAGGTGGAAGGAAGACTTTAAGTCCATCTAGTTCAACCCATAGCCTAACCTAACATGCCCTAACATGTTGATCCTGAGGAAGGCAAAAAAAAACCATGTGGCAAAGAGTAAGCTCCACATTGGGGAAAAAAATTCCTTCCCGACTCCACATACGGCAATCAGACTAGTTCCCAGGATCAATATACCATGGATTTCAGATCATGCGCAGCGATGGAAGTCTGCGTAGCTTGGGTATGGGCATTTGCTGCACTGGAGGCAGCGGCTGCTGCAAGATCAGTCACTGGAACGGAGTCAGTAGCGGTGGCACGAGCAGTCGCTGGAGTAGTGTCGGTCATTAGGGCAGGGTCGTTCCTCATACCTGCTCCGTCTCTGCTATGGTCTGGAACGCTGGTTGCAGGGCCTTGTGCTGCGACATTGTCATCTCTGCAGCATCTTGCTTTCTGGCTTCGGAGCGCCGGAACTTCTTTCTTGCTCTGGACCAGATGAGGCTGCCGACAGACGTCTGGTGAGGCTCCCGACAGACGTCTGGTGAGGCTCCCGCTGGAGGTCTTCTTCCACCCGGATACAGCTTCCAGCTCCTGGCGCATGAACTGACAGGTGCGTTCTTCCTCTTCCTTCCACAGGAGGGCCGGATTCGTTGTCGGTGAAGGGTGCAGTTCTTGCAGGCCCTGGCTGGGAGAGTGCTCGTGCTCCATCCCATGCTCCGGGGTCTGCTCACCTCCCTCCACCATGTTCGTTTTCGGCACCTCCTCCTTCCTCACATCACAGTCTTGGCAGAGGGCGGGCATATTTTTTTGTGCCGCTTTGCTGGACCCGCCCACGATGACACGCCCTTCTTCTCCTGCGCTCCTCGTGGCGCTGTAATGGCGGCGGTTTTGGCAGGAATTTTGGCGGTAAATGGCGCTACACAGTCTTCAAGCAAATCACAGTTCAAATACGATTCTGGCACAGTTCTTAGGCGCACATGACCTGATTTTCAGGCTTAAGTAGATCCTGTTAGTGATGCCAAAAATGGAGCACCCCCCCATGTAGGGCAATGGGGTACTTGGTACTGGGTCCTTCAGTTCTTAGTGGGGATGTCATGGTGGCTGACCCGGTCCGTGGCCCTAGGGGAACGTCCGTTGAAAATGGGAAAGGTCTTTAAAGGGATATTGTTCGTGACACCACCTGTGGTATTTAGTCAGGGTGACCGACACTGCTTAGGGGTCCACTGGGGTGATGTTATGGCAGCTAGATTGTATACCTTCCCACAGGTGAAGTATGTCCCCAGGGCTTCCCAGAGTGTAGATAGTGAATGGTGGGTGATGTAAGGCGCAGTGAATAACGAGGACACAAGGTTGCAGTCTCTTTACCTTTACTGAAGGCTTTCACATCCACAGTCCAGGGTAGGGACCACAGGGTAGGCAGAGTCCGGCCGCTCTGAAGGCAAATCCAGAATCCCCTTATCCAGGTGGAATTAAATAGCCTTCCAAAAGCGCCTGAGTGTTTTAGTCCCTCCCTGCTGAGCAACTCGGTAAGGTCCTCACAACTATTTTAGATGTTAAGTCTCTTTCTCTCTGTCCCCCTGACGGATAGGACAAACCCGTATGACTGGTGGCCTGAGCCTTTTTATAGGGACCCTAGAGATGCCCCGGCCCCCACAAGTTGCCACCGTGCCTTCTGGGTATATGGTGGGTAGCCAACGTGGAATTAACTGTCCTGCCAGTCTCTGAAGTAATGACATAGAGATCCTTACTCCCTCGGTGTTCTGGCTACCGGTACTGCGCTTCAGAAGGAGGCAGCCTGCTTCTAGCTGATCTCCCGCTGATGTTCCTCTCCTTTTGCTATGACTTCGTTTCTCACTCACTGCAACACAATTCCTTTCAATGTCTCTTTCTTGGGATGCTGCCACATGGGATGCAGGCGCAGCTCCGTGTACCCTCGACTTCCGCAGGCTGCAGTCTGGAGCTGGCTGGATCCCACTCCAACCAGCCTCTGCCAAACTCGGTCGGGACTCACTGACTATCTCCTACTCCCTCCAGTCAGCTTCTGCCTAACTTCCTAACCAACCCACCAGTTTTACCTAAGTGTGAGGAGTGCCCTAATATATAGAAAGAATGGCTCCCCCTGGCGGACTGGAGTGTTACGTGTGTTTTGTGGTTGTGATACCTGGACAGAAGATCTCCTTCATTGCCTTCAGACGTAACACCACTCCCCCTGGTGGAAGAATAACATTACTGCAACAACCAGGACTCTGGGGCGCTGCATATTTGCATATCTGACCATTGTGTATGTATAACCATCATGTACAGTTAGGGCCAGAAATATTTGGACAGTGACACAAGTTTTGTTATTTTAGCTGTTTACAAAAACATGTTCAGAAATAAAATTATATATGTAATATGGGCTGAAAGTGCACACTCCCAGCTGCAATATGATAGTTTCCACATCCAAATCGGAGAAAGGGTTTAGGAATCATAGCTCTGTAATGCATAGCGTCCTCTTTTTCAAGGGACCAAAAGTAATTGGACAATGGACTCTAAGGGCTGCAATTAACTCTGAAGGCGTCTCCCTCGTTAACCTGTAATCAATGAAGTAGTTAAAAGGTCAGGGGTGGATTCCAGGTGTGTGGTTTTGCATTTGGAAGCTGTTGCTGTGAGCAGACAACATGCGGTCAAAGGAACTCTCAATTGAGGTGAAGCAGAACATCCTGAGGCTGAAAAAAAAGAAAAAATCCATCAGAGAGATAGCAGACATGCTTGGAGTAGCAAAATCAACAGTTGGGTACATTCTGAGAAAAAAGGAATTGACTGGTGAGCTTGGGAACTCAAAAAGGCCTGGGCGTCCACGGATGACAACAGTGGTGGATGATCGCCGCATACTTAATTTGGTGAAGAAGAACCCGTTCACAACATCAACTGAAGTCCAGAACACTCTCAGTGAAGTAGGTGTATCTGTCTCTAAGTCAACAGTAAAGAGAAAACTCCATGACAGTAAATACAAAGGGTTCACATCTAGATGCAAACCATTCATCAATACCAAAAATAGACAGGCCAGAGTTAAATTTGCAGAAAAACACCTCAAGAAGCCAGCTCAGTTCTGGAAAAGTATTCTATGGACAGATGAGACAAAGATCAACCTGTACCAGAATGATGGGAAGAAAAAAGTTTGGAGAAGAAAGGGAACGGCACATGATCCAAGGCACACCACATCCTCTGTAAAACATGGTACAATTCCTACATTTTCTATCAGATATTTTTGTTCAACCCTTCAAATTAAACGTTACAATCTGCACTTGAATTCTGTTGTAGAGGTTTCATTTCAAATCCAATGTGGTGGCATGCAGAACCCAACTCGCGAAAATTGTGTCACTGTCCAAATATTTCTGGCCCTAACTGTATATAGTGTATTGTCTAGTGTGCCCTTAAGGAGATTAAATATATAATTTAATCTTTAGCTGCTATTTTATTTCAATCCACGAATCCACACTTCCGTTTCTCTGCTTAAGGCTGCCGTCACACTAGCAGTATTTGTTCAGTATTTTACATCAGTATTTGTAAGCCAAAACCAGGAGTGGGTGATAAATGCAGAAGTGGTGCATATGTTTCTATTATAGTTTTCTTCTAATTGTTCCACTCCTGGTTTTGGCTACAAATACTGATGTAAAATACTGAACAAATACTGCTAGTGTGACAGCAGCCTAACTTTCCACGTCACGTTTGTGAAAGTGGGGCGATTGCATTATCTGATCTGTCTGATGTAATAGTAATGTCAGGTGGGGTGGCAAGGTGTTGTTTCATCACATCATTTTTAACCCCTTCATGACCCAGCTTATTTTGACCTTAATGACCTGGCCATTTTTTGTAATTCTGACCAGAGTCCTTTTATGAGATAATAATTCAGGAACTCTTCAACGGATCCTAGCGATTCAGAGATAGTTTTTTCATGACATATTGAGATTTATGTTAGTGGTATATTTAGGTTGATAATTTTTGCATTTATTTGTAAAAGAATTGAAAATTTGGCAAAAATTTTGAAAATTTTGCATTTTCACATTTTTAATTTTTATTCAGATAAACCAGAGGGTTATGTGACACAAAACAGTTAATAAATAACATTTCCTACATGTCTACTTTACAGCAGCACAATTTTGGTAAAAAAAAAAATTGTCGTTAGGAAGGTATAAGGGTTCAAAATTTATCAGCAATTTCTCATTTTTCTAGCAAAATTTACAAAACCATTTTGTTAGTGACCACATCCCATTTGAAGTACCTATAAGAAAGAAAAACCCCAATTGGGCAATTTCTCCTGAATACACCGATACCTTATATGTGGGGGTAAACCACTGTTTGGGCACACGGCACGGCTTGAAAGGGAAGGAGCGCCATTTGACTTTTTGAATGGAAAATTTGCTTGAATTGTTAGTGGACACCATGTCACGTTTGGAGAGCCCCTGTGTGCCTAAACATTGGAGCTCCCCCACAAGTGACCCATTTTCGAAACTAGACCCCCCCAAGGAACTTATATAGATGCATAGTGAGACCTTTGAACCCCCAGGTGCTTCACAAATTGATCCGCAAAAAATGAAAAAGTACTTTTCTTTCACAAAAAATTATTTTAGCCTCAATTTTTTCATTTAAACATAGGCAACAGGATACAATGGATCCTGAAATTTGTTGGGCAATTTCTCCTGAGTACACCAATGCCTCATATGTGGTCATACACCACTGTTTGGGCGCATGGCAAGGCTCGGAAGGGAAGGAGTGCCATTTGACTTTTTGAATGGAAAATTAGCTCCAATCGTTAGTGGACACCATGTCGCGTATGGAGAGCCCCAGTGTGCCTAAAGATTGGAGCTCCCCCACAAGTGCCCCATTTTGGAAACTAGACCCCCCCCAATGAACTTATCTAGATGTGTGGTGAGAGTTTTGAACCCCCCGGGTGTTTCAATAAAGTTTATAGCGCCTGGGCATGAAAATAAAAAAAATCATATTTTTTCCACAAACATGATCTTTTAGTCCCCAATTTTTTTTCCTAAGGGTAACAGGATAAATTGTATGCCAAAAGTTGTTGTCCAATTTGTGTTGTGTATGCTGATACCCCATATGTGGGATGAAACTACTGTAAGGGCACACATCGGGGCTTGGAAGGGAAGTAGTGACGTTTTGGAATGCAGACTTTGATGGAATGGACTGCGGGCGTCATGTTGCGTTTGGAGAGCCCCTGATGTGCCTAAACAGTGGAAACCCCCCAATTCTAACTCCAATCCTAACACCAACCACAAACCTAACCCTAACACACCCCTAACCCTAATCCCCTAAACTGAGGTGTAGGGGACTATAACCGGGGCAGGGGGGCGATCACCGGGGCAGGGGGTGATCGCCAGGGCAGGGGGGCCATAAGCAGGGCAGGGGGACCATCAGGGGGGCAGGGGGTGATCAGGCGGGCAGGGGGTGATCAAGGGGCAAGGGAGCCATCAATGGGGCAGGGGGCGATCGCCGGGGCAGGGAGTGATTGCCAGGGCAGGGGGGCCATCAGCAGAGCAGGGGACCATCAGCCGGGCAGGGGGTGATCAGGGGGGCCATCAGCAGAGCAGGGGGAGACTTGCCGGAGCAGGGGGCCATCAGCGGGGTAATCAGGGGGGCAGGGGGTGAGCAGGGGGGCAGGTGGGCGATCGCCGGGGCAGGGGGGCGATCGCCGGGCAGGGGGTGATCACTGGGGTGGGGGGATGATCGGGGCAGGAGGAGGCTGTCAGGTGCAGGGGGGGCAGCAGTGGGCTGAGGAGATGCAGGAGATTGAGGCAGAGCCAGCAACAGTGGCGGGGGCAGGGGGTGATCACCAGGGCAGGGGGAGGAAGCGGAGGTCAGCAGAGGGGAGTACCTGATGGCGGCAGCAGCAGCGATGGTGGAGGCAGCAGCGATGACGGTGGTCGCCATCAGTTGGTGGCATGGCAGCATGCAGGCACTTGCTTTTCAGCTTCCAGGGACTGGATGAAGCTGGAGAGCGAGGCTGCCATACTTTACTCCACTCCTCCACATCTAATTGGAGAGATAGCGTCACATGGACATTAGCTCCAATCACATCTGGGGGGGTGACAAAAAGGGTCACCAGAGCGATCGTAGCTAAGGGGGGGCAAATCCACCCCCCCGGGCTCAAGTACAAGTCCCCCTGTTCCTGCAGGTCGGGTGACATTTCAGTTAACCCGTTCATCCGACCTGCAGGAACACGATCCCGCCATGACACCACACAGGCGTCACAGGTCGGATTTTCACCAACTTTCTTGACACCTACGTGGCGTCACAGGTCGGGAAGGGGTTAAGTGCTTTTTATACTATAGAAAAGCTTTGATTGTGCACTTAAAAAGTAACTGCAGTTTTTTTCCATGCATTTTTTTAGGCTCCACATTCAAGACCCGCTCAAAAACATTTCTAGAATTCGCCCTTTTCTTACTTTCGACTCTGCAAAAACTCTTACTGTTTCACTTATTCATTCTCGTCTGGACTATTGTAACTCTCTACTAATCTGCCTCCCTCTTACCAAACTAAAAAAACAAACAAACAAACAAAAAAACAATCGGGTTCCTCGCATCATGTTCTCATACACTTTATGCAGTTAATAGCCCTCTGTGTCTATACTGCTACATACTTAGACAGTTAACTGGTTCATGCAGCTTTAGGCCGGTTTCACACGTCAGTGATTCCGGTACGTGAGGTGACAGTTTCCTCACGTATCGGAGACACTGACTCACATAGACACATTGAAATCAATGTGTCTCTGCACATGTCAGCGTGTTTTCACCGATCGTGTGTCCGTGTGCAAAACACGGAGACATGTCAGTGTTCGTGGGAGCGCACGGATTACACGGACCCATTAAAGTCAATGGGTCCGTGTAAAACACGTACCGCACACGGACGCTGTCCATGTGCAGTCCGTGTGCTGTGCAGGAGACAGCGCTACAGTAAGCGCTGTCCCCCCAACGTGGTGCTGAAGCCGCCATTCATATCTTCTCTCCAGCAGCGTTCGCTGGAGAGAAGATATGAAAAATCCTTTTTTTTTTGCGTGCTTAAAATAAAGATCCCTGTCCCCAACCCCCTCCCACCCCCTGTGCGCCCCCTCCACTGTTAATAAAATACTTACCCGGCTCCCTCGCTGCTTCCTGTCCTCGCCGCAGCTTCTCCTGTATGAGCGGTCACGTGGTGCCGCCGACTACAGTCATGGATATTCGGCTCCACCTCCCATAGGGGTGGAGCTGCATATTCATGACTGTAATGGGCGGCACCACGTGACCGCTCATAGAGGAGAAGGTGTGGCGCAGAGAGGACGCTGCGAGGGAGCCGGGTGAGTATTTTATTAACAGTGAGCGGGCGGGCGCACAGAGGGTGGGAGGGGGGTGGGGATTCAGGGATCTTTATTTTAAACACAAAAAAAAAAGGATGTTTCATATCTTCTCTCCAGCGAATGCTGCTGGAGAGAAGATATGAATGGCGGCTTCAGCACCAGATGCAGGGGACAGCGCTGTCTCCTGCATGCTCCGTGTGGTACCCAGTCGGCACACGGGCATGGGTGGCCTACGTGAGCTCACGGACACATGGACACGGATAACTCCGGTACCGATTTTTCCGGTACCAGAATTATCTGGACGTGTGGGACAGGCCTTACATGAACACCTGAGCCTTATACTATGGCTGGTCCGACTAACTAAAGCAATTGTTACCCTCCACCTCTCATGTCTCCCCTTTTCCTCATAGTTTGTAAGCTTGCGAGCAGGGCCTTCATTCCTCTTGGTATCTATTTTGAACTGTGATTTCTGTTATGCTGTAATGTCTATTGTCTGTACAAGTCCCCTCTATAATTTGTAAAGCGCTGCGGAATATGTTGGCGCTATATAAATAAAATTATTATTATTATTATTATTAAGACAAGAGAGAAAAAATAGACCCAAAACCACACAGTTCAGCAGCTTCATGAGATGCACAGTGGTGCAGTTTTCTTGACATCATATCTACTTTGCTTTCACAGTTAAACGCAGCAGAATTTACAGTATGTGCAAAAAAGCAGCAGAAAAAAAACACAACATTTACCCTACATGTGAACACGGTCTAAATGTCTAAGCAAAGTGGATTTGATTTCATGAAATCTCCCTCAGTGCATCTGAAGACACTACTGAACTCTGCGGTATTGGTTCTTTTTCTCTCTATAGGCTTCTATGTGGAGCCTAAAAAAAAACGCATTTAAAAAAAAAAGAAAAAAGCCGTTGCATTTTTAAGTGCAGAATCAAAGCTTTTTTGTACCATTAAAAAGCATCAAAAATTCTCATTTGCATCAAAAATCGCATCAAATATTGTGGAACAGGCATAAAAGAAACACAGCAAACACGCAATAAGGCCGGCGTCACACTAGGCGTACGAAAATACAGTCCGTTATTTACGACCGTAATACGCAGAAATGTTCCCAAAATAGTGATCCGTATGTCATCCGTAGGCAGGGTGTGGCAGCGTATTTTACGCATGTCATCCTCCGTATGTAATCCGTATGGCATCCGTACAGCGAGATTTTTTCGCCGGCTTGCAAAACGGACATACAATGGATCCATGGGCTCAAATATTCGTTAAAACATATATACAGTCTATGTGTATATATATATATATATATATACATATATATATATATATATATATATATATATATATATGTCAGTGAGACATATATACAGTATATATAACTGTATGTATATTTCGTACAGCGCTAGATAGCAGAAAAGCCAGTAATTCAATTGCCGGCTTTTGCTATCTCCTTCCCAAACCCGACATGATATGAGACATGGTTTACATACAGTAAACCTTTTCATATCCCTTTTTTTTGCATATTCATCACTACTAATTTTAGTGTGTATGTGCAAAATTTGGGCGCTCTAGCTGGTAAAATAAAGGGTTAAATCGAGGAAAAAACTGGCGTGGGCTCCCGCACAATTTTCTCCGCCAGAGTGGTAAAGCCAGTGACTGAGGGCAGATATTAATAGCCTGGAGAGGGACCATGGTTATTGGCCCCCCCTGGCTAAAAACACCTGCCCCCAGCAACCCCCAAAAAGGAACATCTGGAAGATGCGCCTATTCTGGCACTTAGCCTCTCTCTTCCCATTCCCGTGTAGCCGTGGGATATGGGGTAATGAAGGGTTAATGTCACCTTGCTATTGTAAGGTGACATTAAGCCAGGTTAATAATGGAGAGGCGTCAATTATGACACCTATCCATTATTAATCCAATCGTACGAAATGGTTAATAAAACACACACACTTTATTAAAAAGTATTTTAATGAAATAAAGGGATTTAACCCTTTAATTTAATAGCTAGAGACCCAAAATTTTACATAGAGACATTTGTTACATTAGTAAAGAGGAATATGTAATAAAAGAAGGGATATGAGATGGTTTACTGTATGTAAACCATGTCTCATATCCTGTCGGGTTTGTGAAGGAGATAGGAAAAGCCGTCAATTGAATTATACTAGCGCTGTATGAAATATAAATATATATATATATATATATATATATATATATATATATACAGTGGGGCAAAAAAGTATTTAGTCAGTCAGCAATAGTGCAAGTTCCACCACTTAAAAAGATGAGAGGCGTCTGTAATTTACATCATAGTTAGACCTTAACTATGGGAGACAAACTGAGAAAAAAAATCCAGAAAATCACATTGTCTGTTTTTTTTAACATTTTATTTGCATAATATGGTTGAAAATAAGTATTTGGTCAGAAACAAAAGTTCATCTCAATACTTTGTAATATATCCTTTGTTGGCAATGACAGAGGTCAAACGTTTTCTGTAAGTCTTCACAAGGTTGCCACACACTGTTGTTGGTATGTTGGCCCATTCCTCCATGCAGATCTCCTCTAGAGCAGTGATGTTTTTGGCTTTTCGCTTGGCAACACGGACTTTCAACTCCCTCCAAAGGTTTTCTATAGGGTTGAGATCTGGAGACTGGCTAGGCCACTCCAGGACCTTGAAATGCTTCTTACGAAGCCACTCCTTCGTTGCCCTGGCGGTGTGCTTTGGATCATTGTCATGTTGAAAGACCCAGCCACGTTTCATCTTCAATGCCCTTGCTGATGGAAGGAGGTTTGCACTCAAAATCTCACGATACATGGCCCCATTCATTCTTTCATGTACCCGGATCAGTCGTCCTGGCCCCTTTGCAGAGAAACAGCCCCAAAGCATGATGTTTCCACCACCATGCTTTACAGTAGGTATGGTGTTTGATGGATGCAACTCAGTATTCTTTTTCCTCCAAACACGACAAGTTGTGTTTCTACCAAACAGTTCCAGTTTGGTTTCATCAGACCATAGGACATTCTCCCAAAACTCCTCTGGATCATCCAAATGCTCTCTAGCAAACTTCAGACGGGCCCGAACATGTACTGGCTTAAGCAGTGGGACACGTCTGGCACTGCAGGATCTGAGTCCATGGTGGCGTAGTGTGTTACTTATGGTAGGCCTTGTTACATTAGTCCCAGCTCTCTGCAGTTCATTCACTAGGTCCCCCCGCGTGGTTCTGGGATTTTTGCTCACCGTTCTTGTGATCATTCTGACCCCACGGGGTGGGATTTTGCATGGAGCCCCAGATCGAGGGAGATTATCAGTGGTCTTGTATGTCTTCCATTTTCTAATTATTGCTCCCACTGTTGATTTCTTCACTCCAAGCTGGTTGGCTATTGCAGATTCAGTCTTCCCAGCCTGGTGCAGGGCTACAATTTTGTTTCTGGTGTCCTTTGACAGCTCTTTGGTCTTCACCATAGTGGAGTTTGGAGTCAGACTCTTTGAGGGTGTGCACAGGTGTCTTTTTATACTGATAACAAGTTTAACCAGGTGCCATTACTACAGGTAATGAGTGGAGGAAAGAGGATACTCTTAAAGAAGAAGTTACAGGTCTGTGAGAGCCAGGAATCTTGATTGTTTGTTTCTGACCAAATACTTATTTTCCACCATAATATGCAAATAAAATGTTAAAAAAACAGACAATGTGATTTTCTGGATTTTTTTTTCTCAGTTTGTCTCCCATAGTTGAGGTCTACCTATGATGTAAATTACAGACGCCTCTCATCTTTTTAAGTGGTGGAACTTGCACTATTGCTGACTGACTAAATACTTTTTTGCCCCACTGTATATATGTGTGTGTGTCTCACTGACATATATATATATATACCTATTCTATGTGTACACATTAATTTTAGCTATTCTATTCTATTCTGTCAGCGTGATTTTACTGTACACCGCACTGAATTGCCGGCTTTTCTAGAGAATACCGCTGCGTATTTCTCGCAAGTCACACTACTGGTCCGTGTGTAATCCATATTTTTCTCGCCCCCATAGACATTCATTGGCGTTTTTTTTGCGCAATACGGTGACAAACGCAGCATGCTGCGATTTTCTAAGGCCGTACAAGACTGTATAATACGGATCCGTAAAATATGGCAGATAGGAGCTGGGCTATAGAGAATCATTGGGCCGTGTGCAATGCGTGTTTTCTGGATGTATTTTCTGCGCTCATACGACCGTAAAACTCGCTAGTATGACGCCGGCCTAATCAGAGAAGATTATTATTGCTTTGTGTGGTGTGGAAACCTTCAGAAAAAAAATCAGTAGAAAAAATATAGCATTTGCGATACGTGTGAACATAGCCATAGCGTTGCATTTTTATTATATTTTTGTGGGTTTAATAGAGAAAAAATATCGAACCAATAAATAATCTTATTGTGTTGTGCAAGTCGTTACAATTACAGGGACACCAAATATGCCCGTGTTATTTGCTGATGGTTTTTATTTTTTAAAAGAAGCCAATTAAAACTGACATTATTGTAATTGTTTTTCATTTTTTTAGTAATCTTATAGGAAGAATAAAAATCTCTTCTATTCTCCTTCTAGAATACAGAGACATAAAAATATACTACTATGTACAGATGTATCTCTATGTAATATGCCTGTGGATTCAGAGTCTGGAATGCAGACGAAGTATGCAAAATTCTCCTAGTAACATCATCAGAATATCTTTAGCTCCTGCCAGTAATGTTTTAGGTTGTGGGTTTGAGTCCTGGGGAGACTCACAAAATAAGAGAAAATAACATTTTTGTAAATTACATTTTGCAGTTTATTGACCATTCTTCTGCCTGATGATAATGTCTCTACCTGTATCTGCTGTTCCTGACCCAGATACCTGACCATTCTTAATACTACCCTGTGGCTAGCAGCTACTCTGAGGACTTAGCCCATGATCCCTGAGTAATTCAACTAACCCGTACAGAGATTAAAGGGTGAATGCCAGGGATCCACTGGAACCTAATAGTTGAAATAGCTAGCCCTAAGCTTGTCCATGATTGCCCTTTTTAGAGCTGTTTGGCGATCTTTAACAGTGCCTATCTTTACAGCTATATGTTTGATGGCCTCAAGGTCCATCACAAAATTGTAATCCTCTAAAAATGTTGGGTAGATAATCTCATTAATATCTATATTATTAGTGTCTATATTATAATTTGAGCTAAAAAATGTGTACATTAGAGTGAACCTGACAGCTAATACCTGCTGTCCCATCCACGGGCAGCATGTATCTGGCTCTGGCTGTATGATCCCAACCAGCTATGTTAGACTTTTGCGGTGTTTCAGAGAAAAACATTAATAACCACTGGGGACCAAGCCATGCTGTAAGTTAGCCAGACACGTGGCTGCCCTAGATTGGAAGGTCACTGCCTATACGCGCATTTAGGCCAATCAAGGGCAGTTGATGGAGAGAAGCTGACTTTCCGACTAGTCTGCGCAGCGGCTTGGTCACTGGCAGCTATTAAATTATGTGTATCTCTGAAACTCAGGAGCGTTTCAAGGTCAAACATACCTGTCTGGGATAATACAGCCAGCGCCTGATACACACTGTCCGAGGATTGTGCAGCATGTATCAGATGTTAAGATGACATAGAAGAGTTGATGGCCATGCCGACTTGGTTAAATAGATTATGTTTACATAGAGTGAAGAGAAGGCCATATGTCTGGAATAGAAAGGTGCAGGAACAAAATAACACCAGATTTCGAAGAACATCAGCATTTATATCAAGTAAAAGACACATATTTATGCCAAGTGCCAGGTCCTCTTTAATGAGGTTTTTGGAAATCTAGACTCACTCGATCACTATATTCTGATAAAATCTCAATTGAAATAAATGAGACTGTCATGTGCATGCATAATCTCTATCGGTCATTCTAAATTGCCAGATTACCAGACATTTCTGTGTGTAGTTTTCAGGTGGAGGACATTGACATCAATGGTCATGTTTGGAAGCTGAAAGTAGACAAATAATGAAATGATAAGGGATATTTCTTCAGTGAATAAAAGTGAAACTCTCAATGTTCCAATGTAATCAGCTATAAAAAAAACCTTACAAAATGATTTACACAGCATGAAGGGCACCATAAGCATTCACTCGTGGTAGATCACAGCCGTCCTACGCTATGGTGGTGCGGTTCACCCGACAGAGGAGAGACATTTGTTGTGTTTACCCAATAAATGACATAAATGAAGATGCAGTAATAATGATATGTTCATATTCCCTGCGGCTATTTTATCAATAGATCTTGTCCACCACAGTCTCATAAATATATCATCATTTTACCGAGTGGGAAAATGGACAAAAACAAGGCAAGGGGAAATGTAGGTTTTATAAAATTGCCGGTGACATGCAATAAATGATACGCTACTAATGGCATTCAGAAAAGAAGAGAAGGAGGAGGATTGTGCTAAGTATGAAAAATGATTATATTCTGTCGTGTGCTGGGGATGTTATTATAGATTATTATTATTTTAAGAAATTGTGAGAATGACAAAAATAGCCGAGAAAGTTCGACATAACCAGCAATTATCTCTTTATCAGTTGTGTTAGAAAAGCAATGAGAGTAAAAGGTTGGCTTCTTCCATTATTGTGCATTTCCTTTTTTTTTTACATCTTTTATGTGAAAAGATCATATGTAAGATTTTTAATAAACCCTTATGGCTACATAGACTTTACATAAAATGATGTGTAAGAAGAAACTGGAGGAATGGAGAACCTATGGCAAAGTAACAGTCTAGCTATGTTTTGGGGATGTGTGAGCTATAAAGGCACAGGAAACTTGGTCAAATTTGAAGGAACGTTGAATGCAGCACGTTATTAGCAAATACTGGAGGCAAATTTGCACTCATCAGCCCGAAAGCTGGGCATGGGACATACTTGGACTTTCCAACATGACAACGATCCAAAACACAAGGCCAAGTCGACCTGTCATTGGCTATAACAGAACAAACTGAAGGTTCTGGAGTGGCCATCTCAGTCTCCTGACCTCAATATCATTGAGCCACTCGGGGGAGATCTCAAGCGCGCAGTTCAGGCTAGACAGCCCAGGAATTTACAGGAACTGGAGGCTTTTTGTCAAGAAGAGTGGGCAGCTTTAGAGGGGGCAATACACGGTATTATGAAATGGTGTACGTGAACTTCTGATCATGGTCATTTGGATGTTTTGGGTTGTCATTATGATTTAAAAAGAGAAAACACAGTAGTTTGACAATAAATGGCTTCACCCAACCACTAACCATGAGTGGAGAAAACGTTTTGGTGTTATTCAAATTCTCTGAGGAAAGGCGAAGAAAGCAAAAATTCTGCAGGGGTATGTAAATTTTTGAGCACAACTGTATATATATATATATTCCACAAATACATGGACTGAGTGTTAAGCTGAGACAAAGACTTCAGTTGCTGTCGAAACACGTCTCTTCTCTCTGTTTTCTTTGTCATTAAGTATTAGCTTTACTAGCCCTAGTGCTGTACTATTTTAGCATTTTTTAATAAAGAATATTTTTTTTATTTTACATTGAAGCTCAAACTACTTTTTCTTCTGTTCATTTTTAATACAAGTATACAAATCAGCAGCCAAATTCCATCCAAAATAAGTTCATCATAACAATCTTGTTTTTCATTATTGTGGAACACAGCTAGAAGAGTATAGCCCAATGAAATAAAACATAACTTTTACTAATAATATTAAAAAGTGGACAAAACACCATACTACATACCGCGGGGGGTGTCCATTGTAGGGCTCACTTGGGCCTGTCCTTGTAAGGACAGGAGCTATTGCTGGGGCACAACAGGGGTTTAGGAAACAGGTCCCCCGTCCCCTTTGCCTTACCCTATAACTTTTGGACCCTCCCTGGGACCCTTCATCACTGGCATGGGTACCCTTGTCCATAATTGGTGAGATCAAACCAGTTTTTTATTAGAGCACGGTTTTCGGCGTGAGCACCTTTATTTGTATTTTGTATTGTTTTGTCCACTTTTTAATATTATTAGTAAAAGTTATGTTTTATTTCATTGGGCTATACTCTTCTAGCTGTGTTCCACTAATCTACCCTAAGAGTTGTGCAATAGCTTGGTTTTTCTAAGCTACAGCTGTCTTATTTTCATTATTGTGCAATTAGTCGCATTTACATATAAGAATCTGATCAGCCCCGAAGCAAACCAAATGTAGATGATGAATCGTTAATACTTTCATTCTGTCCCTAAAAAGTTTAAATATTGTTGGCAGCACATACCCTGTTTACATGGAGGCATATGAGAGCCAAAATTACTTTTTAGGCCACATAAAAGAGAAGATCAGAGTACAAGCATTGCTGACATTGTCATGTTTTATAATGAACAGTAATCAGGAATGAAAGTGTGAAAGTTGATTAACCCCTTCATGACCTGGGGTATTTTAGTTTTTTTGCTTTCGTTTTTCGCTCCCCTCCTTCCCAGAGACATAACTTGTTATTTTTCCTTCAATATGGCCATGTGAGAGCTTATTTTATGCACGACGATCTGTACTTTTGAACGACATCATTGATTTTAGCATGTCATGTACTAGAAAACTGGAATAAAAATTCCAAGTGAGATGAAATTGCAAAAAAAGTGCAATCCCACACTTGTTTTTTGTTTGGCTTTTTTGCTAGGTTCACTAAATGCTAAAATTGACCTGCCATTTTGATTCTCCAGGTCATACATACACACCAAATATGTCTATGTTCATTTTATTCTACGTGGTGAAAAAAATTCCAAACTTTGCTTAAAAAAAAAAAATAAATTGCTCCATTTTCCAATACCCGTAGCGTCTCGATTTTTCGTGATCTGGGGTCAGTTGAAGGCTGATACATGCAGATATGTTCTTTGGATCGCCCGTTATTGCATTTTAATTTTCGCGGCGACCAAAAAAACGTAATTCAGGCGTTTTGAATTTTTTTCTCACTACGCCGTTTAGCGATAAGGTTAATCCTTTTTTTTTTGATAGATCGGGCGATTCTGAATGCAGCGATACCGAATATGTGTATATTTGATTTTTTTTATTGTTTCATTTTGAATGGGGCGAAAGAGGGGTGATATAAACTTTTATATTTTTAACATTTTTTTCATATTTTTTTAAACTTTTTTTTACTTTTGCCATGATTCAATAGCCTAGATGGGAGGCTAGAAGCTGGCACAACTCGATCGGCTCAGTTACATAAGAGCGAAGCTCAGATCGCTCCTATGTAGCTTAATTCCTGCATTGCTATGAGCGCCGACCACAGGGTGGCGCTCACAGCAATCTGACATCGACAACCATAGAGGTCTCAAGGAGAACTCTGGTTGTTATGCCGACGCATCGCTGACCCCCGATCATGTGATGGGGGTCAGCGATGCGCTCATTTCCAGCCCGATGGCTGGAAGAGGTAGTTAAATGCCGCTGTCAGCGTTTGACAGCGGCATTTAACTAGTTATTAGCGGCGGATGAATCACGATTCCACCCGCGGCTATTGCGGACACATATCAACTGTTCAAAACAGCTGACATGTACCAGTTTTGATGCAGGCTCACCGCATTAAAGCAGGGGATCTGACCTTGGACATACTATCCCGTCCGAGGTCAGAAAGGGGTTAATTATCAGACCGTGTAATACCTGCTGTAGTGCTGCTGTAAACCATATAGGACCTGCTGTACCATCCCTTTAGGGCTCGTTCACACGAACGATAATTCTCTCATGTGAGAGAATTGTGCTGATTATGCTAATGACACTCAGCTCAAACTCTGATTAGAGTTTTATCCAAGTGTCAGTTTCCTGTGATGCGATTCTCTGGCAGGTGTGGAAGAAGGGGAGAAGTTAATTTCTCCATCTTCTAAATTGTCTGTGTCCGTGTAAATCAGACTGTACTCAGTTGACATCCAGAAATGCTCTTTATCTGCAGGGGTTAAAATCCGTTTAATCCTGATCTTAAACTGGATCAATGGCTGCAGGGAGAAAAAGAAGTGGTATCCTCCCTGCAGCTGCTCGCTACCAGTTACCAGGAGTGGTGCAGAGAGCTGTTACAGTCATTGCTCAGTACAGAGCCAGTGTGGCTGTAATCGTCTCTGACATTTCCAATTCATCAAGTCTGTCATTGTTCACAGTGTTTTGATGAGGCAACATGCTACAGTTAGAGGCGCTTGATTCATTAAGAGGTAATTGCCTCTTAATTAGGTGCATCTGAAAAGTGGCAAGCGCCTCTGTTTTCCTCAATGGAGCACTTCATGAATTAGATGGCTTGTGGCATCCCACCACCGTTCCTCCCCAGCTTTGACAAAAGTCACAATATATTTTGAACAAACTTAGGTTGCACAAAAATTTTACAGCTTGTCACAGTATTCTTTGTCAGAGTCCAAAGTTACATAGTTACATAGGTTGAAAAAAGACCTAGGTCCATCAAGTTCAACCTTTCTCCACCAATTGTACATTTCATCACTAATTTAACTATAACCCACAATGTTATGTGTATCGATGAAATCATCCAGACCTTTTTTAAAAGCTGTTAAAGAACCCTTTCTTATTTAGTTGCCAGAATCACCTGCAATGAGTGCCCCTTAGTCCTCAGTATTGTCTTTGGAATGAATAAATCATACACCAGTCACTTGTACTGACCACACATATATTTATACCTGTAAATGAGATCTTCTCTGAGGCGTCCCTTTTCTAACCTAAACAAGCCCAACTTTTCCAACCTTTCATCATATGAGAGGCCTTCCATCCCTTGTAATAGTCTAGTTGCCCATCTTTGAACTGACTCTAATTTCTGAATATCCTTTTTAAATTGTAGACCCCAAACTGGATCCCATATTCTAGATGTGGCCTCACCAGTGATTTATAAAGGGGTAACAATACATTAGGATCGTGGAATTTTATTTCTCTTTAAACATCCTAAAATCTTGTTTGCTTTTGCAGCTGCTGCTTGACATTGAGTACTGCTGCTCAGCGTACTTGTAACCAGAATGCCCAAGTCCTTCTCCTGTTCTGTAGTCCTGAGTATACTCCCATTTAATGTATGTGCAGCAATAGGATTACTCTGTCCTAGGTACATTACCAAGTATTTGTCCATTCAGTCACCTTATGCAGATTCTTTTGCAATATTGTAATGTCAAGGTCAAATTTTAGTATCCACATAGTTTGTTGTCTTCAGCAGAGACTGACACTTTACTCTCAATCCCATCCACTAGGTCATTAATAGTGTTGAGCATTCCTATACCGCAAGTATCGGGTATCAGCCGATACTTGCGGTATCGGAATTCCGATACCGAGATCCGATACTTTTGTGGTATCGGGTATCGGTATCGGATCAATAGGGATGTGTAAAATAAAGAATTAAAATAAAAAATATTGATATGCTCACCTCTCCGGCGGCCCCTGGACATCACGCTGGTAACCGGCCGGCTTCTTTGTTTAAAATGAGCGCCTTCAGGACCTGCGAATGACGTCGCGGGTTCTGATTGGTCGCGTGCCGCCCATGTGACCGGCACGCGACCAATCAGAAGCCGCGACGTCATTATCATTCACAAAACTCCTAATTCTCTGAATTAAGGACCTGCGAATGATGTCGCGGCTTCTGATTGGTCGCGTGCCGGTCACATGGGCGGCACGCGACCAATCAGAACCCGCGACGTCATTCGCAGGTCCTGAAGGCGCTCATTTTAAACAAAGAAGCCGGCCGGTTACCAGCGTGATGTCCAGGGGCCGCCGGAGAGGTGAGCATATCAATATTTTTTATTTTAATTCTTTATTTTACACATCCCTATGGATCCCAGTGCCTGAAGGAGAGTTTCCTCTCCTTCAGACCCTGGGAACCATGAGAATACCTTCCGATACTTGATGTCCCATTGACTTGTATTGGTATCGGATATCGGTATCGGCGATATCTGATATTTTTCGGGTATCGGCCGATACTATCCGATACCGATACTTTCAAGTATCGGACGGTATCGCTCAACACTAGTCATTAATAAAGAGGTTAAAAAGATTTGGTCCTAGCACAGGTCCCTGCAGTCTCTACTGCTGACTATATCCCAATTAGAGAATGTACCATTTATGACGACTCTTTGATTCCTGTAATTTAGCCAATTCCTTAATAATAATATTAATAATAATAATCTTTATTTATATAGCGCCAACATATTCCGCAGCGCTTTACAGTTTAACAGTTTCAAACACAACGTTAACAATACAATAATTAAAGCGAAGCAAAACGACCCTGCTAGTGAGAGCTTACAATCTATAGTAACATAGTAACATAGTAACATAGTTAGTGAGGCCGAAAAAAGACATTTGTCCATCCAGTTCAGCCTATATTCCATCATAATAAATCCCCAGATCTACGTCCTTCTACAGAACCTAATAATTGTATGATACAATATTGTTCTGCTCCAGGAAGACATCCAGGCCTCTCTTGAACCCCTCGACTGAGTTCGCCATCACCACCTCCTCAGGCAAGCAATTCCAGATTCTCACTGCCTTAACTGTAAAGAATCCTCTTCTATGTTGGTGGAAAAACCTTCTCTCCTCCAGACGCAAAGAATGCCCCCTTGTGCCCGTCACCTTCCTTGGTATAAACAGATCCTCAGCGAGATATTTGTATTGTCCTCTTATATACTTATACATGGTTATTAGATCGCCCCTCAGTCGTCTTTTTTCTAGACTAAATAATCCTAATTTCGCTAATCTATCTGGGTATTGTAGTTCTCCCATCCCCTTTATTAATTTTGTTGCCCTCCTTTGTACTCTCTCTAGTTCCATTATATCCTTCCTGAGCACCGGTGCCCAAAACTGAACACAGTACTCCATGTGCGGTCTAACTAGGGATTTGTACAGAGGCAGTATAATGCTCTCATCATGTGTATCCAGACCTCTTTTAATGCACCCCATGATCCTGTTTGCCTTGGCAGCTGCTGCCTGGCACTGGCTGCTCCAGGTAAGTTTATCATTAACTAGGATCCCCAAGTCCTTCTCCCTGTCAGATTTACCCAGTGGTTTCCCGTTCAGTGTGTAATGGTGATATTGATTCCTTCTTCCCATGTGTATAATCTTACATTTATCATTGTTAAACCTCATCTGCCACCTTTCAGCCCAAGTTTCCAACTTATCCAGATCCATCTGTAGCAGAATGCTATCTTCTCTTGTATTAACTGCTTTACATAGTTTTGTATCATCTGCAAATATCGATATTTTACTGTGTAAACCTTCTACCAGATCATTAATGAATATGTTGAAGAGAACAGGTCCCAATACCGACCCCTGCGGTACCCCACTGGTCACAGCGACCCAGTTAGAGACTATACCATTTATAACCACCCTCTGCTTGCTATCACTAAGCCAGTTACTAACCCATTTATACACATTTTCCCCCAGACCAAGCATTCTCATTTTGTGTACCAACCTCTTGTGCGGCACGGTATCAAACGCTTTGGAAAAATCGAGATATACCACGTCCAATGACTCACCGTGGTCCAGCCTATACCTTACCTCTTCATAAAAACGGATTAGATTGGGTTGACAAGAGCGATTTCTCATAAACCCATGCTGATATGGAGTTAAACAGTTATTCTCATTGAGATAATCCAGAATAACATCCCTCAGAAACCCTTCAAATATTTTACCAACAATAGAGGTTAGACTTACTGGCCTATAATTTCCAGGTTCACTTTTAGAGCCCTTTTTGAATATTGGCACCACATTTGCTATGCGCCAGTCCTGCGGAACAGACCCCGTCGCTATAGAGTCCCTAAAAATAAGAAATAATGGTTTATCTATTACATTACTTAGTTCTCTTAGTACTCGTGGGTGTATGCCATCCGGACCCGGAGATTTATCTATTTTAATCTTATTTAGCCGGTTTCGCACCTCTTCTTGGGTTAGATTGGTGACCCTTAACATAGGGTTTTCATTGTTTCTTGGGATTTCACCTAGCATTTCATTTTCCACCGTGAATACCGTGGAGAAGAAGGTGTTTAATATGTTAGCTTTTTCCTCGTCATCTACAACCATTCTTTCCTCACTATTTTTTAAGGGGCCTACATTTTCAGTTTTTATTCTTTTACTATTGATATAGTTGAAGAACAGTTTGGGATTAGTTTTACTCTCCTTAGCAATGTGCTTCTCTGTTTCCTTTTTGGCAGCTTTAATTAGTTTTTTAGATAAAGTATTTTTCTCCCTATAGTTTTTTAGAGCTTCAATCTATGAGGTGGGGAGATACAAAGTACAGGTGGGTATTTACAATGATGTATTTACAATGATGGTCCAGCCATCTTCAGGGGGTGGGGGATAGATGGGGATAGTGAATGGGCTACACACACAAACATAAAATGAGTTTGATTAGTGAACATGATAGGCCGCTCTGAACAAATGTGTTTTGAGCGAGCGCCTAAAACTATGCAAATTGTGGATGGTCCTAATATTTTGGGGTTTAGCATTCCAGAGGATTGGTGCAGCACGGGAGAAGTCTTGGAGTCGGGAGTGGGAGGTACGGATTAGTGCAGAGGTCAGTCGAAAATCATTTGCAGAATGCAGCGGTCGGTTAGGCCGATAGACAGAAATAAGGGAGGAGATATACGGGGGTGCCGCACTGTGGAGAGCTTTGTGGGTGAGAACAAGTACTTTGAATTGTATCCTGTAATGAATGGGCAGCCAGTTTAATGACTGGCGAAGAGCGGATGCGTCCGAGTAACGATTAGCCAGATGGACGACCCTGGCTGCTGCATTAAGGATGGACTGGAGAGGGGAAAGTCACATGAGGGGGAGGCCAATTAATAGAGCATTGCAGTAGTCCAGATGGGAGTGGATCAGGGCGACAGTGAGGGTTTTTGTTGTTTCCATGGTGAGAAAAGGGCGGATTTTAGAGATATTCTTTAGGTGTAAGAGGCACGAGCGGGCAAGAGATTGTATATGGGAGGTGAAGGAGAGATCGGAGTCAAACATAACACCCAGACAGCGCGCCTGCTGCCGGGGTGTTATTATGGTGCCACCCACGGAGAGGGAAATGTCAGATTTAGGGAGGTTAGTAGATGGCTCAGTTTTGGAGAGGTTGAGTTTCAGATAGAGAGTGGACATGATGTTGGAGACTGCAGACAGTCAGTGGCGTTCTGTAGTATAGTGGGGGTAAGGTCAGGGGATGACGTGTGTAGTTGTGTGTCATCAGCATAAAGATGATACTGAAAGATAGATCTGCTGATGATCTGTCCAATTGGGGCTGTGTAGAGGGAGAAGAGAAGGGGGCCAAGAACTGAGCCCCGAGGTACCCCGACAGTGAGAGGAAGAGGAGATGAAGAGGAACCAGAGAACAGAACACTGAAGGAGCGGTCAGAAAGGTAGGAATAGAACAAGGAGAGAGCAGTGTCCTTAATGCCTAGTGACTGGAGCCTAGAGAGTAGGAGAGGGTGGTCAACAGTGTCGAAAGCTGCAGAAAGGTCGAGAAGAATGAGCAGAGAGTAGTCACTGTTATGTTTTACCCATCTGCATATAGTTTTCCCCAGTCACGGCTTCTATAGCTTCAGTATAAGGCTGTTGTGTGGAACAGTATTAAATGCCTTTGCAAAGTCCAGATAAATCACATCAGCCGCATTACCAACATCCAGATTTGCACTTAGCTCCTCATAGGAACCCAACATGTTGGTTAGACACAACTTATTCTTCATGAATCCATTCTTATTCTCTGCAATATATTTCTTGCAGGTAATCTCTTGTAATTGTGGCGCCCCAGGGTCCTGGTCGTCACAGTAGCATTGCTTTCCCCACGGGGAGAGTGATGTTAAGTTTGGAAGTGATAAAGGAGATTTTTTATCAGGTAACCACAATGCATACAACATGTTCCCACTTCAGGCCAGAAGGGGGAGCTCTTAACCTGTTTAAGGTGAACTCCCCTAAAAAGACATTCTGTTCTGGAGGGAAAAGAGAGTTCAGAAAGTTTCAGACAGAGAAGAGAGCTGACCAACATAGAGTGTCAAAATGTCTGAAGGGGCTTGTAGTCTGAAGTACTACAGCCCCTGGAGGAAGACATACAGAAAGCCGAATATTGTTCAGTGAGTGTGCAGGAGAGCGAAGCACAGGAGAGTAACCTCAGGGAACACCAGCTAAGATCAGGCTGCCTCCCTCTGAAGCGCAGATAACTGGTAGCCGGACCACTGAGGTTGTAAGGCTCTACGACTTACAGCAGAAACCGGCAGGACTGCTGAATTGCAAGTTATCTGTCCCCACACACACCTGAAGACACAGTGACACCTTTAGAGCTCGGGGCGTGCTAGGGTCCCTATAAACAGGCTCAAGTCACCAGTCATATGGGTTATGTCCTATCCTATATGGGGGACAGAGAGAGAACATCTGTGAGGACCTTATCTGAAGCCGTAGGCAGTAAGGGACTACAACATCACTGCGCTAGAGGAAGGCTTTTACCTCCATTTGGTAAAGCGGACTCTGGATTCGCTTCCAAGCTGACCGGACCCTGCCTGCCCTGTGATCTGGTACCCTGGACTGTGGCTGCCTGAAGTCTTCAGTAAGCAAGGTAAAGAGACTGCAAACCTGCGTCCTCGTTCTTTACTGCGCCATTCACCGTCTTCCATCTACATATCGGGAGCCCTGGGATACACTTCACCTGTGGGAAGTTATACCATCTAGCTGCCATAACATCACCCCAGAGGACCCGTTAAAGCAGTGTCGGTCCCCGCTGACCGAATACCACAGGTGGCATCACGAACATAAACTTTATTCCCTTTAAAGACTTTCCCCTTTTACATGGGCGCCCACGGCCACGGACCGGGTCGCAGCCACCGTGACATCCCCCTGTGAACACCGGACCCGATACTGAGTAACCCACGGCCCTGGCGGGCGACTCCTAATGCCCACAAAAATTTTGCACACTGCTGATGTCAGGTTTACCGGACGGTAGTTGCCTGGATCCACCTTCTTACCTTTCTTCAATATTGGTAGCACGTGAGCCATCCTCCAATCCTGTGGCACCAACCCACCTACAAGATAGTCTAAAAATATGAAATACATTGGTCTATCAATTACTGAGCTCAATTACCTCAGTATCCATGGATGAATGCCATAAGGGCCGAGGGTTTTGTGAATAATTAATTTGCTCAGACTCAGGCATACTTATTTTTGTGTTAAACACAGTGGCTAACAGGATAGTTAAACAAGTTTAAACAAGCTTTCAAGGGGGTTGTCCAGAACTTTAACATTGATTGCATATCCTTAGGATAGGTCTGTTACAGGGGTGGACACTGACAGCTTGGGGGCCTCTTTGCAAGAAATGTGTCTGGGCCCCCTTACTTTTATTGCGACAAAGATATATATATATATATATATATATATATATACACACACATATATACATATATATATATATATATATATATACAGTTAGGTCCATATATATTTGGACAGAGACATTTTTCTAATTTTGGTTATAGACATTACCACAATGAATTTTAAACAAAACAATTCAGATGCAGTTCAAATTCAGGCTTTCAGCTTTCATTTGAGGGTATCCACATTAAAATTGGATGAAGGGTTTAAGAGTTTCAGCTCCTTAACATATGCCACCCTGTTTTTAAAGGGACCAAAAGTAATTGGACAGATTCAATAATTTTAAATAAAATGTTCATTTTTAGTACTTGGTTGAAAACCCTTTGTTGGCATTGACTGCCTCAAGTTTTGAACTCATGGACATCACCAGATGCTGTGATTCCTCCTTTTTGATGCTCTGCCAGGCCTTCACTGTGGTGGTTTTCAGTTGCTGTTTGTTTGTGTGCCTTTCTGTCTGAAGTTTAGTCTTTAACAAGTGAAATACATGCTCAATTGGGTTGAGATCAGGTGACTGACTTGGCCATTCAAGAATATTCCACTTCTTTGCTTTAATAAACTCCTGGGTTGCTTTGGCTTTATGTTTTGGGTTATTGTCCATCTGTAGTATGAAATGATGACCAATCAGTTTGGCTGCATTTGGCTGGATCTGAACACACAGTATGTCTCTGAATACCTCAGAATTAATTCGGCTGCTTCTGTCCTGTGTCACATCATCAATAAACACTAGTGACCCAGTGCCACTGGCAGCTATGCATGCCCAAGCCATCACACTGCCTCCGCCGTGTTTTACAGATGATGTGGTATGCTTTGGATCATGAGCTGTACCACGCCTTCGCCATACTTTTCTCTTTCCATCATTCTGGTAGAGGTTGATCTTGGTTTCATCTGTCCAAAGAATGTTCTTCCAGAACTGTGCTGGCTTTTTTTAGATGTTTTTTAGCAAAGTCCAGTCTAGCCTTTTTATTCTTGATGCTTATGAGTGGCTTGCACCATGCAGTGAACCCTCTGTATTTACGTTCATGCAGTCTTCTCTTTATGGTAGATTTGGATATTGATACGCCTACCTCCTGGAGAGTGTTGTTCACTTGGTTGGCTGTTGTGAAGGGGTTTCTCTTCACCATGGAGATTATTCTGCGATCATCCACCACTGTTGTCTTCCGTGGGCGCCCAGGTCTTTTTGCATTGATAAGTTCACCAGTGCTTTCTTTCTTTCTCAGGATGTACCAAACTGTAGATTTTGCAGCTCCTAATATTGTAGCAATTTCTCGGATGGGTTTTTTCTGTTTTCGCAGCTTAAGGATGGCTTGTTTCACCTGTATGGAGAGCTCCTTTGACCGCATGTTTATTTCACAGCAAAACCTTCCAAATGCAAGCACCACACCTCAAATCAACTCCAGGCCTTTTATCTGCTTAATTGAGAATTACATAACGAAGGGATTGCCCACACCTGTCCATGAAATAGCCTTGGAGTCAATTGTCCAATTAAATTTGGTCCCTTTAAAAACAGTGTGGCACATGTTAAGGAGCTGAAACTCCTAAACCCTTCATCCAATTTTAATGTGGATACCCTCAAATGAAAGCTGAAAGTCTGAACTTCAACTGTATCTGAATTGTTTTGTTTAAAATTCATTGTGGTAATGTCTGTAACCAAAATTAGAAAAATGTTGTCTCTGTCCAAATATATATGGACCTAACTGTATATATATATATATATATATATATATATAGGGCATCATATGACGATTTTCTGCAAAAGAGTGGAGTAGGTGGAAGTCTGCAGAGACAAGCTGTGGATGAGAAAACTCATCATGGGGTCTGGACAAGATGAAGAAAAAAAGGAGAACAGCTCGAGAGACGACGTCATCTATAAGGTACCTGGATGTAAATGTTATTTGTGATACTGACTATCATGTTTTTATTTATAATAGGAGCATTAAAGGGAATGTTCAGATTTGTAATGAGTCTGCAGTCATTCTATGTGATTGCAGACTACTGAATTCTCACAGTGCACCCTGCACGCTGTCAGGATTCTGTCATGCTGGCAATTTACATTCATGCGGTCATGTACCGACTAGACATGTGTGGCCTCTCTCAATGAAAATGAACTGAGCGAGGCCAGGCACGTCTAGTCGGAATGTGGTCTGAAGTGTGCAGTGCATTAGTTGTGAGAATTCAGAAGCTGCAATGTCAGGATTAAGCTCTGCAGGTTCCAGTAGTCATCACATGGACACTTCACTCATATGTGATTTTCATACTTATGGTCCTGTGACAACGAGCTTCTCTTCTGCTTCTCTCAGTTTTTCACCGATCATTGAGCGCATTAGGGAGAGGAGCTCGTGGGTACATGACTAAGTGTGCAAATCACATATGTCCTTGGGAAGGGGGGACGCCAAACTGAATTCTTGCGCCGGGTGCCAGAAACCCTAGATACACCTCTGCCGGTATGCAACTGCGAGCGGTGATTACCGGGTCCGGTGGAGGGATATCTGTGCACAGGCAGTGAGGCAGGGACTGAGGGTGTGCACAGAGAGAGAATGGAGACCCGGAGACTGCCCGTCCCAGTCTACGCCATAGCCTGGAGCCCTCATTATCGGAGGAATATGTCAGTTAATAAATTGTTTTTCTAAAGCTTTATGGTGTAGTTTTAGGTCAGAGGGATGGTTAGGGATGAGCTAGCAAGGTGCAGGGACAGGTAGTGATGGCTGCTTGCGGACATGTGCAGCACTTGCGGGTTTGCACTTGCGGTGAGACAAAAAAACACTGCTAGCAGCGTTTTTTTCCATTGCTGCAAGTACCGCATTTACCGGATTGCGGCAAAACCGCAAGTGTCACACATGTCCGCAAGTCTCATAGGGAATGAATGAGGCCAAACGCAGTATTGCCGTAAGTGATCCGTTATGCGGAAGATGCGGGAAAAACTGCCGGATCTGCTGCAAAAGGTGACTTTCACATCAGAGATTATTGCCAAAGTCACTGCCGATAGTGTCATACTCACCAAAGGGGGAGGCAGCACTAAAAGTGCCTAGTGCAGCATAAACTCTAAATACGGCCCTGCACTAAAATGAAAAAAACTGTGCAGTTTATTGGCCAACAGCACTTTTTTTTTTTTCATTTTAGTGTGCTGCCTTCATTCTTCTGGTTCTATAGGATAGGTTTGGTATATACCTGGAAGGTTTGCACCCTTTTGTATTTTTTTGTGCTGCTTTTTGTGTATATACAGTACAGACCGAAAGTTTGGACACACTTTCTCATTTAAAGATTTTTCTGTACTTTCATGACTATGAAAATTGTAAATTCACACTGAAGGCATCAAAACTATGAATTAACACATGTGGAATTATATACTTAACAAAAAAGTGTGAAACAACTGAAAATATGTCTTATATTCTAGGTTCTTCAAAGTAGCCACCTTTTGCTTTGATGACAGCTTTGCACACTCTTGGCATTCTCTTGATGAGCTTCAAGAGGTAGTCACCGGGAATGGTCTTCCAACAATCTTGAAGGAGTTCCTAGAGATGCTTAGCACGTGTAGCCCTTTTGTCTTCACTCAGCGGTCCAGCTCACCCCAAACCATCTCGATTGGGTTCAGGTCTGGTGACTGTAGAGACCAGGTCATCTGGCGTAGCACCCCATCACTCTCCGTCTTGGTCAAATAGCCCTTACACAGCCTGGAGGGGTGTTTGGGGTCATTGTCTTGTTGAAAAATAAATGATGGTCCAACTAAACGCAAACCAGAAGGAATAGCATGCCGCTGCAAGATGCTGTGGTAGCCATGCTGGTTCAGTATGCCTTCAATTTTGAATAAATACCCAAATGCGTCACCAGCAAAGCACCCCCACACCATCACACCTCCTCCTCCATGCCTCACGGTGGGAACCAGGCATGTAGAGTCCAATTGTCACGATTCCCCTGACCGCTGTCACCACTGGGTCAGGATTCACACCGTGACCGTCACCCCTACGTCACGGATCAGGGTGACTTTAGGCCAACAGACGGCTATCACATGTGCAGGGGGGCTTATCCTAGTTATCCCTCCACTCCACGATGTGATGAAAAACCACACACAAGGCTATTGACCTCTTAGTTTACAGCAGGGGCTTATTCTAGGCATCCCACTGCTTTCAATATACCACAAACTGCAGGGATTTATGTATATCCCGCTTACAGTTCCACTTAACACTTGCAGTTCTCTGGCGCCCCCTTACTCTCAGGTCAGATTAGGTACTGCACCCTGGGTAATTAGTCGCCAGAAAGGCTGCCTGCTATGTACTGGCTATTGGCACGCTGCAGCGACGCGATAACTACTCCCACACAGGCAGGAACAATAATTATCAAACCCGCAGTTGCTTCAGCATAATCCAACCGTCAGCACACTTTCGCTGCCACCAGCTTCGATTAAACGGGTCCGAAGCTAACCCAACACAACAGTAACAGTAGCGTATTTTCCCTTCAAGAGACTTAGGGTACGGTTTAGAGCAGGAGAACGAACTAATATATAATAGTATATCCCATTCAAAATAACTAGGCAGTGCGTTATCAAAAATAGTTTATAAAGATGTTATACATGAGACAATTGCAAATATGTACAAGGGTAATTATAACATAAAGGGAATAAATGAGAAAAGATAACACTCACATATTAAAAGCATTGCAGGCATCCAGGCTAGTGCAGTTTCCATACATCCCAGTCCATGGGATGTACCAGCTCTTCCAGGACAATAGGACAAAGCAGTCCAGAAGGAGAAATCAGCAAAAAGTCACTCCTCAGAGCCTGCCAGACACTTAAAACATTAAGGCTGTGACATCACAGAAAGGCTGGCTTATCCAGACCCTCCTCTCTCTACATTCTGCCTAAACTTTAAACTATTCTCTCTAATTTCTATAACTTCACTACAAAACATGACAGAGTCATACCAAACCCATAATTCATCTCGGATTAACGTGAGCATTCTAATGAGATCAAATATGTCCTATCTGGGTTACATATTTACAGAGAAAACCCTACTTCTTTACCAGATGGAGTTAGAAACCCGAGTTTGAAGGGATGGGTACCTACACCGAGTGGGAATACGAATATATATTTTCATGTTCCTAGCTTAAATCGTTTGCCTAATATCTAACAAAAACTAAACAAAGAATCTTTCATGGATTCTTGAAGTTTCTACTTCCCTTATAGCTGAACAAGAGCTTACACAGGAAATGCTAGTCGTAAATTCCGTTCGGCAATAAACCTGCTCTAAACCGTACCCTAAGTCTCTTGAAGGGAAAATACGCTACTGTTACTGTTGTGTTGGGTTAGCTTCGGACCCGTTTAATCGAAGCTGGTGGCAGCGAAAGTGTGCTGACTGTTGGATTATGCTGAAGCAACTGCGGGTTTGATAATTATTGTTCCTGCCTGAGTGGGAGTAGTTATCGCGTCGCTGCAGCGTGCCCAATAGCCAGTACATAGCAGGCAGCCTTTCTGGCGACTAATTACCCAGGGTGCAGTACCTAATCTGACCTGAGAGTAAGGGGGCGCCAGAGAACTGCAAGTGTTAAGTGGAACTGTAAGCGGGATATACATAAATCCATGCAGTTTGTGGTATATTGAAAGCAGTGGGATACCTAGAATAAGCCCCTGCTGTAAACTAAGAGGTCAATAGCCTTGTGTGTGTTTTTTTCATCACATTGTTAGCAGTGGAGGGATAACTAAGATAAGCCCCCCTGCACATGTGATAGCCGTCTGTTGGCCTAAAGTCACCTCAATCCGTGACGTAGGGGTGACGGTCACGGTGTGAATCCTGACCCATTGGTGATAGCGGTCAGGGGAATCGTGACAATTGGTGGCAGCGGTGATAACTAAGATAAGCCCCCCTGCACATGTGATAGCCGTCTGTTGGCCTAAAGTCACCTCAATCCGTGACGTAGGGGTGACGGTCACGGTGTGAATCCTGACCCATTGGTGACAGCGGTCAGGGGAATCGTGACAATCTCTCTCCTCGCTACTCCTCCGCTTCCCCCCTCTGCAAATCTCTTCACTGGCTCCCATTCCCTCAGCGTATCCAGTTTAAATTGCTAATACTGACCTACAAAGCCATCCACAACCTGTCTCCTCCATATATCTCTGAACTAATCTCTCGATATCTTCCCTCACGTGACCTCCGGTCCTCCCAAGACCTCCTTCTCTCCTCCACACTTATTCGCTCCTCATCCAATCGCCTCCAAGACTTCTCCCGAATATCCCCCATCCTCTGGAACTCTCTGCCCCAACACGTCCGACTATCAACCACAGTCGGATCCTTCAGACGGAACCTGAAAACTCATCTCTTCAGAAAAGCCTACAGCCTGCACTGACACCGCTGCTGCCTCATCACCAACAAAGCTACCGCCTCACCAACACCGGAGCTACCGCCTCACCAACACTGGAGCTACCGCCTCACCAACACCGGAGCTCCTGCAACCCTCAACCTACTGTCTCCTTCCCCATAATCCTGTAGAATGTAAGCCCGCAAGGGCAGGGTCCTCGCCCCTCTGTATCAGTCCGTCATTGTTAGTTTGTTTACTGTATGTGATATTTGTAACTTGTATGTAACCCCTTCTCATGTACAGCACCATGGAATCAATGGTGCTATATAAATAAATAATAATAATAATAATAATAATAATAATAATAATAATAATGTAGAGTCCATCCATTCACCTTTTCTACGTCGCACAAAGGCACGGTGGTTGGAACCAAAGATCTCAAATTTGGACTCATCAGACCAAAGCACAGATTTCCACTTGTCTAATGTCCATTCCTTGTTTTCTTTAGCCCAAACAAGTCTCTTCTGCTTGTTGCCTGTCCTTAGCAGAGGTTTCCTAGCAGCTATTTTACCATGAAGGCCTACTGTACAAAGTCTCCTCTTAACAGTTGTTGTAGAGCTGTGTCTGCTGCTAAAACTCTGTGTGGCATTGACCTGGTCTCTAATTGAGCTGCTGTTAACCTGCAATTTCTGAGGCTGGTGACTTGGATAAACTTATCCTCTGAAGCAGATGTGACTCTTGGTCTTCCTTTCCTGGGGCGGTCCTCATGTGAGCCAGTTTCTTTGTAGCGCTTGATGGTTTTTGCCACTGCACTTGGGGACACTTTCAAAGTTTTCCCAATTTTTTGGACTGACTGACCTTCATTTCTTAAAGTAATGATGGCCACTTGTTTTTCTTTACTTAGCTGCATTTTTCTTGCTGTAATTTAAATTCTAACAGTCTATTCAGTAGGACTATGAGCTCTGTATCCACCAGACTTTTGCACAACACAACTGATGGTCCAAACACCATTTATGAAGCAAGAAATCCAACTTATTAAACCTGAGAGGGCACACCTGTGAAGCGAAAACCATTCCCGGTGACTACCTCTTGAAGCTCATCAAGAGAATGCCAAGAGTGTGCAAAGCAGTCATCAAAGCAAAAGGTGGCTACTTTGAAGAACCTAGAATATAACACATAACTTCAGTTGTTTCACACTTTTTTGTTAAGTATATAATTCCTCATGTGTTAATTCATAGTTTTGATGCCTTCAGTGTGAATGTACAATTTTCATAGTCATGAAAATACAGAAAAATCTTTAAGTGAGAAGGTGTGTCCAAACTTTTGGTCTGTACTGTATATATATATATATATATATATATATATATATATATATATATATATATATACACACAAAAATACATGTATATATTCCATAGTCTCCTTTATTATGTATATTGCCATCCATTATTATACAGTGCCCTCTCTTGTTATGTACAGTACCATCCCTTACATATTGGATTATATAGAGCCCTGTTTTTTTACATACCGTCCTGTCTTGTTAGATGTGTAATGCAATGATGGCTGATGGAGCATGGGAAAGCTTCTTTTCTAATGGAGGAGCTGATGGACTGGTCGTCTGGTCACCGGCTGCTCCATCAGCAGTCATTTTATATCTAAACTGAGAGGGGACTATGTAATAAAAGAGGGTGCTGTGAATAAAAAAAAATAACAAGAATACACTATGAAAGAGACAGCACTGTACATAACAGCAGAGGAAGCTATACACTGTGTGCAGAATTATTAAGCAAGTTGTATTTCAGAGGATTATTTTATCATTTATCAACAACTATGTTCTCAATCAACCCAAAAGACTCATACATATCAAAGCTTAATATTTTTGGAAGTTGGAGTGTTTTTTTTTTTTTAGATTTGGCTATCTTAGGAGGATATCTGTTTGTGCAGGTAACTATTACTGTGCAGACTTATTAGGCAACTTAATAAAAAACAGCCACGCTGTGGAGTAGTTGGAGGCATGTGATGGAGCATTGTCCTGCATGAAAATCATGTTTGTCTTGTGAAGTGACCGAGGGTAAGGTCGCCCATGTATATCCATAATCTGGCCCAGCAAAACTTCCATACTCAGACTCCATTTTAACAACCGTATCTTTACTGTTATACATTTTCCTTAACACAGCGGAACACAATAATAGACAGTACAAAATATGCCTATTCACGGAAAAACCGTGTAATAACAAACTGTCCCTCACTTTCCCTATCCACACGTTACCAGTTCCTTTGCTCCAGGAGGTTATCTTCCCACGTCGCAGGCCTGTCTGTCACTGCAGGGGGATGCTCCAGCCGAAGAGAAAACAACAGGGGTCAAACAAAACTCCGTCTCTCAGGTCCAGACTGTAGTCCTTGGGATTCAACAGGTAAGGGTGGAATGTTCGGCCTCTCAACAGAGGACCCGCTTACAGTTCATGGGCTCCAGGATCTGTGAAGATGTCACCGTTGGGTGCTCCGCAGTGTGGGAGCTGGGAACAATCTGGATGTCGGCTTCCAAGAGATAGCGGTCATCCAGGCAATCTTCTATATCGCATCTACAGGAGGACGCCAGCACACACCGACCTCTCTCTGCACACACCAGTTTCCCGGGCTCTCTTATTCTCTCCCCTTCCTGTTCACATGACATCACAGGGGGAAGTTCTGCCAATACAGTTTGTTTCTCTGTAATCACATTCGGCATAGGTATAACTTCTGGCCACACGGGGGCAGTGTCTGTCACAGATTCTATGTCAATGATAATAGAACGGTCACAGCCGGCCAGCTCACTACACTTGAACGATACCGACTTCTTCCTGTACCACTGCTTGAAGAAGCTGTTTTCCAGAAACTGGCAGTAGGTCTGGGAGTTGAGCTTCACTCCATCCTCAACTCGAAAAGGTCCCACAAGTTCATCTTTGATACCAGCCCATACCAGTACCCCACCTCCACCTTGCTGGCGTCTGAGTCGGAGTGGAGCTCTCTGCCCTTGACTGATCCAGCCTCTGGCCCATCCATCTGGAACATCAAGAGTCACTCTCATTTCATCAGTCCATAAAACCTTTGAAAAGTCAGTCTTGAGATATTTCTTGGCCCAGTCTTGATGTTTTATCTTGTTTCTTGTTCAAAGGTGGTCATTTTTCAGCCTTTCTTACCTTGGCCATGTCCCTGAGTATTGCACACCTTGTGCTTTTTGTTACTCCAATAACGTTGCAGCTCTGAAATATGGCAAAACTGGTGGCAAATGGCATCTTGGCAGCTTCACGCTTGATTTTCCTCAATTCATGGGCAGTTATTTGCGCCTTTTTTGCCCAACACGCTTCTTGAGACCATGTTGACTATTTGCCTTGAAACGCTTGATTGTTCGGTGATCACGCTTCAAAAGTTTGGCAATTTCAAGACTACTGCATCCCTCTGCAAGACATCTCACAATTGTGGACTTTTCAGAGCCCATCAAATCTCTCTTCTGAGCCATTTTGCCATAGGAAAGGAAGATGCCTAATAATTAAGCACACCCTATATAGGGTTTTGATGTCATTAGACAACACCTTTCCGCATTACAGAGATGCACATCACCTAATTTACTTAATTGGTAGTTGGCTCTCAAGCCTGAACAGCTTGGAGTAGGACAACATGTATAAAAAGTATCATGTGATCAAAATACAACTTGCCTAATAATTCTGCACACAGTGTATAATAGGGGATGGCACCATATATATAACTAGAGATGATGCTATGTAATAAGGGACGATGTTAAACATAATAAAAGAGGAAACTATGTAACTAAGGATGGTGCTATACAGAATTAGTGAGTATACTATATACTAATGGACTGTGTTATACATAATAGGTACTGTAAGTACACTATATACTCAGGGACTGTGTTAGACATAATAAGTGAGTACACTGTATACTAAGGGACTGTGTTAGACATAATAAGCAATAATAATGTCTTCCTCCACCTCCCCCTGTTCCTAAGTCCATTATAAGTCCCCATTCCTCCCTTCCCAATCCCCCACACCCTTAATTGTCCTGCTCCCCCCGCCTCCCATTATTGTACTCTCCCCATTCCACCTTCTCCATCATTTCCTCCTCCCCCACCACCCCCATTATTGCCTTTTCCACCACCACCATGATTGCCCTTTCCACCACCTCCATCATTGCCTTCTCCTCCACCACCTCCACCATTGCCTCCTTCCCCACCACTCCCATCATTGTCTTTTCCACTACTACCATCATTGCCTTCTCCCCACCCCCTTCATTGCCCTTTCAACCACTTCCATAATTTCTTCCTCCCCCACCAACCCCATCATTGTCCTTTCCACCACCACCACCCTTGCCCATTCCACCACCTCCATCATTTCCTCCCCCTCCACCCCCATTATTGCCCTTTCCACCACCTCTATCATTGCCTTCTCCCCCACCATCCCCATCCTTGCCTATTCCACCACTTCCATAATTTCCTCCTCCTCCACCATCCCCATCATTGCCCTCTCCATCACCTCATCATTGCCTTCTCCCCATTACCCCCATCATTGCCCTCTCCTCCACCTACACACACACAGACAGACACAGCACCATTTACCTCTCTGCACATTCCCCCGCAGTGCTACCCGGAATCCCTGCCGCTCCACTGCTATTTTCTCTTGTAGGCAGCGGAGCAGCAGGGATCACTCCCTGCCTGCCGCTCAAGAGGGCAATCTGGCCAGTGGCCCCTCAGGGCCGGATAAACAGGCCAGATTGCCCTCATTATTAGCTACCCTGCAGGGGCCCCCTCCACCTCCGGGCCCCGATGCAGCCGCACAGGCTGCACATGCGATATGTCCGCCCATGGTCATTTATGTCTGATCAGTGGGGGTGTGACATCTGAAACCCCTACTGATCTGCAGTTCCCAATGTCGCGGGTGGTTGGAGCTGTGCAGCTCCACAACTGAGCAGTTCCTGCCACCGTCAACATGGGGAACAGATAATCGTCGCGGGTGACAGGTGTCATCCTCAACGATCAGACATTCATGACCTATCATAAGGATACACCATCAATGTTAAACTCCTGGATGACACCTTTAAAACTGAAGCTAAAGTACCATAATGCAAGGCTCTGTTCTAAATCTTGGATTGCATGACATGCAATGGTGTGATTCAGGGTTTTTTATATAGTAGCAGCTTTTATTCTGTACGCGTGCATTCAAATAACAGAATTACTTTAAATACACATTGCATTTCAAATGGCAACTGTGTGAGGAAAATAATATTCTATACACTTGATCTCCACTAGGGGCGTCGCTGTCATTTGTAAGTGGCAAGTCATAGCAAAGAAAATGAACAATCATTGCAAAATCCAACTGTAAAAATCCAAAGTGGAGTAGGAGATATTTGAAAAATAGTCATTAAATATTATTAGCAATGCAAAAACTGATTACTGACTACAAGCATGAGGGGGAATCAGTTCCATGGCTGTATTGTTGGTAATAAAACAATAATAAAATGTTACTGTACCTGTCTTGTAGCAATCCAATGTGCCAACGCTTAAAAATCAAGCATTGAACCCACATGCAAATTAGCCTGGAGGTCCACTGGGGGCGTGAAATTGTATTCCAAGAGCTGCTCATACCTCTTCTCTTCATGTATGTCATTCACTTTTATCATGGTGGGACTTATACATGATGCAGCCTCTGCTTGCTGGAGCTGATTACTGACATTAGCGATGGTGCTTTCAGTCTAAATATTTGCGGTGTGTCTTTATGGCTTGCATTCATATGGATGTCAGTAGCTTGTCTATGTGTATGCTGGCAGTTTACCTTTCCTGTCCTTATGAATCTTTCCAGCTTTTGTAAACTTCCTCTTGGACACTGTGAATAATAAGTCCAAATATTTAAAATCCATTCAGCATTAGACTGGTGTCATAAGTAAACTGCAATGTCTATTTATTTTATGCTGGCCGAGTCTCAGCACAAAATTATTGGAGGTCAGATCCAGTGCAGACGCTGAGTCCTTGGGTTCAGTCAAATGTGATTTGAGTAACATAGTAACATAGTAACATAGTAACATACAGGTCCTTCTCAAAAAATTAGCATACAGTGTTAAATTTCATTATTTACCATAATGTAATGATTACAATTAAACTTTCATATATTATAGATTCATTATCCACCAACTGAAATTTGTCAGGTCTTTTATTGTTTTAATACTGATGATTTTGGCATACAACTCCTGATAACCCCAAAAACCTGTCTCAATAAATTAGCATATCAAGAAAAGGTTCTCTAAACGACCTATTACCCTAATCTTCTGAATCAACTAATTAACTCTAAACACATGCAAAAGATACCTGAGGCTTTTATAAACTCCCTGCCTGGTTCATTACTCAAAACCCCCATCATGGGTAAGACTAGCGACCTGACAGATGTCAAGAAGGCCATCATTGACACCCTCAAGCAAGAGGGTACGACCCAGAAAGAAATTTCTCAACAAATAGGCTGTTCCCAGAGTGCTGTATCAAGGCACCTCAATGGTAAGTCTGTTGGAAGGAAACAATGTGGCAGAAAACGCTGTACAACGAGAAGAGGAGACCGGACCCTGAGGAAGATTGTGGAGAAGGACCGATTCCAGACCTTGGGGAACCTGAGGAAGCAGTGGACTGAGTCTGGTGTGGAAACATCCAGAGCCACCGTGCACAGGCGTGTGCAGGAAATGGGCTACAGGTGCCGCATTCCCCAGGTAAAGCCACTTTTGAACCATAAACAGCGGCAGAGGCGCCTGACCTGGGCTACAGAGAAGCAGCACTGGACTGTTGCTAAGTGGTCCCAAGTACTTTTTTCTGATGAAAGCAAATTTTGCATGTCATTCGGAAATCAAGGTGCCAGAGTCTGGAGGAAGACTGGGGAGAAGGAAATGCCAAAATGCCTGAAGTCCAGTGTCAACTACCCACAGTCAGTGATGGTGTGGGGTGCCATGTCAGCTGCTGGTGTTGGTCCACTGTGTTTCATCAAGGGCAGTGTCAATGCAGCTAGCTATCAGGAGATTTTGGAGCACTTCATGCTTCCATCGGCTGAAATGCTTTATGGAGATGAAGATTTCATTTTTCAGCACGACCTGGCACCTGCTCCCAGTGCCAAAACCACTGGTAAATGGTTTACTGACCATGGTATTACTGTGCTCAATTGGCCTGCCAACTCTCCTGACCTGAACCCCATAGAGAATCTGTGGGATATTGTGAAGAGAAAGTTGAGAGACGCAAGACCCAACACTCTGGATGAGCTTAAGGCCGCTATTGAAGCATCCTGGGCCTCCATAACATCTCAGCAGTGTCACAGGCTGATTGCCTCCATGCCACGCCGCATTGAAGCAGTCATTTCTGCCAAAGGATTCCCGACCAAGTATTGAGTGCATAACTGAACATTATTATTTGTTGGTTTTTTTGTTTGTTATTAAAAAACACTTTTATTTGATTGGATGGGTGAAATATGCTAATTTATTGAGACAGGTTTTTTGGGTTATCAGGAGTTGTATGCCAAAATCATCTGTATTAAAACAATAAAAGACCTGACAAATTTCAGTTGGTGGATAATGAATCTATAATATATGAAAGTTTAATTGTAATCATTACATTATGGTAAACAATGAAATTTAACACTATATGCTAATTTTTTGAGAAGGACCTGTAGTTAGTAAGGCCGAAAAAAGACATTTGTCCATCCAGTTCAGCATATATTCCATCATAATAAATCCCCAGATCTACGTCCTTCTACAGAACCTAATTGTATGATACAATATTGTTCTGCTCCAGGAAGACATCCAGGCCTCTCTTGAACCCCTCGACTGAGTTCGCCATCACCACCTCCTCAGGCAAGCAATTCCAGATTCTCACTGCCCTAACAGTAAAGAATCCTCTTCTATGTTGGTGGAAAAACCTTCTCTCCTCCAGACGCAAAGAATGCCCCCTTGTGCCCGTCACCTTCCTTGGTATAAACAGATCCTCAGCGAGATATTTGTATTGTCCCCTTATATACTTATACATGGTTATTAGATCGCCCCTCAGTCGTCTTTTTTCTAGACTAAATAATCCTAATTTCGCTAATCTATCTGGGTATTGTAGTTCTCCCATCCCCTTTATTAATTTTGTTGCCCTCCTTTGTACTCTCTCTAGTTCCATTATATCCTTCCTGAGCACCGGTGCCCAAAACTGGACACAGTACTCCATGTGCGGTCTAACTAGGGATTTGTACAGAGGCAGTATAATGCTCTCATCATGTGTATCCAGACCTCTTTTAATGCACCCCATGATCCTGTTTGCCTTGGCAGCTGCTGCCTGGCACTGGCTGCTCCAGGTAAGTTTATCATTAACTAGGATCCCCAAGTCCTTCTCCCTGTCAGATTTACCCAGTGGTTTCCCGTTCAGTGTGTAATGGTGATATTGATTCCTTCTTCCCATGTGTATAACCTTACATTTATCATTGTTAAACCTCATCTGCCACCTTTCAGCCCAAGTTTCCAACTTATCCAGATCCATCTGTAGCAGAATACTATCTTCTCTTGTATTAACTGCTTTACATAGTTTTGTATCATCTGAAAATATCGATATTTTACTGTGTAAACCTTCTACCAGATCATTAATGAATATGTTGAAGAGAACAGGTCCCAATACCGACCCCTGCGGTACCCCACTGGTCACAGCGACCCAGTTAGAGACTATACCATTTATAACCACCCTCTGCTTTCTATTACTAAGCCAGTTACTAACCCATTTACACACATCGTATATTATATAGTAGAGTAATCTACTATATAATTGTCTAAGGGTCACTTCTGTCTGTCTGTCTTTCTGTCACGGATATTCATTGGTCGCGGCCTCTGTCTGTCATGGAAATCCAAGCCGCTGATTGGTCGAGGCAAAACGCCCACGACCATTGCCACGACCAATCAGCGACGGGCACAGTCCGGCGGCAAAATTGCCGCTCTTTCCTCCCCGCAGTCAGTGCCAGCTCCATACTCCCCTCCAGTCAGCCCTCACACAGGGTTAATGCCAGCGTTAATGGACCGCGGTGTAACGCACTCCGGTAACGCAGCTATTAACCCTGTGTGACCAACTTTTTACTATTGCTGCTGCGTATGCAGCATCAATAGTAAAAAGATCTAATGTTACAAATAATACTAATAAAAAAAGGTTATTCTCACCCTCCGACATCGCCCGCTGTCCTCGGCAGTACAAGCGGCAGGTTCCGGTGCCAAGGATGCTATGCGAGAAGGACCTGCCATGACGTCACGGTCATGTGACCGCAACGTCATCACAGGTCCTGCGCTCATACCAACCCTGGGACCGGAAGCTGCTGCGTGCACCGTACACAGGCGCCAGGACTTCAACAGGCCTTCGGAAGGTGAGTATATGTTTATTTTTTATTTTAAGTCTTTTTTAGACACTCATATAGTGCCCTCATTGCTATATACTACGTGGGCTGTGTTACATACTGCGTGGGCTCTGTTACATACTACATCTCTGTGCTATACACTATATAGCTGGGCAATATACAACGTGACTGTGCAATATACAACGTGACTGTCCAACATACTATGTGGCTGTGCAATATACTACGTGCTCTGTGTTATATACTATGTAGCTGTGCAATATACTATGTGGCTGTGTCGGTTCTGTTATATACTACGTGAACTGTGCAATATACTACATGGCTCTGTTATATACTACGTGGCTGTGCAATATACTACGTAGCTATGCAATATACATGTGCCTCTACAATATACTACGTGGCTATGTTATATACTACGTCGCTGACCAATATACTACATAGCTGTGCAATACACTACATAACTGGGCAATAGACTAAGTGACTGTGTTATATACTACGTGGCTGTGCATTATACTATGTGCCTGTGCAATATACTACGTGGCTCTACAATATACTACGTGGCTATGTTATATACTATGTGGCTCTGCTATATACTACATGGCTGACCAATATACTATATACCTGTGCAATACACTACATGGCTATGTTATATACTACGTGGCTGTGTTACATACTACGTAGCTCTGTTATATACTACGTAGCTATGTTATATACGAGTTGGCGACTCTAGGTTCAGCACCTGTTCACACTTAGTCTATGTTTGGATGTGCCGGTCAGGTTTTTGAAATGTATTCTCTAGCCTTCTGATCGTGCACTCCGCCTCCTAGCTTCAGGTGTTTTAATTACAGCAGGTCCAATACCCCTCCACAGAGAGAGAGAATTTTAGTCTAAGAAGAGGTTTCACATGTACCCATTCAGATGGAGACGTTTATTCTCAGCTAGGTAAGGCAAGTTTAGGACCTGGTATAAGAGAGATGCCGTAAAGGGGCTACCGGGTACACATAAAATTGGCCATTTTTATGCGCTAAAAGCTCTCATTTTTCATATTTCTAGTGCAGTAATGCAGTTCAAATTTCGTGTTTACAAGTTTACATGTTTTAGCGCTGCAGTGTGCTGCCTTATTTACTTAACTATATACGAGTTGGCGACTCTAGGTTCAGCACCTGTTCACACTTAGTCTATGTTTGGATGTGCCGGTCAGGTTTTTGAAATGTATTCTCTAGCCTTCTGATCGTGCACTCCGCCTCCTAGCTTCAGGTGTTTTAATTACAGCAGGTCCAATACCCCTCCACAGAGAGAGAGAATTTTAGTCTAAGAAGAGGTTTCACATGTACCCATTCAGATGGAGACGTTTATTCTCAGCTAGGTAAGGCAAGTTTAGGACCTGGTATAAGAGAGATGCCGTAAAGGGGCTACCGGGTACACATAAAATTGGCCATTTTTATGCGCTAAAAGCTCTCATTTTTCATATTTCTAGTGCAGTAATGCAGTTCAAATTTCGTGTTTACAAGTTTACATGTTTTAGCGCTGCAGTGTGCTGCCTTATTTACTTAACTATATACGAGTTGGCGACTCTAGGTTCAGCACCTGTTCACACTTAGTCTATGTTTGGATGTGCCGGTCAGGTTTTTGAAATGTATTCTCTAGCCTTCTGATCATGCACTCCGCCTCCTAGCTTCAGGTGTTTTAATTACAGCAGGTCCAATACCCCTCCACAGAGAGAGAGAATTTTAGTCTAAGAAGAGGTTTCACATGTACCCATTCAGATGGAGACGTTTATTCTCAGCGAGGTAAGGCAAGTTTAGGACCTGGTATAAGAGAGATGCCATAAAGGGGCTACCAGGTACACATAAAATTGGCCATTTTTATGCGCTAAAAGCTCTCATTTTTCATATTTCTAGTGCAGTAATGCAGTTCAAATTTCGTGTTTACAAGTTTACATGTTTTAGCGCTGCAGTGTGCTGCCTTATTTACTTAACTATATACGAGTTGGCGACTCTAGGTTCAGCACCTGTTCACACTTAGTCTATGTTTGGATGTGCCGGTCAGGTTTTTGAAATGTATTCTCTAGCCTTCTGATCATGCACTCCGCCTCCTAGCTTCAGGTGTTTTAATTACAGCAGGTCCAATACCCCTCCACAGAGAGAGAGAATTTTAGTCTAAGAAGAGGTTTCACATGTACCCATTCAGATGGAGACGTTTATTCTCAGCGAGGTAAGGCAAGTTTAGGACCTGGTATAAGAGAGATGCCGTAAAGGGGCTACCAGGTACACATAAAATTGGCCATTTTTATGCGCTAAAAGCTCTCATTTTTCATATTTCTAGTGCAGTAATGCAGTTCAAATTTCGTGTTTACAAGTTTACATGTTTTAGCGCTGCAGTGTGCTGCCTTATTTACTTAACTATATACGAGTTGGCGACTCTAGGTTCAGCACCTGTTCACACTTAGTCTATGTTTGGATGTGCCGGTCAGGTTTTTGAAATGTATTCTCTAGCCTTCTGATCATGCACTCCGCCTCCTAGCTTCAGGTGTTTTAATTACAGCAGGTCCAATACCCCTCCACAGAGAGAGAGAATTTTAGTCTAAGAAGAGGTTTCACATGTACCCATTCAGATGGAGACGTTTATTCTCAGCGAGGTAAGGCAAGTTTAGGACCTGGTATAAGAGAGATGCCGTAAAGGGGCTACCAGGTACACATAAAATTGGCCATTTTTATGCGCTAAAAGCTCTCATTTTTCATATTTCTAGTGCAGTAATGCAGTTCAAATTTCGTGTTTACAAGTTTACATGTTTTAGCGCTGCAGTGTGCTGCCTTATTCACTTAACTATATACGAGTTGGCGACTCTAGGTTCAGCACATGTTCACACTTAGTCTATGTTTGGATGTGCCGGTCAGGTTTTTGAAATGTATTCTCTAGCCTTCTGATCGTGCACTCCGCCTCCTAGCTTCAGGTGTTTTAATTACAGCAGGTCCAATACCCCTCCACAGAGAGAGAGAATTTTAGTCTAAGAAGAGGTTTCACATGTACCCATTCAGATGGAGACGTTTATTCTCAGCGAGGTAAGGCAAGTTTAGGACCTGGTATAAGAGAGATGCCGTAAAGGGGCTACCAGGTACACATAAAATTGGCCATTTTTATGCGCTAAAAGCTCTCATTTTTCATATTTCTAGTGCAGTAATGCAGTTCAAATTTAGTGTTTACAAGTTTACATGTTTTAGCGCTGCAGTGTGCTGCCTTATTTACTTAACTATATACGAGTTGGCGACTCTAGGTTCAGCACCTGTTCACACTTAGTCTATGTTTGGATGTGCCGGTCAGGTTTTTGAAATGTATTCTCTAGCCTTCTGATCGTGCACTCCGCCTCCTAGCTTCAGGTGCTTTAATTACAGCAGGTCCAATACCCCTCCACAGAGAGAGAGAATTTTAGTCTAAGAAGAGGTTTCACATGTACCCATTCAGATGGAGACGTTTATTCTCAGCGAGGTAAGGCAAGTTTAGGACCTGGTATAAGAGAGATGCCGTAAAGGGGCTACCAGGTACACATAAAATTGGCCATTTTTATGCGCTAAAAGCTCTCATTTTTCATATTTCTAGTGCAGTAATGCAGTTCAAATTTCGTGTTTACAAGTTTACATGTTTTAGCGCTGCAGTGTGCTGCCTTATTTACTTAACTATATACGAGTTGGCGACTCTAGGTTCAGCACCTGTTCACACTTAGTCTATGTTTGGATGTGCCGGTCAGGTTTTTGAAATGTATTCTCTAGCCTTCTGATCGTGCACTCCGCCTCCTAGCTTCAGGTGTTTTAATTACAGCAGGTCCAATACCCCTCCACAGAGAGAGAGAATTTTAGTCTAAGAAGAGGTTTCACATGTACCCATTCAGATGGAGACGTTTATTCTCAGCGAGGTAAGGCAAGTTTAGGACCTGGTATAAGAGAGATGCCGTAAAGGGGCTACCAGGTACACATAAAATTGGCCATTTTTATGCGCTAAAAGCTCTCATTTTTCATATTTCTAGTGCAGTAATGCAGTTCAAATTTCGTGTTTACAAGTTTACATGTTTTAGCGCTGCAGTGTGCTGCCTTATTCACTTAACTATATACGAGTTGGCGACTCAAGGTTCAGCACATGTTCACACTTAGTCTATGTTCGGATGTGCCGGTCAGGTTTTTGAAATGTATTCTCTAGCCTTCTGATCGTGCACTCCGCCTCCTAGCTTCAGGTGTTTTAATTACAGCAGGTCCAATACCTCTCCACAGAGAGAGAGAATTTTAATCTAAGAAGAGGTTTCACATGTACCCATTCAGATGGAGACGTTTATTCTCAGCGAGGTAAGGCAAGTTTAGGACCTGGTATAAGAGAGATGCCGTAAAGGGGCTACCAGGTACACATAAAATTGGCCATTTTTATGCACTAAAAGCTCTCATTTTTCATATTTCTAGTGCAGTAATGCAGTTCAAATTTCGTGTTTACAAGTTTACATGTTTTAGCGCTGCAGTGTGCTGCCTTATTTACTTAACTATATACGAGTTGGCGACTCTAGGTTCAGCACCTGTTCACACTTAGTCTATGTTTGGATGTGCCGGTCAGGTTTTTGAAATGTATTCTCTAGCCTTCTGATCGTGCGCTCCCCCTCCTAGCTTCAGGTGTTTTAATTACAGCAGGTCCAATACCTCTCCACAGAGAGAGAGAATTTTAATCTAAGAAGAGGTTTCACATGTACCCATTCAGATGGAGACGTTTATTCTCAGCGAGGTAAGGCAAGTTTAGGACCTGGTATAAGAGAGATGCCGTAAAGGGGCTACCAGGTACACATAAAATTGGCCATTTTTATGCACTAAAAGCTTTCATTTTTCATATTTCTAGTGCAGTAATGCAGTTCAAATTTCGTGTTTACAAGTTTACATGTTTTAGCGCTGCAGTGTGCTGCCTTATTTACTTAACTATATACGAGTTGGCGACTCTAGGTTCAGCACCTGTTCACACTTAGTCTATGTTTGGATGTGCCGGTCAGGTTTTTGAAATGTATTCTCTAGCCTTCTGATCGTGCGCTCCCCCTCCTAGCTTCAGGTGTTTTAATTACAGCAGGTCCAATACCTCTCCACAGAGAGAGAGAATTTTAGTCTAAGAAGAGGTTTCACATGTACCCATTCAGATGGAGACGTTTATTCTCAGAGAGGAAAGGCAAGTTTAGGACCTGGTATAAGAGAGATGCCGTAAAGGGGCTACCAGGTACACATAAAATTGGCCATTTTTATGCGCTAAAAGCTCTCATTTTTCATATTTCTAGTGCAGTAATGCAGTTCAAATTTCGTGTTTACAAGTTTACATGTTTTAGCGCTGCAGTGTGCTGCCTTATTTATTTAATTATATACGAGTTGGCGACTCTAGGTTCAGCACCTGTTCACACTTAGTCTATGTTTGGATGTGCCGGTCAGGTTTTTGAAATGTATTCTCTAGCCTTCTGATCGTGCACTCCGCCTCCTAGCTTCAGGTGTTTTAATTACAGCAGGTCCAATACCCCTCCACAGAGAGAGAGAATTTTAGTCTAAGAAGAGGTTTCACATGTACCCATTCAGATGGAGACGTTTATTCTCAGCGAGGTAAGGCAAGTTTAGGACCTGCTATAAGAGAGATGCCGTAAAGGGGCTACCAGGTACACATAAAATTGGCCATTTTTATGCGCTAAAAGCTCTCATTTTTCATATTTCTAGTGCAGTAATGCAGTTCAAATTTCATGTTTACAAGTTTACATGTTTTAGCGCTGCAGTGTGCTGCCTTGTTTATTAACTATATACGAGTTGGCGACTCTAGGTTCAGCACCTGTTCACACTTAGTCTATGTTTGGATGTGCCGGTCAGGTTTTTGAAATGTATTCTCTAGCCTTCTGATCGTGCACTCCGCCTCCTAGCTTCAGGTGTTTTAATTACAGCAGGTCCAATACCTCTCCACAGAGAGAGAGAATTTTAGTCTAAGAAGAGGTTTCACATGTACCCATTCAGATGGAGACGTTTATTCTCAGCGAGGTAAGGCAAGTTTAGGAGCTGGTATAAGAGAGATGCCGTAAAGGGGCTACCAGGTACACATAAAATTGGCCATTTTTATGCGCTAAAAGCTCTCATTTTTCATATTTCTAGTGCAGTAATGCAGTTCAAATTTCGTGTTTACAAGTTTACATGTTTTAGCGCTGCAGTGTGCTGCCTTATTTACTTAACTATGTTATATACTACGTCAGTTGTGTTATATACTACGTCACTGTGCAATATAGTACGTAGCCTATGTATATACTTCCTACATATTCTAGAATACCCCATACGTTAGAATCGGGCCACCATCTAGCATAAATAATATTTAACATCATTTGGGAAAAGGTTACATGCAGTCATTAAACCACGCTAAGAAGCCAGAATGAAACAAGGTTCTGAAAGAAACATTCAAAATGGCGACTTCCTTCTGGACGCAGGCAGATTCATGAAGAAGATAAGTGACCACTCTATGGACTTATGCACATGACAGTATGACAAAACACTGGATCGCACTTGGACCAATGTTATTCTATGGGACCATGCACATACCTAATTTCTTTCCTGGGATATTGTCTGTCCGCAGCATGTCCAAGATAGACCCGATTATCAGAACACACTTAGCCATGCAAGTCAATGAGTCCATGGAAAAAAAATTGGACTGTACTAAGATGACATCTGAATGTTGTCCGATTTTCACAGACTGACAGAATGGAGAAATTATTTTTCCATCTTCTCTACATCCGAGATAATTGGATCGCACTATGATCAGACTCTGCTCAGAGTTTGATCACAGTGTCATTTGCATAATTGGCCCAATTCCCTTGGATGAGAAAAAATATGGAAGTGTGACCCATGCCTATAGCTAATACTGGGAGAAGGTCAGCTAATACAGATGGCATGTTGGATGTCCCTTTTTTTTTTTTTACTGCTGGTGAGGCCCAATTATCACCATGTTTAACTGGTGATGTCCTGAGAGAACAAGTTTCAGAAGGCATAGTCTTTTAGTGCAAAAGAGAGAGGTCTCCAATCTCCTAGAAAGTGTTTGGAAAGTTTAGTAAAAAATTGATCAGTAATGAACTACAGAGGTCCAACTATAATAAGAGAGTGGATTCTGAAGATGTTTTTGAGGTGTAAGCATGCAAGTGAAAAATTATAGAGGTTTGGGAAAGATCAATCAAATATGACCCAAGTACAGTGGCTGTGTTGCACAGTAGTTGAAGTAGTTCATCACAGTTAAATGGAAACACCTCGTTTATGGCAATGGCACGGAAAACCAATATTGCTCATAGCTTGTCCAATGTTAAGTAAGTAGGAATTAAGATGTGAGGTCTTAGGACTGGACTTTGAGGAGCCCCAAAATCAAGGAGAAAGGATAACAAGTAGTGCCAGCAAATAAGACAATGAATGAAGAAGGGAGAAAGTAGAATACTTAAATGGGTTATTTCACCTCAAGAATAGAGCTCTGAAATGCCCATCAGAGTAGTAGTCACGCACACACACACTATTGCTCCACTACTTATCAATGGGACTGCCAGAGATAGCCGAGAACTGTACTGGGCTCCCTAAGGCATCACCGTAGGTAATGAATAGATGGTGTGACGTCCATGCTCTATTCTAAGTGGGAATTTAAACAAAGCATTTTTAGGATCAGTGGGGATTAGCAAATTATCACTTATTCCCCAGGTAGATGATAACCTGTTGAGATGGCACAGCCCTGTTAAGTGTAAGAGAGCTGGGCATATCGAGTAGGAGTTGGGTGATCCACAATGTGAAATACTGCAGAGAGATCCATATGTATTGACAGACTGCAGGTAGTATTAGATTTAATCATAAGGAGAACATTTTGGAGTTGAATCTTTTCTAAGGGTAGAAGCCAGATTGTAAGGGGTCGAAAAGAGAGTAAGCAAAGAGACAGTTGATTAGGCGAGAGTAGACCAAGCGATCTAGGAGATTTGAGGCAAATCAGTAGTCAGCAGTAGAGGATGGGCCAAGACAGTTTTTACTGTAGTAATAGAGCAATGATGGCATGTTTACAAGAGTAGGGAAATAATGTATTGCTTCATATCTCGTGTGATGGCGCTGCCAGGGAACTGAACACTTGCTGCCAGCTTTCAGCACAGATAACATCTGAGATCTTGGAATACCAGCCATTAGCAGATTTTTAGTGGATCCTTTCAAAAAATAAGAAGACAAGCCCTTTAGTCATATAAAAGTAGATATTCCAGAGGAATCATCATCAACTATAGTAAATTGTTTTTTTGTAAAGGGTAAAAACTAAATAATGTAGTATTCTAGAAGTTGCCTACTTTCGAACACCTCTACTGATGTCGAGGTTTTTTTGGGAATTAGACGGGAAAGAAAACAAAATGCAGGAATGACTGGACAAGTGGCATAGCGGTCCACTCACAGCCTATACACCACTGTTTCTGTTCCCCTTCAGGAGTAGATTTTTTGCAAAGTGGGACAACCCTTGGGAATTTGCTGAAGATGAAGCCTCCTCCAATTGCTCTAATTGGCCACAATGAAGAAGTCTCTATTTCTGTGCTGAATACATTGCGAACTATGTGATTAACCCCTTTACCCCCAAGGGTGGTTTGCACGTTAATGACCAGGCCAATTTTTACAATTCTGACCACTGTCCCTTTATGAGGTTATAACTCCGAAACGCTTCAACGGATCCTGGTGATTCTGACATTGTTTTCTCGTGACATATTGTACTTCATGATAGTGGTAAAATTTCTTTGATAGTACCTGCGTTTATTTGTGAAAAAAACGGAAATTTGGCGAAAATTTTGAAAATTTCGCAATTTTCAAACTTTGAATTTTTATGCAATTAAATCACAGAGATATGTCACACAAAATACTTAATAAGTAACATTTCCCACATGTCTCCTTTACATCAGCATAATTTTGGAACCAATTTTTTTTTTTGTTAGGGAGTTATAAGGGTTAAAAGTTGACCAGCAATTTCTCATTTTTACAACACCATTTTTTTTTAGGGACCACGTCTCATTTGAAGTCATTTTGAGGGGTCTATATGATAGAAAATGCCCAAGTGTGACACCATTCTAAAAACTGCACCCCTCAAGGTGCTCAAAACCACATTCAAGAAGTTTATTAACCCTTCAGGTGTTTAATAGGAATTTTTGGAATGTTTAAATAAAAATGAACATTTAACTTTTTTACACAAAAAATTTACTTCAGCTCCAATTTGTTTTATTTTACCAAGGGTAACAGGAGAAATTGGACCCAAAAAGTTGTTGTCCAATTTGTCCTGAGTACGCTGATACCCCATATGTGGCAGTAAACCACTGTTTGGGCGCATGGGAGAGCTCGGAAGGGAAGGAGCGCTATTTGACTTTTCAATGCAAAATTGACAGGAATTGAGATGGGACGCCATGTTGCGTTTGGAGAGCCACTGATGTGCCTAAACATTGAAACCCCCCACAAGTGACACCATTTTGGAAAGTAGACCCCCTAAGGAACTTATCTGGATGTGTGGTGAGCACTTTGACCCACCAAGTGCTTCACAGAAGTTTATAATGCAGAACCGTAAAAATAAAAAATCATATTTTTTCACAAAAATTATATTTTTGCCCCCAATTTTTTATTTTTCCAAGGGTAAGAGAAGAAATTGGACCTCAAAAGTTGTTGTCCAATTTGTCCTGAGTACGCTGATACCCCATATGTGGCAGTAAACCACTGTTTGGGCGCATGGGAGAGCTCGGAAGGGAAGGAGCGCAGTTTGACTTTTCAATGCAAAATTGACAGAAATTGAGATGGGACGCCATGTTGCGTTTGGAGAGCCACTGATGTGCCTAAACATTGAAACCCCCCACAAGTGACACCATTTTGGAAAGTAGACCCCCTAAGGAACTTATCTAGAGGTGTGGTGAGCACTTTGACCCACCAAGTGCTTCACAGAAGTTTATAATGCAGAACCGTAAAAATAAAAAATCATATTTTTTCACAAAAATTATATTTTTGCCCCCAATTTTTTATTTTTCCAAGGGTAAGAGAAGAAATTGGACCTCAAAAGTTGTTGTCCAATTTGTCCCGAGTACGCTGATACCCCATATGTGGCAGTAAACCACTGTTTGGGCGCATGGGAGAGCTCGGAAGGGAAGGAGCGCCGTTTGACTTTTCAATGCAAAATTGACAGGAATTGAGATGGGACGCCATGTTGCGTTTGGAGAGCCACTGATGTGCCTAAACATTGAAACCCCCCACAAGTGACACCATTTTGGAAAGTAGACCCCCTAAGGGACTTATCTGGATGTGTGGTGAGCACTTTGACCCACCAAGGGCTTCACAGAAGTTTATAATGCAGAGCCATAAAAATAAAACAAAATTTTTTTCCCACAAAAATTATTTTTTAGCCCCCAGTTTTGTATTTTCCCTAGGATAACAGGAGAAATTGGACCCCAAAAGTTGTTGTCCAATTTGTCCTGAGTACGCTGATACCCCATATGTGGGGGGGAACCACCGTTTGGGCGCATGGGAGGGTTCGGAAGGGAAGGAGCGCCATTTGGAATGCAGACTTAGATGGAATGGTCTGCAGGCGTCACATTGCGTTTGCAGAGCCCCTAATGTACCTAAACAGTAGAAACCCCCCACAAGTGACACCATTTTGGAAAGTAGACCCCCTAAGGAACTCATCTTGATGTGTTGTGAGAGCTTTGAACCCCCAAGTATTTCACTACAGTTTATAACGCAGAGCCATGCAAATAAAAAATATTTTTTTTTCCACAAAAATTATATTTTAGCCCCCAGTTTTGTATTTTTCCAAGGTTAGCAGGAGAAATTGGACCCTAAATGTTGTTGTCCAATTTGTCCTGAGTACGCTGATACCCGATATGTGGGGGGGAACCACCGTTTGGGCGCATGGGAGGGCTCGGAAGGGAAGGAGCATCATTTGGAATGCAGACTTAGATGGATTGGTCTGCAGGCGTCACATTGCGTTTGCAGAGCCCCTAATGTACCTAAACAGTAGAAACCCCCCACAAGTGACCCCATATTGGAAACTAGACCCCTCAATGAACTTATCTAGATGTGTTGTGAGAACTTTGAACCCCCAAGTGTTTCACTACAGTTTATAACGCAGAGCCGTGAAAATAAAAAATCTTTTTGTTTTCCCACAAAAATTATTTTTTAGCCCCCAGTTTTGTATTTTCCCAAGGGTAACAGGAGAAATTGGTCCACAAAAGTTGTTGTCCAATTTGTCCTGAGTACGCTGATACCCCATATGTTGGGGTAAACCCCTGTTTGGGCACACAGGAGAGCTCGGAAGGGAAGGAGCACTGTTTTACTTTTTCAACGCAGAATTGGCTGGAATTGAGATCGGACGCCATGTCGTGTTTGGAGAGCCCCTGATGTGTCTAAACAGTGGAAACCCCCCAATTATAACTGAAACCCTAATCTAAACACACCCCTAACCCTAATTCCAACGGTAACCCTAACCACACCTCTAACCCTGACACACCCCTAACCCTAATCCCAACCCTATTCCCAACTGTAAATGTAATCTAAACCCTAACCCTAACTTTAGCCCCAACCCTAACTGTAGCCCCAACCCTAACCCTAACCCTAGCCCTAACCCTAGCCCTAACCCTAGCCCTAACCCTAACCCTAGCCCTAACCCTAGCCCTAACCCTAACCCTAGCCCTAACCCTAACCCTAGCCCTAACCCTAGCCCTAGCCCTAACCCTAGCCCTAACCCTAGCCCTAACCCTAACCCTAGCCCTAACCCTAGCCCTAACCCTAGCCCTAGCCCTAACCCTAGCCCTAGCCCTAACCCTAGCCCTAACCCTAACCCTAGCCCTAACCCTAGCCCTAATGGGAAAATGGAAATAAATACATTTTTTTTTATTTTTCCCTAACTAAGGGGGTGATGAAGGGGGGTTTGATTTACTTTTATAGCGAGTTTTTTAGCGGATTTTTATGATTGGCAGCCGTCACACACTGAAAGACCCTTTTTATTGCAAAAAATATTTTTTGCAATACCACATTTTGAGAGCTATAATTTTTCCATATTTTGGTCCACAGAGTCATGTGAGGTCTTGTTTTTTGCGGGACGAGTTGACGTTTTTATTGAAAACATTTTTGGGCACGTGACATTTTTTTATCGCTTTTTATTCCGATTTTTGTGAAGAAGAATGACCAAAAGCCAGCTATTCATGAATTTCTATTGGGGGAGGCGTTTATACCGTTCCGCGTTTGGTAAAATTGATAAATCAGTTTTATTCTTCGGGTCAGTACGATTACAGCGACACCTCATTTATATCATTTTTTTATGTTTTGGTGCTTTTATACGATAAAAACTATTTTACAGAAAAAATAATTATTTTTGCATCGCTTTATTCTCAGGACTATAACTTTTTTATTTTTTTGCTGATGATGCTGTATGGCGGCTCTTTTTTTGCGGGACAATATGACGCTTTTAGCGGTACCATGGTTATTTATATCTGTCCTTTTGATCGCGTGTTATTCCACTTTTTGTTCGGCGGTATGATAATAAAGCGTTGTTTTTTGCCTCGTTTTTTTTTTTTTTTCTTACGGTGTTTACTGAAGGGGTTAACTAGTGGGACAGTTTTATAGGTCGGGTCGTTACGGACGCGGCGATACTAAATATGTGTACTTTTATTGGTTTTTTTTTTTTATTTAGATGAAGAAATGTATTTATGGGAATAATATTTTTTTTTTTTTTTCATTATTTTGGAATATTTTTTTTTATTTTTTTTACACATTTGGAAAATTTTTTTTTTACTTTTTTACTTTGTCCCAGGGGGGGACATCACAGATCAGTGATCTGACAGTTTGCACAGCACTCTGTCAGATCACTGATCTGACATGCAGCGCTGCAGCCTTCACAGTGCCTGCTCTGAGCAGGCTCTGTGAAGCCACCTCCCTCCCTGCAGGACCCGGATCCGCGGCCATCTTGGATCCGGGGCTCGAGCAGGGAGGGAGGTGAGGAGACCCTCGCAGCAACGCGATCACATCGCGTTGCTGCGGGGGGCTCAGGGAAGCCCGCAGGGAGCCCCCTCCCTGCGCGGTGCTTCCCTGCACCGCCGGCACATCGCGATCATCTTTGATCGCGGTGTGCCAGGGGTTAATGTGCCGGGGGCGGTCCGTGACCGCTCCTGGCACATAGTGCCGGATGTCAGCTGCGATAAGCAGCTGACACCCGGCCGCGATCGGCCGCGCTCCCCCCGTGAGCGCGGCCGATCGGCTATGACGTACTATCCCGTCCAGGGTCAGATAAGCCCAGGGCACCTCGACGGGATAGTACGTCTAAGGTCACAGAGGGGTTAAAAATGATAATGCAATATATATTATTAGAAGACTATTTTATGCTTTTTATGCTTAGGTGGAAAAAAAAGGAAAAAAAAGAGAACAAAACTCTGCCCTGGAAAGCGCACATTCCTTTGTTGGTAGCTATGGAGACACATTAATCACTATTTGACTGTAGTGTCTGAACTCCGCTAACAATGAATATAAAAGGCTTTCCAAGCTGCAGCAAACAGGATGTCCTGCTTATATCTCAGCTATTAGAGGAAGTCTGCTGAAATCAGCTTTCCTGGACTCCACCAGTTCATCACCCAGTTCATGGTTTACACAGGGCTAAGGTTACAGGAGCACCAGCTCAGAGCTGCCATAAATTGCAGCAGTTTCCTTTCCAGCTACTCTCCATCCAGAACTTGTGATTGAGGCTAATAAGGTCATTGATCTCTGGTAAACTAGAGTGATATTTTAGCTTGTTTATTCCGTTTTTGTGATAGAGCAACCTCTCGGCTTTAGCTATTTTTAAGTTTGGAGAGAGATTAACATTTAAAGAAACACGACTAACTTTAGCGACGAACATTTAAAGCAGTGGTCTGAAATTAAAATTTATTTTAATCCTAAATCGCTATGTATTTAATGTCATAATCTAACCTTTTTTTCTAATATAATTTAAATAGAAAGTCCCATTTGTTGCCTCACTACATTTTCTGCTTTATTATTATTTTTTATGCTACTTACTATGTGATGACTTCATTGCTGCAGCTTTACATGAACACCCGAGCCTTACACTATGGCTGGTCCGAATAACTAAAGCAATTGTTACCATCCACCTCTCGTGTCTCCCCTTTTCCTCATAGTTTGTAAGCTTGCGAGCAGGGTCCTCATTCCTCCTGGTATCTGTTTTGAACTGTATTTCTGTTATGCTGTAATGTCTATTGTCTGTACAAGTCCCCTCTATAAATTGTAAAGCGCTGCGGAATATGTTGGCGCTATATAAATAAAAATTATTATTATTATTATTATTATTGCTGGAATACTCAGACAATTCGTCAGCAGCGGTCACTGGCACAGCCTCTGTCCTCGCCGTGAAGCAAAGTGTCATGCCGTCATCAGTGACGTCCATTTCAGGGACTGGGCTAGTCCCTGCTCTACTGAGCATGCGCCGGATGTCATTTCCAACGTATGCTCTGAAGGATCTTGTCACTGTGCACTATTCATCTCAGAGACTGTCGGCTGATCTCCGTTCGTTCGTTCGTTCTCCCCTTACAATTATAATTTTATTCCTACAGCAGCAACATATTACGGGGACTGGTACAGACAATAAAGAAAATTACAGAATAGCAATAATCACATAAATCAACATATACAAGAGGAGTGAGGACCCTGCTCGCAAGCTTACAATCTATGAGGAAATAGGGGAGACGCAAAAGGTGGATGGTAACAATTGCTTGCATTGTACAGTCCAGCCATCAATGTACAATGTACAGTTATTCTCTCCTTACAAGGCACACTAGCAGTGCAATCTTTGGCTGACTCATCACTTCTCATTACAGCCAGGGAGGGTGTGTACTGTCTCTGTGCACTGAGAAGAAAGCATACTACCGAGCATCCAGCAACCGGCACATGCTCAGTAGAGCAGGGACTAGCCCAGTCCTGCAGAGAGCACAGCATTTCCATCCCAGGCTAGTGATTGGTTAAAGGCTCACCCCCTTAAGTAAGGGGGTGGGGTTGAACGATCTTTTATACTTCTCCAGACAGGACAGAGGGGAGAGGCTCATGCTGCAGCCAATTGTCTTACCATAAGACACAGGACAGTGAAGAAGATGACAATGCTGAGCTCTTGAGACACGCAAAGATTTCTTTACATATTTCTCATTTTTAACTGTAATATGAGGATTAAAATAGGATTAAAGAAATAGAGGAGATTAAGAGATACTTGCTGGGTTTTTTTTTATAGACCATTTATCTGCACCAGCAGTTCTGTGGATAGGGTACAATAAATTAATATGTTCTTTCTAAATGTAGGTGACATTCCTCTTGTGTAATCCTGTGAATATATAGCTTTTATTGAAAATTTCTACCACGTTTGTTGGATTCTTAGAAGATGGCTTATTTTACTCTTTGAAACTGTTACGCACCTGTCCCGGATCTGGGCTCTGCTTCTCTCACCCCGGTATGCTAAACTCTGTTGTGCTCCATGTAGGGCTATGCAGATGCAGATGGCCCAGCATGATCCTATGTGATCATTAAAGGGGACCTATCACGCCCAAAATGGAAGGTGAGCTAAGCTCACCGGCATCAGGGGCATATCTACAGCATTCTGGAATGCTGTAGATAAGCCCCCGATGTAACCTAAAAGATGAGAAAAAGAGGTTACATTATACTCACCCAGGGGCGGTCCCGCTGCGGTGGGCGTCGCGGTCTGGGGCCTCCCATCTTCTTACGATGACATCCTCTTGTCTTCACGCCGCAGCTCCGGCGCAGGCGTACTTTGTTTGCCCTGTTGAGGGCAGAACAAAGTACTGCAGTGCACAGGCGCCGGGAAAGGTCAGAGAGGCCCGGCGCCTTCGCACTGCAGTACGCGTGCACCGGAGCATGAAGACAATAAGAGGACATCATCGTAAAAAGATGGGAGGCCCGGACCGGACCGCGACACCCATCGGACCGGACCGCGGCGGGGAATGCCCCTGGGTGAGTATAATCTAACCTCTTTTTCTCATCTTTCAGGATACATTCCAGAATGCTGTAGATAAGCCCCTGATGCCGGGGGGCTTAGCTCACCTTCCATTTTTGGGGTGACCGGTTCCCTTTAGTTGCCTGGGCATATAAAAGCCTCACCAAGACACACACCTGTGTCTTGGTACTAAGACTTTAGTGTTCCTGAGTCCTGTCGGCCTGTGACTTCCAGTACCTCTGCTACCTGTTTCCAACATGCCTCGCCTGCTGCACCAACACCCATGGCCTCGTGCCCACCCGGACCTTGGGCTTGGAGAATTCATCTCACCAGGTGAGCGTAACAGGAAAAAATGTATTCAAACTCTCATTAAGGGACAAATTTGTGGCTCTAATAAAGGATGACTTGGAAAAATTATTTCTAGTACCACAATATGGTATTACATTTCTTTTTCTCAAGACAGAAAAGATGCAAGACTCACCATCAAAGAATGCACCTTGTCAGTCCTTACGGAAATAAAAGAAAAATCACACATGGATGTTATTATTTCCTTCGATAATGGGACATATACCTACACTCTTAGGGTGCGGTCCTATGTATATTCCCCACATGCATTAAAAGAGGCATAGATGCTCATGAGGAGAACATAATTTTACCTCTATACAAGTCACTTGTGCAACCACATTTAGAATACTGTGCACAGTTCTGGTCTCCGGTGTATAAGAAAGACATAGCTGAACTAGAGCGGGTGCAGAGAAGAGCGACCAAGGTTATTAGAGGACTGGGGGGGTCTGCAATACCAAGATAGGTTATTACACTTGAGGCTATTTAGTTTGGAAAAAGAAGGCCAGGGGGTGATCTTATTTTAATGTTTAAATATGGAGCTCCACCATGGGGCCGTGGGGTACTCGGTACCGGGTTTTTCGGTTCACAGGGGGATGTCACAGTGGCTGACCCTGTCCGTGGCCCTGGGATGTCCATATAAAAGGGAAAAGTCTTGAAAGGGATAAAGTTTATGTTCGTGACGCCACCTGTGGTATTCGGTCAGGGTGACTGACGCTGCTTTAAGGGGTCCGCTGGGGTGATGTTATGGCAGCTAGATGGTATACCTTCCCACAGGTGAAGTAATCCCCAGGCTTCCCGGTGTGTAGATGGTGGATGGCAAGAGGCACAGAGAAGAACGTGGATACAAGGTTGCAGTCTCTTTACCTTTACTGAAGACTTCAGCATCCACAGTCCAGGGACCAGATCACAGGGCAGGCAGAGTCCGGCCGTTTTGGAGGCAAATCCAGAGTTTCCTTGTCCAGGTGGAAATCAGTAACCTTCCTTTGCGCTGCAGTGTTGTAATCCCTTACTGCTAAGCTTCTCATAAGGTCCTCACAACTGTTGTAGATGTTATGTCTCTCTCTCTCTGTCCCCCCAGATAGGATAGGACAAACCCGTATGACTGGTGGATTGAGGTGGTTTATAGGGACTCTATCATGCCCCAGCCTCTAAGGGGTGCCACCGTGCCTCCTGGGTGTAGGGTGGACAGGTAACGTGAAATTAGCTGCCCTGCCGGTCTCTGGAGCAAGGCAGAAAGGTTGTTACTTCCTCGGTGTTCCGGCTACCGGGCTTCTGCGCCTCAGATGAAGGCAGCCTGTGTAGGGCTGGTCCCCTTCTGGTAGCCTCTCCTTTGCTTCCTCTCCTTTACACGCTTGCTGCAATACAGTTCTGCCTTTGATGTATCTTTCTAGGAGCTGCAGCTCTGAGGGCATGCACAGCTCCGTGTCCTTCTCATTTGTTCTCTGACAGGATCCCACCCCTGCCAGGGACCAACTAACTGAGCGGTGCTCAGCCAGCAACTCACTAACTTTCCCTACAGGCAACCAGTTTTACCAATGTGGGGAGTGACCTAATAAATAAGAGCAAGAGCTCCCCCTGGTGGCCTGGAGTGTGAAATGTGTTGCATGTTGGTGATACCTGGATGCAGTTATCCTTCTTTGCCTCCAAACATAGCATCACTCTCCCCGAGAGGAAAGCAGTGCCACTGCGACGACCAGGACCCTGGGGCGCCGCAAATATATGAGGGGACAGTACAAAGACCTTTCTAATGACCTTTTTACTCATAGACCTGAGACAGGGACAAGGGGGCATCCTCTATGTCTGGAGGAAAGAAGGTTTAAGCATAATAACAGACGCAGATTACTTACTGTATGAGCAGTGAAACTATGGAACTCTCTGCCGAATTATGTTGTAATGAGTGATTCATTACTAAAATTTAAGAGGGGACTGGATACATTTTTTGAAAAGTATAATGTTACAGGTTATATACACTATATTCCTTGATGGGGCGTTGATCCAGGGAACTAGTCTGATTGCCGTATGTGGAGTCGGAAAGGAATTTTTTCCCCCAATGTGGAGCTTACTGTTTGCCACATGGGGTTTTTTTTGCCTTCCTCTGGATCAAGATGGACTTAAAGTCTTCCTTCAACCTCAATAACTTTGTTACTATGGGCAATATATCCATCTCCTTGCATATTCTAAAGCTGGCTGTACACATTACATAGCTTTTTGAATATTTTTTGTTGGCTAGCAGCTATCTCTCCCAACTCCCCCATACACAGGAATGCTTTGCTCAGCCTTTGTTCTCTATGAGAGATCAGCCAGAATCATGACAGGTCCTCTTTAACTAAATTTCATAAAATAGAGACTCCGTCCTAAACCACCACATTGTTCTTTGGGCTGCTCATTCCAAATGGCACCCGAACATTGTAATCTGCAGTTTAGGGCATCTGTTTTTTACCTGGCCCAAGTAGTTGACCACACGATGGAGATTGGCATCAGACCATCTGTTTCATAAACATACATTTTATATCACTCATAATATACAATTAGTGTGAAACTAATTACTAATGTGGCTTTCCTCTTTCTCAAGTAAACATGTCAAATGCTTATTTTTAGATAAAATCGTTATTTGGTCACAGAAAGCTCTGGTTTTAAATCTAATGGCTTCCATATTGTGAATACAGCAATGTTACAAGTGTAGATAAATCACTTCTGGATTTATATAGAGAAATGTGAACCAACAACTCACTGATCACTGAAACAAATAATCTTGATGATGGTAGGAAGATACAGTCAACTACACACAGTCATGCAAATTATAATTTCTTTATTACAAAAATAAAAAACATACAATAAAGATAAACATTACATATAAAAAGAAAGTGTCAGACATAAGGTAAAACCATACATTCTTCCCCAAATGCAAATATAATGACAAGGATAGAGGATATTATCCATACAAGATGTTGGTCAGAATGATTGGGTTAAGTCCAAAGGGACAAAATATAGAAATAGTAATTCAATCATATATGGAAATCCGTCACAAAGAAATAGACCAATCGTTTCCTTGTGCGGCATAAACAGGGATGTAAATATGCATAGGAAAATAAATAAGGGGATTTAGTGAAATACATAGTGGAGCATATAATACTGTGCACAGGAAGTCTATAGCTATAGGACCAAACATTCAGTTGATTCTTTCTATTATCCAAAATCAGTAACACTGTTGGGTCAAAGATAATAATTATATAATGATGATCATGGTAAACATATCAAAGAGGCAATTAAATGAGGAACAGTAACAGGTGCTCCAAATGTTGAAACATGAGCTAAGCCATAAGAAGAAAAAGAGGACAGTATGGCACATAAACACAACCCTGTAGAAGTAGAACACACAAAGTTTCAGTAAGATGTATAGGGGAAACCAATGAGACCTGTATGGTAGCCACAAAGCACCCCTGACTCGCGTTTCATTTTCCGCTTCCTTCTAGGGGTGATATGGCGATGTCAGGGCAGGAAATGTATAGCCCTACCTGTCAGCGGCTGTGTATGGCACTTGCAACTCCCGAATCGCCGTCGGCTTCCATGCAGGTCTCATTTGTTTCCCCTATTGATTCTGGATAAGAGAAGGAATCATCTGAGGCTATGTGCACATGCTGCGGAATACTGATTTTGGTAAATCCGCAGGTAATCCGCACTGCGTATTTCCGGCGGAATTAACCGCTGATTTACCGCGATTTTTTTTTACGGATTTTGTGCGGATTTCACCTGCGGTTTTACACCTGCGAATTCCTATTATGGAGAAGGTGTAAACCGCTGCGGAATCCGCACAAAGAATTGACATGCTGCGGAATAAACAACGCTACGTTTCCGCCCCTTTTTTCCGCAGCGTGTGCACTGCAGATTTTGTTTTCCATAAGTTTACATGGTACTGTAAACTCATGGAAAACCGCTGCGAATCTGCGGCGGCCAATCCGCTGCGGATCCACAGCGTGTGCACATAACCTGAACGTTTGGTCCTATCACTATACTGTAGACTTCCTGTGCACAGTATTATACTAAGGTCCATGCTCCTCTATATCTTGCATACATGATTTAATTATTACTTCTGGGTCCATAATTACTATAGTAGGAATTAATTTCCATTGTACATTTGTGTATATATTTGTGTCGATTTGGACTTAACCCAATCATTCTGACCAACATCTTGTATGGATAATGTCCTCTATCCTTGCCATCATATTTGCATTTGGGGAACAATGTGTGGTTTTAGCTTATGTCTGACACTCTCTTTTTATATGTAATTTTTATCTTAATTGTATGTTTATACTTGTGTAATAAAGAAATTATATTTTTCATAGAAATGTTGGCTAACACTCCTGTCCTATGCATCTACGGACTTGATTAATTTTTTGGGAGAGCCCTTAATTTTTGGTCTGTTTGGACTTTACATACAGTCATGGCTGAAAGTGTTGTCACCCTTGAAATTGTTCTAGATAATGAAATGTTTCTCTCAGAAAAGTAATTGCAATTACACATGTTTTGTTATACACATTTATTTCCTTTGTGTGCATTGGAACAAGACAAAAAAAAAAATAGAAGAAAAGGAAAATTTGACATAATTTCACGAAAAAACTTAAAAATGGTCTGGACAATATTGTTGGCATCCTCAACTTAATATTTAGTTGCCCACCCTTTGGTATAGATAACGGCAATCAATCGCTTCCGATAACCATCAATCAAGCTTCCTGAACCTCTTAATAGGAATTTTGAACCACTCTTCTTTTGCAAATTGCTCCCGGTCTCTCATGTTTGAAGCGGTCCTTCTCCCAACAGCGATTTTTAGACCTATCCTTAAGTGTTCAATGGTCTATAGGTCCGGACTCATTGCTGGCCACTTCAGACCTCTCCAGCGCTTTGTTTCCATCTATTTCCTCTGGGTTCTAGAGTTTCCTCCCACACGCCAAAGACATAGTGATAGTGAATTTAGATTGTGAGCCCCATTTGTGACAGCAATGATAATGTATGGAATTCACTGTGGCATTATATAAGCAAAGCATAATAATAATTATAATAATAATGTCAGTCTAAGAAACAAAGTCTAGGTTTGGCGAATGTCAGGAGAACGTTCCTGTCCGGCTGCTTTGTGCCAACTGTAAACATTTTTAGAGGGGGATATTGCTATGGGGTTGTTTTTTATAGACTCCTTAGTTTCATAAAGTGAAATATTAATGTTTCAGAATTCCAAGACATTTGGGACAATTGTAACTTTAAACTTTATGGGAACAGTTTGGGGAAAGCACAAAGCAAAGTTCATAAAGACATAGTTGGGGAGTTTGATGTGGAGGAACCTGACGTCAGCTCCATCAAACACCATTTTGTTAATTAAAATGGAGACTGTGAGGCAGGTCATCTTGTCATACATCAGTATGTGACCTCACAAATGCTCTTCTGGATGAATGGATAACAATTCCCACAGGCACCTCCAAAAGTCTTGTAGAAATCCTTCCCAGAAGAGTGGTAGCTGTTGTAGCAGCAAAAGGGGGGACTCCATATTAATGCCTCTGGATTTATAATGGGATGTCAAATGCTCCTGAAGGGGTAATGTGTAGGTGTTCTTTTACCGTCGTCTATATAGTGTAGATATATTTTTCATGCTATCGAGCTGTACTAATCATCACCTTTTTTCACCTCTGGGTGGCATGCTGTTCTGCTGATACCATGGTTAGTACATTAGTTACTGCTCATTGTCTCAGTTCTTCTCATCACTCCACAGCATTGCATCTGTAATATATAGCACATTCTTCATCAAACCATAACTGGAATGGACAGACAGGTCACTATCATATACTTGCTCTATAATGCTGAACACAACATGGAAAGCAAAGCATATACTACCTGAAATGTTCCTATGGCTTCCTGTAGTTTTTTTTTTAAATATTAGTGAAATCAACTTATTTCTTCTATATCTATCTTGAAATTTCAAAAAAACATAAAGCCTGTTATATATTGTGTGGCCTGTATTAAAGGGACACTGTCACCTGGATTTGGAGGGAACAATCTTCAGCCATAGAGGCGGGGTTTTTGGGTTTTTGATTCACCCTTTCCTTACCCGCTGGCTGCATGCTGGCTGCAATATTGGATTGAAGTTCATTCACTCTCCTCCATAGTACACACCTGCGCTGTGCAAGATTACCTTGTGCAGGCATGTACTATGGAGGACAGAGAATGAACTTCAATCCAATATTGCAGCCAGCATGCAGCCAGCGGGTAAGGAAAGGGTGAATCAAAAACCCAAAAACCCCGCCTCCGTGGCTGAAGATTGTTCCCTCCAAATTCAGGTGACAGTGTCCCTTTAACGCATCGGGTATTCTACAATATGTATGCATATAGCAGCCACATAGTATATAGCACAGGCCACGTAGTATTTGTCTGCTATGTACTACATGGATCCTATATACTACGTGGCCTGTGCTATATACTATGTGGCTGCTATATACATACATATTCTAGAATACACGATGCGTTAGAATCAGGCCACCATCTAGTTTCTTCTATATCTATCTATCTTGAAAAAAAAATAAAGCCTATATGAGAGGAGAAGCTCGAGCCTCCAGCTTTTTTTGTCATCCCACCTATTGTTACATGGAAACATGTAGGTGTCTACGACTCCTGCCATTCTTTTGTTTTGACAGTACCTTGGTAGCCTGGGTGATTTCTCTCAAAACCACCTACGCTATTTCAAATTTGTCAGCAGGTTTTTGCTATGCCATCTGAGAGCAGCAGGATGTAGGGGCAGAGACCCTAATTCCATCTATGTGTAAGGCTACGTTCACATTTGCGTTGTGCGATGTTGCGTCAGAGACGCAACGCACAACGCAAACAAAAACGCAACAAAACGCACGCTAAAAGGCAGCGTTTTGCGACGCATGCGTCCTTTTTTGCCGAATTTTGGACGCAAAAAAATGCAACTTGCTGCGTCCTCTGCGCCCTACAGTTGCGGCAAAAAAACTGCATGCGTTGCAAAATGCAGCACAACGCATGTCCATGCGCCCCCATGTTAAATATAGGGGCGCATGACGCATGCATCGCCGTGGTTGCGCCCGACGCAACGCAAATGTGAACGTAGCCTTACTTGCTTGGCTGATAGCTGCAGTTTTAATAAAATACCTGTTTCATCCTTCAGTTCTCTGACTGCTGAGCCAGTGAGTCCGATCGGCCCCAGTGCAGAACTTGGACCTGGGCCCTCACCTGCCTGTTGATCAGATGAATAGGCCCTTGTTGAGTTCTAGATTCTATAAAGACATATGTTCACCCCCACATATAATGATGTCTCCCATCCTGGCACCTTTTGGTAATAATGTCTTCTATCCTGGCACCTTCCTCTAATAATGTCCCCATCCTGGACCCCTTCCTGACATAATGTTCTCCATCCCAAGCCCCTTCCTGGTATAATGTCTCCCACCCCAAGCCCCTTCCTGGTATAATGTCTCCCATCCTGAGTCATTGATTAGCAGCTTTCTCTATATACTGTGCATAGGCACAAAGCTGCCAATCAGTGGCAAGGGCGAGATTACACAGAGCTGATGAATATGGAGGACTACAGTCCTCTAGTGATAATCTCTTGCTAACAAAACTCCGATTTTATAAAAAGTCTTGGTCTTCGCCGACATTACGCTGCTCTCAGATTAGAGATTATGTTTCCTGACAATAGATTTTAATAGCTCATTTATATATGTAAAAAAATATGGATTTCTTGTGAATACGACATTGCATCACAGATATCAAGGTGTCATTTTATTAATCTTCCTATGACCAGCATGCCTAGATAGGTGGCTTATCAGGGTTAATCCTACTGACTGACTCCTTTAAAGAGCATTGTGGTCTAGGCGTTTGTAAAATTGGTGGTCAGATAGGATGTGATTGGCCTCAGACAGGTAATCACATTTGGTTTAGATCATAATTCCTCCTTCTTTGTCTGCTGCTCTTATAATTATATCTGGGTTCTTGGATAGAGATGTAATTGCAGATAATTCCATATGAGTTAGATTTGAGTGATATTTGATGGGTTTCTGTAGCTCATACATGTCATTCCGAACTGGAGAGAAGATTGTTTCCACTTCTGGGCGCTTGTGTTGGAGAGAATAAAAATTGGTCTTCCTTAGCAATATGTACTCAGAGTTTTGAGTATTTGTTTAGGAGATTGCAGTGACTTTGTTTTGCTTGTGATAACGACATTTCATGTCAAAGTTATTTTGCGAATAAAATAATTTGAGTAGAATGAAATTACGGGGAATCTGTCACCAGGTTTTTGCTACCTAATCTGAGAGCAGCATAAAGTAGGAAAAGAGACCCTGATTCCAGCGATGTATCACTTAGTTTACTGGGTACAGAAGTTGTGACACGATCAGAGTTTGTAATTACCTAGATATTCATATAGCATTTATATCTTTCAGCTGGGGATATAATGGTGTAATTCCCCCCATCAATATAGAAAGAAAATGTGATGTGGCTTAACATAATATTTCAATCTACAAATGAGCATCTTAGGTGTTTACAAGCCACCTACAGATTTATTAAAATGTAATAATTGTTTTATTGGAAAATTCAACAAGACATACATGTAGCACAGCTGGGCAGGATGGGGTTAAATCCCAGCTCTGCAGTGTTTGATTAGAAGCCCCTGTATGGTGTCTGGAGGAAGCAGGAAGTAGATTCATCATGTGACAGTCTCCTGAGGAAGTGTCAGCCTGCTGAAGGAAGAGTTGAGTGTGCTACTGGTGGAACTAGCCATGATGTGAGCTGTAGACGAGAGACGTGTCGGAATCTCTCTCTGAATGGAGTGACTAGGGAGTCAGTCAGTCTGCTGGATGTAGCAGAAGCCAGAATCCCTCTCTGAGAAGAGTCTGCACTGGTTGTGTGCAGAGAACCTCAAATATCAGTGGTTGCTATGGACAATAGCTGTTTTTTTTTACCATGCTGGGGGCTAGCTCAGCAGTATGTAGTGAGCTGGCCGGCTGTGACTGTTCTATTATCATTGACATAGAATCTGTGACAGACACTGCCCCCGTGTGGCCAGAAGTTATACCTATGCCGAATGGGATTACAGAGAAACAAACTGTATTGGCAGAACTTCCCCCTGTGACGTCATGTGAACAGGAAGGGGAGGAAAAGAGGGAGCCCGGGAAACTGGTGTGTGCAGAGAGAGGTCGGTGTGTGCTGGCGTCCTCCTGTAGAGGCGATATAGAAGATTGCCTGGATGACCGCTATCTCTTGGAAGCTGACATCCAGATTGTTCCCAGCTCCCACACTGCGGAGCACCCAACGGTGACATCTTCACAGACCCTGGAGCCCATGAACTGTAAGTGGGTCCTCTGTTGAGAGGCCGAACATTCCACCCTTACCTGTTGAACCCCAAGGACTACAGTCTGGACCTGAGGGACGGAGTTTTGTTTAATCCCTGTTGTTTTTCTCTTCGGCTGGAGCGTCCCCCTGCAGTGACAGACAGGCCTGCGACGTGGGAAGATAACCTCCTGGAGCAAAGGAACTGGTAACGTGTGGATAGGGAAAGTGAGGGACAGTTTGTTATTACACGTTATCTCTGTCTATTATTGTGTTCCGCTGTGTTAAGGAAAATGTATAACAGTAAAGATACGGTTGTTAAAATAGAATCTGAGTGTGGAAGTTTTGCTGGGCCAGATCATGGATATACATGGGCGACCTTGCCCTCGGTCACTTCAAGTATATGAGGAGCCAGGGACTGTTCTGTTTAGTTAACATCTGAACAAGGCTAGGGATTTATGTTTATGAGTTTGTTTTGGTGCTGTACAACCTGTGGAAAGTACCGTATATACTTGAGTACAAGCCGACCTGAGTATAAGCCAAGGTACCTAGTTTTGCCACGAAAAACGGGAAAAACGTATTGACTCGAGTATAAGCCTAGGGTGGGAAATGCAACAGCTACTGGTAATGATGGGCCCATATAATGCTTCATAAAGATCATGGTGAGCCCATATAATCTACTATATAAAGCTGAATGTGTGTGTGTGTGTGTGTGTGTGTGTGTGTGTGTGTGTGTGTGTGTGTGTGTGTGTGTATGTGTGTGTGTATGTCCGGGATTGGCATCTACACCGTCGCAGCTACAGAAACAAAATTTTGCACAGTCACACGTCTGGACCCTGAGAGCGTCATAGGCTATGTTGTGAGGTGAAATTTTAACCCCGCGCTTTCCAATTCACCAAACAGTTTTGCCCCTATCTACATAATGGGGAAAAAGTGAAATGAAAAGTGTTGGAGGCGTCACAGCTACAGCCACAAAATTTTGCACAGTCACACGTCTGGACCCTGAGAGCGTCATAGGCTATGTTGTGAGGTGAAATTTTAACTCCGCGCTTTCCAATTCACCAAACAATTTTTCCCCTATCTACATAATGGGGAAAAGTGAAAGGAAAAGTGTTGGAGGCAAATTGACAGCTGCCAGATGTGAACAAGGGGGACTTAAAGAGTGAGAGCGATGGCGCCAAAGAGTATATACCATACAGTTGCTAAGGTGGGACACCGACATGGGATACTCACCACACACGGGGATATGAACACACACACAAAATGCCCCACACACTACCACGTGCTTGAACACATATACCACCCTCAGCACACATTTCACCACACATACACCAACCTCGCCACATAAAAGTCGAAACACAAAAGTCGCCACTCAAAACTCACCACGCGCAAAACTCGCCACATGCAAAATATAGGCTCACGCAAAACTCGCCACAAGTGCAAAACTCACCTCATGGAAAACTCGCCACACGCAAAACTTGCACATGCTGAAAAATTGCCACATGCACAAAATTTGCAACACATGCAAAAGTTGCCTCACACAAAACTTGCACATACTCAAAAGGCACCAGACATAAAACTCACCACGCGCAAAACTCGCCATGCGCAAAACTTGCTGCACACAACTTGCTACACTAACCTGTCACATGCAACTCAACACACAAAAAGTTGCTACACGCATGTTGCCACACAAAACTCATCTCACAAAAGTCGCTACATGCATGTCGCCACACACAACTCAACACACACAACTTGACAAACGAAACTCGCCCTAAAACACACACAAGTCTGGTATTAGCCTTCAAAAATAAAAATCTGATTAATAAGCAGACAAACTACAAGAGCAACAAATGTACCATATAGGAAATACGGCAGCTGTCAGTCACATGACCTGTCTATTATGTGTATGTGTGAGCTAATATATACTGCCAGGGGGAGGGCTTCCTGTTGGCTGGGGATTTATCAGGCTGACAATTTATCTTACAAATACTGAGGTAAAAATCCTGAGCAAATAACGTGTTAACGAGGTCTAATACAGGAGATCACACAGGTATATACTATATACAGGGGAGATGACACACAGATATATACTATATACAGGAGAGATGACACACAGGTATATACTATATAAAGGAGGAGATGACATACAGGTACATACTATATACAGGAGGAGATGACATACAGGTATATACTATATACAGGAGGAGATGACACACAGGTATATACTATATACAGGAGCAGATTACCTACAGGTATATACTATATACAGGAGGAGATGACATACAGGTATATGCTATATATAGAAGATGACATACAGGTATATACTATATACAGGAGGAGATGACACACACATATATACTATATACAGCGGAGATGACACACAGGTATATACTATATACAGGAGGAGATGACATACAGGTATATACTATATATAGAAGGAGATGACATACAGGTATATACTATATATAGGAGGAGATGACATACAGGTATATACTATATATAGGAGGAGATGACATACAGGTACATACTATATACAGGGGAGATGACACACAGCAGGTATATACTATATACAGGGGAGATGACATACAGGTATATACTATATACAGGAGATGACATACAAGTGTATACTATATATAAGGGAGATGACAAACATGTATATACTGAGGTGAAAATGAGAGGTGTGAGGTGAAAATGAAAAGGTGTGAGTGCAAAATGAGAGGAGTGAGGGAAAATAGTGTAGTGATCGGAAAATGACAGATGTGAGGTCGAAATGAAGGCGGGAATGAGAGGTGTGAGGGAGAAAATGAGAGATGTGAGGGGGAAAATTAAAGATGTGATTGGGAAAATGAGAGGCGTGATGGGAAAATAAGAGAAGTGACGTGCTATAACTAACCACAGATATTTACTATGCCCAGGCAACGCTGGGCTCTTCAGCTAGTGCTCCATAAAGTTCATGATGTACCCCATAAGATGCTCCATAGAAAAATATGCCCCATATAATGCTGCAAAAAGGTTGATTATGGCCTCATAAGATGCTCCATAGAAAAATATGGCCCATATAATGCTGCAAAAAGGTTGATTATGGCCTCATAAGATGCTCCATAGAAAAATATGCCCCATATAATGCGGCATAAAGGTTGATTATGGCCCCATAAGATGCTCCATAGAAGAATACACCCCATATAATGCTGCATAATGGTTGATTATGGCCCCATAAGATGCTTCATAGAAAAATATGTCCCATATAGTGCTTATCATATCAGTGCAGTTTATGCTGATATGATAATATCCTATATTGCTGCTGCTGCTGCAATAAAAAGAAAAATGACATACTCACCTCTCGTTGCTGACCGCTGCTTCTCAGCGTTGCCGGCTCTCTGCACTGACTGTTCAGGCACAGGGCGCGCACTAATCACGTCATCGCGCCCTCTGACCTGAACGTCACAGGCAGAGGACGCAGAAGACACAGTGCGGCGGTGGAATGGGGAAAGGTGAATATCACAAGTGCCGTTGTCCTGAGCAAGCGGCGGCACAGGCACCTGGCCCCCATAGCGTATAGTGGGGACATAATGCTGGTGTCCCCACCTGCTCAGGACACCGGCACTTGCCACGGTGCTATCGCCGTCCTCCGGCCCTGTCAGCAACCACCGGAATACTTACCGAGGCTGCAGGGGAGCGCAGACATGTTCCGGAGACGCCAGGGACCTCCGAACTGGGACCGTGACTCGTGTCAAAAAAAGGGGCTGAAAAACTCGGCTTATACACGAGTATATACGGTAATAAAAACTGCACGTTTTTAGACCAAAACTGCTTTGCCTGTGTGAATGCTACTTAATGCCTAATGCCTACCAGAGAGAGAGAGTGAATCCCTACAATAATGGAGGATGCGGGCATGAAAGCACAGAGAGCACAGGCGATTGCAGTGTAAGGCTGGGTTCACATTGCGTCAATGGTGTCCGTTAGATGGACTACGTTACACCACGGCTTAGGCTACTTTTACACTGGCGTTTTTTGCAATACGTCGCAATGCGTCGTTTATGGCAAAAAACGCATCCTGCAAAGTTGTTTGCAGGATGCGTTTTTGCCCCTAGATTAACATTAGCGATGCATTGCGATGCATTGCCACACATAACAACCGTCGTGCGACGGTTGCGCCGTGTTGTGGCGGACCGCCGAGAGCAAAAAACGTTAAATGTAACTTTTTTTGCTGCCGACGGACCGCTTTTTCCGACCGCGCTTGCGTGGCTGGAACTCCGCCCCCACCTCCTCGCACCTCACAATGGGGCAGCGGATGCGCCGGAGAAATGCATCCGCTGCACCCGTTGTGCGGTGCATCAAACGCTAGCGTCGGAATCTCGGCCCGACGCATTGCGACGGGCAGATTCCGATGCTAGTGTGAAAGTAGCCTTAAACACGGTGTAACGTAGTCCGTTAAGGCCGCCATTGACTGCAATGCTGGACGCATCGCTAGCGCACGCCCACAATGGGCGTGCGCTAGGGATGTGCCGTCATTGAGTGACGGACACTGAGACGCGGGCTGCAGCGTTTCCGGGTCCGTCACTGCTAGCGCAGATAGAGCTAGCAGATGCTCCATCTGTGCTAGAACGATGTAAACGTCGCGTTACAGCAGCCCATTAGCTGCTGTAATTATAGATAATTTTTATTAGATTCATAAAAACAGAAACAGAAATAAATACAAGTAAAAGCTCATAGCTGAAAATGAGGAGGAAAGTGCCACAAAGTGCCACATCCAAACAAGAGTCACAATTAATGGGATACGTGGATATATATATATACTGTAAGTAGAGGAAGAAACCAGGGAAGGCAAACAACCACAAAGAAGGCTGACATTAAGAAAAAATAATCAATAATGCAATGAGATTTGTGGCAACATGTATATACGAATAAATCCTGTGGGCCATTATAAAGTGCTTATGCAATAAATAAAATTATTAAGATGTAAATGTTCAGAATACAATAAAGTGCCAAGGATAAATAAAGTCAAACATAGGAGATATATATGAAGCATACAATCTTATACTGTATATAATTGTCTAAGGGTCACTTCCGTCTGTCCTTCTGTCACGGTTATTCATTCGCTGATTGGTCTCGCCAGCTGCCTGTCATGGCTGCCGCAACCAATCAGCGACGGGCACAGTCCGGAAGAAAATGGCCGCTCCTTACTCCCCGCAGTCAGTGCCTGTCACCCGCATACTCCCCTCCGGTTACTGCTAACTCTGGGTTAATGCCGGCTGTAACGGACCGTGTTATGCTGCGGGTAACGCACTCCGTTACCGCTGCTATTAACCCTGTGTGTCCTCAACTTTTTACTATTGACGCTGCCTATGCGGCATCAATAGTAAAAAATGTAATGTTAAAAATAATAATAATAAAAAAAAAATGCTATACTCACCCTCCGTAGTAGCTCGCGCCGGCCGCCATCTTCCGTTGCAGGTTCCGGTGGCAAAGATGGTATGGGAGAAGGACCTGCCATGACGTCACGGTCATGTGACCGGAACGTCATCACAGGCCATGCGCGCCTGCGCTAGAAAGACCAGCCATGACAACACGGTCAAGTGACCGCGATGTCATCACAGGTCCTGCGCTTATACCAACCCTGGGACCGGAAGCTGCCATGGACTACAAGGGGCCCTCGGAAACGTGAGTATATGTTTATTTTTTAACCTGTGACAAACCTGGCTGGGCAATATAATACGTAGCTCTGCGCTGTATACTACGTCACTGGGCAATATACTACGTGACTGGGCAATATACTATGTGGCTGGGCAATATACTACGTGGCCTGTGCAATATACTATGTGGCCTGTGCAATATACTACGTGGACATGCATATTCTACAATACCCGATGCGTTAGAATCGGGCCAACATCTAGTTGATTATAAATGGTAATAATAACCAATAAATGTGGTCACTGAGCTAAACATAAATAAAGAAATCCAGCCACAAGCGACATATAAGGAACATGCAATAGATTATTAATGATGGTAGCCGATGAATATGGTCAGAGTCCAAGTATAAATAAATAAACCCTGATTTCAAAACAATTATGCTGAAATCAAATAAATGTAAACCCAGTGACCGACCGGATGGAGGATGTGGAAGAGGGCGGGCCATTGAGTGGGTTCCACATTACATACAACATGGGTAAGCAGTAACTAGGTCTTTGACAGACATCTCTCTACAATTATCTATCTCCTTAACCACACTAGCACTTAAGTTTTGTATAACATTCGCATTTGCTTGTAGTAATGCGAATAATATTATTCTCTGTGGTAATTAGATCTAGTTAACAATTACATCAGGATTGTCATCAATTATTAATCTAAAATTGCCTACTTTTTAGTTGCACTTGCACTTTATTTTTAGATGTATTGGAATTCGACTTCATTACAAGTAGCACATTCTCTGTACTGATAACCCTTTCTATTTGATGATAATACCTGTTATGTTGTTACATCTCCTATTTCCTGATGCTCTTTGAAGACCTTATTCATTTATTTATTACATGTCTGTCTTGTTGTATATGTGCAATAAAACAACTATTGATTTGAATACATGTTTAGGTGGTTTATAGGCACAAGAGTTTGTAGAAGTAGCTTGTGGCAGAGCTCATAAAGCTGATCTCACCCATGCCACAGCTTTGTGTGTACATTGACTATTGAGAGTAAATTGCTTCTCAGACTTAAGGTACCTTCACACATAACGATATTGTTAACGATATCGTTGGTTTTTGTGACGTAGCAACGATATCGTTAATGAAATCGTTATGTGTGACAGCAACCAACGATCAGGCCCCTGCTGGGAGATCGTTGGTCGCTGAATAAAGTCCAGAACTTTATTTCGTCGCTGGACTCCTGCTGACATCGCTGGATCGGCGTGTGTGACACCGATCCAGCGATGTCTTCACTGGTAACCAGGGTAAACATCGGGTAACTAAGCGCAGGGCCGCGCTTAGTAACCCGATGTTTACCCTGGTTACCATCCTAAAAGTAAAAAAAAACAAACAGTACATACTTACCTACCGCTGTCTGTCCTCCAGTGCTGTGCTCTGCTCTCCTCCTGTACTGGCTGTGAGCGTCGGTCAGCCGGAAAGCAGAGCGGTGACGTCACCGCTCTGCTTTCCAGCCGCTGTGCTCACACAGACAGTACAGGAGGAGAGCAGAGCACAGCGCTGGAGGACAGACAGCTGTAGGTAAGTATGTACTGTTTGTTTTTTTTTACTTTTAGGATGGTAACCAGGGTAAACATCGGGTTACTAAGCGCGGCCCTGCGCTTAGTTACCCGATGTTTACCCTGGTTACCGACATCGTTGGTCGCTGGAGAGCGGTCTGTGTGACAGCTCTCCAGCGACCAAACAGCGACGCTGCAGCGATCCGGATCGTTGTCGGTATCGCTGCAGCGTCGCTTAATGTGAAGGTACCTTAAGGGAAGTGGTTGGACCAGGGCTCACTGATATGATCATTTCCTGGAGATAAAAAAATTCATTGTATAGAAATAACACCACAGAGACTTATCTCCGAAATCTGTGTCTCAGACCCTACTTCATGCTGTCCTCAGATTACATAGCAATAACTTGCTGACAGATTCCCTTTAAGGTAGAATTGAAATGCATCTGGAGGTGCCATAGGATAAAACGGCAAGCCTTTAGATAGCGATGAAATGTGGTATTCTTGTACTACATACCTGGAAAGGTTGCACATTTTCCTATATTGCTTTGTTCCTTTTGGTGTGAGTCAGTATTGTGGGTGCTGCATTTTTTCTTTCGTCTGTCCCTCAGCAGCCAAATCTTCTATGTTTATTTTTGTTGAAAGTCTTTGAGAGGTTGGAAAGAACCATATAATGGTGTGACATTTGTGGATGGTAGAGAGAGACTAGGGTATTCACTGTGGATATTGGAGGCACGTTTAATTGAGAGAGAAGGCCTTAAAAAGAGACAGTAGAGTCAGTGCTAGAGGTGGAAGTGGTGGAGGTGGAGCTGGAAATCTCTTCCTCAGGAGTTGAGAGAGATGATTATTGTCATTCAATAAAACTGCACTTTTTTCTGTTTTGGTGCAGTGCTGTCACAGTATGGCTCTTCCATTAGTTCTTTATATGTCAGTGGTCAGAGCTGTGCTCAAGCATGGCTTCCACTCTATTAAAGCAGAGTTACGGTAGTTAGCAGACACTTTTCCTAAGAAATGGGTTCTAGTGAACCCAGATCTAAGAGTAGTTGGGGTGCACAAAGAATATGTGTGTATGTGTATGAAAAGCCTCTTAAAGGGACACTGTCACCCCCTCCAGCCGTTATAAAGTAAAAGAGCCACCTTGTGCAGCAGTAATGCTGCATTCTAACAAGGTGACTCTTTTACTTTTTGCTGCTGTTATTCCCTCAATAAAGCGTTTTATAATTTTCCCCAAATACCTATCTTTATACCTGGAGGCAGGTCTGAAGCCTCCTCTGTGAAGCACCCAACTGTCGTCAGTCATCTCTTCTGGGACGCTGGTCGCCGCCCCCTCAGCGCTGTTTTCATCTGAAATCCGGCGCCTGCACTGTGCTCGCCTGCCTTGGGCAGGCACATTGAGCATTGCCCGTCATAGCTCATATGCCGGGTTCCTGACTGCGCCTGTGCGGGCAGTGTGGCCACCCTGTAACTAAATCCCCGCCCCGCACTGTGTTATGCATTATGCACAGTGCGGGGCTGGGATTCCTGGGCATGCGCACTGCGCTTGTCAGACGCTCCCCCAGGTCCCCCGCCTTCCAGCGTTGGTCTGTGCAGCTGATCCATCCTTGCAGGAATATACAAGTATCCTTGCCGGCGATTGGAAGGAGGATGGATCAGCTGCACAGACCAACGCTGGAAGGCGGGGGACCTGGGGGAGCGTCTGACAAGCGCAGTGCGCATGCCCAGGAATCCCAGCCCCGCACTGTGCATAATGCATAACACAGTGCGGGGCGTGGATTCAGTAACAGGGTGGCCGCACTGCCCGCACAGGCACAGTCAGGAACCTGGCATCTGAGCTATGACGGCCAATGCTCAATGCGCCTGCCCAAGGCAGAAGAGCAGAGCGCAGGCGCCGGATTTCAGATGAAAACAGCGCTGAGGGGGCGGCGACCAGCGTCCCAGAAGAGATGACTGACGGCAGTTGGGCGCTTCACAGAGGAGGCTTCAGACCTGCCTCCAGGTATAACGATAGGTATTTGGGGAAAATTATAAAACACTTTATTGAGTGAATAACAGCAGCAAAAACTAAAAGAGTCACCTTGTTAGAATGCAGCATTACTGCTGCACAAGGTGGCTCTTTTAGTTTATAACGGCTGGAGGGGGGTGACAGTGTCCCTTTAATAGATCTTCCTTTACCTATAAATGTGCAGATGTCCCCCCAAAAAATATGACCTAAACTGAAAATAAGCCATAGCAACATTTTACAGGATTTTTGGAGTATGCTTGAAATATAAGCCCTAGTTACAGGCAGGGCTGATGTTGGGGGGCCTGCTCTCTTTGGGGCTCCCAGCATTTCTATTTCGAGGTTAAGACTGTTTATGGATCTTTAGTGACATCGCGGTCATGTGGTCCTTTAACTGCAGGAGCTGAAGAAGATACAGACTAGTATGCAGGAAGGCATTAGGGAGGATGTGGTACAAACTGGGCAATTTTTCAGGGCCCCACTCTCCTAGGAGCCCCCAGCATTTCTATTCTGAGGTTAAGACTGTTTAAGGACCTTTGGTGACATCATGGCCTTGTGACCATGATATAAACAAAACATCCTCTAAAAGCACAAGTTTAGAGGAACTAGTTTGGTATGCAGAGTCTGTGCATATATATACTTGTGTATGTTCAGTGTGTGTTTAAGTACAGTATGCGTATGTGAGTGTGTGATGACATGATTATATTTGAATCAATGTTGATTTTTTGTTCAAGAATAAATGTGGATTGATAGTCATGGAAAATAAGCCCTAACTTATCTTTTGAAGCAAGAAATAATATAAGACAATGTCTTATTTTTGGGGAAACACAGAAGATGTTTGGAGGTAGGCCTTCATATCCTTCCTTGTCGTCATCGTCTTAAAGTGCCTATATACTTTAGATAGCAGTTAGCTCTTTTAGAAAACAACAATCTCCTCTGCCCTTCCCATAACATATCCATACTCTGGCTAGCCGAGAAGGCATGTATTTTCAATGGGGAAAGTAAAATAAACAAGTTCCATATGCGTCCGGTGCACTTTTATCCCACAGAAAAGAATTAATTGGCCATTAAAATTGAATAAGTGTGTATATGAGCCTTAAGACACAAAAGATGACAGGCGTTTATGTGACTTACACTCAGATATCACAGTATTTTTTGCTTATAGTTCTATTTTGACCTGTTTTGTATTAATCAATGCATGCACCACTTAATGCTACATATTTAACCTCGCTTTATATTGGTTTTAGTCAGTCATCCTGACGATATGCATGGTATATAAATCATACATTCGTGTATCCTCAAGTCTTTTTACTTTAAATAATGTATTACCATATCTCACAGTTACTCATCTGTCCTTCTTCTGTCGGAATCAAGATTGGTTACAGTCCATCATCCCAGTTTGAATTATAATTCCATTTCCATACACGACAAAGTTCAGTCTTCTCTTATTAGACAATGACTTTGGATTTGCAAAAACAAGGTCATCCAAATTTTTGATTGTCTGACAATATAAACAGCAATGAACCTTATCAGCTCCAGCATGTGTGGGATAAGAACTAAGTTTGATGAAAGGCTAAAGGCTGTTTTGTGTCTGGCAATATGGAATATGTTCAAATATGAAATGTTCTGTCTTCATCTTGCTGTTGCCATTATGTTAATATTGTTTATCTCCGTCATACCCATGAGGGCTTACGTTCAAGGCAAAATGTTTTCCACAGACTCAACCCTGCAACACCTACAGCATCAACTGATTGGGAATAAAAAAGAGAGTGGTGAGTGTCTTCTACCTTGAAGCCTCTAATGACTTAATTTTTCCAAGCAAAAGGCTATGTATAGCTCTGCACTGTTTGCACTTTGTATTTTCTTATTTGCTTACTTATTGTAAAATTAAACAACTTTAAAAAATAATGTTCAGTTAAATTTTCCTTCCAGTTGTTTGCTGTAGAGTCTGTGTAACACCTGCACATAACTGGCTTTCCTGCTCTTTTCGAATTAGATCTACCAAGTAACTTCTCCTGTCTGTGTCAACTTTCCACACTTCACCATGCTTCCCTTAAGGGCATTTACACTGGTATTCATGAGTGAGCGTTGGTAAAAACAATTGTCTCACATTTATCTAGCCATGTAAACAGGCTGCAAAATGTTCATTCTTATGGTGAAATGCTCTTTTATGTGGCATAAAAGATCATTGTTCTCTGTGTTGCACTGCCCAGAATAATGGAGCCTGTGCACATGAGTGATCTAATATAGATCTCACAGTGTGCATCATTTACATTGGTCTGTCTATGTAAACATTGTTGCACACCTGTTCTGGGTCCAGGCTCTGCTCCCTTCACCTCAGTCCGCTGAACTCTGTTGTGCTCCATGCCAGACTTTGCAGGTTGCCCGGGATCTTTTAAGGCCCATTAAGACACACACCTGTGTGTTAGTATTAACACTCTAGTGTTTGGTGTGCTCCAACTCTGATCCTGCATATCTAGAGCTCAGCAGCGGTCACACCTTTGCTGTGGTGACCGACCACAACCCTCTGCGCTTGCTTCAATCCACGTGTGGAACCAACCTAAGGTTGCTATGCTGGAGCCTTGCTCTCAATCAGTATGACTTTTACTGTGAAACAAATAAAGGGCAGCGAGCATGGCAATGCAGATGGGTTGTCCCATCAGGGCGAACCTGCCAAGGTGCACATGGAGAAGTACTGAGAGGTTCTGCCTCTGTAGCACAATCCAAAAGGGGGAGGTGTCCTGATAATGTAAAAATGCCATGTTCTGAGTAATTTTTTAGAAGGTACCATGGTGGCAGACACACGCTGTGGGCTTTCAGACCCCCCTCTTCACACTGCCTAGAAAGCTCTTCTTCTCTCTTGGCCTGCTGGCAACTCCCTCCCCCCCTGCATGCAGCTGTAATGTGAAACCAGTGTGCTGTGAGCAGGCCTACTCAGCTGCCTGCAAAAAGCACATGGCCAAGGGGGGCCTTCCCTTTGTTCTCTTAAACTGGAATATAATCGCGCAGCTTAGGTCTGGAAGCAGGACAAATACATTTTTGGCATCTGCATCGACCGGGCCATTACACAGTGAGTTTTCTAGGCACAGCGCCTAGCGGAAATGGAGAAACGGATTGCTGCTTAACAGGGGCTCATAACTACATCATGTTTGGACTCAAATTAACGCCCAGCATGCCCGGAAGAATGGTAGTTCTGTGGTCGTAATACGAGGTGCCATCCCCGAGCTAGGATGGCTAGGAGCTTTCTGTATGCTTCAGTCCCTCTGAGAAAAGAGGAGTGCATTTCATAACTCAGCCCACTCAGTGATGTCACGACCAGAGGGCATATCTTAACCCTGCTGAGTTATGAGTGAGTCTTTGCCCAGGAAAAGAGAAAACAGTAGTTCTGCAAGCTGCTCCGATGCCTTTTGATGTTCGTCCCTCCCCCAGCCACATAGTTTGCCATGACATGAGAGAACTATAAGTGTTTTTTTCAACTTTAATCCCTTTTTGATTTGTAGTCATCTGTACATACATAATCATCTCATTTTATAATATCTTTTTACCCTTATGTAAACACTGCCTACATTTTGGAGTAAAATATATAGCTAGCTACGTTTCTCATTACTCTATAACATACTGTCACGTCCTCTGAAGTGAATTATGCTACTAATTTGGGTTGTCTCCGGACCCATTATTAATTAAGAAATCAGAGCTGGTGGCAGCGGATTTGTCCTACGCTTTTGGGAAACCTGGCAGCGACGAACGGCATTGATAATTATGGTTCCCACCTGAGTGGGAGTAGTTGTATCGCCCTCGCTGCAGTGTGTCCATTAGCCAGTACGAAGTAAGGCAGCCTTTCTAGTGACTAATTATCCTAGGTGCAGTACCCTGTCTGACCTGAGGGTAAGGGGGGCACCAGAGAGCTGCAAGTTCCAAACCGGAACTAGGAAGTGGGATATAGATAAATCCCCTCCATAAAAGAACTGGGCAACCAAACGACCCTGGTTCAGGACATATTGGTGTGAGCGGTGGGGAGGATAAAGTTATCCCCCTGTGATTCGTGAACCCTCATTTTGACATATTTTCATTCACCCTTGAAACCATTGCACCTGTACATCTGGTCCTAAGTCTCCTGCGTGTGCCGAGTCCTTGTTTCCTGCATGCCTTCTCTTCCTGCTGCCCCAACCCGGATCTGTGTGCCCACCCGGACCTTGGGCTCGCCAGGTGAGCCAAAACAAACATGAATTCAAACAACCGGCAATCGGTAAAGTCCTTACTCTTCCCCCTCCCTGAGGAGCTCAGTCTCATGATTTCCTACATAATTCACTATGCTGGTCTTTACTAGGGCATACATTAAAGACATTTGCAACTATAGGAATGATTTTTTTTTTATGCATAGGCAATCAAGGACAAATCCAAGGACACTAGCCTATTAACTGAATGAAGGGGCGGCCAGCATTAGTGATGAGCGTGTGTACTCGTTGCTCGGGTTTTCCCAAGCACGCTCGGGTGGTCTCCGAGTATTTCTAACTGCTCGGAGATTTAGTTTTTGTTGACGCAGCTGCATGATTTACGGCTGCTAGCCAGACTGAGTACATGTGGGGGTTGCCTGGTTGCTAGGGAATCCCCACATGTATTCAAGCTGTCTATCAGCTGTAAATCATGCAGCTGAGGCAATGAAAACTAAATCTTCAAGCACTTACAAATACCCGAGCAATGAGTACACTCGCTCATCACTAGCCAGCATGCTTCAGATGCATCATTCACCTGATTTATGGGGCTCACTGGTTGGATGCCATGAACAAACATTGAAGCATTATCCTAAGGATTGGTCGCCCATGTTCAGGTCATGGAAAACCCCAATTGGAAAAACATTATGTTATGTTGATGACCAATATAATTTGCTTTTACAAATCAACTATGGCAATTGAGTAGTCATTGTAGACATTAAAGAGGTTGTTTCATGGTGGCTTTTCAGGACTCTCGGCTTCCTCTTTGCTTGGGGTCTGTGTGCACCTGTGCACCTGGGCTTTAGGGTACAAGTCTGAAGTCTCTCTATGTGACTGCAGACATATGACTCCTCACATTGCACTTGCACGCTGTGAGGATTCTCTGGCGCCGGAAGTGGGCAGTCATGCTACCTCAAATATGTGATCCCATACTTCCGACCACATTCCAAATACACTATGCCCGGCCTAGCTGAATACCATTGCTTTGAGTGAGGCTGCACCCATCTAGTTGCCACGTGACCACATGTATACATGTCACATACCCGCCACTCCCAGCACCTGCATCAGAGTGAGGAATCACAATGCTGCAGTTCAACCTTAAAAACTATGAAACTATGTTGTACATCACCCCTCATGTGTTATTGATATGAATTACTAATATTCAGATTTATTATTGTGTTTGCATCTCAGCTTTGAATGTAAATTGAAAGAAGTCACAGAGAAAAAAGCAGAGATGATTACCTGCTGAAGCCTCCAACCAAATGCACTGGCAGGGTGCAGCGGACCCGATTAATGATGGTGTGGAGATCAGACTGAACTAAAGGAATCCGTCTTGTCTTCTTCCTGAGAAATCTCGCTTACAACAAGATACATTTCTGCTGACTTGACATTTCCTTTTATGGAAGTAATCATGTGTGCATTCCTTCTTTCAATAGCAGCCTTTCATTCACCTTCCAGATGATGTAACTTTCTACTGATAAAGACTGGTATAGATTGTTTATGTAAGAGATAGTGAAATATGAGCGCTTGTGCGCATGTCTGTAAAAGAATAATTCTTTTCTATATAAAGGGAGGGCAAAGCCCAGAGAGAGAGATGTGCTCCTGGGCTTCCCTTGTATATGATCACACAATACCTTGTTTGCGTGTCATTTACTCTGGATCCCTACCTCTAGTAAGCCAGGGACTGAGAAGGACTTAACATTTCTTTGGCGCACCGAACAGGGACCCGAGATGAGAGTATTTGCTCGAGATTCACCTGCAGATACGGACAATGGAGATCTGGGATAATGGACGGCAAATGAACTGAAAAACCTGGCCAGGTAAGAGACATTATTAGTTCTCTTTTATCTGCCTTGTATTATCCGAAAGATCTCTATGAGCCGTGTCACGCTGGGTTAGTCTAGTAGTGAGTAGATACCTATAAAACTCGGGTTACTATATTGTATAGATTTATGAGTCCTGTCCCTGGCAGTGTGTGAACAGAGTGAAGGTTGTGGTATGTTGTGAAAGAAGAGCAAAAGTGCGTAGAAAAATAAACCGAAATAGTTGGGGTATAAGCCTTATACACGGAAGTCAGCCTAACTGGGTCATGTGGTTGCGTCCTTTCGGGGAGACCTCCGCCCATGCTTGACTCTCATTTAAGTGCTTAACCTCCTTCATTTCTGGATAAGGTTTGATAGAATGAGCCCAGGACGCGGGTCCATGAGCCTGGGACAAGTATGCTAACTGACACAGAAAGTTTTGTGATCTGTATGGTGTTGCTGGGTCTGTTTGCGTGCATAATAGCACTTAAGTACATTCTGCACATTAGAAAGAATGGAGCAGATCAGCCCTTCAATATTTTAGCTCCCTAGGAGAGAAGGCAACGAGACATCACCTAGGATAAGTGATTGTCCAAACGTCACCTGGGGTAGAAATAGCTAATATTGAAAAAAAATAAAAAAGAAAAATGGGAAATAAACAGACTAAAACCGTCTTAGGACAAGTGGAAGCAGCAGATATCATACAGGAAAGATGTGGGAAGACAGTCAGAAGTCAGATTAGAAGGGTAAGAGAAAAATTGGGAATTTCAGAAGCACTTATGTTCAGTACAGAATGGGGAAAACTGAGTAAAGAACGAGGTGGAATTATCAAAGACAATGGGTGGGAAGAAATCATACACTGTATGATAGAGGTCTCAAAAACAGCTAAAGAGGAGAATTGGAAGTATGATCCAGACACTTCCAAATGGATTATGGGGAAGGGAAAAAGTTGTGACATAATCCCACCACCTTACCTAGATCCAAAAGCCCAATCATTTGTACCATCTGGAGGAGCAGAAGGAGGAAAACAATTTCCAGCCTTGTATCCCAATCTTGGTGGGGTAGGAGGATGGGTATGTTCACACTGTGGACAACAAAATCCAGATTGGAGAAATGATTGCCTAGTCTGTGGTACACCTAGACATGGCGCTGTACTTGCCCCTGTTAGGGTAGTACCAAGACCCTTTAGGGAACCTGGTGCTGACGGGGTAATGGGAACTAGATATCACCAGACCCGACAGTATTTTCCTTGGTCCCCTGCTGAAGGTATGTCCCTCCTGCATAATGCGCCTGATCCCACTCAATATCCCATCCGATTTGCACAATACATACAACAAATCATGCAGACTCATGCTGGGGTCTGGGCGGACGGGGAAGAATTATGTAGAATGAAAATGTCCCCCGGACTTTTTCAGGAATTATTGACACACCTACAGCCCAATAGACCAGTGGCAGAAGGGGGTGCCTTACAGACAGAAGCATCAGGTACCCAGTTCACAGAGGCATTAATAATTTTCATGAGAGAAAAACAGAGGGAAAGGGGATCTACGGGTGTGATTATGCAGAAATTTGGGCAAAGTATTGAAGAATATAGTCAAGAATTAGAAAATAGCTTTAGGGATGAAGGATTGGATTTGACTGATGCTTCAGTAAGGAGACTTTTTACAAAACAATTAATAGAGGGGCTAGATCCGAAAATCAGAGAAAAATTTAAATCCTCTACTCCAGATTGGAGAACAATTGAACAACCAAATATTGTGAAACAACGATGTTTAGGAATAGTCATGGATATGAGAGAGAATCGTAAGCCTGTTAGAATAGCACAAGCTAATACAGGAGGAAGAGTGAGACACAACTTTCCTTGCCACTACTGTAAAAAGCCAGGTCATTTCCAAAGAGAGTGCAGGAAGAAGTTGGCAGATATAAAGTCAGGCAAATTTGTTCCCAGAAATAACCCTCCCCAAACGGACAACCAGCAGAAATCTACCATCATAGATGGTCCCATACCAGATTCAGATTGACTCGATGTGTTACAAACTTCCCTACCAGCTAGAAGACCTATGATACAGGTGAATGTGGGGGGGAGAGAGATTCCATTTTTTGATAGATACAGGTGCAACTTCCTCAATTTTGAATCAAGATTTTCTTCCGAATCCGGAAGATATTTCAGAACAAACAACTTTTGCTGAGGGTTATGATGGGGTAATTCGAACACTGCCATATACTGTGCCCCTAGAGGTCTCATTAGGACCTAAATGTTTTGCATCCAGATTTTTGTATGCCAGAGGTGCCCCAACATGTTTGTTAGGAACTGATGTCCTAAAGAAATTAGAAGCTAACATCAATTTTAGGGAAGATGGCACAGTTATACTGACTATCCCTGATGATGCAGAAACATTAGAACAATATGTTAGAATTCAGGCTTTTGAGGATTATGCTGAAGAAAAAGAGTACACCACAGATCTAGACCTCTCAATGGTCCCAGAAACACTGTGGGCACAGGGTGACACCGATGTGGGACTATTGCATATCTCTCCTGTAAAACTATCTGTGCAACCAGGAACTGTTCTCCCACAGCTCAGACAATACCCTGTGAGTGCCCAGCAGGAACTAGCGATTACAAAACAGATAGAGGGATATAAAGAGAAAGGAGTTTTGGTAGAGATACAATCACCTGCTAACACTCCTCTGTATCCAGTCAAAAAGAGAACTCTTGATAAGAGTTCTATGCCCAAATATCGTATGGTACATGATTTAAGAGAAATAAACAAAGTTCTAGATCCAATCACCCCAGTTGTACCCAATCCTCATACGTTACTATCACAGATACCAGCCAGTTCTCAAGTATTTACTGTAATAGATCTTTCAAATGCATTTTTCTCGGTTCCTTTACACCAAGACAGTTGGCATTTGTTTGCATTTACATTTAAGGGCAAACAGTTGGCGTGGACACGCCTTCCACAGGGAATGATACACTCCCCTACTCTTTATTCAAATGCCCTACAAACAGTCCTTCAGAGGTTTGAACCCGAACCACAGGTAGTAATTTTGCAGTATGTGGATGACCTACTACTTTGCTGCCCAGATCTAGAAACTGCAGAAAGGTCCACTGTGAGTTTACTATGTTTTTTAGAAAAAGAAGGGTGTAAAGTGAATGGACAAAAGCTACAAGTTTGTCAGACCAAAGTGGTCTTTCTAGGTCATTGCATTTCTCAAGGTAAAAAGCATCTTACACCACAAAGAACTGAAGCAATAAGACAGATGAATGAGCCTAGAAATCATAAACAGCTACGAGCATTTTTAGGAATAGTGTCTCATTGTAGACAATGGATTATACATGCCAGTCAACTAATGCAACCACTGTATGACTGTGTAAAAAGTGAACCTTATTTGTTGACAAAAGAAGGTCAGATTTCGTTCCAACAATTAAAAGATGCCCTTGTTTCAGCTCCAGCGTTAGGGCTACCAGACTACACCAAACCATTTCAGCTTATGGCTGCAGAAGTTGATTCCCATGCTACAGGAGTTCTTACCCAGAAGCATGCAGGGAAACAAAGACCAATTGCATATCTTTCAGCAAGGTTAGATCCCGTAGCTAGAGCAGCGCCAACCTGTGTACGTGTAGTTGTTGCTGTCTCACTATTGTTGGACAAAGCATCAGAAATTGTCCTAGAGCATCCACTCACAGTTCAAACTACACATGATGTTTATGGGATATTAAACCAGGTCCAACCAAAACACATTTCCATGGCCAGACATTTGCGGCTACAGTGTTCTTTGTTGCTCCCCTCTACTATCACATTTGCTAGGCTTCAGACTCTCAATATAGCTACACTGCTACCTCTCGAGTCTGAAGGGGGGAATAAGGACACTGATCCACACGCAAATTTTTTCCCTACAGACACACATGATTGTACAGAGCTCATTTTACAAGAAACGGTAGGCTTACCCAATGTATCCGAAACACCACTTCAAAATCCAGATTTAGAGCTGTTTATAGATGGTAGTAGGTTTGCAGATGACACAGGTAACTTCCATACAGGGTATGCAGTTGTGTCAGAATCTGAAACTCTCAAAGCAGAACCACTTCCACCGAAACAGTCTGCACAAGAAGCAGAACTAACAGCATTGATTGAAGCTCTTAAAATAGCTGAGAACCAGACAGCTAATATATACACTGATTCTAGGTATGCACATGGTATTGTGTTTGATTTTGGAGTAATCTGGAGAGCTAGAGGTTACATGACAGCGTCAGGACAACCTGTAAAACATGCTTCTCTGATCAAACAGATCTTAGAGGCTGCACAAGAAACAAAAGAAGTAGCAGTAATCAAGGTAGCTGCACATGTGAGACTCGACACTAGGGAATCTAGGGGAAATGATAGGGCTGATAAAGCAGCCAAAGCAGCAGCTGTCAAACCCTTACAACAGGTTCATACTGTAAACCCCACAGAAAATACTGAAGATAGACTGAGACAAGCACAGGAAGATGCAGGAGAAGAGGAGAGGGACAGGTGGAAAAAGGAAGGGGCAGAAGAACAAGCGGGAATTTGGAAGAAAGATGGACTAATATGTCTACCTAGAGCCTGGTATCCGATTGTAGTTGGTGGACTGCACCACCCTACTCATGTGTCTGCAAATGCAATGACACTACTGGCAAAGCAAGTCTGGTTGGCTCCAGGTTTTGGCAACTATGCAAGAGACTATTGTGCTGCATGCGCTATATGCCTGACACATAATCCCGGACAGACAACAAAGACCCCTATGAAGCACCACGTCCGACCTCTCTACCCGTTTCAGCGATTACAAATAGACTTTATCCAGCTGCCAAAAAGTAATGGGTATGAGTATGTGTTGGTATGTGTGGACATGTTCTCGGGGTGGCCAGAGGCCTATCCAGTTCGGAAGGCTTCAGCTAAAAACACTGCTGTAAAGCTAGTTGCCGAACTGATACCCCGTTACGGTCTCCCTGAAGTGATCGAGTCAGATAGGGGTACTCATTTCACTGGAGAAATATTTCAAAATGTACTGAAAATGTTGGGTGTTGAAAGTCAGTTACACACTCCGTATCATCCTCAAAGTTCTGGTAAGGTAGAACGCATGAATGGAACTTTAAAATTAAAAATACAGAAAGCCATGGCTGAAACAGGAAAGCCTTGGACAGAATGCCTTCCACTGGCCCTTTACTCAATACGCAATACCCCAAGGGGTAAGACTAAACTGTCTCCATATGAAATTTTGTTTGGCAGGACTGCCAATTTAGGATGTTATTTTCCACAGCAACTTGTGTTAAATATTGAGTCATTGACTTCTTATGTGCAAAATCTTCAGAAACAATTAACTAAGGTGCATGCACAAGTTTTTGCTTCCCTTCCAGATCCTGACAACACAGAAGGAAGTCACGAGTTGGAACCAGGTGATCAAGTCTATGTAAAAAGACACACCAGAAAGGCTCTAGAACCAAGGTTTGACGGACCCTTCCAAGTCCTGTTGACAACACCTACATCAGTCAAGCTTGAAGGAAAGGCATCATGGATACATGCAAGCCATTGCAAGAAAAGCAGTATAAACTCATGATATTGATGTTAATAATGATAACCTCAACGGAGGCGTGGGATAGACTGAATTCTCTAGCCCCTTTGAACAATAGATTCGTACAACATCATAGAAAATTAGTGCATGACTTGTTAAACAATACACAAACCCTGACAGATTGTTGGATCTGTACCCATTCGCCGGTATCAGCCACAAGTATACCTTTTCTAGCAGTTCCCGTATTAGCAGAAGAAATATTCGCTTGGCCTAATTGTTCAGACAACCTGGCCAACAACCAAACTGGTAATACTAGGCTGTGGAATACTACAATCGCCATACCAATTGTGGGATGGGTAGAATTTCCTTGGTGGCAGGGTAATCTCTCAGGGAGTAACACACATCTACAATATTTAGCATTTAGGGGAGGAAAATGGGTACCTAGAAATAAGACTGGATTAACTAATTTAGGACAGGTCCCCACAGAAAATCTACAGCTTAGTTTCAGTACAACCGTCCCCCCCTCTGATGCTTTCAAACCTGTAGTATTGGAAAGATACATACATAATAGAAAATGGAAACATTCTAAATTGTTCCCCCAAGGTGATGCAAACAGTTGTACAAGTAAGCTGGGGAACCTGGTTTGTAATAAATCCGATGAGTATATCAAAGGAATGCCTGTATGTGGGAATCCCGCAGCCGGGTACTGTAGCCCCTTGGGACAAAAAACCCTCTTGGTGTATGCTTCAGAATGTATCTAGATTTGTGGACTTGGCTCACAGATTGGTATTGCAGCACTCAGCTCTATGGGATCTGCCTGAAGGTACATTTTGGATATGCGGAGAAGGAGCATATAAATGGCTTCCCGTAGGTATAAAGGGTACTTGTACATTAGGACGCCTAACCCCGGCTACATTCATAATTTCAAATAAACAAGTGAATATGCAAGCCGTGCCCAAGCACACACTGTATAAAAGAGCTGCAGATAACTCACCACGTCCCTCGGGGAGGCCACATATAATACAAATGGGAATTCCTAACAAAATTGCTAGTACCATTTTTATTTATCCTATGTTAACACAGATGTGGGATAAATTAGTTAGAGCCACGGATTATCTAGATGATCAGATCTGGGATATATTGGATATACTAAACACTAGTATAGCTGTACAGAATCAGCTTATAATAGTCACTAACCAACATACCCTGGTATTGGATTACCTAACTGCCTCACAAGGGGGTATGTGTCAAATCATCGGACCCACCTGCTGTCATTATATAGACCCGAATAGTACTATGAGTATGACATTTAAATTAAAGGACGTACAACGACTCAGAGATCAGTATGACAAAGACAATGACCAGAATAAGGATAGCTGGTGGTCAGATACCTTTTCTTTTCTTAACCCAGCCAACTGGTTCAGAGGAATCGGTGGGTGGGTTGCTGGGATTATGCAGAGCATAATACATATAGTTATGATTATTGTAGTCATATACGTACTATTCCAGATTGTGCTCAAGAGTATCTCAGTATGCACAGATAAACTTTGTGTAATAGATGCAAGAGTATAAAGTTTTTTTTTCCTTCTTCTCTTATGTTATCCTTTGCTAATACTGATTATTGCGCTTATTTTGCTATCCCTTTGTAATATCTGTACTTATTGCAAAACAAAGAAAAGGTTGCGAGAGTTAAACGGAAGAATTAATACTAGATTTGATTCTCTTATTGAATACAAGCATGTACATGTGTAATACCAAATAAAGGCTTTGTCTTTGGCCCTGTGGTAATAAAATAAATAAAAGAAAATGTCAAAGGGGGGAATTGTGGAGATCAGACTGAACTAAAGGAATCCGTCTTGTCTTCTTCCTGAGAAATCTCGCTTACAACAAGATACATTTCTGCTGACTTGACATTCCTTTTATGGAAGTAATCATGTGTGCATTCCTTCTTTCAATAGCAGCCTTTCATTCACCTTCCAGATGATGTAACTTTCTACTGATAAAGACTGGTATAGATTGTTTATGTAAGAGATAGTGAAATATGAGCGCTTGTGCGCATGTCTGTAAAAGAATAATTCTTTTCTATATAAAGGGAGGGCAAAGCCCAGAGAGAGAGATGTGCTCCTGGGCTTCCCTTGTATATGATCACACAATACCTTGTTTGCGTGTCATTTACTCTGGATCCCTACCTCTAGTAAGCCAGGGACTGAGAAGGACTTAACAATGGCAATCACACAGGTGGAAAAAATACCGATGAAACAACCACTTTCAATCCAGTGTTGGCTGTTTGATATTAGTGCACAAAAAGATAAGAGATAATAGTCTGTATGTGGCATTATTCACACAGGCAACGCAGAGCATCTGGTTTACAGCCTACTACTAACGCACATACAAGCGGGCTGCCCAGTGCTACAAAATGCATGCTGTGCGAACAGATTTCTAAGTCCTCTTTTTGTGTCTATGTTTAGCGTTAGGACTGGCAAAATGTAAGGACCCTTGACGTGGGTAGCCAGCTTACGTATTGAGGCCCCAATATAATTCTGGAATGCTGTAGATAAGCCCCCGATGTATCCTGAAAGATGGAAAGATGAGAAATAAAAGTTAGATTATACTCACCCAGGGGCGGTCCCGCTGCTGCGGGCATCGCGGTCCGGGGCCTCCCATCTTTTTACGATGACGTCTTCTTCTTGTCTTCATGCCACGGCTCCGGCGCAGGCATACTTTGTCTGCCCCGTTGAGGGCAGAGCAAAGTACTGCAGTGCGCAGGCTCCGGGCCTCTCTGACCTTTCCCGGCACCTGCGCACTGCAGTACATTGCTCTGCCCTCAACAGGGCAGACAAAGTACACCTGCGTCGGAGTCGCAGCATGAAGACAAGAAGAGAACGTTATTGTAAGAAGATGGGAGGCCCCAGAGCAGACCGCGACGCCCATCGGACCGGACCACAGCGGGACCGCCCCTGGGTGAGTGTAATCTAACCTCTTTTTCTCATCTTTCAGGATACATCTGGGGCTTATCTACAGCATTGGGGACCCCTGCTGTAGATAAGCCCCTGATGCTGGTGGGCTTAGCTCATCTATGATTTTGGGGGTGACAGGTTCCCTTTAAATGCCTTGTATGCTCCTCTGGGAAATTAAATAGGCAAATTGTCTCTTCAGAGAAGAAGAGGACTGTAATACACCTAGTGCATCTTCACACTGTCTAGTCTAAGTTTAGACTGTTTAAATAGTGGACTGAAATTCTGTCACTAGACTTTAATAACTATCAATCAGAAAAAAACCATGATCGTGTTACAAATCATTTGAATGACAAGAGGGAAGTAGCTCTGGAGGGTCCTGAGATAACCTCAAATCTAGACCTCGATGCCTGAGAAGGTCCAAAGATCCTGCTGCCATGTAAATAGGCTCCAATATCAAAATGTCACATGATAATTTGTCGCATATTTTGCATCGGAGCCCAGAAGCTTCAAGTAGCATTTCTGAAAAAAAAACCATCATAATGTCCATGTCCGAGCTCATAAACTACATTCCCTTCTTTGTAGCTTCCAGTACTATATATTACATAATGCAGCCACAGTGAGTTTGCAGAACAGAGCAGTAAAATGTTACAGGCAGCAAGTTTTTTCCCAATTCTATTTTTGTTGTGCAAATGCCGAGCTAGCTGATGAAATGCGATGAGATAAAACAGGAGGAAACATCACAGAGGAAGCGTAATCCAGGTCAGGATTCGTCTCTGCCAGGAGCACATATTTTAGCAGAGCAAAGAAAATAGAGGTGAAATCTGCTCCAGATAAGTCTTGAAGGGAAAGTACAGGCGTCCGATCAGCCTCATACACTAAGAAAGGCAAAAAGAGCTACAGAAAAGGTCCGAATGTAAATTCGGAAATGGTGCAGCTGTGTGATCACGTCATAGGAGAGAGCTACATTACACAAGAATATTAAACCTTGCAAAAAAAATAGGTATAACATTTCTAAGTTAAAATAAATGCATGTTAAAGGGTTTGTCCAGTCTAAGTAAAGTTTATAGTCACCCTGTGTGACAATCGTGACAGTGTGTGATGCGCGTATTGTCACGATTCCACTTCCCCGTGCAAGTGTGCAGATTTTGCTTCTTAGATTGGACAGCCCCTTTAATACATACACAGTATGGAGCTGATTTTTCTCATTAATACTATTTTAGGTGAGATTTTGCACCATAATATTTCATGGAGTTGTCCTACTTCATAGCAATTTTTCCCCTACGCTGTCCCTCTTTTGGACAGAATAGAAACACTAATAGGGAGGCTGGATGCATTCCATGCTCCCAGGGCACACATGTGGGCGGCCATGGGGACATTCTTAGTACATGGGGACCTTCTTTCACTTCTGTAATATTCCAGACTTGTAGGAGGAATAATCACAATACTTACAATAAGATTAAAAAAAAAGGAGAAAAGAAGAAAAAAGTGAAAAGTCTGTTTATACAGATTATCTGACGATGGTTAACTAAGAAAATACAAACTTTAAATTGGATGTCAACTGATTTCACTATGGAAACTGCATAGACCTGATGAGACTAAAGTGCACCTGTTTTATCAGGAAGAGATGAAGGGCATGGAGTGACCAGGACATACCCTTACATATGCTTTCTCGTATACTTTGCTAGAGAATTAGAAAAATTCAGGATCCTCAATTTTTGGCCAGTATGAAGAACAATTACCAAGAGTGTCTTTGCTCAGGAGAACCTCTCCCGCATACGGCAAAGTGCACACTGCACCCGTGCACATGGCCTAAATTATACATTGGGAGCTCTTGTGAACATATTCACGACATGCGCCGTACATGTACAGCGCATGTTGTGTCTCCCTCTTTTGATGTGGGCTCCGGCGCTGAGCCCACATCTTTCTCGGCACATGTCAGCTGTTTTGAAATCCCGCCCATCGGTGACCCCGTCACATGATCACGGGTCACCAAAGGGTTGGCATGACAACCAGAGATCTCCAGCAGACCTCTATGGTTGTCACAGCCGAATTGCTATGAGCGCCGCCTTGTGGTCAGCGCTCATAACAAGTGAGCATTTCTGCTACACACAAGCGATCTGATCATCGCCTGTGTGTAGCAGAGGTGATCGGACAACTGCAGCATCTAGTCTCCCATGGAGACTATTAAAACATACAAAAAGTTAAAAAAAAAAGAAGTTTTTAAAAATATAAAAAACAAAAAAAATATAAACGTTCAAATCACCCCCCTTTCACACCATTCAAAATAAAACAATAAAAAAAAATCAAACATACACATATTTGGTATCGCCGCATTTAGAATCGCCCGATCTATCAAGCTATAGCGAGAATTAATCCGATCGGTAAACAGCATACTGAAAAAAAGTCAAAACCCCACAATGATGTCTTTTTGGTCGCAGCAACATTGCATTAAAATGCAATAATGGGCGATCAAAATATCATATCAACACCGAAATGGTACCAATAAAAAATGGCAGCTCAGAACACACAATAAATAAGCCCTCACCCGGCCCCACATCATGAAAAATGGAGACGCTACCAGTCTCGGAAAATGACGCAATTTTTATTTTTTTTTTTACAAATTTTGGATTTTATTTTTCACCACTAAAATAAAAAGAACCTAAACATGTTTGGTGTCCATGAATTTGTAATGACCTGGAGAATCATAATGGCATGTCAGTTTTAGCATTTCATGAACATGGTAAAAAAAAAATCCAAAAGACACTTGTGGAATTGCACTTTTTTGCAGTTTCACTGCACTTGGAATTTTTTTCCAGTTTTCAAGTACACGACATGGTAAAGCCAATGGTGTCGTTCAAAAATACAACTAGTCCCGCAAAAAACAAGCCCTCACATGGTCATATTGACAGTAAAATAAAAAAGTTATTTCTCTAGGAAGAAGGGGAGAGAAAAACAGAAATGCAAAAACGTAAAAGGGCTCCGTCGTGAAGGGGTTTTAGGCCAGGGTCACACTACCATAGAATATGGATGAGTGCTATGCGACAAAACATCCCATAGCACTCGGACCACTGTTAATCTATGGGGCAGCTCACTTCACCTTATTTTTTTCTCAGGCGTATTCGACGTGCGTGTAAAATCACAGCATGCTAGGATTGTATGCATATATCGTCCGAGACTTGCCAATGCAAGCCTTTGGATGCGAGGAAAACTCGGACACCACACGGACCATCTGTCTAGCTTGCAACAAATACGCACGCATTTTCCTCATTTCAGCCCATTGAGCCACTAAATTCAAAGCAGTGAGAAATGTAAAGCCATACGGATGTCATACTGATACATAAATGTGAGAAAACCACATCATCACATTGCAAACGCATTATACATGGATGACCATACGGAGAACACTCGTGCGACTCTCGGCAGGGAGACTCGGACCGATTTTTAATACGTTAAGTGTGAGCCCAGCCTTAATGTTCCTATAGACACTCATTTACCAGACAAAGGCCAAAAGTAAATTGCTTTGTCAACGGTCTGTCTAGTATGTATCTGCATACCGTTTATCCTAGGCCGGGATCAGACTAGTGTATGGCATCTGATGCGAGAGCACCGGATGTGATACGCTAATGACTATCGGCTCCTGCTCTGCTGCAAGTGAGGGCCAAGTGTCAGTGCTCTGTTCTCTGATCCTCTCACACAGATAGGGTCGGAGCACAGCTGCGGACGAGGCAGAGAAAGTAATTTCTCCATCTCCTCCATTGCCGGCGACGGCGTATATCGCACTGCACTCGAATGATATCCGAGTGCTGTGCGTTGTGTCACTTGCACCTTTAGACTTATATGGGTGCGAGTGAGCAGAGACTTGGACAAATCTCGGTGCCAATTGCAGCATGCTGCGATTGCTCCCGCATGCCAATTCGGCATGAGAAAATAATCGCAAATGTGATCTGCCCCATAAATTAACAGTGGTCCGATTGCTATGTGATGTTTTCTCACATAGCACTCGCCCGTATTCTACGCTAATGTGACCCTGGCCTAAGAGCGTAGGAAAGCACAGCAGTCTGCCACTGCAAAAAAAGTATGCATTTTTGCAAAGTACCTTATTTTTCGGATTATAAGACACTTTTTTTCCCTGAAATCCAGGGGGGAAAATGGGGGTGAGTCTAATACGAATTGTACACCAAGAAAAAAGTTGATGCAAAACCAGGGATCACCAAAGAATTATAGACACTTTTTATTATAGTAAACAAACAGAAACAACTAAAAGCACTTAAAATAACCCATACTAATGGACTGTACCAAATGATCAATAATGAAATATTCAATACCTCCTGACCTAATAGCCGTAATTTATAACAATCAATAAATGATCAATATAATATGTACTCACCCTGCATAATCCACAATACACAGTATGTCAGTGTTATAACATAGGGTCACAAAATGAAGAAAACCCGATGCAAACCAAAACCCTGTTAGAAATGTATGCTGCCAGCACAATACAAATTATTAACATGTACAAAAAAAACAAAAGTCATAGTCAGGCAGAAGGTAAGGGGGAAATTATACTTAGCAATACAAAAAGCCAGCCCCATATGCAAGGAGACTGGTTAAATTAGGAATATGGACCCACGCTTGTTGACACCTAGCGTGTCTTCCTCAAGGTAAGTTATCCTGAGTAGTTTGTTCACATATGCACACATGATCAAAATTGTTGGTACCCCTCGTTTAATGACAGAAAAACCCAAAATGGTCACAGAAATAAGTTGAATCTGACAAAAGTAATAATAAATAAAAAATCTATGAAAATGAACAAATGAAAGTCAGACATTGCTTTTCAAGCATGCTTCCACAGAATTTTAAAAAAATTAAACCTCATGAAATAGTCCTGGACAGAAATGATGGTACCCCTGAAATAATGTGACAAAAGGGACATGTTAAATCAAGGTGTGTCCACTAACTAGCATCACAGGTGTCTACAATCTTGGAATCAGTGAGTGGCCTGTATATAGGGCTACAGATACTCACTGTGCTGTTTGGTGACATGGTGTGTATCACACTCAACATGGACCAGAGGTAGCGAAGGAAAGAGTTGTCTCAGGAGATTAGAAAGAAAATTATAGACAAACATGTTAAAGGTAAAAGTTATAAGACCATCTCCAAGCAGCTTGATGTTCCTGTGACTACAGTTGCACATATTATTCAGAAATGTAAGATCCATGGGACTGTAGCCACCCTCCAAGGACGTGGCCGCAGGAGGAAAATTGATGAAAAATCAAAGAGATGGATAATACGAATGGTAACAAAAGAGCCCAGAAAAACTTCTAAACAGACTAAAGGTGAACTTCAAGCTCAAGGAACATCAGTGTCAGATCGCACCATCCGTCGTTGTATGAGCCGAGGTGGACTTCATGGGAGACGACCAAAGAGGACACCATTGTTAAAAAAAATCATGAAAAAGCCAGAGTGGAATTTGCCAAACTACATGTTGACAAGCCTCAAAGCTTCTGGGAGAATGTCCTATTGACAGATGAGACAACAATGGAACTTTTTGTCAAGGCACATCAGCTCTATGTTCAAAGACGGAAAAATCAAGCATATCAAGTAAAGAACACTGTCCCTACTGTGAAAAATGGAGGAGGCTCTGTTATGTTTTGCTGCATCTGGCACAGAGTGTCTAGAATCTGTGCAGGGTACAATGAAATCTCAAGACTATCAAGGGATTCCAGAGAGAAATCTGTTGCCCGGTGTCAGAAAGCTTGGTCTCAGTCGCAGGTCATGGGTCTTGCAACAGGATAACACACAGCTAAAAACACCCAAGAATGGCTAAGAGGAAAACACTGGACTATTCTGAAGTGGCCTTCTACGAGCCCTAACCTAAATCCTACTGAACATCTTTGGAAAGAGCCGTCTGGACACATGCAGTCTAGAAAAGGCAACCTTCAAACACGAGACAACTGGAGCAGTCTGTTCTTGAGGAGTGGGCCAAAATACCTGTTGAGAGGTGCAGAAGTCTCATTGACAGTTAGTGGAATCATTTAATTGCAGTGATTGCCTCAAAAGGTTGTGCAACAAAATATTAAGTTAATGGTACCATCATTTCTGTCCAGGCCTATTTCATGAGTTTTATTTTTTTTAAATTTTGTGGAAGCATGGTTGAAAAGCAACGTCTTACTTTCATTTGTTCATTTTCATAGATTTTTAATTCATTATTACTTTTGTCAGATTCAAGTTATTTCTGTGACCATTGTGGGTGTTTCTGTCATTAAAGGAGGGGTACCAACAATTTTGACCACGGGTGTATATAGAGACAATAATTAGTGAAGGGCGAGTATACTCTTTACTCGGGTTTCTCCGAGCATGATCGGGTGGTCTCCAAGTATTTTGGCATGCTCGAAGATTTAGTTTTCGTCATCTCAGCTGCATAAATACGGTAGAAAAAAACACGTCTGATAGATTGGATATTCCCCCACTCCTCTCCATCATTTCACCCAGATTATTTTTGAAGATGCCAGCACTATCAATATAGTTGGATTAGTCTCTATGTCTCTGTAAGGGCTTACAGAGGACAGCTTATACCCTGCACCTGCTCCTAAGTTCTTGAATGTCTAATATATACATATGTATGCTATTATGTTGTGTAATATATCATAATACTATGTTGTATAATATATATATATATATATATATATATATATATATCGTATATACTCGAGTATAAGCCGACCCGTGTATAAGGCGACCCCCCTACTTCTGCCACAAAAACTGGGAAAACTTAATGACTCGAGTATGAGCCTAGGGTGGAAAATGCAGCAGCTACTGGTAAATTTCAAAAATAAAAATAGATACCAATAAAAGTAAAATTAATTGAGACATCAGTAGTTTAAGTGTTTTTGAATATCCATATTGAATCAGAGGACAGCAGCTGGTCGGAGAGTTGGACAAGGTGGCAGGTGACATTGCTGATGAGATTGGAGATATCCGGTGCAGGACTCTGCATATATAATAAGTGGTTGTCATTTTTCTTTCTCTAAATGATTTATAGCTCGATTTCATTAATATTGAGTGAATAAAACATTGGTGTCTTATTCAATATTCATCTATATTTTACATTAATGAGATTAAAACCAGTTCATCCTATAGGGACCTTATAAAACTATAGGTTTGCATTCTAAATTTGCCATAAAAAACCACTATATAAGTTGTATAGAAATAATGCACATAAAAAGTTAAGTTTTATAAATAGATTAATACAGACACAAAGGTTGTATTCCGTATTACAATCCAGGGCTGAGGCACATAGACTTATCCCTAAAACCTTAGTTGAGCTTCTCCAATGCAGTTATCCTTTCTTACAGCAGATTATTGCAAAGGGCCTGATATAAAGTCTATACTTCCTAACTTTGTTCAGACATTAGCCAGCAAGGAATGGTGGTAGATTTTGGCTACAAAACCAATAGAACTGTATAGGGTTGAGCGAAACGGAATGGACAAATTCAAAAATCGCCGACAACGCGACCCGATCCTAGTGTGGGATCGGCCATGAGGTCGGCGATCTGCACGCAAAAGTCACATTTCATATGACGCTTTCAACGCCATTTTTCAGCCAATGAAGGAGGACGCAGAGTGTGGGCAGCGTGATTACATTGTTCTCGGTCCCCCACCATCTTAAAGAAGGGCATGACAGTGATTGGCTTGCTTTCTGCGGCGTCACAGGGGCCATAAAGGGGCGTGCACGCCGGCCGCCATCTTACTTCTGCCGATCTTAGCATAGGGAGAGGTTGCCGCAGCTTCATCAGAAGAAGGGATATAGTTAGGGAGGGAAGATTAACCCCCGAAACTGCTTGTGCTGTAGCGATTTCCACTGTCCAACACCACCATTTTTTTGCATTTATTAGGCTGCCTTATAAGGCTCCCTGATAGCTGCATTGCTGTTTGGACGCTGCTGTGCAAACCAACTGCTTTTTTAAAAGCAAAAATCCTGTTGCTCCTTTCTGCACAGTTATTTTGTTTATTTGTCCACACTTTTGTGTGCAGCAGTCCTTTTTATTGCTGCCATACTTTTCCTGAGATCATTGTAGGGAGATTGAAATTGTACTACAATCGTTGTATTTTTTCATATATCTTCCAGCCACTTTCATTGTGTTGTTTTATGCAGCCCCCATAGAATGTAATGCAGCACAGCCCCCATAGAATGTAATACAGCACAGGCCCCATAGAATGTAATGCAGCACAGCCCCCATAGAATGTAATGCAGTCAGTTCCCATAGAATGTAATGCAGCCAACCCCCATAGAATGTAATGCAGCACAGCCCCCATAGAATGTAATACAGCACAGGCCCCATAGAATGTAATGCAGCACAGCCCCCATAGAATGTAATGCAGCCAGTCCCCATAGAATGTAATGCAGCACAGCCCCCATAGAATGTAATGCAGCACAGCCCCCATAGAATGTAATACAGCACAACCCCATAGAATGTAATGCAGCACAGCCCCCATAGAATGTAATACAGCACAACCCCATAGAATGTAATACAGCACAGCCCCATAGAATGTAATACAGCACAACCCCATAGAATGTAATGCAGCACAGCCCCCATAGAATGTAATACAGCACAACCCCATAGAATGTAATACAGCACAGCCCCATAGAATGTAATGCAGCCAGTTCCCATAGGATGTAATGCAGCACAGCCACCATACAATATAATGCAGCCCAGCCCCATATAATGTAATGCAGCCCCCCCAATAGCCCCACAATCCAGCTATCACTCATTGATATATAATAATAATAAAAGAAAACACTCTACTCACATTTCCTCTTGCCCCGCGCTGCTCCAGCCTCCGGTCTCAGCAGCTGCATTCTGCCCGTCCGGTCACACAGCAGGTGCGCGATGATACGACGTCATCGCGCACCCGCAGTGTCAGCGGCAGGCAGAATAGTTGAATGCGGGGCCGGGAGTGTGCCGACAGCGGGGGGAGTCTGCCGACAGCGGCACACTCGAGCGGCCCACTACTGCCACCGGCCCTTCTGGCATTTGCCAGAACTGCCCGATGGCCAGTTCGGCCCTGACTGGGCCTGAGTTTTGGTTCAGTCTCCCCCCAAAAAAGTGAGATTAAAATTCTCACAAAGTGGATATACTGCAGTCCTGTTAGTTTGTCGTGTATCAGCCAGCCACTTTCTGCCACTAACATTGTGTTGTTTTATGCACAGGGCCTGAGTTTTGGTTCAGTCTCCCCCAAAAAAAGTGAGATTCAAATTCTCACAAAGTGGATATACTGCAGTCCTGTTAGTTTGTCGTATATCAGCCAGCCACTTTCTGCCACTTACATTGTGTTGTTTTATACACTGGGCCTGAGTTTTGGTTCAGTCTCCCCCAAAAAAGGGAGATTTAAATTCTCAACAAGTTTATATACACCTTCTACCTAGGGTTGAGTGAAACAGATCGGTAATTTTCATAAATCGGCGACTTTTAGGCAAAGTCAGGTTTCATGAAACCCGAACAGATCCTACAGTGGGATCGGCCATGCGGTACACGATCAGAGCGCCAAAGTCGCGTTTCATATGACGCTGTCACCACCGTTTTTCATCCAATGAAGGAGGACGCAGAGTGTGGGCCGCGTGATGACATAGGTCTCGGTCCCCACCATCTTTGAGAAGGGCATGGCAGTGATTGGCTTGCTGTCTGTGGCGTCACAGGGGGTATAAAGGGGCGTGCACGCCGACCGCTATCTTACTTCTGCCGATCTGAGCATAGGGAGAGGTTGCTGCAGTTAGTCAGAAGCAGGGACAGAGTTAGGGAGGAAATATAAACCCCCAAACCGCTTGTGCTGGAGCGATTTTCACTGTCCCACACCACCTTTTTGTGCAGGGACAGTGGAGGTCGTATTTTAGTGCAGCAGCTGCATAGCTGTGTGCACGGTGCTGTGCAAACCAACTGCTTTTTTTATATCAAAATTCCTGTTGCTCCTTTCTGCACAGTTACCTATCTTGTTTATTTGTCCACATTGTTGTTTTAAGCAGTCCTTTTTATTGCTGCCATACTTGTCCTGAGCTCTTTGTAGGGAGCTTGTTATTTTTTTTTTTTTAAATAATAATTCCAGCCACTTTCTGGCACGTTCATAGTGTTGTGTTACACCACTGGGCCAGAGTTGTGGTTCTCTGTGTCCCCCCCCAAAAAAGGGAGATTAAAATTCGCACACAGTGTATATTCTGCTGTACTGCTAGTGTGTCATATATACTGTATATCAGGCAGCCACTTTCTGCCACGTTCATAGTGTTGTGTTATACCACTGGGCCAGAGTTGTGCTTCTGTGTCTCCCCCCCCAAAAAAGGGAGATTAAAATTTGCACACAGTGTATATTCTGCTGTACTGCTAGTGTGTCATATATATCAAGCAGCCACTTTCTGCCACGTTCATAGTTTACTGTTATACCACTGGGCCAGAGTTGTGCTTCTGTGTCTCCCCCCCCAAAAATGGGAGATTAAAATTTGCACACAGTGTATATTCTGCTGTACTGCTAGTGTGTCGTATATATCAGGCAGCCAGTTTCTGGCACGTTCATAGTTTACTGTTATACCACTGGGCCAGAGTTGTGCTTCTGTGTCTCCCCCCCCAAAAAAGGGAGATTAAAATTTGCACACAGTGTATATTCTGCTGTACTGCTAGTGTGTCATATATATCAAGCAGCCACTTTCTGCCACGTTCATAGTTTACTGTTATACCACTGGGCCAGAGTTGTGCTTCTGTGTCTCCCCCCCCAAAAAAGGGAGATTAAAATTTGCACACAGTGTATATTCTGCTGTACTGCTAGTGTGTCGTATATATCAGGCAGCCACTTTCTGGCACGTTCATAGTTTACTGTTATACCACTGGGCCAGAGTTGTGCTTCTGTGTCTCCCCCCCAAAAAAAAGGGAGATTAAAATTCACGCACAGTGTATATTCTGCTGTACTGCTAGTGTGTCATATATATCAGGCAGCCACTTTCTGCCACGTTCATAGTTTACTGTTATACCACTGGGCCAGAGTTGTGCTTCTGTGTCTCCCCCCCAAAAATGAGGAAGTCTGGTGGAAGAGGCCGTGGGCGGGGGTTGTCAGCTGGTACTGATGGTGGTGCTGCATCTGGTGGTAGTGGCAAAAGCACAGTAGCACCTAAGGCTGGAGGTGTTGAGCCTGCGTCATCGTCTGGCTACACAAGGCCTCGAAGGCTCCCTTATCTGGGAGTAGGAAAACAGCTTTTAAAGCCGGAGCAGCAGGAAAAAGTTTTGGCTTTCCTTGCTGACTCAGCCTCTAGCTCTTTCACCTCCTCTTCAGAAAGTTCCAAATATAAAAGCAGCGAGTCGTCAGTGGATGCTCCCGGTCAGGAACGAGACGTTTCCTTGTGTCCTTCACCCAAACCAAAAGTGAAGGATGCGTCAGGCGACACTACAAGTTACTCCATGGAGCTCTTTACACATACCGTGCCTGGGTTAGAAGAGGGTGCCGCTGCCAGTAGCTCAGAAGCAGAGGAAGATGATCCGCAGCAGCCATCTACATCGCAACAGCTGTCATCTGGCAGGCCCGTATCAGGCCAAAAATGTTTGTCAAAAACAAAAACAGTTTTAGGACAGCATGGACATCCAGTGAAAGTAGCACAGCGTGCAATGCCTGAAAAGGTATTCCATAGTAGGAAGAATGTAGTGTGGCAATTTTTTAACCAAGATCTGAATGATCAGTCAAAAGTTATCCGTGAGAAATGCTCAAAGACCTTTAGCAGAGGGAAGAATCTTCAAAATTTAAATACAATGTGCATGCTTAGACATTTAACCAGCATGCACTTGCAAGCCTGGACTAACTACCAAACGTCCCGTACTATTGGTGCACCTGCTCAGAATGAAGGTAGTCAGCAACGCTACATTGCTTCCCTCACTGTAAGCCCACGGGTTAGGACACCACCAGCAGCAAATGTGGAGGTATCATCGCAAGGCCAAAGCAGTCAGGCAATCACAAGGTTATTGGTAGGAAACACTGTATGTAGGCCAACATCAAGAATACCATTACCAACCCTCTCTCAGTCCGCCATGTCCACCACCACCACCGCTAGTTCCATTTCCATCATATGCAGCTCTCCAGTCCAGCTCACCCTACAAGAGACTCTCGTTAGGAAAAGAAAGTACTCATCCTCTCATCCACGTACACAGGGTTTGAACGCCCACATTGCTATACTAATCTCGTTAGAGATGATGCCCTACCGGTTGGTTGACAGCAAAGCTTTCAAAGACCTGATGGCCTACTCAGTACTACGCTATGTCCTACCCAGTCGGCACTTCTGTTGTGAATTCTGTTGTCGAACTCCCTCCTGTGGTCGTGAATGGTACTTCGGCGAGTTCTGTCCATGGACCCCCTCTGGTGGCTGTGAGTGAAGCTGCTGCTTCTGAGGTTCCTTACACAGGTGACATGGTTTATCCTTTGGTTGGCTGCTCTATTTAACTCCACTCAGATCGTTACTCCATGCCAGCTGTCAATGTTCCTGCATTGGTTCAGTTCGCTCTTGAATCTTTCTGGTGACCTGTCTTCTCCAGCAGAAGCTAAGTTCCTGATAGTTATTATTTGTTCATTGTTTCCTTGTCCAGCTGGTTATCATGATTTTGTCTTGCTAGCTGGAAGCTCTGGGATGCAGAGTGGCATCTCCGCACCGTTAGTCGGTGCGGAGGTCTTTTTGCACACTCTACGTGGTCTTTTGTAGTTTTTTGTGCTGACCGCAAAGATACCTTTCCTATCCTCTGTCTGTTTAGTAAGTCTGGCCTCCCTTTGCTGAAACCTGTTTCATTTCTGCGTTTGTGACTTTCATCTTTACTCACAGTCAATATATGTGGGGGGCTGCCTTTTCCTTTGGGGAATTTCTCTGAGGCAAGGTAGGCTTTATTTTCTATCTCTAGGGCTAGCTAGCTCTTAGGCTGTGAAGAAGCGTCTAGGGAGTGTCAGGAACGCTCCACGGCTATTTCTAGTTGTTGTGATAGGATTAGGGCCTGCGGTCAGCAGAGCTCCCACATCCCAGAGCTTGTCCTGTGTGAGTTTAACTATCAGGTCGTGCCGGGTGCTCCTAACCACCAGGTCAGTAACACAGTTCTTTGCAAGAAAAGCCATCCCAGCCCTCCACCGGCATGTCAAAGACCGCATTGTCCATGCAGTGAGGCAATCAGTCAGTGGAAAGGTGCACCTCACAACAGATGCATGGACCAGTAGGCATGGCCAGGGACATTACATGTCCATCATGGCGCACTGGGTTAACGTGGTGGATGCGGGGTCCACAGAGGACAGCCATAGTGGGACAGTTCTGCCTAGCCCACGGTCTAGGAAACAGTTGGCTGTAGGCGTTCGCCACCCCTCCTCCTCCTCCTCCTCCTCCAGAAGCGAAAGTTTGTTCACAGAGCGCAGTTGCACGACCACTCTATCCGCAGCTGCCAGTGATGCACACGAGGTGTCCCTATATCGAACAGCTAGTGGTAAGCGTCAGCAGGCTGTGTTACAAATTAAGTGTTTTGGCGACAACAGACACACCGCAGAGATACTGGCCGAGTACTTACAGCAAGAAACTCAGTCATGGCTGGGCAGTGTACAATTTGAGGCAGGCAAGGTAGTCAGTGATAACGGAAGGAATTTTATGGCTGCCATATCCCTTTCAGAACTTAATCACATACCTTGCCTGGCTCACACCTTGAACCTGGTGGTGCAGTGCTTCCTCAAAAATTATCCGGAGTTACCAGCCCTGCTCCTGAAGGTATGAAGACTTTGCTCACATATCTGCCGGTCGCCCGTACACTCCAGCCGTATGCTGAACCATCAGTGATCGCTGAATCTTCCCCAGCACTGCCTAATAATCGATGTTGCAACAAGGTGGAACTCCACACTGCACATGGTTCAGAGGCTGTGCGAACAGAGGCGTGCTGTAATTAATTTGTGGGAGGATACACATACATGGGCAGGCACTTGGATGGCAGACATGGAGTCGTCTGGTGTGCAGTGGTTGAAGCTACAAGACCTCTGTCAAGTCATTCAGTGTTTTGAGGAATGCACACGGCTGGTAAGTGCAGACAACGCCATCATAAGCATGAGCATACCACTAATGCGTCTGCTGATGCAAAGTTTGACGCACATTAAGGAGCTGGCGTTTGCAGCCGAGGAGGAGGGAAGCCTTGATGACAGTCAGCCATTTTCTGCTCAGGGAACTCTCCTGGACGAGGTGGCGGATGAAGAGGAGGATGATGGGGATGAATATTTATGGAAAGAGGATGCTTCTCAGGGGGCAATACAAACTGGTGGCATTGCAAGGTCAGGTACAGGGTTTTTACAGGACACAAGTGATGTTGATTTGCAAGAAAGTGCTCCTCAACCCAGCACAAGCAGTGAATTGGCCCACATGGCTGAGTATGCCTTGCGTATCCTAAAAAGGGACCCTCGCATTATCAAAATGATGACCGATGACGATTACTGGTTGGCCTGCCTCCTGAATCCATGATATAAAGGAAAATTACAAAATATCATGCCACATGAGAACCTTGAGCAAATATTGGCTACCAAACAAGCAACTCTTGTAGACCGTTTGGTTCAGGCATTCCCAGCACACAGCGGCGGTGATGGTTGTCACACGAGTTGTCCTCCACTGAACAAAGCAATGCTGCCTGTTTAGTCCTGTTACCAATTTTGAACTGCATTTAGCCTACTTTAGTATTTGGGCCTACTAACTGTGTCTGCCACTCATTACACTTGTCCTCCACTGAACAAAGCAGTGACGCCCGTTTAGTCCTGTTACCAATTTTGAACTGCATTTAGCCTACTTTATTATTTGGGCCTACTAACTGTGTCTGCCACTCATTACAGCTGTCCTCCACTGAACAAAGCAATGCTGCCTGTTTAGTCCTGTTACCAATTTTGAACAGCATTTAGCCTACTTTATTATTTGGGCCTATGTCTGTGTTTCCTCCTCATCCTGCCCATTGCCCAGCCACTGCTAGATGAGTCTGCTGGTACGTTGACCCTGACCACTACATTCCCCTTGCACTCTACACAGCCAGAATCTGACCCTGCTGAAAGTCAGGTTCCCCTTCCCGCATACTATACCACTGTGACAATCAGACTGCACTCAGATGTCATCCGAGTGCAGTCCTATTGTGAGATCTTTTGGAATACCTGGGATGGACCCGCAGATCCACGACAACCAACCTCCCAAGGGTGAGCTGACCAGGTAGACCACCCCCTATTCAGGGAGCGTTAGGGGCAGACCCAAGGGAGACTATTGCCGCAGAAGCTGGAACCCGGAGACAGGTAGTAGGAGGTACAATATAGAGACGCTAGGCGTAGGACGGACAGAGCAGGGTAAGATGAAGTACAGTTAGGTAAGAGCTGGGTACAGGCGAGACCAAAAGAGCACTGCGAAGGGGAAGACACAAAGGAAGCAGGACAGGACAGAGACACCAGACTAACAGAGTACAGAGAGGACACCGGGAGGGCTGGACTGGACGAGGTGACAAGGAAGCCTGGGAGAGACAGAGAAGCTGAATTGGGTGGACAGAGTGGAGACTAAAACAGGCAGTGCAAAGGCAAAGGTGGACCTGGGTCACAGAAGCACAAATGACAGACAGGCAAGGAGCAGAGGAAGGAATCACCTTATATACATGGAATGCTGGAGGACTTCCGGGTCACGGTCCTCCATGATCACAGAGAGGAAATACAGAGCGCCTGTAAATCAGAAAGAGGAAGTGCTGGAGTGAGCGGTGCACACGCGCACCCGACGAGGA